>NC_050075.1:82717571-83342571 GCF_009764565.3 Dermochelys coriacea | reverse complement strand
GGAATGAAAATAATGAGCAGCTGCCAGTAAATAACGACGGGGAAGGATAGGTTTGCCCCCGATTCGCCAAATTTTGTCCGCGCCCTCCACACCCTCCCAACGTTTCCACTCGCCCAATTCCTCCAAGGATACATCAGTGTACATTAATGTCCAATCCGCAGGTGGGAAAGACCCATCCAAGGGGAGGGTAACCGACACAGAAAGAGGTTGTAGAGCTGCCACTTTTGCGGCTGAATCAGCTAACGCGTTACCTTGAGAAACAGCACTATCGGAGTGCTTGTGTGCATAGCAATGTACCACTGCCACCTGGCGTGGAACTAAAATAGCTTCTAGCAACGCGGCAATCAAGGGACCATTAGCTATTTTTGCACCTGATGATGTTAGAAATCCACGCTGTTTCCAAAGCTGGCCTGTAGCATGACAAACTCCGAAGCATATCTCGAGTCTGTGTAAATGGTAGCAGTTTTTCCCGCGGACAATAAGCAAGCTCTCGTGAGCGCATACAACTCTGCACCCTGGGCACTAAATGATGGTGGTAAAGGAGCGGCTTCTATAACATCGGTCTGGGAAGTCACTGAATACCCTGAAACCCGATAGCCATCTAAATAATATGAGGACCCATCTGTGAAGAGAAGCAGATCGGACTCCATTAAAGGAGAATCTGTTAGATCCGGACGGGGCTTACCATTCTGGGTGACGACGTCCATACACACATGATGAGGGGTGCCATCCTCTGGGAGGGGTAACAAAGTCGCTGGATTAAGAGTGTTGCAGCGGCGTAGAGTGATGTTATCAGCGGCCAACAAAATTAGTTCATATTTATGAGCTCGTTGTGGAGACAACGCCTGGGTAGAATGCTGTTTAAAAGAATTTCAACCTCATGGGGGACCCAAACAGTCAGGGGATGTCCCAGAACTATGGGTCGCGAACGCTCAACCATGATTGCCGCTGCGGCAATCGACTGCACACAGGAAACAGAGCCCCGGACAACAGGATCCAGTTGTACTGAATAATAAGCTATGGGGCATGGGCGGTCTCCAAGATATTGTAGGAGGACTCCACTAGCCACTCCCTGTTGTTCATGACTAAAAAGAAAAAATGGTTTACCGTAGTCCGGGAATCCCAAGGCGGGCGCCGTAACCAAAGCCTTTTTAACCGCTGTAAAGGCAGTCTCCCTCTCCATAGTCCAGGAAATTGGGTCGAGGGTTGATGACGTGGTAGCTTGGACCAGGGGTTTTACCAGTTCTCCAAATCCCACGATCCAAGGTCGACAAAAGCCGGCAGCCCCTAAGAAAGCCCGTAACTGTCTTTTTGTTGTCGGGCGCGGGTAATCCTGGATTGCCCGCACTCTATCAGGAGATAATAAACGCTCCCCAGGCCGAATTACAAAACCCAGATAAATTACCTGATTTAGGCACAGCTGTAACTTGGATGGGGACACACGATGACCTTTATTCGCTAATGCAGTAAGTAAAACAACAGAATCAGTTAAACATGTGCTATAGTCCAAAGAGGCAATCAACAAATCATCTACATACTGAACCAAAACCGAAGAACCGGGCAAAACAATGTCCTTCAAATCTGCTGTGAGAATGAGAGAAAAGATAGTAGGGGATCCAGAGAATCCCTGGGGGAGCCGCGTCCATGTTAATTGCTGACCTTTTCAGGTAAAGGCAAATAGATATTGGGAATCCGGGTGCAAAGGGATACTAAAAAACGCGGCACACAAATCGACTACAGTAAAACAAGTGGCCGAGTGAGGAATTAATGTCAAAATAGTACTCGGGTCAGGAACAACTGGATGCGGGGCTATAACGTAGTCATTAATAGCGCGTAAATCCTGAACAAACCGATAAACCGGGTGCCCGTCAGTTCCTGGTTTAGGTTTTCTTACCGGAAGGATGGGCGTATTACAGGGTGAACTACAAGGAACCAGAATTCCTTGTGCTAAGTAGCTGTCAATAACACGTGAGATACTCTCCTCCGCTTCCCTTGGCAAGGGATACTGCTTCACGGAAGGGGGCGGCCCATCTTTAGTTGTTAGACTCACCGGAACCGCAGATTTAAGGAGACCCACATCAGTGGAATTTGTACTCCATAAAAAATGGGGAACCCTAGACAATTCAAAGGGTACACTGGGAACAGACGTAGTCAATGTCATAAGAGAGGCAACTGTCGAATCTGGAACAATCAGACGAAGCCCCTCAGGGACACAATATATATGTGCTCCTAATTTGCCCAGCACATCTCGTCCCAGAAGGTTTGCTGGGCCCTCCGGCATTATAACAAATCTATGGGATAGCTTTAGAGAACCAAGCTTAATGGGGATAGGGTAAGATAACCGAGCCGGGCAGGGGTTTCCTTCTATACCTTGCACCCACACCTTAGTATTAGACATGGGCCCTGGCACAAACGTTATAGTGGAAAGGGTGGCTCCCGTATCTACCAAGAAAGGCACTAAACGTTCCCCAATTTGCAGGTAAATTTGTGACTGCATTCCCAGGTCCCACTCCAACTCTCCCAAAGTTCCCAAAATCTCTGCCTCCAGTCACTGGGGGTCAATTTGATTCAAAGGGTTGGTGGGAGGATACCCTTGAGAAGTCTGGGAAAAACTGGACAGGCCATTGTGCACTGGCTCCTGCCAAGGGGCCCCCTTTGGGCAGAGGGGACATTCCCTTTTCCAGTGTCCTGGTTGTTTGCAGTAGTTACAAGTGCCAAATTTCGTATTTACCCAATTTCCTCTTGGCTCTGTTCGTCCCCGCCCCCTGCCTCTCACCCCGCCATGCTCCCGCCAATTCTGACGCCCAACTGGGACCTGCAACGCGGCTGCCAACATACTTACTTCTTCCGTTCTTTGTTTACGCTTTTCCTTAGCTTTCTCCTCGTCCCTGCCATTAAACACGAAAGTGGCCAAGCGGACTACTTCCTGGAGAGGTTTCCCTGGCCAATCAGGCACATGTTTAGAGAAATATTTTCTAATGTCTGGGGCTGCTTGATCGACATAAAAGGAAACCATCATTGGACAGTTTGTCTCTGCTTCTGGGTCGACGCCGCCGCCGTATATGCGGACTCGTTTCGACAAGCGGGCTAGGAAGGCAGAGGGATGCTCAGTGACCTCCTGCTGACATTCACGATTTTTAGACCAATTAGCTGACTAACTACCTGCTTTACGCACCGCCTCTAAGAGACCATCCCTGCCTGCTTTAAGGAGGTCCATTTGGGCAGAAACATTAGGGTTCCAACCAGGATCAACAAGGGGCCAGGCAGTACGGACACCATCCTCTCCTGCCCAGCGCCTATTGGCATCCAAGATGGAATACTTCTCATCGGGAGTAAAAAGTGTGTCCAAGATTACCTGAACATCCCCCCAGGCAGGATTAAAAGCAGTAAACACAGATCGAATTGTTTGTAATACCTGTTCCGGATCATCACGCAGGCGAGGCATCTGCTGTTGCCATGTTATCAAGTCTCCTGGGCCAAAGGGGCGGTGCACATAGGGGAAAACAACTTGTTCACCTCCGTCCACCGTATGGGAGACAAGAGGTTGCTGAATAAGAGGGGCTTGCAAAGCAATCGGTGGATCCAGAATGGGTCCGCATGAGCAGGGAGGCTGAGACCCGGAGGGTTGCGGGCATGAATCAGAAGGCTGAGAATAAGCCAGAGGAAAGGGAGAGGAAGTAGGCAGAGGATAGGGTGGGGCCGAAGACCCCTGGGACAGATAAGAAAAAGAAGAGGTAAGAGGACGTCCTTTTGCACGCGCATAAGCCCAATTGTCCCATACATACCAGTAATCCATCTGGGCTGGAGCCTTATCTTCCAGCCTCTTTCTCAACGCAGTCAATATTTCCCCTGCAAATGACCCGTCAGGTGGCCATTGCATAGATACCTGAGGAAGGGCCTGAATTACTGGCCATTCTACTTTACATAAAACAATAGTTTTCTTCTTATTTAACCCATGGGTGCCTGAAATATTCTTCCAATTCTCTAGAATTTCCGCCAAAGGGGTCCCCTTCTTGATACTCTGTCCAGAGCCCATAATTGGGCAACCGAGGGGACACCTAATGTGCCATCTTATCGTCCGAGCGACTGCTCGCGCTCCCCCCCGTCGGAATTCTCCAAGGTAAATTCACCTTTTGCCGGCTAGAGCTGTCTGCGAGGAGGAACGCGACCTCAGTACGCCTTTTGTGACGAGCCTAAGGTCCCATCTGGGGTGCCAAAACTGTTGCGAATTATACCTGATCGGTCACGCACGGTTCAAGTTTTAGGCTGAGGCACCAAAAACCAGGTCCACATCTGCAGAGTTTCCAGTCTGTGTTTAATGCATTACGCTCGAGCGTGGTGCCCCCCCGCTAGTCAGGAGGGGACCTCGTATACAGTTTATGCAAAGCTTATATACCATCTGACATCGCGTGCTGCCCTCATGCATCGGCACCCTTAACCAATGAATTCCATCCTCACCCCATCCTCAGCCACTCTCTGGTGAGTGCTTTCTCGTGTTCTGAGAATGTCAACAACTTTATCATTAAAACGGAACATGCAGTTACACAACGTGCCTCGCATACCACAAAGACAGGAAGGACAACAGTTTCAAGGCCCGAACGATTCCCCAAATGTGCTGCGGTCTGTGCTGAACAGTTTCAAGGCCCGAAACGATTCCCCAAATGTGCTGCGGTCTGTGCTGCACAGACAGTGGCTGGCGCCAAAAGGTGCCAGCTCTGCACATATTAGCTTTTCCCTCAACAGTATTGAACAGCCTACTTGAGGTTATCTCCATCTGGGATAGCCAAATTCATGAGTCAACACCCCAGCAATGATAGGTGAGGAAAGGTTAAAAAAAAAATTACATCCAATGGGGATAGAGTTGAAGGCAATTTTTCAGTAGGAGAGGCATCTTGTTTTAGACTTGACAGTGAGAAGCAGATATTGGAAAAGAGGGCTCCAAGGAAGAAGCTGTGTTACAAGGTTGTTATTTTTCCTTTTTAAAAGAAAACCAGTGCATTTTCTCCCCCCTCAAAAATAATTTCACATCTATTAAACTTCTCATTAACTATGGACAGATTTAGGATATCAGTTATACACAGAAAAGTTAAATGCGCTATAAATTAAACTGTATAAAAAGCTCTGCAAAGCACAGTTTCACCGCTTTGACTAAAGAAACTACATAGGTTTCTGTTAAAAGGGAGAAAGGATGCCACATAGCAATGTGTGGCAGTGAAATTAAATGAGCTCCACCCATTATTTATTCCATAAGAGTCAACCAACTGTGTTCCCATACTGTGGTGATGGTGACCATATCAGTATCTAGAACAATAATCAGGACTAAAACTTCACTGCCTTAGAAATATTTATTGAGATAGAATTAGGCATTTTTTGATGATTCAATATTTGATTGGTAATGTCACCTGGGGAAGAAAGTTATAAGAAATAAATTGAAACAAATCAGTTAGGGATAGAAGTTATACAAAGTACCATACCGTGACAGACAAGTTAAGAGTAGTATTTATAAAAGCGTACTATAGATAAATATTGTTGAAGTGGTTAAGGAGGCAGCGAAGAGGTAATCTGAGACAAGAGTAAAGAGTCAGGGAACTATAAAAATAGTCTAGCAGAAGGACCAGAAATTCCTTTGATTTAACAAAGAGTTAGAGGGGCATTTGCTCTGCCAGGTAAAAGCTGCTGACTCCAATTATGCAGAACAAGGGACATATGTTGCTCTGTCCACAGCAAGCGGTGCTCCCAACAGCATTAATTCTTCCTCCTTGTTCTGTGACCAGCTCTCAGCTACAGGAATAAATAGGGGAGCTGAACTCAGTGGAGTTACTCTGTATTTACATAGTGCAGCTGGGAGTAGAATGTGGCTAACAATCATGTTAATTTACCATTTAGTTCACAACTATGTGCCAATTTCAGTTATACAGGTTATAATCTTCATTCAGTTCTTAACAACATAATGACAAATAGTTTACATTCAGATAATCAGAAAGCTCTTGGTGCCTGGAGCCAGAGTTTGCTAATATTTGGGTGCCTGGTACACAAATCCCAGTATCCAGGAGTGGAGCAGTATTTTCAAGTGCATGCACTTTATGGAATTTAATTTAAATTCAATTAAATAATATGGGATTTAGGATTTAAAAATGGGACACATAAAACCAACTGAACTGCTATTTTCCAAACTCAACCAATGAAAATCTTTTTGGGGCTAATCCACAACATGCTGAAGTCAATGCAAAGACTCCCATTTACTGCAATTATAAAAATGTGTTTAAAGCCAGGCGTATGCAACATAAATCTGCCAGCTGTGTGGTAGATAGTTTATAACATCCCTTAAGCTTTATTAGGATCCCAATTGCTTTCAATGGATCAATGAGTCACTAATTCAAATTCAGACCCATCACAAGAAGGCAGAATTATATCAGCAGCTGAATTAATTTTTTATTGTAGTTTGACACTGAGTACATCTGAGAAATATAGTAACAAATATTCAAGCTTGAGTTGGCTTCACTTCAGCCTGCTAAATATTTGGCAAGTTATTAAAGAAACATACAAAATAGTTGCTAAGGGGAATCTGAAAACTTTTTAGAACCATGAAATATTTTCCAGGTGTGTGTGTGTATGTATGTAAATATTCAGGAAACACGTCACTCCAAAGTTAGCCTGGTTTGGAAAAAAATGCCTTGGTCAAATTTTCCACTTTCAATTTGCCAGTATAGGTAATACTATTTATGATTATTCCTTGGAGGGCAGCAGGAGGGGGAAACGTATTTTTTTCATTTTAAAGATTTTTTTTAAAATTTCTAAATTTGGTGGATTTTGTAGATTTTTGGAACTATGGTCCAGAGAGCAAGTAATTCTCTGATTTTTTTCACGTCTTCAAGGATATATACCTTGGATTCTTTTAAATGTTGGAGAAAGTGCAGTGTTTCATAACATGATGAGTTGGCTGCCCTGGGAGTGTATCAGATTATTTTGTTATTTGGGGGTGAAGGGGAGAAGGGAGAGGTGAACAAGAGGAGGAGCAGCAGTGAGAATTGTTTGAACCTACAATCCGTAAGGCCAGCCTCAGGATTTTGGGGAGAGTCATTGAGATGGTCCCTGGGACACAACCCAGATCTAACAGACTAACTTTACGCAAAAAGAGGGTTTCTGCACAGAGGGGAAGCAGTGCAAGATAACACACCTTCAGACTATATTACATGAACCATTTCCCCTCACAGTCAAAAGGTATTGAGCCTAACCTTCGCTCTTAGCCACCTTTCCTGCCACCTCCTGACTTGCTCTACGCTGGGCTTTGTAACCTAAGTCCTGTATCCCCTGCCCCCAAGGGAGCCACTAGCCACCTTGGGTGAAGTGTCTCCTTTGTGGACACAGGTGACTCTGTGTGCAGATGTGGAGGCCTCTTGAGACCCTCAGTTCTTATTTAGAAATGTGCCCATCAGCAGCAGGATTTGGTCCACTGCTTTGTTCCAGTTATGTGTATTGTATTATCTGTTCATTTCTTTCCCCCTCTAGAATGAAGAAGGAAAATGTTGAGGGAGGGTAAGCAGGTGATGGAAGGAGACATAAAAGGAAGTGCAGCTGTATGTAGAGTCTGGTCCTGCTTTCCTTGGACATCAAGAATTCCCATGGAAAGCAGTGATCATTTTTAGGTACTCCAGGAATGCAGATTTAGTTCTTTGCTCCTTCAAGTCTGCAACCCTGCAACATATGAAATTCCAACTGAAAACAGTGGATGTTTAACATTAGGGAGGACTGTATGGTCAGTTCAAGGATACACTGATTCTATTGTTTCTGTTTGGATGAGAAATTGGTGATAGGAATCAGATATATTCGTGGTCTGAACTTGTTTATTCACACAAATATACGCAAAGTCTTGTTTCTCTGAACACAGAAACAAACAACAGCAGGCAGTTTCTTTGCTGAGAAATCCCCAGGTCACCCATTTCAGCAGCTCTGTGCCCAAGATGATCTGTCTTGCTACTTCCTTTCACAGTCATGCTCACAACTCCTTCTGCTTGCTCCCTTCAGCATACACCAACTGCAATCAATATCCTAGTCCATATGTTTACAGCCAAGGAAATCCCTTTTAATCCACTTTGTTTAGCTCTGCTGTGGCCTTGCAGCCTAGTGCCTTGGATCATAGTCCCCATTGTCTGAAGCTGCTTTTACTACATGAAAGGGATTGATAGTTCCTTCTGTTGAGATGAAAAGAGAAGACCTGGAACACCCATGAGTTTTAATAAATCAGGGCTGTATTTGTCTTTATATCCAAATAGTGGCCATTAGCACTTCTGAGCATAACACCAGGATAACCCTACTTGACATGGAAGAAAGCATTTGGTGGGGCATGGGTAGGCTAGAGAATGGCTACTGGAACCATATTGTCATGGGGAACTCTGGTCTGGACTATCAGCCATGGAAGAGCTGTGCTGTAACCCTACAAGTCTACATGGGTTTGGAATGCATTGTTTTTCTCCAAGTCCCAGTCCATTTATTCAAGGGTCAATTTTGCTCTTAAGTAAGAAAAAATAATATTTCAATGAAAAAAATCTGAAAAAATATTTGCAACCAAATTTTTGTGGCAGTAGGAACACCATTACTATAGCACATTCTTCAGGGTATCTGTTTAAATGCCTCTTAAAACTTTAATGTTAATGCCAAGTGAAAGTTCCCACTTATAGGAAAGTGAAATGGATTTTTTTAAATGAGATGTTATGAGTGACACGGTGAATATTAAGTAACCTCATAAACTTTAAAACAAATATTAAACCCTGATTTACTGCTCAGTCTAGAGGATCTGGAGATGTAAAACTTTTTTCATGTCCTATTATTGTATCATGGGACCAAATTAGTTGGGTAAGCAAAGTTCTGCTACCAGTATCTGCATCAAAAATTCTGTAGTGTGGTTCATTTCCTCTCAATACTTTTAATCAACTACAGTTTCTCTTAAATCTTCTATGCCAGCCTATACTCTTGGGTACAGTTTTTCTCTGCTAGGAGATGGAGACAATACAGTAAGACTCTGTATTTGAGTGAGGGTTGAGGTCGGATTAGGATAAATAACTTAATTATTTAACAAACAAGAAGACACAACTTGTAGCACTGTGACATACCAGGGGACAACCCAAACTAATGAGTAGCTGTGTCACCTCTGCCCTCTAACCTGGAGTACCCATTACAATGCTTTGTTGCTTTAGCCTCCAGTCTGGACTGCTCATAAACAGCATGCAAGTCATTCCCAGCTATGTGCAGCCAGACAGCCACAGCTTGGATCTTACCAGGCTTGTTATACTGCAGGGTGACTCCAACACACTCCCAATCTTAGATTCCCCCCACCCACACCCCAAATGTATGTCCTGTACTGCCCAACCCTCTTCTGGACAATACAAGCTTATATAAAGTCCATCATTTCTTTAATAGAAATGATATGTATACAATTTGCCCCCAAATGGAGTTTCCCAAACACTACAGTTTAAACACACTGGAATAGATAAAACAATGAAACAAGCTTATTAACTACAAAGAGAGAAATTTTAAGTGAGTACAAGTAATGAGGCATAAAAATCAGAAATGGTTACAAGAAAAATAAAGATAAAATGCAACTGGTGCCTAACTTAAAAAACTATGTTAAATTGAAAACGTTTTCTCACCACATGCTCTCAATGGTCTTACTGACCCAACTTCTTAGGTCAGGACTCTTTCTCCCAGAGTTCAACAAAATGCTTATTTTGTCACTTCTGATGTCATGAATGTGAGGGGTGCTTTGGGGTGTTTTTCCCTCCTTTTTGTAGTGTTAGTCTCTCTTGAAAAACATTTCCAGCTGAGATTCAGGAGACAGAGTCTATATGGAAGGATGTTCCCTGTTGCTTTTTCCTCACCTGTTTGAGTGTCCTTTGTTTCCCTTCCTGCTTGATGACTCTCTCTTTACTGCTTAAATGCAAATTAAGCAAAGGACACATTCCTTTGTTTGAGATGGACCTGTTTGCCAGCCTCAGTTTGGAACATGTTATAATAACCCCATACAGTGTAATCTTATAACTTCATATAGTGTGTTGCCACATAACTTTTTTCAGGACAATAATGACCAGCAAATTATGAGTTTTCAAGTGACACCTCAGAAGGCATTCTTTGTACAAAGATTATTATAATAGTATGTGGGGTGTGGATACGGGTACATTCAGTCACAAACACAGTACTGCTGGTGCTGCATGCTTATCTGGCTGTATTCTCTGTTCCAGTCTCTGCAACTAGTTCTTGCCTCAGAGTATGAGTGTCATTGTGAGATACATAATCCTAGATCATGACCCTCTTTTTAATTTTTTCCTCCTAAATTTCTCTACTGAGCAAACGTTAACCAACATTATGATTGAAGTTGACAATGTCTGTTTTGTTGTTACAGTATCAGCACATCTCAGTCTTTTTGGATTTTTTAACAGTTTTTTGGATCTACTGTACAAACAAAAAGAAAAGAAGTACTTGTGGCACCTTAGAGACTAACAAATTTATTTGAGCATAAGCTTTCGTGACCTACAGCTCACTTTTTTTCATGACAGACTAACACGGCTGCTACTCTGAAACCTGTACAAACAAAGTGTCTTTAAGCATGTACTAAGTTTCTTCCACACAGCCAAAGAATGAACAAAGATATGGCCAAGAAAAAATGACTGATGGTATAGGCAGAGAAATACATAACCATCTTAACTGTCATTCACACCACTGTAGACTGGGTATTCTCATTCTAAGTATTCCTGGGAGAGCAGAAAATCAAAAGTGTTCTTTAATTGAATTTGCTGCTCTTGGAGGGGACAACAATCACATGTGATAACCATGAAATCCAGCAGACAGGTATTTCAGCAGGGTCAGGAATATAACTTCCAGCACCATCGGTGCACTAGCAATTTTACAGGACTGCACATTGTATACATTCTGGATACTGCAAAAAATAGCCAGAAACATGGGGACCTTTGTCTCCCTTCATTATTTGCACTCAGAATTGTTAACATGTCAACAGAAGATTTGATACCTAGTATTCTATGGACACAGGACTAGTATTCTATGGACACAGGACCCAATTTGCCAAAATAGTCCTGTTTACTTCAGGTTTAAGGCATGTCCACTTAGAGGCAATTTCCTTTTGGGGGGGGGGAAAGGGCTTTTGATAAGTCATTACAGTCATGATGTGCTCCTGCAAGCAGTCCATACCCAACCGGGATACAAGGACCTAGAGAACATTTTCTTGCTATTTTCACAGATGAACAGTGGATCTAATTGTTACTGACATGCTGGAGTTCCTTTAAAATGATATAGGAATGAGCACCTTAAAAATCCACACATCAGCAATAACAGTCATAAGGTCAATTTACCTCTTGGAGTCAGCTCAGATATAACTAGATTTAACTGGATGGTCAATAAAATGAAATAAGTTGTCAGACCACCTGTACCTCTTTGGATCCTAAATCTGGCATTAAGTTGGTTTAATGCTCTTTCATGTGAACCTTTTAAGAAGAGGAATATTTCCTAGGCTGTTATCACTCAAAGTCGGGTTTTCTTTTGACATCTGCTCAGCTAGAACTTCCCTTTATCTCCTCTCTTCTATTCTAGTCCATATGCTTGGGACCTCCCAAACTAATGCAGTGCCATTGACTATGGAGGGATTAGCACCTTGCAGCTGCCTTGACCACCTTTTTCCCAATGATGTGTCCAGCCAATGGCTGACTCTGTAAATTTACTTATGCCGCTAAATATAAATTTGAAGTTTATAGTGCAGCTGGCTCTAGTTTTATTGCTTTGCTGCCTATATATTTCAGCCAGTACATCTACAGAAAACCTGTACAAACAATTAGACACTACTTACCATATTTACTTAATGATAAACAGTGGGTCTCTAATGAATTTCAGCAATGGAATAGATATTGGCAAAGAAAGGAGACCATGCTCAATACCATTATGAAACTCTGGCTCATTGTGACCCATTGAAATCCACATATTGCTAATGACATTAATGACTGCTGCTATTGGAATATTTGTTTTTCTACTCTTGCTTATGTAAGGGGACTGTTGCCCCCTTACTAACATTCAGTGGGGGTGTTTTAGTTGCTAGCTTCTAGTACTAAAAAGGGGAAAGGGTTGATGGGGAATCAGGATCCTGAGACTGACAGTCCCCAGGAACAATGGGGAGAGGCCAATGCTCCAGGTCGGCCTGAATGACAGGGCGGGCAGGCTAATCAGGGAGTCAGGAGGCCAGGGAGGTCCCGTCCTCCGTATGAGCTGGATTTGCCTGGGTCAGACAGAGTGGGGCTGAGCTGAGGAGAAAGCAGGGGCCTGAGCTGAGCTGTGGAGGTGAGCTGGGCCAGAGCCAGAGGGGCCAGAAAAGCAGCCCACGAAGCAGGTCAGTGCTGGGAGCAGAGCTGCAGCAACCAGAGCCAGAGGGGCCAAAGAAGCAGCCCAGGGAGCTGGAGGTAGAGTAGCAGCAGCGGTGCTGAGGCAGAATGGTGCAGCTGGGGCTGGAGCAGTCTGGAGCTGGGTGCGGTGAGCAGCTGGGGAGAGTGAGGGGGGACCCTGGGCAGCGGGCCCAGCACAGGGAGACGCCTCAGCCAAGAGGCTCTGCAGGCCAGGCTTGGATTGTAACCCCGACGGGATGGGGGCGACACTGGGAGGAAGGGTCCTGCCACTTAGAGCCTGAGAGCATGTGGCCACCACCAGAGCGAGTGTCCAACCCACAGCATCCCTGCAGCACAGCCAGGGCCTGAGAAGGAGGCCTGGGACTTACAAGAAACAGGCTGTGAACTGCCCGGACATTCCAGAGACTGTTTGTGATGTTCCCTGCCACAGAGCGGGTTGATGTGTTTCCTTTAACCTTTTCCATTTCCCCTTATTCTTTTTTAAATCAACTGTTGATTAAATAACTTGCATTTGCTTTAAATTGTATGTAATGGTCAGTGGGTCAGAGAAGTGCCCAGTGCAGAAAGAGTACCCCGGAGTGGGACACCCTAGCCCCTGTCCTAGGTGACCACAGCAGGATTGGGGGTCAAGCCCCCCAGGAATCCTGGGCCCAGCCTTATTGGGGTTACAAGGACTCTGCCAGACAGGAGAGTGGAAGGGGAGTCCTCAAGGGCTGGGAGGCCACTGGGTAAAGGAAGTGGGAGCGAGGACTCAGATCCTTTCGCTAGCCCAATTCACCGGAGTAGTACAGAAGCCAGGAAAGTTCCCCACAATAGCGGGACTATTCCGCCACTTACACTTACATGAAAAAACAGACTGGCAGTACAATGACTGAGGACTGATTGATTTACCATTTTTGCAAGACAGTTACGAACTCCAGTATTATTACTTATGTAACGTATTAGTGCCTGTGCAATTCCTTTTCTGTCATAAAGACACAACTATTCTGCATAACAAGCATGCTACTTATTTGTATACGGGTTTCACCTCCCACTGCAAAATCCTCCATCTACTATTACTTTCAGCTTCCCATAGCACCTAATAGGATTAGGTCCTTATTTTATACAGGTTTCAGAGTAGCAGCCGTGTTAGTCTGTATTCGCAAAAAGAAAAGGAGTACTTGTGGCACCTTAGAGACTAACAAATTTATTAGAGCATAAGCTTTCGTGAGCTACAGCTCACTTCATCGAATGCATTTGGTGGAAAAAACAGAGGAGAGATTTATATACACACACACAGAGAACATGAAACAATGGGTTTATCATACACACTGTAAGGAGAGTGATCACTTAAGATAAGCCATCACCAACAGCAGGGGGGGGAAGGAGGAAAACCTTTCATGGTGACAAGCAGGTAGGCTAATTCCAGCAGTTAACAAGAATATCAGAGGAACAGTGGGGGGTGGGGTGGGAGGGAGAAATACCATGGGGAAATAGTTTTACTTTGTGTAATGACTCATCCATTCCCAGTCTCTATTCAAGCCTAAGTTAATTGTATCCAGTTTGCAAATTAATTCCAATTCAGCAGTCTCTCCTTGGAGTCTGTTTTTGAAGCTTTTTTTGTTGAAGTATAGCCACTCTTAGGTCTGTGATCGAGTGACCAGAGAGATTGAAGTGTTCTCCAACTGGTTTTTGAATGTTATAATTCTTGATGTCTGATTTGTGTCCATTCATTCTTTTACGTAGAGACTGTCCCGTTTGGCCAATGTACATGGCAGAGGGGCATTGCTGGCACATGATGGCATATATCACATTGGTAGATGCGCAGGTGAACGAGCCTCTGATAGTGTGGCTGATGTGATTAGGCCCTATGATGGTATCCCCTGAATAGATAGGTGGACAGAGTTGGCAACGGGCTTTGTTGCAAGGATAGGTTCCTGGGTTAGTGGTTCTGTTGTGTGGTGTGTGGTTGCTGGTGAGTATTTGCTTCAGATTGGGGGGCTGTCTGTAAGCAAGGACTGGTCTGTCTCCCAAGATCTGAGAGAGCGATGGCTCGTCCTTCAGGATAGGTTGTAGATCCTTGATGATGCGTTGGAGAGGTTTTAGTTGGGGGCTGAAGGTGATGGCTAGTGGCGTTCTGTTGTTTTCTTTGTTGGGCCTGTCCTGTAGTAGGTGACTTCTGGGTACTCTTCTGGCTCTGTCAATCTGTTTCTTCACTTCAGCAGGTGGGTATTGTAGTTGTAGGAATGCATGATAGAGATCTTGTAGGTGTTTGTTCTTCCCCCCCCTGCTGTTGGTGATGGCTTATCTTAAGTGATCACTCTCCTTACAGTGTGTATGATAAACCCATTGTTTCATGTTCTCTGTGTGTGTGTATATAAATCTCTCCTCTGTTTTTTCCACCAAATGCATCCGATGAAGTGAGCTGTAGCTCACGAAAGCTTATGCTCTAATAAATTTGTTAGTCTCTAAGGTGCCACAAGTACTCCTTTTATTTTATACAGCATCCTATAAACTCTACCCAAAGCAAGCAGTCTATGGCTGTACCCCATTGTTCACCCCTTTTACAGGACTATGATAAATTTTTTACAAAGTTTTTATAAATCAAAAACTCATAATTTGCTGACCATTATTGTTATGGTAAAATGTGTGGCAACATTGTATGTAAAGTTATAAGATTCTATTGTATGGTATTACTACGACTTGTTCCAAGTCTGTGGAGCAGTCACAAACCAGATCCCCAGAGACAAAAGGCAAGCTGATGCCTCAGCCAGGTGTCAACAAAATCAAATGGGCCATTCTTTAGCAGGAAAGAAGGTGTGGGTGAAAAATCTACATCTTGACAAAGAAACAGCTTGGGGGTTCTCATCCACAGAAACTTTCTGTCTCCTGAACCTCAGCTGGAGATGCTTCTTGAAGAAGAAGGGAACACAGATGCCCCAAATTATTTCTCTCTTTCTTTCTGCCCAGGGCATTCACAACCCCTGAAGAACAAAGGAAGCAGCATTGGACTGAGGGAGGGATCCTGACTGAAAGACAGTCAGCAAGTAAGATGTGGAGAGAGACTTTGTTTTGAGTTCATTTAGTTCATGAAGCTCATTGTTAAGTTAGGCATTAGTTGTGTTTTACTTTAATTTTCTTGTAACCAATTCTGACTTTTATTCCCCATTATTCATAGTCACTTAAAATTTATCTTTTGTAATTAATAACTTTTGTTTTTATTGTTTTATCTAAACCAGTGTGTTTGAACTGAACTGTTTGGGAAACTCTATTTGAGATATTGTGCATATCGTTTTCTATTAATAAAATGACGGACTTAATACGATCTTGTATTGTCCAGGAGAAAGCTGGGCAGTACAGGACGTAGATTTCTGGGGAAAGTCTGGGACTGGGAGTTGCTGGTGTTGCTCTTCAGAATAACTCTGGAGTGGTTGGTTGCAGCACTCTTACTATAACTGGGAGTAACTGACATGCTGGAGGCTGTGTGAGAGCAGACCGGGAATGGGAAGTTCTCACAGTGAAGTAGTGGAAGAGGTACTACAAGTTGGAGAACTGAGGGGACACAGCTGTTCATCAATCCAGATTGTACTCTGAGTAATGTCACAATGATCTATGTCACAAGAACATACAGTTGCATTTCACATGGTCAAACTATATACAAAGGTTTTTAACACTGGAAACTATTTTTCCAGTTTTCAGAGTAGCAGCCGTGTTAGTCTGTATTAGCAAAAAGAAAAGGAGTACTTGTGGCACCTTATTAGACTCTAAGGTGCCACAAGTACTCCTTTTATTTTTCCAGTTTGGCAGACATTTTTGAGTCACATACAATGCCTGTGACTGAAAAGATATAGGAAAGGCAGTAGAAGCAACAGTTTAACACTGAAGATGTAGAATAAATGTGCTCCACATCTCCACAGGGCTCATCCCCAGGTGCTCTCTTAACTTTATTTTCACAATGAAATATGGGCATCTATTGAACTTCTGTAGGCAGCGACTCAAAAACAGTGACCTTTGTTGGCCTTGTGATGGTGCCATGGAGCATGCATTATTAGAATGCAGTTTCCTGATTTTTGTATTCAGGTCTGGAACTTTGTTAAAAAAAATTGTTCACTATTGATCTTAATAAGATACAAAGATAATTTTGTGAAATAAGCTGTTCCAGCAGATTAATATTGACCCAATTTGAAGAAGTTGCTTGATATTTTATTATCTGCTGCCCTCAAATCAATACTGTGATGTTGGAAACCATCTTCGGAATTAAATATAAAAAGCATAGTTTAATTCAGTGATGGGCAGCTTGCGGGCCAGGGGTCACACGTAGCCTGCCAGGGCAAGCCACTAGTGGGCTGCCAGATTGTTTGTTTACATTTGCATGGCCGCCCACAGCGCCCAGTGGCCATGGTTCGCTGTTTCCAAACTGTGGGCAACTGTGTAAATGTAAACAAACAGTCTGGCGGCCTGCCAGCCACTTGCCCTGATTGGCCGTGTGTGGCCCACAGCAGGTTGCCCATCACTGCTCTATGCAATCAAAAATCTGGGCCTTGATCAATGTTCCCTCTAATTTTTAACAGGCCATGTGTGCAAAAACTTTCTTCTGTGCTGCCACCGAAGTAAAAAGAAAAAAAAAAGCGTCCGCCGAAGCGGGAGTGCGTGTGGTGTTTTGCCGTGTGTGCGGGGTTTAAGATCTGTGTGCACATGCCCACACACCCGCGCACACAGCTTAGAGGGAACACTGGCCTTGATGAGTACTAAATCTAATCTTTCTCCATAAACATGGACAGATCATACCCTGTTTGCTTATAAAAACTTAATTAAAGACTTAGCTCCATTTTCTCAGCTGGTGTAAATTGATCTCAACAGAGGTATGCAGATTTACACTAGCTGAGGCTCTAACCCTTAATAGAAATGATAACGATACAGCCATCTAAAAAAACCCTGAAAACAAACACTGATGGAACCTCGCATTACGGAACAGATCTTTAGCCTACCATAAAGGAGCCATGAAGCAAACTTAACCATCCTGTCCAGGATTCTACCACTTCCCTTGAGAGAACATTCCACAATCCAACACCTCTCACTAGCAGTGCATTTTTTTTCTGATATACAACCTAAATATGCCATAACTCAGATTAGTTCAATTAATCCTAATTATATCTCCTTGGCTCTAAACAATTTCTCTCCCACCTTGGTGTTTATACTCCAGAAATACTTGTAGAAGGTAATCACCTCCTCCCCCACACTTATTTGCTGTTTAGCAAACCTAAACCAATCTAGTTCTTTTAATATTTCCTCAAATTTTATGTCAGTCACTCCAGTCTGTTGGTCATTTTTGTTACTCTTCTCTTAATTCCTTCCAGTTTGTAGGTCATCCTGTTTATGAGGTGCCCAAAACCCTATACAATTTTGTAGGTGTGGTGTCATCAGGGCAGAACAGAGAGTGACTTTTATTTTCCTAAAATGTGACATGATTCCTTTTTCAACTAACTCCCATTAAGCACAATGTGAGGTCTTAATGGGACCTCTGAAGAGACTGAATTGGCAACAAACAAGCTAATGTAAATAAATGTTAGGGGAAGACTTATTCTCTTGAAAAACAAATCAAAGGGCAGAGAACCATTCCAACTGGGAAAAGGGAAATTCACTGACAGTTTTTTTTATTCCTTAAGTACAGCACAAGTACAATAAGACCCTAAGTGATAGAGCCAGATATTTGGCCTTCATCCTAAAGACTAAGTACTTCTCAGAAAGTAATAAATCTGACAACATATTGGCCAATTACCTAAAGGCAGAAAAGAAAATAACAGCATCAAAGCCATTACACTGGGTAAGATAAAATATCCCTTAATAAAGGTCTTGACATTTGATCTGAATTTCAAGTTTCACCAGAAGTATTATTCCTCCAAAGTGCTTAAGGAGACATCCAAATTCAACACCGTCTTTCACTCTCACTATGTCTCTTATCTCATTAGTGATGGTAATGTGTTTACATTATAGAGCCATATGATAAATCATATTATCATGACCCTTTGATGACCTGCACTTTTCTCATTAATCCTTCTCTGTAAGGACTACTTCTAATGAATGAAGCACCTCAGGGAAAATAAGGCATAGGGCACAGGTCTACAAAGCAGGAGACTTGGGTGATATACTTGGGTTTGCTATTGCCTTGCTATGCAACCTTGGACAAATCATTTAACCTCTGTGCCTGAGTTTTTCCACCTATGAAATGGGAATATTATTGCTTAATCACTTTTTATTAGGGCTGTCAATTAATCACAGTTAACTCACATGATTAACTCACAGTTAATCATGATTAATCACACTGTTAAACAATAGAATACCAATTGAAATTTATTAAATATTTTGAATGTTTTTTTACATTTTCAAATATATTGATTTCAATTACAACACAGAATACAAAGTGCTCACTTTATTTTTTATTTATTATATAAATATTTATTACAAATATTTGCACTGTAAAAATGATAAAAGAAATAGTATTTTTCAGTTCACCTCATACAAGTACCATAGTACAATCTTTTTATCGTAAAAGTGCAACCTATAAATGTAGATTTTTTTTGTTACATAAAACTCAAAACAAAACAATGTAAAGCTTTAGAGCCTACAAGTCCACTCAGTCCTACTTCTTGTGCAGCCAATTGCTAAGAGAAACAAGTTTGTTTACATTTACAGAACATAATGCTGCCTGCTTCTTATTTACAATGTCACCTGAAAGTGAAAACAGATGTTTGCATGGCACTCAAGGTATTTATGTGCCAGATATGCTAAACATTCATATGACCCTTCGTGCTTTGGTCACCATTCCAGAGGACATGCTTCCATGCTGATGATGCTCATTAAAAAAAGAATGTGTTATTTAAATTTGTGACTGAACTCCTTGGGGGAGAATTGTATGTCTCCTGCTCTGTGTTTTACCTGCATTCTGCCATATATTTCATGTTATAGAAGTCTCAGATGATGACCCAACAAGTTGTTTATTTTAAGAACACTTTCATTGCAGATCTGAGAAAACACAAAGAAGGTACCAATGTGAGATTTCTAAAGATAGCTACAGTACTCGACCCAAGATTTAAGAATCTGAAGTGCCTTCCAAAATCTGAGAGGGATGGGGTGTGGAGCATGCTTTCAGAAGTCTTAAAAGAGTAACACTCCAAATGAAGAAACTACAGAACTTGAACTACCAAAAAAGAAAATCAACCTTCTGCTGGTGACATCTGACTCAGATGATGAAAATGAACATGTGTTGGTCTGCACTGCTTTGTATTGTTATCAAGCAGAACCCATTATCAGCATGGACGCATGTCCTCAGGAATGGTGGTTGAAGCATGAAGGGACATACGAATCTTTAGCGCATGTGGCACATAAATATCTTGCAATGCAGCTACAACAGTGCCATGTGAATGCCTGTTCTTACTTTCAGGTGACATTGTAAACAAGAAGCGGGCAGCATTATCTCCTGCAAATGTAAACAAACTTGTCTGTCTGAGCAATTGGCTGAACAAGAAGTAGGACTGAGTGGACTTGTAGGCTCTAAAGTTTTCCATTGTTTTATTTTTAAATGCAGTTATTTTTGTACATAACTCTACATTTGTAAGTTCAACTTTCATGATAAAAAGATTGCATTATAGTACTTGTATTAAGTGAATTGAAAAATACTATTTCTTTTATTTTTACAGTGCAAATATTTATAATAAAAAATAAATATAAAGTGAGCACTGTACACTTTGTATTCCATTTTGTAATTGAAATCAATATATTTGAAAATGTGGAAAACATCCAAAAATATTTATATAAATGGTATTCTATTATTATTTAACAGCGCGATTAATTGCGATACGTTTTTTAATCGCTTGACAGCCCTACTTTTTATAAAGTTCTTTGAGATCAACAGATTAAAAGAACAATATGAATGCTAAGTATTATTTAGTAGTAGTTCATCTGTATACATTCCAAACTTCTCAGCAGCTTAAACTTTTCTTTTAAAAATTTTCTTCAAAATTACATTTATCTGAGAGCAAGACAAGCAGAATTCCATCCTGGACCAGTGATAAGTTTACTGTCAATTATCTCACAACTCATATGTATAGAGATGGGTGACAGATACAGTTGGAAAGGAGAGGTTTTCAGCTTTCCATTGGACATTCAGCAATTACTTTTAGCCCTGAAAGATCCCAAAGTGTCAAGCTTTAAAACTACAGAATAACTGTATTGGGAGAAGTCACTTTAGGCAATTTGTAGAGGTTTTGAAAATGTATTAGCTATAATTTTCCTTCTTTTCTAGAGCTTGTACAACAGATCTCATAGTACAAAGGCACCTTACTTTATGAACAGAAAGATAAGAAAATTAGCACCAATCCAATGTTTTAACATATTAAAATATTTGTAAAATATTTTTCTCTATAAAATATGTAGCAGTCACATGATTGTGTGGTGTTACTGGCACTTGTTTAAAATCACCTGCAAAACTCACTCACGGTGAATGCAGTCATTCCATAGTGAGGCTGGGATAAGCCTTATACCATACCAACAGGCATTCTATTTTTTCCCAGTTGTATAACACACATCGAATTTGGTCTGAAGAAAGAGATCCCTAATGTCGCAAGGTAAAGAAACACAACACTAATGAGAAAAAAAAGGGGAGGTAGGCTGGACCAGAACTCTGAATCCTTGTACCCTAGAACTTTCAAGGTATTCAGAAATTGAACCTCGCTGTATCCAAAACTGAATTTTGCAGGTGAAAGCCTCAGATCCTAACACTGGGCTGTTTGAAATCTTTTTGAAGCCCTTTGAATTCTGTCTGATCCATCTCAGCAAAACCAAGCCAACCAACCAAATAAAAATACCAGCAAGCCAAAAACATGTTATAAGTTGATGTCTGAAAAACATCATAATTCCCGTCTTGGAAAACTTGGAATGAATGACATTGTAAAACCAAAATTGTGTTCAAGGAGTTTTGCAGAAATATACGCGTGGAGAAACTTTGTGATAAAAGTAAAATGTCAGCTAGTATAGCAGGCTAATGGGACATAATGGAAAATGTAAATCCACCTATTTATTTATAAAGATGAAACGTAGAGTTTCACTGACATTCAAAGCAAAGCAACATTACAGAGAAATGATTACTGGCAGTAATTATTACTGAGAGAATGTTAAAATTCTTAAGATGAGCATCAGAGTATGTCTTGAAATTCTATTAAAAATCAAAATACAAAATGTAGTGGTTGTAGTGCAAATATATCATCCTTATATATGTTATTAAAGCCCCAGTATAATAAATACATATATGTCAGAGAATCAAAACTGTACAGGAAAATTAGAAATTTTCCATAAGCTGTACTGAACTCCAGCCTGCATTAATAGGTTCAGTTTGTGAGACAAGTGGGGGCTATGGGGAGCAGTACCAAGGAGATGGCAGAACCCTTCCATTCCATGTAAAGAGGGGCCTCTCTAATGCTGCACATGGATTTAGGGAACAAAATTTGGGCCATTATAATTAATATTCCCTTTAGATCTTTATGAGATAGAATTAATAACATTGCAGATACAAAGATTAATTCATGTCTTGTGTGTTTTTAAATGTCACTTTATGTGGATGATATTTTGGTTTTCTTTAATGAACTTTAGATTTTGATCCAACATTTACTGAATGCTGTTGAATTTGGGTTAAATTTCCTTGGTCCTCAACCTGGCCTCTATTTATGGGAATACTAATAATAGGAATTAGCAATCTACCCAATTTGCAGGTGGAATCAGGTGGCCAAAAGGCAATGTTTTATAATGTACTCTTGCAAAAAATGATTGGACCCCAAAATATGGGTCCAAATAATTAAGAGCATAAACATGTGTCTCAAAATGAGAGGTCACCTTTTAAAATTGTCCTTTATCTTCACTATCTGGATGTCAGATAAATTAGTCAAAGGTGAGGCTTGCCCTTTAAATTAAGGTTGTTTCCAAACATTTTCAATAATTTTTCATTTAATTAAACCCCAGCTGGCTTAATGGGCCCAGGAGTTTTTACCAATTACTCACACAGCTGGAGCAAACAATTGAATTAAATTCAGAACAGATTCTGATTGTAATCTGTAATGTCTCTTTAGTGTGGTCTCCTCTCAAGTTTACTTTCTGGACCAGGATGGGTTCCATACTAACGGTCCTCACCAAACACATCCTTGGTATTCTGAACACATTGTCATTTGCTTTTCCACTGTATTCTTCAGTGAAATTTTTATCAGCATCAGCATGAACAGGTTCCATTGGCATGAAAAACCCATGTACTTAAAAAAAATGAGGGAAAAGTTCTTCTTGATATATAAGAAATTAGGAGTAGTACAAAAAAAGTCTAACTTTCATGCGATCTGTGTATTGCCCCTTAGCCCTTGTCTAGCTGCCCCATGAAAAGCGTTTGCCTTTCCTTTCTTATCCTTTTGCATTAGGCATTCACTCTGCTCTATATGAAATATTGGTATTTATGTACTAAAACGTACGTCTTGTCTTTGAGAACATCCCAATAGGACTTATTTTGGGGCAAGTTCTGTTTTGTATATTTAAAGTCAAATCCTTGTGCCAAGCAGGAGTAAACAGGGGACTTGGATGTAATCCTCCTGCTCCAGATCACGCAGCAACAGTGGAGCTTCTCTTTGGCCACTACTGCAACCTTAGGAGTGTATCTACGTCTGTGACTACTGCATCTCCTAATCTGGCTGGAGATTTGGTTGGTGAATCCAGGCAGTCAAAGATCCACAATGCTCAGACCCCTTCCCTGGCCTGTTCCTAACCCAACCTTCTACTACTCTCAAGCAAATAGAGCCCAGAGCTATGTGGAGTCCCCTGTGCCAGCTTCCTCAACCCTATGCTCTAGTGCTGGATGGCCCAATTCCACTCCAAATAGCGCAAGCAAACAAACAACCCCCTACCCAAAGAAATAAAACAAAAACCCCAAACAAACTCCAGTAAGCATATTATTTGGAACTATAGTTGTCCTTCTGATAGTATTGTAGATCATGATTAAATAGTACAATGACTTTTCTGGGGCAAATTAGCTACTTGGTTTAGGGATATAGCTGTACAGATCCCATTAACGTTAATGGGAGTTACAGGATTACATTGCTGCGTACCTCATTGAAAACTAAATCTCTTCTAATCAAGGGAGGAAGTTTGTTTACCAGTTTTCCTCATTCTCAATTCTACTTTGCATATGTCAAAATTGTGACAATGACCTTAAACCATAGATCAGATAATTCTAAATGAAACACACTGAAAATGTCAGGTTTCAGAGCAGCAGCCATGTTAGTCTGTATTCGCAAAAAAAAAAGGAGTACTTGTGGCACCTTAGAGACTAACAAATTTATCTGAGCATAAGCTTTCGTGAGCTACAACTCACTTAATTGGATTGTGAGCTGTAGCTCACGAAAGCTTATGCTCAAATAAATTTGTTAGTCTCTAAGGTGCCACAAGTACTCCTTTTCTTTTTACACTGGAATGTGAGTGCATTTTCTCTGATGTACAAAGAAAACAAAGCTGTCTGTCTTCTTTTATAGTGCTATACCCAAGAGTTTATTAATGAAGGTTACAGTGACAGGCTGTATAATTACAAGACAAAACAAATCTAATACATCACAGTTCTGTCACTGTACACAGTGGAGATATACACCAGAGCTCTTTAATACAACATTGGCACTTAGTAACTAAGACCCCAAATATATGAGTTCTCACTATTTAAAAATTGTCCAGGTGTCAAAGTCTTTTAGAAAGACATAGAAGAGAGAGCTGAGAGAATAGAAACCCAAGGGCTAATGGCTAGATTTCTTCAGTAAATCTGAGGGAAACTCAGAGTTGCTGCAATCTTTTGCAAGGCTATACAGTTGCTGCACCTAAAGGGACTTCCTTTTTCCCCCTTGTTTATGAAAGAATTACAAATAATATTAAATGAATATCAAACATTGATACTATATGATGTGCCAGATACAGTAGTAAAATGGGAGAATTTGATAGAATCTAATATGATGATTAAAATATGTGTAAAAGGGAAGGCAGCTATAAGTGATAACGGCTTTGGGCCAAATCTTGTTAACTTTTAATGCCTAGGTTTATCTCAGGGGTAATCTTGTTAGGGAAATAAAGGTTTTGCTTTCATACTGATTTCTTTTAGTATAGTGACAAAGTGAAGAAGTAAGTCTAATATTTACAATCAAGCATGCCTATGCTAGTTAGTAAAATACACCTGGGTAGAAAGAGGCTCTAAGTAAAAGGAACCAAATACCTTTGGTATTTGTGAAACCAAATAGTGTGTTTATAAGGACACTTGCTCACAGAGTGGAATAATAGAAATGTGGCTCTTTAATTAATGCTGCATTGAGTCTGTGCATTCATATATCCCAAAGGTTTCACCATTGTTAAAACAAGGTGAATGGGAAAGGAAGATTTATACATCTGTTCCAGCCTGCTGGCGAACAATAGTTCTTGAAATGACTTTGCATTGTGTAATGGACTGTTAAAACAAGTTTAAAAAGTATCAAAAAATATGGAGGGACTTAGTGTAAACTATATGAACTTTAAACTGGACATTTCAGCAGCTAGCACAGCATTGATGGAGAAACTGCAACTTAAGCAAGCAGAACTGCAAAATTGGCCAAGGGATGCACCACAAAGGGTCACACAGAAGGTAAGTTGTGGACCAGCTGATGTTCAAGGTATGCCTCAAATAGTTGTATCATCAGTTATGACCTAATTTGTCTTACACCAGCTGGTGTGACAAAATGTGTTACACAAAGAGCCTGGAAAATTCCAGTCCCAGTTGCAAGAACTCAAAAGTTGAAGTTTTGTTCCATGATTGGCTAATGAGAGAGGATGACTGTCATTTTGGTTGGACATTCAGAATCTTTGGAAGAGGTTTGGGTCACCATCTGATCGATCCACACCAGCATTTCCAGGAAAAAGAACCAAGCTGGACCACCCGGAAGAAATAGAATAAAATGGCTTGTCTGCTTCAGCATGTTGCTTCCTGGAAGCTGAGACCTTCTGGTGACATCAAATACCTATCTTGGATAGGCATATTTATTAGTCTCTATTTTCCAACAATTTGGGTTACTCAATAATAACTTCAATAATTAATTTCTTTCCAAAATGAGATGTATGGGACTAAATCCTGATAACATCTGACCTCTCTTTTATTAATAAATGGTAACAATTTTTCAAGTAAAAATAATGCTACCAGTCAGATGTTCCCCATGTATTGTTACATTTGGTGCAGGTTATGTCTTTTAAGTTGACCAACAGTGTCCGATGATTTTTCTTTTTCACCTACATCTGTCAAAAGAGACATGATCGTTGTGTATGTCTTCAGAGAAATACATTTGTACTGAATTTGTAGAGTGAAAAATGCAGGATAAAAAGATCAGGATTAGTTATCAGGTCCATTTTCAGTAGTGGGTATACTCTCAGGAATCCATGCAGATATAGTATTATCATAGTATCACCAATAATAAACGCTATTTCCATTTTTCTTCTGAGCCAACCTCCTTTTATTGAGGGCCATTAGTCCCTGGGTGGGTATAATGCATTCTTCTTGAAGAAGATTGCTATTTGTATAGTAGCTCGCAGCCTCTTTCATGACTTGTCAGTATAGAACAGGATTTAGGAAAACCACAGGTAGTCACGCTAGAGCACAATTTTTATTTAATCAGCATGGATCCATTCCAAAACCCATTGACTTCAATGGGCTTTGGATGAGGTCCTTTGTGAATTACAAAGCTGGAAAGGATTATAGGGGCTTGTCTATGTCCCACAGCCTGAATAATCACCTTCATGTTCACTACAGCCAAGTCTTGTCTCTCTCCTACCACAAGGGACACTACATTGCCAATCCAGTAGAGTGGCAGAATGAAGTGAAGCTGGAGATCAAGTTTATTACTTTCCCAGTGTGCCTCATGTTAGCCTGTATGGACAGACTTGAGCTTTTGTCTAAAACTGCTGGGCATCTGCTCTAAGCTGGACCTAAAGGATGCTTTAAAGTTCTGCTATAAAGTTCAGTTCATCATAAAGCGATGCACAGGAAGTATTATGAAAAATCTTTATACCACCCCTGTTCTGAAGCTTTAGAGCCTGATCCCCAGCCTGAGCCCAAACATCTACACAACTATTTTTAGGCTGTAGTGTGAGCCCAAGTCTGCAGACCTGGGCTCTGAGACTCACTGCTGCTTGCCATGTAGACTTACCCTTTGTGTTTGTTTTTCTGTTTTGTGTAAGGGGGGGTTGAGCGTGAATGGTTCTTACCTACCTAGCTCACAAGGTTGTATGGCTTAATCACATTTTCAAAATATGATGCAATATAATTAGTCAGCTCTTTCAAAATATAATGCATCTCTGGGCATGATCAAGGCTCTTTGAAGTTAAGGGATAGTATTGTGTTGCTTTCAGTGAGCTTTGGGCATCTAATAGCCAACAGTCATATATAAAAGAGAATTTAGTGAAAACATATCCAAGACTTCTGTACATCCACCTAAATCCTACCCTCAACTTGAAGTCTTTATTGAATTTTTGATGTTGGCATGACACAATACATGTCTAGCACAAAGTTGATCCATAGGCAATGACATACTATACAAATATTAGCTCTGATATCATGGCCCAGCATATGTAAAAATGAGGAAATGGTCCCATTTCAGATAGTGTGTTATTTTAAAATAAAACTATTGGTAAATTGTGTAGATTATTCTGAATTCATAGCACCCCATTAATATATTTGTAATATGAAATTCTGTGAGCTTTTACACCAAAAAGAAATGGTTGCTGTTTTAAAAAAATGTAGCTGTGTACAGTTTCCTGATGCTTTCAGTAATCAGAGCAGCTATTATTTATCCAACCACCTTTCTGTCACAGAACCGTAATCTGGAAATGCATGCTCTTTTTTTTTTATACAAACACAAGCAACATTAGTCACAGATTATTAAACCACAAAGAAGAATTTCACTCAATCACAGCTCTGACAAACCTAGAGTTATGCTCTCATAAGCAATACCAAAACCCATACTGACAATGAATTGCATTTTTCATTTTTCACACAGGCAACTCCCTTGAAGACTTGTTCAGTTTAAAACCCGCTCCCATTCATCTGAGGGCATGGCTACGCTTGCAGATGTAGAGCGCTTTGAGTTAAACTCACCTTCGTAGAGCACAGTAGGGAAAGCGCTGCAGTCTGTCCACACTGACAGCTGCAAGTGCACTGGCGTGGCCACATTTGCGGTACTTGCAGTGGCATTGGGAGCGATGCATTATGGGCAGCTATCCCACAGAGCACCTCTTCCCATTCTGGTGCTGTGGCTTGTGGGAAGGGGAAGGAGGGTGCGGGGCATTCTGGGTCCAGTCCCAATGTCCCATGATGCATTGGTTCACATCCCAGCAATCCCTGTGCTTCCATCCACATTTGATGCCATCTTTCAAAGTTTTTTGTACTGAGCGCTCTGTCTTCCCTTTTGGTCTGTGGGAATGAAGCCCAAACTGCTGAGGAGTATGCTGACGAGTCTCGCCAGCATGTCACATTTGGCAGTTGAGTTTTCTTATGATCCAAAGTGACAGTGAGGGCTCCAATGACGAAATCGACTCGAGTAACGCATATGACATGAATTTGCTTGTGGCATTCACAGACATGCTCACCACCATGGAATGCCGCTTTTGGGCTCGGGAAACAAGCACTGAATGGTGGGATCACATCGTCATGCAAGTCTGGGATGACGAGCAGTGGCTGCAGAACTTTCGGATGAGAAAAGCCACTTTCATGGGACTGTGTGAGGAGCTCGCCCCCACCCTGCGGCGCAAGAACAGAAGATTGGGAGCTGCCCTGACGGTGGAGAAGCAGGTGGCTATTGCAATCTGGAAGCTGGCAACTCCAAACAGCTACCGATCGGTCTCTAACCAGTTTGGAGTGGGAAAGTCGAGTGTTGGAATTGTGTTGATGCAAGATTGCAGGGCCATTAATCGCATCCTGCTCAGAAGAACCATGACTCTGGGTAACGTGCATGAAATTGTGGATGGCTTTGTACAAATGGGTTTCCCTAATGCGGAGGGGCAATAGATGGCACACATATTCCAATTCTGGTACCAGCCCACCTAGCCTCTGTGTACGTTAATCGGAAGGGGTATTTCTCTATGGTTCTCCAGGTGCTTGTGGATCACCATGGGCATTTCATTGACATTAATGCAGGCTGGTCTGGAAAGGTGCATGACGCATGCATCTTTCGAAACACTGGCCTGTTCAGGAAGCTGCAAGCTGGGACTTTTTTCCCAGATCAGAAGATCACCGTAGGGGAAGTCAAAATGCCCATTGTGATCCTTGGAGAATCCCTCCTGGCTCGAGAACAGCTCCTGGCTGCATGCATCTAGGGATTCTGGGGTGTCTTCCTCTGCCTCAGCACTCTCGCTCCCGCTTTGCTCCTCCTCCTGCCTTGGTGTGCTGGGCTCTGAAGTGTCCATGGGTACTCGGAGTGGAGGTGGGATCACCCCCAAGTATCGCATACAGCTCTTTGTAGAAATGGCAAGTCATGGGGGCAGCACCAGAGCAGCTGTTTGCCTCCCGGGCTTTGCGGTAGGCATTCCGCAGCTTCTTCACTTTAACCCTGCACTGCAGTGCATCCTGGTCATGGCTTCTTTCCATCATGTCCCTTGATATCTGACCAAAGTTATCGTAATTCCTATGGCTGGAGCGCAGCTGGGACTGGACAGCTTCCTTCCCCCAAACACTGATGAGGTCCAGCACCTCGCCATTGCTCCATACTGGGGATCGCCTGGTGTGTGGAGGCATGGTTACCTGGAAAGATTCACTGAGAGCACTCCATGCCTGGCTGAGCAAACAGGAAGGGGATTTTCAAAATTCCCAGAGAATTTAAAGGGCAGGTCTGACGGTCACCTAAGGGCAGGGCAGTAGACTTCAAAGTGATGACCTGAGTGGCTAGAACAGGCATTGTGGGACACTTCTGCAGGCCGATCAGAGTGCACTAACAGACCAGGGCATCCACACTGGTGCCGCGGTGCTCCAGTGAGGGTGCACAAAACGTTATTCCACTCGCTGAGGTGGAGTACCAGGAGTGCTCTAGCCATGGAGTCAGAGCGCTCTACGTGCCTTGCCAGTGTGGACGGGTAGTGAGCTAGTGCGCCGGGGGCTCCTTTAATACGTTTTAACTCACAAGTGTAGCCAAGCCCTAAATCACAATACATGTTCCTGAATATAATGACTTGCATGTAGAAAACGAAAGAAGTTGTCATCATCATACTTCTTAATTTTTTTAGAGATAAGAGTTTGAGGGGCAGTGAGGTTTAGTGCATGGGGCCCTGGACCGGGAGTCAAGAGACCTGGTTTCTCTTCCTGTCCTTGTGCAACTCACTTTACCGCTCTTTCCCACTACTTTTCTATTTAGATTGTAAACTCTTTGGGGAGGGCCTTTTCTTACTATGTGTCTATACAATGGGAACTGATCTTTGGGGCTCCTATGCATTGCTGTAATATAAATAATAAGACCATCATGTGCATCTTCTTCCCTTTCCTCCCGCCCTTCCCTCAATAATGAACTTTGTGTGGGATGCTACATGAGTTGGAATTACTAGAATCCACCTAACCTGAAGACCTTTTTTGGGAAATGGGGATCTAGGAAATGTTTTGAAAATTCCATCCATCTGGTTAAATCTTGTTCTTTTCAAAAGCAGAAGACTTGTTTTTGAAATGAATTATTATTATGCGCCTCAGGAATAAGTCATCTCTGTCAGGGATGATCCAGAATTCAGGGAGGAATGAACTCCTGGAGTGGCAGAGAAATGAACCCAACCTTCTAGTTTGGTGGCAGAATTTTAACAAGGGGCTTGTGGGAACTAGCAGGAGGCTTCTGGGACCTATTCCACCATGTCACTACAAAAAAAATTATTGGGCAATGAGATTGTCTAGAATTAACTTCTTCCTATAAAATCACAGTATTGTTTTAAATATTGTCTCCTTTCTTAATTACTAAAAAAGCCCCCTGCATTAGTAACCGCCCTCATTTAGTAGCTGTCCCTTTACCAACAGACCCGCAAAGGAAAGCAATTATATTTAACAGAAGCCCCTGTTGTTTTGAGTTCCCCTCTTTGATTTAAAGCTGCAGGGGGACATAATTAAGTATAACATATGGCGCATCCTCCAAAGCTATGTGGTATCACACAATTAAAAACAAGAAAGAGCTCACAGAAACAACTGATCATAGTTAAATGTATTTATATGTTAGTGTTTTATCCTCAGGCATATAATGAAAGAGTATAATTATAATATGGTTTATTGAAGTGCTGAGAGAATCTTAATTTGTTGTAAAATTACTTAAGTGACAAAATCCTATAAGATAGTCTCCTATCTTCTGGATAAAACTAGAAATTAAATTGTGTCATAATACAGGATTTTAATTAGATCCATAACGTATGGGCCATCAATTTTTAAGGAGAACTCTTCACTGAAATGACTGGAGAATTCTCGTTGAAAGTGACAGAACAATAGGGCCCTATGCATTTATTTTAAAATACCATTTTCTAGTGTTTGAACCATATATTAAATCTTTGAAAATGCTGCAGTAGCCAAATAAATAATACCACATAACTTGATGAAAGCGTACAGCAGACATACACTAATGAGATTTATTCACATAATGGACTTATTTTAGCAGTTATGTCACATGTCATAAACATAATATGTTAAGACAGTTTGAAGGAAATGATTTCTTTATTTAATTTAATCTGAGCAGAATCATTGAAGAGAATAATAGATGATTCCTTCTGGTTTAGACTTCCAAGAAAGCTTATCTCTTGCTATGTCTCCATTCTGGAAAAGAATTAATATGACACAGCATTTAATATCACATTGCAGGTTTTTTGTCCTTATGCATCAGAATATTAAAGAGGTGATGCATAAGATAAGATATTGTACCGAACATTTTAAATTATCTCAACTATGTTATAGTGACACCATAGTTATGGATAGGCTAGTACTTCCACCCTGATGTGGAGAGCTTTCCCAATGATCAAAATGGGTAAGATTCAGATCTGCAGCATGCAGTGACATCTTGTCTATACATGAAAATGATTCAGCTCTGAAGTCTAATTTCTCAGGGCCTTGCTGTGCTAAAAATAGGAACTTTGTGATTGGAAGGGGAGATTGTTTGCTTCTATCCATTGAGATGCCATCATATTGGACTTTAAAATTGTATCTTTGAAGTCATTTTCCATCATTTCTGGAGATGTTTATGGCTCCCTGTGAGTCCTATACAGTTCGGCTCAAGGACCAAGATTTTCAAAAAGTAGGAGTTGGAAGTCAGGTTTCTAAATCCTCATGTAAATGTAATAAACAACAAATACTTTTAAAGTCAATTAGAATTTTCTATTGATTATGGCCAATTAGATGCTTGGGGAGACAGGTATCAAATTATAGCATGAAAATCTCTAGAAATGTCCATAGGAAGTGCATAAATCCAAAGGTAATCAAGACTCCATTCAATCAACTTCAAATAGAGTTAATTAAAAAAAAAGTATTAAAAGAGGTACCTGGGACAATACCTGCTGCCTTGTTCCCCCGCCTATTTTTTGTGATTTTACGATCACATTTTCATATTTTTTTCAAATATTCCTTTCTCCCCTTCTTCTGTGTGAAAGACCCACACAAACAGCAAGGAACACTCACTGATAGCACAAGGAAAAAGTGAAATTCATTATATACAAGGGATTGGGTATCCTCTCTCACAAGTTTTGCAATGATGTAATGAAAAAAGAATCAGTTTCAACTTCCACAGTGTTATCAAATATACAAACTAAGCAAACCCCAGAAGAAAAACAAGATTATTTTTTCTTTCAACACTTTTCAGGTATAGTAATTTTAGGAGTCCCTTGTAACTCTAATAGGTCAAACAACTTAGAGGAAAAGTATCATTATTAAATTGACCATGTCCCTTTTAGGAGAAAGAAATGTCATTAAATAAACTGATATAATGAAAGGCTTCAGTGGCCATGTCCAAGATTTACTATTGGCTGCAGCACTCTGTTAGCAAGTCAGTTTTGTTTGCAGTGTTGTTGTAGCTATGTTGGGCCCAGGATATGAGAGAGAGAAAGAGAGAGAGAAAGAGAGAAAAAAGGTGGGTGAGGTAATATCTTTTATTGGACCAACTGCTGCTGGTGAAACAGACAAGCTTTTGAGCTACACAGAGCTCTTCTTTAGGTCTGGGATTTATTCCTTGTATTTAGCTGACACACTCTGATTACCATTTCAAGACCTGAAGAAGAGCTCTTTGTAATTCAAAAACTTCTCTCATTCATCAACAGAAATTGGTTGAATAAAAGTCAAGATATTACTTGGCCCATCTTGTCTCTCTATCACTTGGTAAAGTTTCATCTCAGATGAGGTAAGATGCTTTAACTACCCTTTGCTAAGCCACTATATAATTACAATATAATAATAATAATAACTTGGAGCCTCTCAGGCTCTCTCTTACAAGAGACATATTTTCTATAAATCACAGACACAATAGTTTATTGTCTTGGCACAGAATAACCAAATTTGTTTGAAAGGGTTCATCACTGCATGCCTCATTGCTAATGTTTCTAGTTGTCTGTTGCAGATTTTTTCTTAAATGGTGCCAATGCATAGTGTTACTGACACATCTCTCTCATCCTCAAAATTGTATACTACACCCACCATTATGGTATCTGACAGCAGTATCTATCCCAACTGCTTACACGTTCCTTGCTTTTTCTGGTCTCTGTTCTGACAATTCAGATGATGTCCAGCTCCTCGTATTCTACAAACGGTGCTGCTTTGAAGGAAAAATCTGTGGGCCATCTTTTCCACAATTCTCAAATGTCTTGGAAGGGCTGTCTCCCGCATCTCATCCATTCAGCATGGTTTGTACAAGTTGGGAGCAAAATAACTAAAGCTGGGATTTTCAAAGGTGCTCAATTCCCATTGGAATTTGATGTCTAGGAATTGGATGTCTAGGTGCCCAGCTCCCTTAAACAGCAATGAAAATCCCAGCCTAAGGAATGAAAACAGGGTCTTGGCTTGCAGGCCCCCTGAAGAGACTTCTGGGTTAGTGCCTCGACTCTGACAAGGTCAAGACTTACATTAAGACCCTTAATTTAATATAGTTTCCTGTTTGTAATAACAATAAAAAGAATTCTAGCATGGATGCCCCACCCTCCGGCAAAGAGAACAACATCGTTCTTTTTGTGATGACTCTAAAACTCACCATGTGGATTATACACATTTTTTTCCTTAGCTCTATAAAGGGCAGAGATTCTTTTGTTTGTCAGAAGACATGCATCACCACCGGGATGGTAAGACTAAACTTCTTAATTGTGAGACTTGGTAGTGGAGGGAAGGAGAGGGATGACAAAAACCTAACAAACCCCACAAAAATCCCACAGTTGTACTTCCAGTACAAGCAAACATACCTTGTTCCTTTTTAGCAGATAGAGATTGTATCAGAAAGATGTATGTTTATTCAGACTATTTCTGATGACATTTTGTTTTTTATTCCACATTGGTAGGAAACGAACACTGGTGTGTTTTTACTTCCTGAATTAATTTAGGGCTTGTTGTTACAAACTGCCAGTTATTTATATTTAATTACCAAGGAATTTCCTCCGCCAAGAACACAGGAAATATTCAGTCCAGGATTAGTGACCCGTATCTTAGAACCTGCCAGGACCACTATGTACATGGTATATACAGAATACCCTGATGGTGTGGCATAAAAGTTTGAGTGGCCTAGATAAAGGCTGGTCACATTACCTGAGTGGCAAAGCCAAGAATGAATTATTCAGGTAATCCCAAATGAGAGTATTCTGCTATGCCATATATTTTACAGAAAAAGCATTTAAAAATATTAGAGAGAGCTTTAGAAATTGTTATTGATAGTATTTATTTTACCCTATTGCCTCTAAAACCAGACAACCCTATTACTATGAGATCAGCTGTACAGAGCACTGAAGGAGAAATTCCAACTCAATCTCTGTACTAAGTATTTAATGCAGTATTTCTGACATGAGTGCACACAAGAAGTAACTTTGCTTTATTTACACAGCCCTACAGCCTTTATTTTCTAACTCAGGTAGGAACTTATAAGTGTCAAACCAGCACAGAATTCACAAATGGTTATTGATCTTAAAAAGGGCTATCATGAATGGATAATTCTTTAAAGAATTTTGGTTTTGGTTTTTGTTACAGTATTTTGTACTTTTGAAGACTTATGGATTGGTGACATATTGTAGTAACTAGCTAAATACATTTAGAGCAATATTATTATGTACTTTGCCACCTGCCATATCACTGGCCTCATTTCCTGACAACATATTCCAGACATGAGGTAAAATTAATTTTTGATGCAAAGACAGTCCAGCTTTAGGGCAGGTTTGCACTTAAAATGCTGCATTGGTGCAGCTGCATCACTGTAGCTGCACCGCTGTAGCACTTTAATGAAGATGCTCTACTCTGACAGGAGAGAGCTCTCCCATCTGCGTAGTTAATCCACCTCTATGAGCAACAGCAGCTATGTTGGTGGGAGAAGCTCTCCCGCTGACATAGCACTGTCTACACTGGCTCTTAGGTCGGCATAATTATGTTGCTCAGGGGTATGGATTATTCATACCGCTGAGCAACATAGTTATACTGAAGTAATTTTGTAGTGTAGACCAAGGCTTGGTTGTTTCAGAAATGATGTAGTGAATTATCCTTCACTGGCAAATTATGTAAAATAAATGTCTCTTTTAAAATAGGATGCAAAGCCCAGATAAAATCAGACATCCATGTATTGTAAAGCACATCTTATTTTTTGCATACTATTAATAATTCTAAATGGATTAATTGTATTTTTTGTTTTTCTTTTTAACAATAGACATCTCTCTCTTGCTGTGGAACTCTGGACCAGGCACCAAGCTGTGCATCACTCAACCTCAGAGAAGACCAACTGTGGTGAGGATTTGCTGGAACTGCCATCCACTGTTTACCTCAAGGAGATAGAGGACCCATAGATTACGGAGCCATGCCAAGGAAGGGTAGTAGGAAGTAGCCATGGGGAACCAGGCATTAGTCTGGTTGTAGCGCTGAGAGACGAGTCAGCGTGTTTCGGTAGGATCCCCGGTGACCCAATGGCGGGACTACCTGCCACTGTTGGGGCCCTCGGCAGGACCAATGGAGTAGGGTGGCCCTGGGCTCCCTATCTCCTGCTGCGAACCCCACCCCTTGGGTGACGTCCTACTCACCATAGGCCAGAAGGCCTGTGCCTTATCTGTGACTTGCCCCAGCCAGAAGTCTGTGAGCCCCAGACTGTCTTGTTTGCTGTCTGTAATAGCCAGGAGGCTTGGGCTATAGATTGCTCCCTGCTCTGCCCCACCCTAAGGGACAGAGGTCCAGACTGTAGTCCCTATCTGCCCTAGCAAAGAAGCTAGACTAAAGATGATTCTGCTCTGCCCAAAGGGCCAGGGAGGTAGACTGTTAATTGTTGTCTGCCTAGCCAGGAATCTAGGCCAAAGACTGCTAATCCCCTGTAATTTGACTGTTTGATGGAGTGAGGCAGAGTGGCCTCCCTCTGAGCCTGATTGGGAGGGATGGCCATAGAACACTACACAGTCCAAACCTGTGTTCAAGGTCACCCCAGGATCTATCAGTTCCTCTCAATCATATGGCAATACCTTCTCCATCCAGTGTCAGTTTCAGACTGTAGTTGAACGTCCTGTGATTAGTGGTAAAGTAGGTGGAATTTATTTTTGCTGGATTCAGCTGGAATTTATGTTCCTTTGCACATCTAATTACAATTTCCAAGTCCTCATTCAATCATTTTCCAATACCTCTATTTCACAACTCAGGATGAAGCACAATAACACCTGCATACATGTACACAGTTTATTTCAAGCCACCTGACAGTCCAGAGGAGTATAGTAGGAAAATAAGAGAACTTCAAACTGAGTCCTGAGGAACTCCCACCCTGAGTGGCCTGGTCTCCGAAAAAGTACCATTTAATCTTATTTTTATTTTCCTTTTGAATGTAATATTGTAAGGAAAGTGAAACTTTTTGGATTGGACTCCTTGCAGCAAGGACCCTGTGCCAGTTGTCAGATTGGCCAGTTCCTATACGATAGGAAATCTCTTATCTAAAGGTACATTTTTACCAGAGATTCTAATCTCACTGAGTTTCACTAAGAGCTTATCATGTCAAACCTATCAAATGCCGCACTGAGATCCAGAAAGACTCTTATTGATGACTGGTGGCTTTTGTTGGAATCCATCAATACTAGTCTGATAGAAGGCCCACAATAAGTCCATAGCTGAGTACAAGAGACTGTGTGCATTTGGGTAGGTTCTATTTTCCTTTCTTTTAAAAGTCACCATAGAAGCCTTGTTTGAACCATTCTTTCCATTGTCTTTCAAAGGTGAATTGAAGATACAGGGTGATAGCTTCCCAGAGAAGTGGCATCCTTGCCAGTCTGAAGAAGAGGGACAATAACTGCTAACTTCCACCATTTAGGTATCTTCCCTTTTAACCATGATTCGTTTATGATTTGTGACAGAAGGCACCCCTGTAGTCACACCCTACAGACTTTGTACAAGGCATGCCTTGAGATGTATCATTTGAAAACTCATAATTTGCTGATCAGTAATATCATGGTAAAATGCATGTAGCAACATTATATGTAAAGTTATGAACATAGGCTTAAATCACGACTGAAGTGTGTTTCCCAGATAAGTCTGGGGAATGGCTCAGTTTCTCCAAGACAAAGGGCAAGCTGATGCCCCAACCAGGTGTCAACAAAGCTGAAGGGTCATCACCTATCAATCGGCCATTCTTTGGCAAGAAAGGGGGGCAGGGACAAAGAGATCTGCCTCTTAGCAAAGAAATAGCTGAGGTCTCCTTCCTTCACCAGACACCTGTCTCTTGGTTCTCAGCAGGAAATGCTTTTCAAAGAGGGACTGAAACTATGAAAAGGAGGAGCAAACACCCCAAGGAACCTCTCTTCCTCTCCCTGTTCATCTCATTCTTCACACCTGAGAAGACAAAGGAAATAGCTACTGGACACAGAGGGAAGAGTCCTGACCTGAAAGTTTGGTCAGTAATGCTGTTGGAAGCATGTGGTGAGAAACTTTGCCTTGAATCTAATATAGTTTGTTAAGCAAGGCACTAGAAAATGTTTTTAATCTTTATTTTCTTTTAACTATTTCTGACTTTTATGCTGTATTGCTTGCACTCACTTAAAATCTGTCTTTGTAATTAATAAACTTGTTTTATTGTTTTATCTAATCTAGAGTGTTTAAATTAAAGTGTCTAGGTAACTCCATTTAAGGTGGTAAGGTGGTGTATATTATTTCTTTAAGGAAAAACAGATTTAATATATTTGGACTGTCCAGGAGAGGGTTGGACAATGTACAATATATATTTGTGGGGGGAAATCCAGGACTGGGAGTGTGTTCGGGTCACCCTGCACGAATGTTAATGAGAGCCGGAGTATAACCCAAGTGTGGCTAGCAGACTGCAGTTACACACAGATACTCAGAGTGTGACTTGCATGGTGGAAGGCTATTTGTGAGCAGCCCAAGTGGGAGCTACTACCAGCAAGTAAGGCATCCAAGATTGCAGGGCAAGGATGACACAGTTCCTCACTGGTCTGGATTGCACCCCGGTATTTCACAGATGCCAAACTACCTGGTTTCAACCTTCTTCCTAAAGTGGAACTATATGCCAAACTGAAAGCTATTCTCATTGAATAATAAATAAACAGAGCAGAAATGGAGGCAGATGTTGTGATTTTTTTTGACTTGTCAGTTCCTTTAGAAGAAACCAGAATGCTATCAACAATGCACTCATAAGGAGGCTTGGAGGATTGAAAGGTGAAGCAATACATTAATTTGTCAATGGATTACATCACACAATGGTATATATAGTAGTGAATAGCTGATGACCTGGCTAAAACTAGAAGACTGGAAATTCAGGTTAGAATGAGAATGGTTGAGGATATTGATGCCCTATGAAGGGAAACATTAGCTGAAATAAATGGTTCAAAGATGAAAGATATACTTATTTGATATCAAAGTATCTTAGACAATAACATCCACAGTCATGAGATTGCAGACAGAGCACACTGCAGGAATGAAAATCTATAGAGATGAGACCAAGATACAGTCATTCTGCAAGATGTGTTGGGAGCAGACTTTAACACCGGTCTATGCTTTTGAAAGTAGTGTAGTTTTAGCTGTGTTAGTCCCAGGATATTAGAGATACAAGGTGGGTGAGGTAATACCTTTTATTAAAACTTCGGTTGGTCCAGTAAAAGATATTACCTCGCCCACATTGTAGTGTATGCTTTTGAATGTAATATTGTAAGGAAAGTGAAACTTTTTGGATTGGACTCCTTGCAGCAAGGACCCTGTGCCAGTTGCCAGATTAATTCTTGAACTGCATAGTGTAGCCCAGTATGCCAGCTTACCTCTATTATATTCACTGCTTTACATTATATTCTGCTTTATTATATTCAGCAGTAATGCAAGGAACATACAGGCTTGTATCCTGTAAGATATTGGCTTCAGCAGTTAGCCTGAGGCCTATGAACTTTGGCATAGATAAACTTAGGTAACTCATAAGTTTTGGAGAACTGAAAGTAGAGTGTAGGGAGGAATTTTGTCCATAATGACATCAGCCAACCACAGAACATGAACTGACATTGGCTTCTGGAAGGTTTTGGACAGAACATCCAACTGCCATGGCAACAAATTGATGTATATGATAATGGGATTAAATCATAAATACACTAACATATAGATACTTACTAATATTTAGTAAACATTAGTAAGGGGAGGAAACACAAATAAGAAAGAGGGGAGAAACCCTATTGAATATGCATTAGGTATGGTAACATCAGCATAACATATTATGAAAGTGGCATCCCAGGGCAGTAGGAGAGAGAAATGTAACACTTGGAAGGGGCCAGAATGATGGCCACTGGTGAAGATGAGGAAGGTGACGATGATGAGGAAGATAATGGCTAACATTTCAAATTGTTCTGCAAGGGATGGTGTGAGTATGGATGTTCAGATGTGCTTTCTGTATTATCTCTATCTACCTTACTGAATTAGAGTGTGTGTGACTTTGCTAAATGTATGAATAATTTTTTTATTTGTAAATATAAAGGAGTTCCTATAGTGTGAGTATTGTATCTATGCACATCGGGGTTCCCAACTATATAATAATTTTAATAATACTGGGCTTGATCTTGGACAAGAACCTGTTAACCCTCAAAGTGATAACTGGGAATAGTCTGCTATGATGATTACAGGATACACAACCACCACCACCACCACAAGGCTAGGTGCCTTACTCCCATTTTGTTTCAACTTTCTTTATTTTCTCACCTAAATATCTTGCTTTTTCACTTGAGTTTATGATTCATGCTGTAAAAGATGATCCTTTATATAAATGACTCTACCTGGGTAACTCTAGTTCTTAGGGGATGGGAGAGCCTGGAGAAAGCACTACTATTCCATGGCCTGCGTTGTGCAGGAGGTCAAACTGACGATCATAATGGTCCCTTCTGACCTTAAAGTCTATGATTCTATAGAAAAGTTTGGTAACCCTTCATGAAAACAGATACAGTGGGATTCATTCATAGCCTAGGAGACCTCGAGTCTTTTCTGTCTCAAATGTTTACAGGCCAAATTATGTGGTTCTCAATCAAAGGAATTTCAATGAGAGTTTGATTTGATTAAGGACTACACTATCTGACAACATGATGTTAACACCACCATATTTATCTTGACTATGTTACATCAGTTAGTTAGAAATAATGAGCAGGCTCAGATTAAAGAAGTATGGGGTCCTGTATGTTATGGACATTGCCGCCCCCACCTTCCTTAAACTAGACAGAGATACACAAGACAATTTCCGCCTTAGGCAAACTTCAATGTGCTGGCCTCTTTCTATCCCCTAGAACAGAGGTTCTCAATGGAGCGGGGTGGGGGGGGCAGGCAGATAGAGTGGCATGCTGTCTGGAGCGGGGCACAGCAAGTCTTCTGATGGCTTGGTGGTTATTGTAAAAGTTGGCGGGGCTTGCCAAATGCCAGGTCCCAGAGCCACTTACTCAGATTTGGCCAAACTAACCTCTCCATCATGATGGGAGGAGGTGGCAGTTGGGCCAAATTTGAGTGAATGTGTTGCAACTTGATATGTGGGGTTGCAGTGCCACTCAGGTTTGGTCTGACCAACCCTCTGACATGATGTAGGGGCAGCTGGGCCAAATTTGATAAGGGTTTGTGACCTGGTGTACAAGGATGCAGCACCACTCAGTTTTGGGGGTTTTTTGTTTTTTTTTTCTGGTGGTCCAGGCCCCTCCTGATAAATTCTAGTATCATCCCATGCAAAGAGCTAAAGAGAGGCTTGGAATCTTGTAAAGAGTAAGGTTAAACGTGGAAGACAACAAAAATATAATAATAACTAACAGACCACACCAGAAATTTAACAGAACCATTAAAGGTAATGTATATACAAGAAAACATACATCTCAGTCCAGAAATGATTCCTTGTCCTGTCCTTTCACTATCTAGATTTTGGATGCTTTGCTTTGTATTTGGTTAGTTGACTGAAATTATCTGAGTAAGTGGAAATGCAGGCTGTCATTTTATCATCACATATTTCTTTTACCAACACCTCTCTATTTTTGTCTCTCCTCCAAGTATTCAAACACGTTGCATCATGCACGGAGCAGGGAACATTTAGCCAAGGTTTCCAGCCTGGACCAGAAACCAGACAACTGTTATGCACCTTCATCATTCTTGCACTGGCTCACAGCTTCAGGAGCTCAAGGATCTAAAATAAACAATACAAACAAACAACTAAGAAACAAACAAACAAAAAAACCTTTTGACCCAAATTTTACACTCCAGTTCACACAGAAATGCTGAAGTCAATAGGAGTTCTGTGAATGCATCCAAGGGCAGATTGTAGGGTTTCTTTTTCTGGCTTTTATGCAAACCAGAGCAATACTGGGACCCCATTAAGCCTCTCCACACAGCTCTTGCACCAAAGGCTTTTCTTTCAGTCCTACCTGTGACTCTCTTTCAAATACAGGTATATGATGGCTGTTTGTCAAACTGCTTGCTGATAGAGTGGAGAGCCATCATCTAGTCCTTGGTGAATAAGAGGTTAATCTCGCCTCATTTTGCCTCTCTTCTTACACAGGTGACCATGGGAGCCTCATTAGATGATTGCTTGGAAGATTGCCTCTTGGAAGGCAGGTTTACAGTTAAACTGAGAGTGTGAACATGTACTGTTTCTCCTTGTTTTGTTGTGGAGTGTTTTGATTTCTGGTTGTAAACATAAAATGCCAGCTTCTCCCTCCCTATTAAATCAATAGTAAATCAATAGTTTTGTTGACCTCAATGCCAATTAACACCAGCTGAGGATCTGGCCAACTACATCCTTTTATATGCTCCCCCCTCACCCCAGACAATACCACTTTATTCCTTGGAGTCTATCACTTCAGTTTTCCCCTAATCTAGCATGATGCATCACTTGCAATAGCCTACAGAGGAGAGCTGGGCTGTAAATATGCCTTCCCCATTCACCTGTATGTCTCTCTACAAAGCTTGCCTATCGGCAGTTCTGAATCATGCAAAGCTGCAATGTTGTGGTTTCTGTGGCTCAAGCCCTCAGAGGTACAGCACTTTCTGCTGCTGCTGTCTCTAGGGAACTGCTTCTAGTTGACGTTCTTTTGCTTGCACTGCTTCTTGTCTTCACTGTTCCTATTTCTGCAAGAACTGAAATTTCACTCTTTCTGCCTTTGACTGAACATTGCCCTTTTCTGGATGAGCTCTATAAGCCTATACTTCTTTCCACCCTTGACTGTATTTCTGCAAGCAGTAAATGTCTCTATCTAAGGGTTTTTCTTACCCTCATAGTCCTCAAGAGAGGAGATGTCTGCACTTCAACCTGGGGGTGCAGGTAATTCCCACCTAGAGGAGACATACTGGTGTCAGGTCTCATGGAGCTGGCATGCTAAAAGTAGAGTGTAGAGGCAGCAGTGCAAGCAGCGGGAGGAGCTAGCTGCCCCATCTATGTTCCTAGGGTCTTGGACGGGCATGCACTCCGGTTGGCTAGCGTCTGGCGCTGCCACAGCTACGTTCTATTTTTAGTGTGCTAGCTGGGAATCACATCCCTAACTCGAAGTGTAGACATACCCTCAAAGCGTTTATCCTCCTTAATAGGAGCCAGATCCTGAAAAATGTTGACTTCACTGGAAACTCTCAGTGCTCAGCACCTAAATTAAGATTCTTTAGGGTTTATAGAGTTTAGAAGTATATTATATTCTGCAGTTGGCTGTGAATAAAAAACATGTATCCCTGACAGAGGCAAATCAGCAATATATAAAGCCTTCCTTTTGCAATAGCAGCCTTACTACCTGCAGGTTTCAGAGTAGCAGCCATGTTAGTCTGTATTCGCAAAAAGAAAAGGAGTACTTGTGGCACCTTAGAGAGTATTTGGTGGAAATGCATCCGATGAAGTGAGCTGTAGCTCACGAAAGCTTATGCTCAAATAAATTTGTTAGTTAGTCTCTAAGGTGCCACAAGTACTCCTTTTCTTCTTACTACCTGCAGCTACCTTTCTTTCGAATTGTCTTTTCCTTCTTAAACAAGTTCTTATTACTGGTGTCTTTGTTTTTATAGGGAACAAGGCTTTAGATGTTAAAAGTGTTGGCAAAATTTGGGCCTGAACTACATGAGAATGATTTTTTAAATTTCTCTTTCACAAAGAATGGGGCTATGCAGTGTCATCAACTTTTTTTCTTTTAAAGAGAACTTTCCACTCATTTCAAGGGGCAAGTTTTGCTTAAAAACTAATGGCATGATATAGCTAACAGTTTGTAATTTCAAATCTTCATCTCAGTTTATGACTTTGGAAAATGTTGAATCAACACTTTTTTTCTAAAGTTAATATTTTATTATATTTTTAAAAAGAATTTCCGGGAATTTATTGGTCCTAATCAGATCAGAATCAAAATGAAATTATTTCTGTTGTGGTTGCAGTTTAGGTCACTTTAGCCAATAGGCCTGCATCTAGTTCGACATGCAGGGTTGCTCCAATAACACGACAACATCATTGGAAGCTGCTCATTCCTCTGGGCAGTTGTGGGAGGAGTGGGGACTCCAGTACACCGCCACTACCTCTTCGAGGTGGCTGAGGAAGGAGAGGGTTGGGGACTTCCCTCTGCTGCTGCCACCTTTCACTGGACCACCCTTCATCTTGCCTGGACCAAGCTGCACTTATGAAGGGGACTGTTCTGGCTGGGCCTCTCGATGTATGGAGCGGCACCTGCCAAGACCATCCTGCCCAGTGGAGGGCTCTGTTGCCACCCCACCCACCTTAGGGACTATGCTGCAGTTTTAAGAGGTGCATCCATTGACAGGACCCTCTTATGAGGTGGCAGGAGGGTGGCCTTTGCCCCTCAGACTCCTCCGTTGGGACGGGGAGGGCTGAGGCCTCCCTGCTCCTTCCTGAGCCCTAGCCCCCCCAGCCAAGGAGCACTGGGCTGGGAAAGAGAGGCCCCAGTTCTCCAATGAGAAGTGCCAGCGGTGGGCCAGAGTATCCCCCTGTCTGAAGCTGGCTCCTGGCAGACTCAGCCCATGCAGCTGGGCAGCTGAGGGGGGTGGGTGCCCCAGGCTGCTGCAGTCCTGCCCTGTCTATCCAGGGCTTTGAAGATGACAAGGGCTACATATTTGTCCCTGATCTTATTAAATCAGCTGCCCGCAGAAATAAACAAGCAACATCTTGCTCATTATTAGTGCCAAGCTCCATGGAGAGGGACCAGAGGTATCCATGAGACCTGACCTCCCCTCCCCTCCCCTCCCCCTCCCCACTAATTCAGCGGGAAGAGGCGGGCGGGGGCTTTTATTTCACACTTCACTGGTGCCAAGGACCCCTCCCCAGGCGCGTGGCTGGCTTCGCCCGCGCTGCTTTCCCCTCCCCCCCCCCCCGCCAGGCGGGCTGCTTGCGGGGGGGGGGGGGGGCGCGCAGGCAGCGTGACCTTAGCGCCTGCCCAGGGGGACGGACCGCGTGCGAGGCTCGGGGTCGGAGGGACGCGGCGGGACAGGAGCCTCCCCACCCGCGTGCGATGCGAGAGGGCAGCAGGCGGCCCGCGGGGCGACTGGCTGCCGCAGCCCCCAGCGCGAGACTGGAGCTGGGGGCGAGCGGCCCCGCTTGGCACTGGAGACACTAAAGGTAAATGTGCGGCCCCGCTTCGCTTCCCCCACAGGGCCGCTGCTCCGCGTGGCCAACTTCCCCCGGCTGGCGCTGAAGCTTCCCGCCGCCGCTCAGCCCGGGGAGCGAGGGGCTCCGATGGGAGGCTCGCTGGGAAGCCCGGCCCGCCGCTGCCCGGGTGGCTACTTTCTCCTTCTGTTCCAGCGCAGGCGCTGCTGGGCTGCCAGGAATCCCCCAGCAGAACAGCGCTGGGGTTGGAGGGGCAGGAAAGGAAACCGGCCGCTGCCCGGGCTCTGCCCCACCGGGGCTCAGCTCCTGGGAGCGGGAGACGCACGTGTCCACGGGGCCGCCCCGAAAGCGCCCTTTAAAGCAGCCGTCGTTGCAACTTCTCCGAGTGCAGCTTCTGCCAGGCTTGCTCGCAATCCGGAGAAACCCAGCTCCGCCGGCCGGCGTGCGGCTTGAGCAATGCTCGCTTAAAGTTCAGAAAGTTGGCGGCCAGAGCTATGTGTCGCAAGGCGTGCGGGGAAAGTAGCGGGGGAAAGCGTCTAGCACCTGGGCTGAGACGTGAGTAAGAGGTGACTGGTCTCGTTGTTGCCCGAAGTGGGATAATCGCTTTCCCCTTGGCTGGTAAGGCAAAGGCTGAACTCCCACCCTGGGAGTTATATGTCATGGGGATCCCTGTAACTCGGCTTGCCAACCCTCCAGGATTTTCCTGGAGGCTCCGGCAATTCAAGATTAGTTTTTAAGGAAGGATTATGTCTTAAATCTCCAGGAATTCGTCCAACTAAAGTTGGCAACCCTACGGTGTGACTCACTCCAGCATATCCCGCAGTACCACAAACATCAGTTTCAATATAGATAAAATGAAGCGATAGCTGGAAGTTGCCGCGTGTACGCAACCCGCGATGCAGGCGGCTGCTGACAGTCTGGTTTTCAGGCGCTGGATGCGGGGCAGTAACTCGCGCACACTTCTGAATAGGACCAACGCTAACACGCTTGAGGGAGCAAAAGGCTGAGCTGGTTACCCGGGATGCACTCTTTAAAAATGAGGATACTTTGCATTCACTTTCCGCTTGATGGTTTCCAACAGTCGGATTCACTCACTGGGATTTAGGCAGGATTTCTGCCGCACGTAGCGCTTCATGGACACAGGGCAGCAGATTCCTCCTCCTCCAGTTGGTTTCTGCTGGCTAATCTAGCCCATTTAATCTAGCGTTGTAGTGCAGGTTCGTTGTGTTATGTCTAATTGCGGGCCTGCGCCTGCCTTGCGTGAGTCGTCCCTGCTCACCTGACTTCAACAGGGCTCTGTCCTCAGGGTGGGAGTAAGCGCCCAAGGGTTGGCAGGGCCGGCCCTGCCTAGCAAATAATGCCGAGAGGCGGTGAAGCTGCAGAGAGCCAGGGCAGAGGGACGCTCCCGCACTTCGGAAGTCCCGCAAAGAGGCAGGCGTGAGGACTTGCGGGGTGGGTTGTGCGTGACTCTCCGCCTGAACTGATCGGCGGGAGGGGGAAGAGGAGGGTACGCAGTGGGCTCTGCTCGCCTTCTCCCCTGGGGAAAGGCACAGCGGCGGCTGGCTCCGCTCTTCGTGGGTACCTGACACCGAAGGCAGAGTGGGAAGCCCCGGAGTTGATCCGGCTGGAGGGAGGGTGGAGAGGAGGAGTGGGACGTTGGTCGAGCTCTTTGCGGAGCCGGCTGCAGGGAGGGAGGAGAAGGAGGGAGGGTCTGGAGGAGCGCGTAGAAACTTTTCACCTTCTGCAAACTTGTCGGTGTGCGCACAGCCCGAGCTGCTGCTCGCGTGAGAGGCAGAGGAAGGCGCCCGGCCGCAATATCGGTTCACGAGCCCAGGCATTCAGCGCAGGTAGGAGTTTAATATTAGGGTCTGTTTCTGTAATGCAAGAAAAATTGCCCCTCCCCGCTGAACAAAAGGCAGCGTCTAGGCGAATGTACACTGCTGTCCCGTCTCCCACGGGGTTGTTTGATCTTTATCTGTGTTTAAATGGCTTTGCGAGATTCACTTTTGCAAGGAGGAGGTGGACGCACGGAGGTCCCCCGGTTTGCACTGAGAGGCGCACGGAAGTCCTGCTGCTGCTGGAGTGTGTTCCCGTGCTTTGCACGGGATTTAATCGCAATCGGAGTGTGGCTGCTGCTGTTGAGCTGCAGTTGATTGAGAGTGGCCAGGCCGATCGCGGACGATGCCTGGAGGAGGCTTGCTGCCTCTTGTAGGGGGATGTTGCAAGCAGGGAAAGCGGTGCGAATTTGCAGGGGGATTTGTTTTACCCAGTCCCGCTTTCTCGCAGGGTGCTGCGGCTTGCACGGGTCTGTGTGTGTCGGGGACGCAGAGGGGTGTGAATTATCTGCTGCCCCAGCTGGAGTGAGAGAATCTCTCGACTCCTTCCTTGGGTGCTGACATCGTGGACTCTCTGCCCACTGCGGGTAGCAAAGAATGGGCAATAGAGAATGCTGCTGCTGGTGGTTGTGAGATAAAGTTGACTGGTACAATGTTAGGTTTTGAATATGGGTGCCTGATCTTATGGTAGACTGGCACACAAGATAAATTTGGGAGACTGTCTCAGGTGTGACAGAATTACTAATTTGAGATCATTTCTGCAGGGCTCCAGCACTATTAAACTTAGCACTACCTCACTATACCCAATGTAACTGCTCAAAGATGTTATGCCACATCATGCACCTGATAGATTAGGGAAATTAGATTTCCATCACAAACTACCTGGAGTGTCTGTTTCAAATATCAAATGAGAGATGTGCCTTTTATAACGTTTTTCTTTTAAATATTACAGATGCCTTTTGATTGTACGACTGCTGAAATGTATTGAGTGCTCCAGCTACTTTTCCAACAATGAACAGTTCAAAATCACCTGTGCTGGATGGATTAGGAAACACAACCTGCAACTCACACAAAAAGATTTCAGTATTTTTTTCAATAATATTCATGACGGTGGGAATTTTATCCAACAGTCTTGCAATAGCAATTCTCATGAAGGCATATCAGAGATTTAGACAGAAATCAAAAGCATCCTTTTTGCTTTTTGCTAGTGGTTTGGTTGTCACAGATCTTTTTGGCCATCTCATCAATGGAACTATTGCCGTATTTGTGTATGCCTCTGACAAAGACTGGATTCGATTTAATCAATCAAACATTCTCTGCAGCGTTTTTGGCATATGTATGGTATTCTTTGGGCTGTGCCCTCTCTTTCTGGGCACTGTGATGGCTGTTGAACGTTGCATTGGAGTCACTAAACCAATATTTCATTCTACAAAAATGACTTCTAAACATGTAAAAATGATTTTGACTACGGTATGTCTCTTTGCTGTTTTTATAGCTTTGCTGCCTATTCTTAGCTTTAGAGCATATCAAATTCAAGCATCGAGGACCTGGTGCTTCTATAAAACAGAACATATTGAGGACTGGGAAGACCGATTTTATCTATTACTTTTTTCTTGTCTTGGGTTACTGGCCCTTGCTGTTTCATTCTTGTGCAATGCTGTCACAGGAATTACTCTCTTAAGAGTCAAATTTAAAAGTCAACAAAGACAAGGCCGATCTCATCATTTTGAAATGATCATTCAGCTATTGGCTATAATGTGTGTCTCTTGCATTTGCTGGAGTCCATTTCTGGTAAGAGCCTAATATGTTTGACAATTTTTAATGCACATCTGTGTCTGAAGCTTGTCTTTTTTTTTTTTTTTTTTAATCTGCAGGTTTTTGATAGTGGCTAGCCGTGGTGAACACCACAGATCACACTTTTAACATCATGTGTTACGCTTACAAGCATCTTATTATTTCAGTTTCATATTGCATGTGGCATTCTGAACTATGCATCTGTAACAAAGATGGTTTTTGTTTTCATTTCTGACTAGAACTGAAATAGATTTAGCAGTAAGCAGAATATGATGATCAAAAAAGTCTGTTTACAGTATCATGCAGTGCTAAAAACTGGTCTCCAGTCTGAAGGAAGGTTAACATGGGTGTTAGTGAAACAGTAGGAGATTCCCAAAAATTGTCCATGTAGATCAGTCTGAAAATACTGTTATAACACTGTTAGACCCCAAACTATTATTTCACAACTCTGTTTATGTGTAGTTATGTTTATTGTGAGTCTTGCATGGGATACCCAGAATTGTGAGCCCCTGTGTTACCCATCTCCGCTTCAGCAAGTGAGAGTTTGCTGCTGCTAAGATGTGTGTCAGCTCCCTGACATAGCAGCTTGTCTGCCTTGCCAGCAAACTCTTGAGGACGCTGCCAGTTTGCTGCAGGTAACAATCGATGAACCTTAGTTCCCCAGAGAAATCTCTTGCAGTGTCCAGTCCCTTCCACTGGACACTCACAGAAGTTAAATTCACTGCCGTCAAAGAGATGGAGCACACACCAGCCTGTTTGGCTAGCTGAGAATTCACTCTCTACTTTTATTACATAGCACTGAGATGGTTTTATAATAAAACAAGAAAAAGTTTATCAACAAAGATCAGAGATTTTAGTGATACTAAGCAAGAACAAAAAACAGGTCTGGTTACAAACAAAATAAAACATGCTTCTAAGGCTATGTCTACACTACACAGCTTTTAAGGACACAGCTGTGTTGCTACAGCCATGCCACTAAAAGTCACACGGTGTAGCTGTTGTTTGTCAGCTCTCCTGCCGACAAAAAACTTCCACCCCCAATGAGCAGCGTTTGGCACCCAATGAGGGTGCTCCTGCCAACAAACAGCTGTTCACACTGACACTTGTCATTGGCAAAACCCTTGTCTTTCGGGGAGTGGGGGGATTAACACCTCTGAAAGACAAAAGTTTTGTCATTCAGTTGCCAGTGTAGACATAGCCCTAGTGATTAAAACTCAATTTCATCAAGTTGCAATCTTTGTCTAAGCAGGATTCTCACTTACATTAAGTCTCCAGCAACGCTTGCCTTTCAGTTCAAGAGAATCCAGCTTTCCTAAGCTCAATGGCAGCTGTATGCTATCATCCCCCAAGTGAAGGATAATTAAAATGTCTCCAGCCCCCTCCCGCCTTATATTATCCAAGATCTATTGTCTCTGTTTCAAGAGCCAGGAAGGTTGTTTTTTTTTTTTTTTTTTTTTTTTTTTTTTTTAAGGGATGTAGATTCTGTTTCTCTCTCCCCCAATGTGATTGTGTCTTCTCCCCTGCTCATTTAGCTTGATGGCTTTATTTGCCTTCTATGTACATATGCTTTCATTGGGTCAAGCTTTGTAAGCCAGAGGACAAACAGGTGAATCCATAGTCCTTTGTCCAAGCCAAACTTGTTTATCAAGTTTGCCCCCAAAATATATTTTAGGAACATGTTTCCAACACACAAGCACAATTATTTATACCCCATCTGCATGATGCATGCACAGTGATACTCATGACCAGTGTGTCACCAGTTTATATAAGATACCTTACATGACACCTTTGAGTTATATCTTATGACAACAATGAGCGTGTCAGGCTTGATGTGAGTTATGGTATGTGGGGGGCAGGGGCTCTGTTAGTTGTGGGCTCCATGATCACAGATGGAGCCTATAAAGCCCACTTTATACCACAAGTTGTAAACCATATTAAGGAAGGTAAAGGTTAGAATTAGTTGTTAATGTCATCTCACTTTTATAGAGCAACTTTCCTTATTAGTTCTCAAAGCACTTTACAAAGGGAAGTTTTATTATCCCCATTTTACAGATGGGGAAATGGGCATAGAGGTGAAGTGATTTGTCCAATTTGTATCCCAGGAGATCAGTGGCAGAGCTGGGAATAGAGTTTAAATCAATGCTTTGGCCATACTGCCTAATATGTTGATGCAAACCATAGGTTTTAAAATCCATTTCAGAATTGTGTTAAAGAACAGTGGTCAAGCTATACTTCTGATGTTTTTGGTAATGGCTTAATTTCAAGTATGGTTTAGATATAAGTAACTTGGTTTAGTTGTAGTCTGAACAGAGCTTTAGCAAGGTTTGTTGCAGATGGGCATTAGGAGTTGGTGCTCCCAGGCAATCCCTCAAAACACAGCACAGAACCTAGTGCCAGCATGTTACTGGCTGCAGTAGTTCTTCCTAACTGCTTAATGCAAGTCAGGTCAGTATAAACCAGTGGTGGGCAACCTGCGGCCCATCAGAGTAATCTGCTTGTGGCCCATGAGACATTTTGCTGACATTGACCATCCGCAGGCACGACCCTCCATGGTTTCCCAATAACTGCGGTTCGTCGTTCCTGGCCACTGGGAGCTGCGGGAAGCAGTGGGCCCGAGGCCATTGGGAGCTTCAGGGGGGCCATGCTTGCGGATGGTCAACATCGGCAAAATGTCTCGTGGCCTGCAGTCAGAGTACCCTGATGGGCCGCATGCGGGCCACAGGTTGCCCACCACTGGTATAAACTGTATCAGAAATCAGAGTTGGAACACACTTGATTATCATATAGTAAAGAGTCCTAAAGTTTCTTACTCTGTCCTATGATGGCATTATAAAGCAAATTTGAACTGGGTCCCAAAGGGTAGTGTGCATGTTCACACACTTATGAAAATGGTTTAACATAACCACGTAAACTCTTTCAAAACAGTTTAAGACATGAGAAACACTGAATCTTAATTCTTCTTTTAGAAAGAGGGCCCCCTGCTCCTCTTACACTGGTGGAAAATGGGTGTGTGATCAGAACAAGAGTATCTGCTATAAATCCTGGCCCTACTGAAATCAAAGGGAGTTTTGTTATTGATTCAAAAGGGTCAAAATAATTTCACCTCTGCTTTTCTATTGATTTCTCTAGACTTGCACTACAATACCATTTTAACTAATCTTTTAGCTTTATGTAACATTGTCAGTTTCATGTCTCTCATACATACTTTGTGGACAAAGTCTTCAGGATAATAATGTAGGCTTTTTTTAGTGAACGATTGCTTCCAGTGAAATAAATTTGAGGCAAGCACAGATTGACTGACTATCCAGAAAAGTAATTGAAGTGATCAGTTTACGTGTCAAAAAACCCCAATGTATTACCCAGTCCCAATATTTATTTTCAGATAAAATATCTGTCCTTAAAGATTGCAATTAATTTAATTCCAGAAGGACTTTGAATGTCAAAAGAACTATTAACCTGTGTTTTCATTCAAAAGATATGTTCTGTTTATGCAATACATGATGAAACACTGAATTACAGCTACTCTAATAGTTTTTCATTATCACTCATTCTTTTCCTTGCTGTGCCCTTTCTGCCTCTTTCTTTCTAGAGGAAAAAATGCAGAACTTTCAATCTCCTAAGTACATATACATATTTTTTTCTAAAGCTTGTAGATGGATGAGTGCTCCCATAAATATTTTGAAATCATTGCACTCTTGATAAAATATTTTGCATCATATAGATTGTAGTTTAAATATGAATTATTGCTGTCTTGACAAGCTTTTCTCTGAATCCTGCTGTTTAGAGCACTCTTCTGTTCGTGATTTATACTGACAAATGATTTAATGCTTAATTTTTGTAATTGAAAATACGTTCCTCAGTGAAGTGACAGCTCTGGTTAGAATTGGGTAGTATTGGCTGGTACTATTGAAATCTTCCTTACAGCTCTGCCAGTGTACCACATTGTGCATGTTCAGTACTCCTGAAATTATAGCTCTGGATGTCTCAAGTCCAGATTGTCATCAAATATTGTGCTGGCTTTTGCAGGGTGGATAACTGTCCTTTGCGGATGAGAATAAAATCACAAACTCACTTTCACATTTGATTTAGAAACCCAAGTGTTGAGGTGAATGAATAGTTCTTTAACCCACAGATTGTTGCAATTCCCAGATTGCTAGTAAAATGAGTACTTAAGGGTGTATTAAATTGCCATTTTTGCCTAAACTTCAGCTTAAACATTTTTTTTAACAACCTGATATTATCTTCTATTGTGTGATTAAGCCATGTTCTTGCAGAGGAATGGACTTAATGGTCTAGACCCTGACCCTGTAGTGACTTCTATGTGTAAAGTTAAGCACATTTGTAAGTCTTTTCAGGATTGGGGATTTACTGTCTTTAACTATTTTGATTCTACTGAGGATATAAAAGTTAATTTCCTGAACTGTCAGCACTTATGCATTTTTGTTTTATTTTAAAAGTTGTTCAGAGAAGATAAACATATCATTACAAGGTAACTACAGTACTACTGCATTTTATTAGAGGGTAGTGGATCATACATAGGTATTGAAAATAATATTTCGTCAAGAATGTGTTATAAACTGGAGACATCTGCAACATGAAACTGGAGCATATCCAGAATACAGCAGTAAGTGTTATTTCTCATGGTAGTACTGAGCTGAAGGGGCATTTTAGGGATGATTCCAAAGAACATTCAGTCAGGCAAAGAAAATCATCTGGGGTAAATGAGAATATGAATACAAAAGACATTTTCAGCATTGAACTGAATAATATAGTAGAGTGAATGTCCTCTTAGCCTTATTCAAGCATAAACAGATACACTAATTTCAAACTGAATATATAGGGTAGTTACTTTTTTTTCTGGTCAAAACAGGCATAATTTTAGTTAACAACTTCAGCAGGAGTTGAGGGCACTCAGCACGTGGTAGGATTGGGTTCTTAATTCTATGTTTTTCTTCTAAATTCAAATTTTGGCTTCAGTTATGTGCATGCATATGTGTTGGGCTGTTCTGCTACCCACCCATTTCTTTGAATGGAATTGAATAGTTATGATGGAGCAAATACCATTTCATTAGTCCATAGGTGGAGTTTTGCTTTCATAAATCAGAACACAAGCATCATGCATATATGTATATACCGTAGATGATAAAATCCATTTATCCAGACTCTATCCCTTCTAAATTTGTGTTGTCTGGTGCGCATCACTTTCTCAGTTCCTTGCCCTGTATTTGAAAGCCAAATATTTTTGACCTTCTCCTAAATACTTTTGACAAGTGGGGTTTATAAATAGATCAGACAGATTTTCCCCATCTACAAACTCCATTTATCCAAAATCTTTTGGGGTTGTCAAATGGATTTGTTTTAGATTATATAATATAATATGCACCTGAATGAATAAGATAAGGCATCAAATCAGACACCTTATTTAGCAAAATATTAAATTAATATTTGTTTCACACTTATCCTCTGGTATAGGGGATTCTTGCTAATATTTAAAGTAAAAATACCTTTTAAATGAGCACATGTCTAAAGTATAGTCCTAGCTTTCCATCCATTTACAATTAATTATTATTTGCTGTTTGGTCACTGAGTAGCCAAAAGTATGCTAGGTGCCGTATTAAAGAAAAGGTGGTAAATACCTTTTAAATGAGCAAGTGTCTAAAGTAAACATAGGCCTAGCTTTCCATCCATTTATCATTAATTATTATTTGCTGTTTGTTCACTGAGTAGCCAAAAGTATGCTAGGTGCCATATTAAAGAAAAGGTAAGGGGAGTCTTTCCATTGACTTCAGTGAGACCGGGGTTCTACTCTCTATCTTGAACTAGTACACTAGAGAGCTTGATGTGAGTAGGAGTTGTGCTGACATGAGTTAGACCTAAGTAGAGGTGTGACAAAGTCTGGGAAGGAAAAATGATGGAGGTAAAGGTGGTGGGGGATAAGGATCACAAATACAAGGGCATGGGTTACCTCAATAGAACTGCACATCTTGTTTTTAATTTCTAATTGAGTTTGTCATTGTTAACTGCTATGTGCACACTACTATGTGTAACTTTCTCCTCTGGTTCAGTAATACCTGTAATACTGAATGGCACTTACTTTCTAAATGAAGATACTCAGTTTTCATTATAAAATCAGTGTTCCCAAATATTGCACATCTATCCATTGATTTATACCCACTGTTAAATATTTTAATGCAATATAACTTTTTTCTTTGTAGTTAATACTTTTTTACATATATGATTTAAATACTAAGTCTTCCTTCTGTGCCAAAGTATCCTGTTTAGATGGCAAGGTCTTTGGGCAGGGACTGTCTGTTTCTATGTGTAAGTACAACATCTAGGACAATGGATCTCGATCTTGGTTGGAGCCTCTAGGGGCTTGTGCAATACAAATACATGCATAATAATAAAAATACCCATGACTCTTACCTAACATACATTGAGACAGTGACTTTGTTATGCTTCCCAGCCAGAAATGAGCAGGTCACTGATTAGCAGGGCTGTGAAGATGCGCTTTCTGCCCTCATGCGGGAGCCTTGCCGCAAGGGAGCGGGAGAGAGTGCAGATGCAGTGTAGAGCACCGTCTTCATGGTCTCCCATGCAGCTCTTGGGGGATCTGCTAGTTTGGGGGGACTGAACGCCCTGCTTATTCCATTCCTCTTTCATCATGATGGGAGAATTCATAGGAAACTCCACAAGAAGAAACTAACCTATTTTACTGTTCCCTGTGTGGGCATGACCCACTTGTGGGATGAATGGTCCCAATGACTCTATGCTTGTTGTGGATTACCAGAGACACAGTTGATAATCTGAAATACTGTTTCATGATAGTATTTTCCAAAAATGTTAACACACAACTTCTATGCTGAACCAGGTTGTGTCAAGTCATGTTTTGTGTTGCCAAAGGTCAATTCCTGCTCATCCTTACGCATCAAAGCAAATGGGGAATTTTTTTGAGTAAGGTCAGCATGATTTGGCCCCAAGAGGTTGGATTCCCAAATAAAGCAGAAGGGATTGCCGCATTTTGTGGCATGCATGTTAATGACAATCTATGCTGTTACTCAGAGCTGCTCTTTTGACGGTGACGTGCTGCCTAGCCTATTTCTTGAAATGCTTGTTTTTTGGAGCTAAGTTGATCTGAACAGATTCTGACTTTTATCACATAAATTCTCTGTGGCTGAAGGGATAATTGCATTTTTCTCAATATTTTGCTATTTGGAGAAGTAAAATGTACTTCCAGTAATTACATCTGGGATGGGTCTGAGAGTAAATTTTTGTACAGGATCACATTCCGGCTATGGAGAAACATCTTTTCCATTTATTTTAATTGCAGTTCTCTGAAGTTACTCTAACTCTTCATTGTCCTTTTTTACCTTTTTTGAAATGCAAGAGTGGTGCAGTAGTTACAACAGGGAGCTGGGTTTCAAGGCTCCTGGTCCCGATTCCAGTTAGCTGCTCCTCCTCCCCCTCCGCCCCCCAGTTTAGCTAGTTTAAAGGGACTGTAAGCTGCCTGGAACTGGCCACCTTGGGAATAGCACACGTGGGAAATTTCCTTGGGTAGAGTACAGCTGGCAAACCCTTGTGCCTCTTGTTATGAGGTGAGAAGGGAGGGGCATGTTAGTGAAGGAGGCTGTATGGTTGGAGTACAGTTTGCTGCCTCTGTTCTGCTGCATGTAGAATTCCATCACTGGGGCCAGATTCTCAGCTGATGTAAATCAGCAAAGGTTCTTGGAGGTCCGTGGTGCTGCACTGATTAACATCAGCTGAGGATCTGGCCCTTAATTATTACTAGTATAGTAGAAAGCATTCTTACCGCCTTTGTTTTTCAAGAACTTCTTCTATACATATCACTTCGTCTGTGTGTACATACATGTTTTAATACAGTGGTATTACCTTGCAAGTCTATATCCAATGTATTTCTCATGCTAACCCTGAAGTCTGTCTCTGCATTACTGCTTTCTATATCACACTTTTGTGTCTTGGCTGATCTCTCACATTACCTTATGTTGATGTGTACTAAATCTTATCACATTTATATCTGCTCATTGCTTTTTTTCCTGCAGTTTATCTCCAAAAAATGCTGGAAGCTCCTTTTATTTCCTGACACAATAAAATGGCTTTAAAATATAGTAGATTCTCTCTTATGGTCTCTGGCAGGTGATTTTTGGTAACTGAATCACGCATTTGAAAAGGAAGGTATTTCTGAATGGAAAATTTAATAAAGAAGGGATATCAGTGTTTATTTCATGAGCTTCAGGCTAACTTTCTGGAGGATGCTGCATCCCAATGAAAAACAAGGATATTTGAACAAGGATAAATTAGTCTTTAAATTAGTACAAATGTGTTTCTGAAGATTGGTGGTGGTAATGTTAAATCTCTTCACTCATCTGGCCACGCAGCTCTTTAAAAGTTGCTACTACAGAAAAAAACAGTGCCATAAATGGTACTCTGAGAATTTCTGTTCGGCAAACTCGAGAGTGTAAAATGGAACCAGTAGAAACTTTTTTTAATCATAGTGTTTTCCTCACTTTTGTTAGTTTGAGATGTTTGAAATACATGGTTCTTTTTTCTGCTGCAAAGGGAAAGATAAAGAAAAAATGTCTCGATAGGACATAAATTATAAATTTAGTGCAAGACCTTGCTAACACTACAACCTGGCTCTGCAGAAGGCTGACCCATCCAGGGAAAATGCTGACCTGGTACACAAGCTTAAAAAGAAATGGCCATTACTCTCCCGAATCCAGCACATGGTCCCAATTCAAGCCCATTTCAAGAGCTTGCTTACATTCACCTCATCTAAAAGAAGTGAACTAATTTTATAGGGGAAAGAAGGAAAAAAAAAAGAAAGAGGCTTTTGCCTGGAAAAGGTCTGCAGGATCTGGCTCATTATCTTTACTCAATAGAATTAATATTCTAAAGATTACTATCCTCTAGAGATTTCTTCTTCAGACCTACTACTTAGCCCAAGTAGGAGGATCTGTGAGACTGAAAACAGGCTTTTCTGAGTCCTTATGGAAAAATAAATCTTCTGTTGTACGTTGATCAGGCTTGCAAGCTTCACTGGCAGAAACAGGCTCATTCTTCCTGCTCTGGTGGGCTTTGAATGGTCAGACAGCTGTTACAGTATGTCCTTTAGCGTAGGGAGAATTCAGTTATCATTCCTAATTGATTTCCTCTGAATGAACTGCTAATGTACTAAATGGCTTTATTATTGGAACATTGCTATGAACCTTTTTATGAGCTCATGTTTTTAGGTGTTTATAAATTTCTGGGGAAAAAATTGGCTGAAATTGCAGCTGCTTATTGTCAGCGCAAAGGAATTAAATCAGAAATTCTTTCTATACGAGTTTGGTAGACTCTCTCTCTCTATTAAATTTATATCAAGTTTGTTTTTCAGTTTACAAACTAACATCAGGAAATTCAAAGCTCTGATTTCTGCAGCAGCCCCAATTAAACCATGGTAGTATATATACATAAATAATTATGGTTGCTGTGGGAATCAGAGCTTTGAATTTCCTGATGCTTTCACATATGTATAAACAAAATTCACAATGCTTTATTTAGAGGGAGGTAGCTATGTGAACCATTGGGCAGATTCTAAACTCATATAAATCTGCATAGTTCCATTGATTTTTACTGGAGTTCCAACTAGTTTATACCACATTTGGAACGGATGCAGCCTCTAATTTAACGATTTCCCACCCTACCCTCAGAAATAGTTTCTTTAAATAAATATATCTTTGGTGGAATCATAACTATGCCATATCTTTCTCAGTCATAGCATCACATTACATGAATTGACTATAAATAGCTCTGTGTGTGTGTGTGTGTGTGTGTGTGTGTGTATAATATATAATTTTCACTGTGAATAATTAAATCATGGGCTTATGCTCTATTATATATACTTGGGGTAATGCTGGATTTTCACAAATGTTGTCTGTCTTCATAAGTGGTTTTTTTTTTTTTTCCCCTCAAGTTTTTGGTAAAACTCCAGTTGGCCTCAGCCTTTCAGAAAAATAATTTGCTGTATGGGACTGATCTGGGTTGCAGAGATTAGACTAGCCACGGTATACAGAGGAGGAGAAATATTTTTAACTTGTTTATGTAGAGTTCATGTCAGTTTTCAAACCATTTCAAACGAGGTATCTCTGAATGCTTTCTAAAAGTAGTCATGGTATAGTTTACTCACTGACTATTTAGAAATTGTTCTTCTCCGGATTTGGCAGTACAGTACTCAGGAGGTTGGGAAGAGAAGAAAGCCAGATAAAGACCGTCATCACAGTAGTAAAAAGGCTCTGGTAGAAAAGTAGAATAGTAGAGAATCTCTTCTCTTGCAGCAGCCAAGTGGCTCCAGAAGGGAGAGGAGCTTTGACTTTATCAGATACTTACCAGACTGAGACTAATATTTAAGACAGAGCCCTAAAATAGTGACATCACTTGTAAGCTTTCTGGGGCAGGGACTGTCTTTGCTCTCTGGCTATGTCTACACAGCCTGGGGAAGTGAGCCTTCCAGCATTGGTCAATAGACTCACACTAGTGGGGCTCCCACTTGTGCTCTAAAAATAGCTGCGCAGATAGCGCTTTGAAGTTGTGACTTGGGCTGGAGCTCAAGCTCTGAATTCTGGGGGGGGGAGTGAAGAGAGAAAAATAAATCATCCTTAAATGAAGATTAGATCTTTTTTCCTCTTCTCTCTTTAATAATAATAATAATTAATTAATAATAAGATGAAACAGTTTCATGACCATCCTTATTAGGATTTATAATGTGATTACTTTGTTTGTCAACAGTTTAAAAAATAAAACCTCTTTAGTTGTAACTTATTTATTCCAGCTAAATAAATGTAATAGCGATTCACTCTCCCTGCTGTTTTAGTGCACAGCCTTTAACAAACACTTATGTAAAGCTATTTGTATAAAAGCGAGCCAGTTTTTTTTTAGAGGTTTTGAGAATTTTTTTACCAGGCTAAAAAAAGCCACATTCACTTTTGCTTAGGCCCAGGTCTGTAGATATTATACATCGCCATAACTCCACTGGCTTAAATGAATATACGTGAGTATTTAGTGTGTATTGTTTAAAATATATCTTTGTTTTCTCAAACCTACAAGACACATGTACTATAAACAAATAATTATGAATAAATGTCCATTTCTGTCTTTCTAATGACCACCACTATGGGTTACAACCAGAGATCAAACCCATGATTGCCAGAGCTAAAAGCAGCAGCCTCTGCCTTTTGAGCTAAGGGAATAATTCTTCTATCAGGCAGCCAACACATTACCTCTCTGGACTAGTCATTAGATGGGGATGTAGGACACACTGAACAGTGGGTTTCACTGGCTCACAATTCAGTAGACTGCTTGAAGTCCTTGGGAGATCTGTGCATCAAAGGCTTGCAAGATTGGGCCCCATGTCAATGTATACAGTGTTTTTTGCACTCTAAAGGCCAGGGAGGGAAAAAGGCCTTCAATATGTACTTATGATCTATTTCCCCCTGTTTGAATGCTCCTTCTGAGCATGAGTCTGATTTTTTTTTGTGGCATCCTTTAAGTTAGTGGGAGCAAGGAACGCTTACGGAATTCAGCCCTATATTGAATTCTTGCATAATATAGGCACAAATAATAGACTTGAAACCTAAGAAGCATATGATATTTATAAAAAATACTACACATAACCTCATTCTTCATACTTTACAAACAGCCTTACAAGGGCAGTTTCTTTAGCTGGCATCTTTTTAGGCACTATGTGCCTTTGCATTGTATGTGGAGTCATCTACTATTTTCAGCTCCAAAATTTCTTAGCTTTCCACTAAAATAACCCAAGAATATTGAGACTGTAACTGATTTTAGGGCTTGTCTACACAAACATGTAGTTTGTGGCAAGGCATGGTGTAAATCTACCCTGCACTAGCTTGCCATGCACTAAGGCTACATCTACACTCGTAGCTAGGGGTGTGAGTCCCAGCTTGCATGAACCTACTCTTGCTTGTTCTCATTGAGTACTGTAGCCATGGAAGCACAGGTAGCAGCAAGTGGTGGCACAGGCCAATTGCCCTGAGTATGTACCCACAGGGTCAAGATAGGTTTGTACTCAGAGTGGCTAGCCACTGCCCTGTGCTACACTAGTGTGCTAGCTCGATGATAACTAGTGCGAGGATATCTGTGCGAGCTGGGACTCATACCAATAGTTCCAAGCATAGACACAGTGTAAGTGTCCATGTGGACCTTCCTATCACACACTAGAAGTTCTCTAGTGTGCTTTAATCTATTCTTGTTTCAAAGAGAGGAGATCAAAGGGCATTTAGAGAACTTTCAGTGCATGGGCAGCAGGGTCCACAAACACACTTTGTGCATGGTAGGCTAGCCCAGGGTAGATTTATGCACTGACTTGCTGCAAATTAAGTATTCATGTAGACAAGTTTACATTGAGGATACGTGATAAAAAATTTAAGACTGTATTCTTTCTCAGCATGGACCTGTTTCCCAAGCGGGTGCCCCCAGGCAGCTTTGCACACAGGATCCAGACAAATTATTTCTGTTAATACAAATGATACATAATAAAAGCATGAATAATCTGTGTAGGTGTTTGTACACAGAGGTCACTGCCTTTTCAGGGGCGTACATGGAGATAACATGCAGAAAAGGTCTTTGTGCCTCATTATGGAATGCTCCAGGAGGGTTGCGGTAGACTACTTCCTTCTTGTGGTCTCTTGCTGGGCACAGTTTGGTGCCTGTGTCCTAGACAAATTTTAGATCTTTGTGCTTAATTATATCTTTCCCCAATTTTCAAACCTGCTGTACAATGAACTTCTGTCCACAGGGCTCTAGTAGGCAGTTGATTTATTTTAGTTAACCTGACCTTCTTGGGACACAACATAGAGGAGAGAGTCAGAACTCTATTAACTTTTTTGTAGTTAAAATGCTTAATCTTGTGTACACAAAATAACTTCCTCTTGATAGTTTACTTTAATATTGTATTCATATCTCCATATACAGCATCATAATGTCAATAAATTGTAACAAAAGAGACACTAACTATACTGGTCACAGTAGCAGCCGTGTTAGTCTGTATTCGCAAAAAGAAAAGCAGTACTTGTGGCACCTTAGAGACTAACAAACTTATTAGAGCATAAGCTTTCGTGAGCTACAGCTCACTTCATCGGATGCATTATACTGGTCAGGATGTTTGGAACGTTTATCTGGTAGTTTTGATATATTCTTTTGGAGTCTGTTGCTTTTACACTTATGTCTGATGGCTACTTCCATAAAAAGCTCATGGTAAATTATATTATTTATGAGTAATTGTTCAGAAAATGTATTCCTGTCTCTAAATTTGTTGCATAAAAGCTGTAAAATTGCAGATGGTGAAAATATCCCAGAAACTTTTAATAGAGCATAACAAAATAAACCGTAATTGCACTGCAGACTCTTTCATTTGGGAAGTCATGAAGAGCAGGATTTTATACCAGCTCAACAACTGCACCAAGAACTGCTTACACTTCTAGGTCAGAAGTAGCTGGATTGCCAGACAGCAAATTATCACAGCGACTTATTTTAATCAAAGTTATGCTGATGTAAAGCTGGAATAATTTCTTTGACATTACAACAGTATAACATTTGTGTGAGATCAGAATCTGTCCCATGAACTTTACAGGATGATCAGTGAGACTACCTCTAATTCTCTGATCGGAGTTGAGAGACTGTATACAAATGTGCTACTTGAACAGTAGTATGTGCATATAGCAGTATTCTCTGCCCTAAGACTTTTGAATGTGTCATCTGACTCACTGCTAATAAAAGTGACCTTTTATCATTTGATTGGAATTATATTAATATAACTATAGGCTTTTCCTCTGGTATTTCTCAGCACATTGATGTATTTGAGCACCTCACAAACATTAATGATTTTAGCTTCATAATGCTCCTGAGAGTTATGTTGAACTCTGAACACAGGAAGGCCATGGCAGGGCCAGGAATGGAACCCTGATCTCCAGCCATATTGCGTTACCCAGACTATAGAGGTCTTATGGTTATCCTCAACCAAACCTGGACCTCAGAATCTTTTCTGAACTTTGGATATTTGATTTTCTTAATTGGTAGCACCAGCTATCAAGGACTCTGCACTTCCCTTCACCATATATTTTCCTAGGATAGTGTCCTTCACACCTACCTAGTGCATGACTGCTCTTTCTCAAGGTAACTGTGTTCAGAAGGATAAGCAGTTAATTGATGTATGTAGGTGAGTACATATTAGCAGCAAACTGACATGGACTTGAATATACACACATTGGGCCAGATTCCTACCTGGTGTAGTTTTTGGTATACTGTCAGATTTCAGTGGATCTATGCTAGTTTATACCAGCTGAGAATCTGCCCCCTTGCATCTCATTTGCCTCTAGTACAGTGGTTCCCAAACTTTAACAAACCCCTTTCACTAAATTGGGAAATCTCGTGAACCCCCTCCTAAGAATGAATATTTCCAGGGATTTAAGTTTAAATTTCCTCAGTGTGATGGATGCACTTCCTTTGCTCTGCATAGCTCTTGGAACTCCGGAACCACTGGAGGGAGAAAGTCTCAGGTCTGGTTTGGCATCAAGTCTGTTTCTCTATTTGGTTTTCAGATGTGCATACGAGGAAAACGCTTTCTCGCATAAGTATGTTGTTGAAAGTGGTGGTAAAACTGCAGCAGCATTTTCTGCCAGAAGGGGGTACTCATTTCTTAAACTCAGCGAAAAGTTGATCAATGACAGATTTCTGAAACTCCTTTTCGGTTCGTAATCACAGGAGAGCTCAATCAATTTCTCTGTTTCCTCAGTGTTCAATATCTGTGTTGAGAAAGTGGTATCATCAAAGGAGTTGCGAATGCAGTCATGATCACCTGACATAGCTGGAAAGTATTCCCTGAAAGTAGTGCAAAGTCCTTTTAGGTGTAGAGTTATATAGGTTTTAGTGCACTGATCCAACTGAAGTTTATGTTCTGCCAGGAAGTCATGAAGATTACTGAAACACTCAGTTTGATTGTTTTCCAAACAACTTTCCCAGAACTGCAACTTCTTTATCATGGATTCAACTTACTCTTGCACATTGAAAACTGTTATATTGAGGCCTTGAAGAGATAAATTTAGGTCATTAATTCTTGAGAAAATATCTGCTAAATAGGCTAGGCTCTGGAGCCAGACATTATTTTCCATACAGCTGGCAAGGTGGAAAGGGTGGCTGTTGAAGGAAACTAGAATTTCTGTTCTAAGCTCAAACAAGCGCACAAGGATTTTGCCCCATGAGAGCCATCTAACTTCAGTATGGGTCAACAAACAATTGTGTATACTACCCATTTCTTCACAAAGTACATGAAATATTCTGGAATTTGTTGGCCGTGATTTTATGAAATTCACCATTTTCACTGCATTGTCCAGTACTTCCTTCAGTCCCTCAGGCATGCCTTTTGTTGCAAGGGCTTATCTATGGATGCTACAATGAGTCCAAGAGACTTTTGATGCAACCTTTTTTTGTTTGAGCTACAAATCCAGTATACTTCCCTGTCATTGATGTGGCCCCATCAATGCAAATGTCTAGGCAACGGGACTAATCTATTTCCTTTTCTTGAAAATATGCAATAGTCAGATTGAAGGTATCTTCTCCAGTTGTATGTTCTTTCAATGGTCGGCAAAACAACAAATAGTCTTCAACCATACCTTCATTCACATATCTTACAAACAGTAGCAAAATAGCTAGATTAGCTACATCAGTTGATTCATCCAACTGTATAGCATAATACGGACTTTTTCACTCTGTGTAGTCTCTACATTATTTGACATGTCATTAATTCTTCGTGACAATGTATTATTGGACTGAGGTACCATGTCAATCCTTTTTGCAACCTTTTCTCCGAGCATGCAATGAATTACGTCTTTTATACATGGACCAATCAAACTCTCTGCTATGGTATGGGCTTCTGATGCTTTTGCTACTCGGTAGCTCACGTGTATTATACTTCAAGTGCATTTTCATTATCAGAACTTGCTTTGGATATAAAACTGGTAATGTCACTTTTCCTCTCAATTGATTTTTTGCTTGAAAAAATCAACAGGCTTGTCGAGTTGTGCAGGATGCCTAGTTTCTAAATGGCGCCGAAGTAGAGAAGGTTTGAGGCTGCTGTTTGCTAGAACATCACCACAAATTACACACACAGTGTTTTGGATGTTCTTGATCACGAATGCATGTAAAGCCATATTTTATATAATCATCATCATATTTTATTTTATTTTTTTTGTAAGTGACTTTCCAGGACCATCATGATCATTATACTTAGATTTTCCACAGTGTGGACTTGAGGAAACACTAGATAATTCTTGTATCTTTACACTTTCCTTTTTCAGCCACTTATCCATTGAACTTGGTCTTCTTTTTATTTGAACTTTTGTACACGAGAGAATGCTAACAACCAGCAAACCAGAAAATAAGAAGATTCACTCGTGTCTCACTGAAGCAAAACAACACTCCAAAGAGAATGACCAAGTATCGAATTACTGAGGCACTGTAACGTTGCTACACTGGCTACAACTTGGTTCCGGCTGGTTTGGCGCGCAAACACCTTTTCTTCCACCACTAGGGCCGTCCCTAAGAGGGTGCCCTGCGAGGGACAGATTAGCCTTGACCACCCCCCACATACAGCATGGCCCCTGTTCGCTTTGCCCTTCATGCTGCCTAACTTCCCCTGTCTGCCAAGGACTGGTGTGCAAGCTGCCACCTGCAGACCTGGGGTCCCAGCCGCTGCCCTGCCCACTAGGGGGCTCCGGCTGCTGGCCACACGCCAGAGTCTGGGCTGCCCGCTCAGCACTCCACTGAGCTTGGGCTGCCGGTCCCCGCCGACTGCTGGGGTTTGGGCTACTGGCCCCAACTGCCCAGCCCCGCGCTCCATGTGGCTTGGGCTGCTGACCCCATGCTGACTGCTGGGGCTCAGGCTGGCGGCCCCCCGCTGACTGGGACAGGGCTCGGGCTGCTAGCCCCAACTTCCCAGCCCTGCTCTCCATGGGGCTCGGGCTGCCGCTCAGCACTCCATGGGGCTCAGGCTGTGTGCCCTGGAACCGGGTCCCACCTGCTGCCTCCTATGCCTGGGGTCCTCTAGCCGCCAGTAGGGAAATTTTTCTGGTGAACCCCCTGTAACCTTGTGTGAACCTCCAGGGGTTCATGAACCCCAGTTTGGGAACCACTGTTATAGTACAAGTGTTACATGGTTAACTTTATGACATTATTCCTGATTTACAGCCATGGAAAAGAGGAGGAGAATCAGGCCATTTATTTTTCACTTGTTAAGATTTGTTCTTGCAGCCCTTACTCATGTGAGTAATCTTTACTCATACAAACAGTTCTACTGACTCACTTTCACTTTCTAAAAACGAACAAAAACAGGTGCCACATTTCCTTTTCTCCTGTTAGCTTTCTTAGCCACAGTTCTATATAAAAGCTGCACCCTTGGGTTTAATTTAACTACAAGGGCCACATCCACAGTTAGTGTAGAAGAGCACATCACATCTACACCAGATGAGGATATGGCCCCTAGTTTTTAAAATAAGGAGGGAGAGATCATTAGGGAAAAATAAAAGCTGTAGACCAAACATTATCGTAAATACTGCAGTGTAAAACTAGGGGTGTGTGTGTGTATTTGAGTGGCAGCAGAAGTACATGCATCATGTGGTGGTGATCTGGAAACTCCTTGCTTTTTAATTGACAAATATAAAATAAGAAACCAAATCAAAATGTAATTATTGCATGGACTCTGCTTTGGCTCAACAGTAACTTGCATTCTCCATTTCCAAGCAGTGCTATAGGTAAGTTGGTGTCAGCACTTCTTTGATAACCCCTAGGTTTCAGGGAATATAAAATTGTAGATAAATGATGTATATGACTTCTTAAAAATTCCATTGTTGATAAAAAGAAAAGGAGTACTTGTGGCACCTTAGAGACTAACAAATTTATTAGAGCATAAGCTTTCGTGAGCTACAGCTCACTTCATCGGATGCATTTGGTGGAAAAAACAGAGGGGAGATTTATACGCGCGCGCGCGTGCGCGCGCACACACACACACAGAGAGAACATGAAACAATGGGTTTATCATACACACTGTAAGGAGAGTGATCACTTAAGATAAGCCATCACCAGCAGCAGGGGGGGGAAAGGAGGAAAACCTTTCATGGTGACAAGCAAGGTAGGCTATTTCCAGCAGTTAACAAGAATATCAGAGGAACAGTGGGGGGTGGGGTGGGGGGGAGAAATACCATGGGGAAATAGTTTTACTTTGTGTAATGACTCATCCATTCCCAGTCTCTCTTCAAGCCTAAGTTAATTGTATCCAGTTTGCAAATTAATTCCAATTCAGCAGTCTCTCGTTGGAGTCTGTTTTTGAAGCTTTTTTGTTGAAGTATAGCCACTCTTAGGTCTGTGACCGAGTGACCAGAGAGATTGAAGTGTTCTCCAACTGGTTTTTGAAGGTTATAATTCTTGACGTCTGATTTGTGTCCATTCATTCTTTTACGTAGAGACTGTCCAGTTTGGCCAATGTACGTGGCAGAGGGGCATTGCTGGCACATGATGGCATATATCACACTGGTAGATGCGCAGGTGAACAAGCCTCTGATAGTGTGGCTGATGTGATTAGGCCCTATGATGGTATCCCCTGAATAGATATGTGGACAGAGTTGGCAACGGGCTTTGTTGCAAGGATAGGTTCCTGGGTTAGTGGTTCTGTTGTGTGGTGTGTGGTTGCTGGTGAGTATTTGCTTCAGATTTGGGGGGCTGTCTGTAAGCAAGGACTGGTCTGTCTCCCAAGATCTGTGAGAGTGATGGGTCGTCCTTCAGGATAGGTTGTAGATCCTTGATGATGCGTTGGAGAGGTTTTAGTTGGGGGCTGAAGGTGATGGCTAGTGGCGTTCTGTTGTTTTCTTTGTTGGGCCTGTCCTGTAGTAGGTGACTTCTGGGTACTCTTCTGGCTCTGTCAATCTGTTTCTTCACTTCAGCAGGTGGGTATTGTAGTTGTAGGAATGCATGATAGAGATCTTGTAGGTGTTTGTCTCTGTCTGAGGGGTTGGAGCAAATGCGGTTATATCGTAGCGCTTGGCTGTAGATAATGGATCGAGTGGTATGATCTGGATGAAAGCTAGAGGCATGTAGGTAGGAATAGCGGTCAGTAGGTTTCCGACATAGGGTGGTGTTTATGTGACCATCGCTTATTAGCACCGTAGTGTCCAGGAAGTGGATCTCTTGTGTGGACTGGTCCAGGCTGAGGTTGATGGTGGGATGGAAATTGTTGAAATCATGGTGGAATTCCTCAAGAGCTTCTTTTCCATGGGTCCAGATGATGAAGATGTCATCAATGTAGCGCAAGTAGAGTAGGGGCATTAGGGGACGAGAGCTGAGGAAGCGTTGTTCTAAGTCAGCCATAAAAATGTTGGCATACTGTGGGGCCATGCGGGTACCCATCGCAGTGCCACTATTTGAAGGTATACAGTGTCATCAAATGTGAAATAGTTATGGGTGAGGACAAAGTCACAAAGTTCAGCCACCAGGTTAGCCGTGACAGTATCGGGAATACTGTTCCTGACGGCTTGTAGTCCATTTTTGTGTGGAATGTTGGTGTAGAGGGCTTCTACATCCCTAGTGGCTAGGATGGTGTTTTTAGGAAGATCACCAATGGACTGTAGTTTCCTCAGGAAGTCAGTGGTGTCTCGAAGATAGCTGGGAGTGCTGGTAACGAAGGGCCTGAGGAGGGAGTCTACATAGCCAGACAATCCTGCTGTCAGGGTGCCAATGCCTGAGATGATGGGGCATCCAGGATTTCCAGGTTTATGGATCTTGGGTAGCAGATAGAATACCCCAGGTCGGGGCTCCAGGGGTGTGTCTGTGGTATGCTGACAGCTTGTGCCACACACTCTCAAAGAAACTGCGGAACCACCTGATCAACATCCTCTACAGCAAACAGGGAAAGATTAAGAATGAGCTCTCAAAACTGGATACTCTCATAAAGAACCAACCTTCCACACAAACTTCCTCGTGGCTGGGCTTTACAAAAACTAGACAAGCCATTTACAAAACACACTTTGCTTCTCTACAAAAGAAAAAGGACACTAAGCTATCTAAACTACTATATGCCACAAGGGGCCACAACAATGGTTCCCGTAACCCACCCAGCAATATTGTTAATCTATCCAACTATACTCTTAGCCCAGCAGAAGAATCTGTCCTATCTCGGGGCCTCTCCTTTTGCCCTTTCACCCCCACGAACATGATACACTTCTGTGGTGACCTAGAATCCTATTTTCGACGTCTCAGACTCAAGGAATATTTCCAACACACCTCTGACCAACATATTAACCCACAGAGACCTTCCTGCCAACACTACAAAAAGAAGGATTCTGGGTGGATTCCTCCTGAAGGTTGAAACAGCAGCCTGGATTTCTACATAGACTCCTTCCGCCGACGTGCACGAGCTGAAATTGTGGAAAAGCAGCATCGCTTACCCTATAACCTCAGCCATGCAGAACACAGTGCCATCCACAGCCTCAGAAACAACTCTGACATCATAATCAAAAAGGCTGACAAAGGAGGTGCTGTCGTCATCATGAATAGGTCGGAGTATGAACAAGAGGCTACTAGGCAGCTCTCCAACACAATGGCTTGTAGAAAGTGGTGTTGGAGAGCTGCCTAGTAGCCTCTTGTTCATACTCCGACCTATTCATGATGACGACAGCACCTCCTTTGTCAGCCTTTTTGATTATGATGTCAGAGTTGTTTCTGAGGCTGTGGATGGCACTGTGTTCTGCATGGGTGAGGTTATGGGGTAAGCGATGCTGCTTTTCCACAATTTCAGCTCGTGCACGTCGGCGGAAGCAGTCTATGTAGAAATCCAGGCTGCTGTTTCCACCTTCAGGAGGAGTCCACCCAGAATCCCCATCATCTCAGGCATTACCAGCACTCCCAGCTATCTTCGAGACACCACTGACTTCCTGAGGAAACTACAGTCCATTGGTGATCTTCCTAAAAACACCATCCTAGCCACTAGGGATGTAGAAGCCCTCTACACCAACATTCCACACAAAGATGGACTACAAGCCGTCAGGAACAGTATCCCCGATACTGTCACGGCTAACCTGGTGGCAGAACTTTGTGACTTTGTCCTGACCCATAACTATTTCACATTTGGTGACAATGTATACCTTCAAATCAGCGGCACTGCGATGGGTACCCGCATGGCCCCACAGTATGCCAACATTTTTATGGCTGACTTAGAACAACGCTTCCTCAGCTCTCGTTCCCTAATGCCCCTACTCTACTTGCGCTACATTGATGACATCTTCATCATCTGGACCCATGGAAAAGAAGCTCTTGAGGAATTCCACCATGATTTCAACAATTTCCATCCCACCATCAACCTCAGCCTGGACCAGTCCACACAAGAGATCCACTTCCTGGACACTACGGTGCTAATAAGCGATGGTCACATAAACACCACCCTATATCGGAAACCTACTGACCGCTATTCCTACCTACATGCCTCTAGCTTTCATCCAGATCATACCACTCGATCCATTGTCTACAGCCAAGCGCTACGATATAACCGCATTTGCTCCAACCCCTCAGACAGAGACAAACACCTACAAGATCTCTATCATGCATTCCTACAACTACAGTACCCACCTGCTGAAGTGAAGAAACAGATTGACAGAGCCAGAAGAGTACCCAGAAGTCACCTACTACAGGACAGGCCCAACAAAGAAAACAACAGAACGCCACTAGCCATCACCTTCAGCCCCCAACTAAAACCCCTCCAACGCATCATCAAGGATCTACAACCTATCCTGAAGGACGAGCCATCGCTCTCTCAGATCTTGGGAGACAGACCAGTCCTTGCTTACAGACAGCCCCCCAATCTGAAGCAAATACTCACCAGCAACCACACACCACACAACAGAGCCACTAACCCAGGAACCTATCCTTGCAACAAAGCCCGTTGCCAACTCTGTCCACATATCTATTCAGGGGATACCATCATAGGGCCTAATCACATCAGCCACACTATCAGAGGCTCCTTCACCTGCGCATCTACCAATGTGATATATGCCATCATGTGCCAGCAATGCCCCTCTGCCATGTACATTGGCCAAACTGGACAGTCTCTACGTAAAAGAATGAATGGACACAAATCAGACGTCAAGAATTATAACATTCAAAAACCAGTTGGAGAACACTTCAATCTCTCTGGTCACTCGATCACAGACCTAAGAGTGGCTATACTTCAACAAAAAAGCTTCAAAAACAGACTCCAACGAGAGACTGCTGAATTGGAATTAATTTGCAAACTGGATACAATTAACTTAGGCTTGAATAGAGACTGGGAATGGATGAGTCATTACACAAAGTAAAACTATTTCCCCATGGTATTTCTCCCTCCCACCCCACCCCCCACTGTTCCTCTGATATTCTTGTTAACTGCTGGAATTAGCCTACCTGCTTGTCACCATGAAAGGTTTTCCTCCTTCCCCCCCCTGCTGTTGGTGATGGCTTATCTTAAGTGATCACTCTCCTTACAGTGTGTATGATAAACCCATTGTTTCATGTTCTCTGTGTGTGTGTATATAAATCTCTACTCTGTTTTTTCCACCAAATGCATCCGATGAAGTGAGCTGTAGCTCACGAAAGCTTATGCTCTAATAAATTTGTTAGTCTCTAAGGTGCCACAAGTACTCCTTTTCTTTTCTCCACAGATAGGATCTTATGCTGGTCTGTGGTGAAACTTATGGGAGGAGGAAATGTTGCTCCAACCCAGAGATTATTATATTTCTATATAGAAAGTGGGATCCTAAGCCATTGCTGGTGCTAGCCCATTGGGGGCTCTAAGCAGGAATATTTGTGTGGGCCCCCCCTCAGCACATACTAATTAATAGGGGGTCTTCCTTGACCTGCTTGGGGCCCAAGCAATTGCTTAGTCTGCTTATGCCTAGCGCCAGCTCTGCTTTCCAGACCCATCCTCTCTGTCGCCTGCTTTTATGCAGTTTCTTGCAGCACAGGTGGGAGCAGTGGGAGAGAGATGGGTTTGGAGCAGAGGTGGGCAAACTATGGCCCACGGGGCCATATCCAGCCCGTGGGACTGTCCTGCCCGGCCCTTGAGCTCCTGGCCGAGGAGGCTAGCCCCCAGTCCCTTTGCCGCTGTTCCCCCTCCCACACAGTTTCAGCACGCCGCGCCCCGCCACCAGCGTTCTGGCCCCCCGCTCCTGCCCACCGGTGGTGGGGCTGTGAGCTTTGAGCAGCATGGTAAGTGGGCGGGGAGCAGGGGGTGTGTGGATAGGGGGCAGGGGTTCCTGGGAGGCAGTCAGGGGATGGGGAGTGGGGGGGTTGGATAGGAGGTGGGGTCCTGTGGGGTGGGGGTGTGGATATGGGGTGGGGCAGTGAGGGGACAGGGAGCAGGGGGAGGTTGGATGGGACAGGTTCTGGCGGGGGCGTCAGGGGATGGGGAATAGGGGAGTTGGATAGGCACGGGAGTCTGGGGGGGGCTGTGGGGGTGGGGGTGTGGATAGGTGTCTGGGCAGTTAGGGGACAGGGAGCAGGGTGGTTGGATGGGGGGCAGGGGTCCCGGGACAAGGAGCATTGGGGGGTTGGATGGGTCAGAGGTTCTGAGAGGGGCAGTCGGGGGGTGGGAAGTGGGAGGGGGTGGATGGGAGCAGGGGCCAGGCTGTTTTGGGGAGGCACAGCCTTGCCTACCTGGCCCTCCATACAGTTTTGCCACCCCGATGTGGCCCTTGGGTCAAAAAGTTTGCCCACCTGTGGTTTGTAGTGTTTAGGCTCAATGTACAAAAACCAGTAACACAGTATGTCCTGTTTCATAACTAGCTGTGAAGTGTGCTTTTTGTTTTGACTGGTTGATTTGTAGGTCTCTTAATAGTGACGAGAAAGCAACTAGTTGCTGTGCCATTTAGCCTATTAGTTGTTCTCATGCCATCAAGATCCAACTGGAAGTGAAACACAAGCTATGTGATATTTATATTTGGAATGTGATGTGTAATCGTGGCACCTTTTTAATTTTAGTTGCATTGGTGGAAGCCTTTATGGGGTACTAACCTTTTGCAGAGATCTGAAGGATGTAAAGTTGGCTGAGGGGGGATTTATTGAGGAAACTGTTGAGGAAAATGTTTTAAACTTTTTTCATCAGACATGTTGGGTGTTGCAAAATGAGCCTGCGTTTTGTGAAACCAAGCATAGGAAGAAGAGGTGGAGCTGCTACTCACCGTATATTATCCCCTTGCTCTGCAGTATTGAAGTTCCTTGGTTCCACACATTCTTAGTTTCATGGGCAGGGAATTCTCAGGTTGTTCATCTGTGCCAACATCCCCCAACAGAATCTGGGCTCTCCTTTCTCACTTTTTTGTTTTCTGAGGTTAGGGGTCAGGGATGAGTATGCAAGTGGCCTCCCGCACTTATCTGGCTCTTCCTGCACCTTTTATCTGAGGAGCTAACAAAGAGGCCCCCTGCCTCCTCACCATAATGGAGGCTGTTCCGGGACAGGAAGCAACAACATGACTGAGGCACGCTTCTCCCAGGCTTGCTGTTCTGGCTGTTTAAAAACTATGGGGCAGAAATACTTATGGTAATGCCACCTATGATAGGATTTGGGGATGGTTTGCTTCAGTTAGCCCAGTGCAATATGGCTGCCTCATAGAGCTTAAAAGGCTGGGATAGCAGGTAGAGAAGGAGCATTTTCCTGGGCCCACTGAGCTTGGACAGTGGATGGGGTAACCACTAGAAGGGCCTTACTTGGTTTTGGAAGGTGGCATTGGCTTTCAATGCTGGCTTCCTGATAAAAGAAGATGGGAGAAAACAACTTGCTTCTCAAAGAGCAGCTGAATTTAGTAGGCAATTATGCCTCTTCAGAGGTAACCATAGTTAAGTATGGGGATAGCCTGCACAATTGGGAGTGGTCTAATGGAGAAAGAGGCTGGGAAGATTTTTATTTTTTCCAGTCCTCAAGCTTCAGTGGGGGTATGTAGCCCAGGATCTTGGACTTGGTCAAAAAAGAAAGAAGAGGTCTCCATTGGGTTTGGTTGCTGGTTGGAGAGGGGTGAGGCAATCAAGTCTGAAGTAATGAATTATTGGAATGTTACATTTATCTTTAAGGAATCTGTTTCTGCTTACCCCCACAAATCGTGAAAGCTTCGTGTAATAAATGTATATAATGCTTAGTGACTAGCAAGTCAAGTTCTCTTCCTAATATTGAAATGATAAAGTTCTAGTGGGTTTGGAAATACATTTGCTCATGTGTAGTGCAAATACTACTAAGGAGGGGAAGGGATTACTTAACATGATCAAGGAGTAATGGGCATAGCTGTGGTATTTAACGTACTATGTCTGTCAACTGTATAGTACAAATTATTAGCAAATACAGATTTCCACTATCTAGTAATGAGAAAGTTAGAAGCACTATGGTAATACAAATAAAAAATATTTTGAGAAAGAAAAGAAAAACTTGGGCCTGGTCTACAGTAAGCGGTTATTTTGGAGTTAGCAGAGTTAATTCGAAATAAAACTGATTCTGTTCATATGACTAAACTGGTTTTTTCAATTTAAAGGGCTCTCTAATCCAATTTCTGTACTTCACCTCGGCAAGTGGAGTAGTGCTAAAATCAAGATCGCAGTTCCGGATTACAGGTACTATGGATGCAATTCAATGTTGTTGGCCTCTGGGAGCTATCCCAGAATGCTCCCTTGTGACTGCTCTGGACAACACGCTCAATTCCGATGCACTAGCCAGATAGGCAGTAAAAGCCCCAGGAACTTTTGAATTTTATTTCCTGTTTGGTCACCATCAGCACAGGTGACCATCAGCACAGTCCACCATCACAAGAGACCACGCAGTCCCAGATTTGCAGACGAACGCCAGCATGGTATGAATGGAAGGTACTGGATCTCATTGCATGTTGGGGAGATGAATCTGTTATGGCAGAACTACGTTCCAAAAAAAGAAATGCAAATACGTACACTAAAGTCTCCAGGGCCATGACGGAAAGAGGCTACTTCAGGGACACAGAGCAGTGTCGTACAAAAATCAAGGAGCCCAGGCAAGCGTACCAAAAAGCCAGGGAGGCGAACAGGCGCTCTGGGTCACAGCCTCATACGTACTGCTTCTTCCATGAGCTGCATGCAATTATGTGGGGTGATGCCACCACTACCCCACCACTATCCATGGACACCTGCCGGGCGGGAGTTGCATGGAGCAAGGAGGATGGGTTATTGGAGTACGAAGAGGAGGAGAAGGACAACAGTGCACAGGCAGCAAGTGGGGATCTGTTTTTCCCCCCTAGACAAGAACTAGTCTTAATACTGGAGCCAACAGCCTCCCCCCACTCCCAAGGCGGGCTCCCGGACCATGACCCTGGAGAAGGCACTTCTAGTGAATGAGAGCCTGATCGGAGCTGAGGGGTGGGGGGAAATCCAGCTGCACTGGGCTGTTCACATTTAAAGGGCTCATCCCTGCTCAGAGCCTCATCGGAGCCACGTGATGGGGGGGGTGTTGTATGAAGCGATCATCCCAGAGAGCCTGCAGGCAAACCCACCAGGCATTGCTTGCTATGGGAAAGAGGGACTGGCAGTTTGAAAGCATTGAAATGAATGCGGAAGAAGCAGAACCCCACATGCTCATAGAGCTTACCATGGCTGCCCACAAGCTGAATTCTGTTGCCTGGCTGCGTGTGATGGCGTACTCACACCAAAGTGGTAGGCTCTTCAGTATAAGAAGCAAAATGTGACCTTGTACAGAAAGAACATGTGCTGTGTACTATGAGTTGCCTGTTTCACTGAGAAAGAGTGTCCCCTTTGTTCTCTAAAATGTATCTTTTAAAATATTATCCTCCCCTTTTCTTCTCCCGCAGGTGCAAATATTTCAACGCAGCCCCATCTCCTCTGTCCCAGAGGCTGGTCCAGATTAGAAGGCGGAAAAAACAAACTTGGGATGACGTGTTCCCCACAGTCCTCCCGCACTGATAGGGCCCAGCTGAATGTGTGGAGGCAAATAATTGCGGAGTCCCGTAAAGCATTTAAATGAACACGAAGAGAGGAGGGACGCGTGCATTGAGAGCAGGCAGGATGCTATACTCAAGTTGGAGGAGCAAACTGACATGCTCTGCTGTATGGTGGATCTAATGCAAGAAAGGCTTCTATCTTCTGATTTCTTTCAATGTGAACATCAAGAGAAACAAACAACTGTCACACCCTGGGCAGGTCATGAAACTGGCTTTCAAAGCCGCTCTGATGCGCAGTGTGCCTTGCTGTGCTCTTCTATCCGCCCTGGTGTCTGGCTGTGCATAACCAGCAGCCAGGTGATTTGCCTCAACCTCCCACCCCGCCATAAACGTCTCCTCCTTACTCTTACAGATATTGTGGAGCACACAACAAGCAGCAATTACAATTGGAATATTGGTTGTGCTGAGATCTAACCGAGTCAGTAAACTGTGCCAGTGTGATTTCAAATGTCCAAAAGCACATTCTACCACCATTCTGCACTTGCTTAGCCTATAGTTGAACTGCTTCTTACTACTGTCCAGGGTAGTACAACAAGGGTGTCTGTGTACGGCTTCATGAGCCATGGCATTAAGGGGTAGGCTGGGTCCCCGAGGATAACTATAGGCATTTCAACATCCCCAACGGTAATTTTCTGGTCTGGGAAGTAAGTCCCTTCCTGCAGCTGTTCAAACAGACCAGAGTTCCTGAAGATGGGAGCGTCATGCAACTTTCCCAGCCATCCCACGTTGATGTTGGTGAAACATCCCTTGTGATCCACCAGTGTTTGCAGCACCATGGAAAAGTACCCCTTTACATACTGGTGTTCCGGGGCCAAGATAGGGATATGCGTTCCGTCTATCGCCCCGCCGCAGTTAGGGAACCCCAACGCATTAAAGCCATCCACAATGGTCTATACATTTTTCTAAAGTCCCTACCCTTGATAGCAGCTGGTCAATGATTGCATTGGCTACTTGCAGCACAGCAGCCCACTCCAATCTGATTCCCGACTGACTGGTAGCTGTTGGGCATTGCAAGCTTCCACAGGGCTATGGCCACTTGCTTCTCAACTGTGAGGGCTGCTTTCATTTTGGTGTCTTTGTGCTTCAGGGTAGGGGACAGCAAGTCACAAAGTTCCATGAAAATGGCCCTACGCATACGAACGTTTCGCAGCCACTGGGAATCATCCCATACCTGCAACACTGCTGCGGGCCCAGAATTGGTATTCCACGGCATGAACCTAGCCCAATACCACCATGATCTCCCGATCACCACATGCTGTGCTTCTAGGAACATCTGTGTCCATGTTCTCATCAGTATAGTAATTGTGCTGTTGTCGCTTCCTTGCCCGGTTTTGCAGGTACTGCATATACTGCTAGATAACATGCAAGGTATTTACAATGGTCAAAACTTCAGCGGAGATCTGAGCGGGCTCCATGCTTGCCGCGCTATGCATGGGTAATCCTGGAAAAAGGGCACGAAACATAGGAGAGCAGAGTGGCAGCGGAAGAGGTGCTGTTCAGTTCACGATAGCTGAAAAACGGGAAATGGTTGTCTTCTGTAGCTTTCACAGAGGCGGGAGCCCAGGACAGACAACATGGAGAAGATCGGTAGCGTGGCAAGAGTGGGAGAGAAGAATTGGCGGCGGAAGCTGTGCTGCTTGGTTCACGATGTCTGAGCAGAGTTGGCAGCGGAAGCAGTTGATGAGGAAGAGAGAGAGTAGATACTTATAGAGATTACATAGAAAGACGAGAGGAAATGCAAGGTGGATTCATAGTACCAGGAGAGAAGCAGTGCACCGTACTGCACTGTCTGCTGAAAGAAGTTTGGCGTCTGCATGCCAAAAAGGCGCGAAATGGTTGTCTGCTGTAGCTTTCACGGAGGGAGGAGCGACTGACGACACACACCCAGAAACACCCGCAAGAATGTTTTTGCCCCATCATGCATTGGGAGCTTAACCCAGAATTCCAGTGAGTGGTGGGAACTGTGGGATAGCTATCCACGGTACACTATTCCGACATTTGATGCTAGGCTCGGAACTGTGGACGCACTCTGCTGAATTCACGCGCTTTAGTGGGAACACACAAGACCAAATGTATAAAATTGCTTCTAAAAATTCAAATAGAATAATTTCGAAATTTTATACTGTAGACGTACACTCTAAGTATCAAAAAGCCTTTCCTTTTGGTGAGATCTATGAAATTGAAATCTTCCAAGGAAAGTAATGGGAGCTTTGTTATTGGGCACATTTAAAACTAGACTGGACAAAGCACCAAAAGTCTCTAATTTATCATGCACTTATCATAATAGTGTCTAGGCACCCAGTTCTTCCTCCCCAAACAGATTGTAGAACAATCTGGTATTGGCAAGGGAATAGACTTAATTACCTGCTAGGCATTTTCCATTGCTGGTTTCTGTGACCCTGATTTCCAGAATCTTTGGTAGTCTTGCATTTGGCATAAGCAATTTGCGTGTTTGCATGGTTAGATTCTGATCTCACTGGTTTTGTCAGTGTTATTCTCTTGTACTCCTTTTAAGTAGGATCAGAGTCCAAACATATGACTAATAATCAGAAAATGTTATTTTATCTTTCATTCTACTGAACATAAGCTGGAACTCTATGTAGAAAGTATTTTAAATAACATGGTTGTGAAGCAAAGTTTTATAGTTATGAAAGTTTTTAGATAACATCTCTTTATCTCGACATGTTCTATGTAAGGATTCCAAAGCTGAATTATTTCAGCACTTTCTGGAGTATATAAATACAAATTTTTATTTGGGGGGTTTGCATATGTCCATTTTTTTGCATAGACCAAACTTGCTAAATGTAGATTAATTGTCCTAGCAGTTACACCTTACCAAATAATGTAAACCATAAAAATCATATATCCAATTCAGGTATCTTTTTCTGATCTTAAAATGATACAAAGGAATAAATCCACTATTAAAGTAAATATAATTTCCCTATTTCAGCACTATAAATAATGGAAAACTGATCCTCTTAAAAGTGATTCACACTGGAATGGAAAAGAATCATAGAAGTTTTATAGATTAATATTCTAAAATTCACTGTGTGTGTGGAAGAAAAAAATAATACACAGCTTTAAAAAAAAATAAACAGAAATTCTGTTTCTTGGAAAGCTATGCAATCCCTTTCCCCAAAATGTACAGAATTCCAATTTGTATTGCTTAAAATTGTAGAATCCAAATTTGAACAATAACGGATGGATTTTTAGAAAGTACACGTAAATAAGAGGCCTCAGGGTATGTTTGAAAACTATAAATCTGTATTTAAAAATCATATAGTGAATAAAATAGACACACTTATATCTGCTTTTTCAATTTCTACCTTTTTGTTTTAGGTTTAATTTTGCTACTTTTTCTTGTGCTTCCTTTTGCTGTAGACTAGTTTTATGGAATGAGTAAGTGCTGTGTGTGTGTGTGTGAGGTTTGCAGAATTGTGCTTCTAATAACTAAAATGAAAAGCCTTCATGAGAACAGATCCCATGCAGAAACCATAAGAGTCCTCCAACTTTCGGTGGACTGTTGATGTCAGAGGGGAATGTGCCTAATGATTGTAGAGTGAAAAGCAGGTTCAGAGAAGCTGGCTTAAAGCTGTTTATACTGGCATGGCACTCAGACATTCCTCACTTTTACACCAGTTCCCAGCCATCTTCTTGCCAAGCTTACCAGCTTTTTTCAGACAGTCTCTGTAGGGTCCTCCAGTTCTCTTTCACATGCTCATACAGAAACATTCATACAAACAGATTCAGTCACAGTTCATGTTCTTTCTCTGTTGCACCCTTCAACTTATAGTCAGATGCAGTGCTCTACCTCTTTGCAGCAAACCAGGTTCAGGAGCCAGGAATACAAAAGGTTATTTTAAAAATGTCAAATGACTACTGCTGAAGAATCCAACTTGTTTTTCTTTCCTTACTCTCTCTCCTTTTTTCCTTTTTCTTTTTTTTTTAACATTCCCTGTTTGTGCAAATGCCAGACTAGCACTTGAACAGACTGACCCATCCTTACAACACCTAATAGATCAATGTAGTCACAGTGTCAGTTATAAAGTATCTTGTTTCCTAATTACTTTGTCTAACTCACTTTATGGGCTTTGGAACTGGTACCCAAGAGTGTTGCATCCTTTTTTGAGTCTGATTTGGAACCTTTACTCCTACTAAAAATGTCTGATGCTTTTAATGTTGTTAATATAAAGAAACAATTTAACATTCCCCAGCAGACTCGCTCAGCCAGAGGAACCCATGTTGCAAGTCCTTGGTGGCAGAAAGCCTACATGAAGAAGCAGGTGTCTCAGTGGCACAAGACACTGTCAGTCTTTGCTTATTGAGTGGTGTGTCAAAGCTACCCACAGCAGCCCAGAAAGTGGGTGAGATCAGCCATGAAGAGGGCCTGGTCATGGTGCCTTTGAGATGCAGGGAGTAGCAGTAATGGAATACAGGGCAGGGAGTAGCAGTAATGGAATACAGGTGTAATTTACTCCCAGTGCTTCTGAGGATGAATGAAATCCTCTGGGTGTTCGTTAGCAAGAGGGGATGGATTATTGGCCCACGCATCAGGTTTGCAATATATAGGCCCTTTGCCAAGATTCAAACCAGCGGATCCAGAGACAGTTCAACCCTTTGTTTTTTGAGGTAGTTAAGTTGCATTGCATTGAAATCTTAGAAAACGAAGGTCCTGTGCTCTAGACAGATTTATATTTTCAAAATGTGAGAGGCTAGGTCTGTATGTAAAAAATTTCCCAAGTGAAAATGGCCAATATCCGTATAAATAGAAATCTACATCTAGAGAACCCATGGAATATTTTGTAAGACCAAAGATTTACCTCGGTATCATTGGCCACTGTATCTACTCCTCCCTATTTTGCAGCTGGCTGCCAGCCAGCCCCCATTGCAGGAGTGGTTGTATTTTAGAAGCTAACCATTAGAACTGTGCAGGGAAAGGTAATTCTGTTTCAGAGAGAATTTTGGTAGTTTGAAATCTAGTTCCATTCTAATTGGGAATGAAACAAAAAATTCTGAAATTCTCTGCAAAAGTGAATGGAGTTCCAGGGCAGTTCTCGTGGTGGGGAGGGAGTGGGGGTTGCCAAGAAGCCAGGTGGCTGCGCTGGCAGAAAGCTAGCCAGGGTACTGAACCTTGCCTGGGTTCTGTTGGAACTTCAGCAAAATTGGGCTGTCTTTGCAAAATCTGATTTTGCTGAATTAGCAAATTTTATTGAAACAGTGCTCTGCTGGAAATTTTCTGATTACCTCCATTAAACATATATATTGTTTATAAAATCATTTTGGGATTTTTCAGAATTGAAATGTACTATTCATACAAAGAATTATTTTGTTATTGAGCATTAATCTGTGGGAGGATTATCGGTTAATGCTTAGATAGTAATTTGAAATAATCACTTTAGTCATTTGCATGCTGTCTTAAAATGGCTTTCTGATATTTAATTAAAAATATTCCATTTTTCAGGTGACAATGGCCAATATCGGAATAAATGAAGATCGTTCAATGGAAACCTGTGAAACAATACTTGTCGTTCTCCGAATGGCAACGTGGAATCAAATATTAGATCCCTGGGTATACATTCTTCTAAGGAAAGCTGTGCTGAAAACCCTCTACAAGATTGCCAGGAGATGCTGTGGAATTCACATCATGAACTTGCATATGTGGGAACTCAGCTCCATCAAGAATTCTTTAAAGGTTGCAGCAATTTCAGAGTCACCAGTTAGTTCCAAACAAATAAATCAACAGCCACTCAGCTCAACAGGGCAATAAAATCAAACACGTGGTATGAAGAAATAATGGGGGTGTAATGATCACGCACTGAGAATACCTTCAAATTTGTTAGTCTTTGATGTAATATGAGGGTAAGTGGTTTGGTACTTTGTTTCAGATTGTGTGTGGTTTGGTCTTATTGTTTACCAGTTTGATATTGCTATTCCAAGATGTGCACTTGAGTAACTGTGGTCACTCTAAAAACACTTTTGGGTGAAAGTGTCTTTCAGAAATGGGGTGTAATCAGACAAGATGGATATCAGAGCAGAGTTAGTTCCACATCGCCATGCCTGCAGCATCAAAAACACACTCATCCCCTGACTACAGAGCACAATGGCAGAAACTGTTAAGCTGGGTATCGTGAAGACAGATGGTCACCAGCACTAGGCTCAAGGAGCACGTGAGGAGAGGGTGGAGGGAAGAACTTGTTGGTTAGTAACAGAGAAGGTAAACTTTTGTGTTATAGTGGTACCTCAGTAGTTAAGTGTCTTCATAGCTTTTTAAGGTCAGAAGGGATAACTATGATCGTCTAGTCTGACCTCGTCCATAACATAGGACTTCTCTAAATTAATTTCTACTTCAAATCCAATAGTTATGGTTAAATGAGAACATACCTTTTTTTAAAAAAAAAAAATAAAAAATCCAATCTTGATTTAAAAATGTGCCGTAATAGAGAATCCACCGCAACTCTTGATAAGTTATTCTGATGGCTAATTACCATTCAGATGTAATTTCTAGTCTAAATTTGTTCTAGTTTTAACTTTCAGACATTGGATCTTATACTTTTGTCTGACAGATTGAAGAGCCCTCTGTATCAAATTTCTGCTTCTCATGTAGGTACTTATAGACTGTGATCAAGTTACCCCATCCCTTCTCCTTGAGTCATTTACTATAAGGCATGTTTTCCAATCCTTTAATCATCCTTGTGGCTTTTCTTTGAACTCTCTCCAATATTTCAACAGCGGTCTTAAAATGTGTACACCAAACTGGATACAGTATTCCAGTAGCAGTTGCACCAGTGCCAAATACAGAGGTAATATAACCTCTGTACTTAATATTCCTCTGCTTATACTTTTGAGGATCTCATTGGCACTTGTGGCCACAGTGTTGCCCAGGGATGTACTGTATGACTTTACACTTTGCCATGTTAAAATGCCTGTTTGCTTTTACTAGTTTATCAAGTGATTCAGATCACTCTGTATCCGTGACCTGTCGTCTGCGTTATTTACCACGCTCCCAATCTTTGTGTCATTTTCAAATTTGATCAGTAATGATTTTGTTTTCTTCCAGGTCGCTGATAAAAATGTTTAACTAGCATAGGGTCAAGAATGGATCCCGGAAAGACCCCTCTAGAAACACACTCCCTCAATGGTTCTTTCCTGTTTACAATTACATTTTCAGATCTGTCAGGCAGTTTTAAACTCATGTAGCATGTAGGTTTATAACTAGTCTGTTTATACCACATTCAAACTCAGCATGTAGTTTCGCAAGACAGATGGAAAATTATGGGCCCAATCCTGTAACACTTACTCGTATGAGTATTCCCACTGAAGTCTGAAGCAAACAAATTTAGATCTAAACCCATGTGAGCCTACATAAAGAATAAAGTTGATCAAAAAACTGTAACACATTTCTTAAAAGGTGTCACAGATGCATCTGCAAAAATACATTATACAGTACACCTGTTTTGTCTGCAGAGGCCCGTATTGGTGCATGCAAACAAGAATTTGCATGAACATAATGGGCACCTATGTGAGCAAATGTAGGGTGTGGTTTGTGGAGCAAGGAGTACTCTCAATTTTTGCACGGTATCTGTGCCTTCCTTTCCAAACTTAGAATCCAAGGCTGAAGTGCTGAATGCCTACAGTGGAAGTTGAGTACCTTGGTACCTATGTGGAGGCTCCCAGCACCTTGCAAAAGAGCCCTTCACAATTAATTTTACCATCCCATTTTTATATATAGCCTGTATGCTTATTGTTGTTCACTCCTTTGATATCAAAGTACAGTGTAACTTTGAGTTCCAACTGTCTGAATGTCATTTGTTCAATATTATGAAAATAAAAAGTACAGTAATCTACATTCCTATGTCATTTAAGTAATGCTACTAGTTGCAAATTATTACGTGCCAAGTATCAGTTGAGTATTTTGGAAGTCATTATACTAACACTAGTTACAGACATTCATTTTATACTCTTAGGGGTATTTTGCTCCCCCCATTGAAGTCAGTGGCAAAACTCCCCTTGACTTCAGTGAGAATAGGATCAGGCCTGTGGAGACTGTTGGAATTCACACAGGATTGTGTGGTCAACATGTGACGTTATTATATAATAGGCAGGCTTTCTTGAAGAGCAAGAGATTGATACGAATGATAGCATTGCTATGCAGTATCTACTGAATATGATCCAAAGGAGGAGAATCTACAGCTGCAGTCCCAGTGTTATCCTAAGTTGGATGAAACACATTGTAAGAAGAAAAGGAGGACTTGTGGCACCTTAGAGACTAACAAATTTATTTGAGCATGAGCTTTCGTGAGCTACAGCTCACTTCATCAGATGCATCCAATGAAGTGAGCTGTAGCTCACAAAAGCTTATGCTCAAATTAAATTTTAGTCTCTAAGGTGCCACAAGTCCTCCTTTTCTTTTTGTGAATACAGACTAACACGGGTGCTACTCTGAAACCTGACATTGTAAGAAGTGTAAGAACTCTGCCAGGTGATTGAAAGGTGTATCCTTTCTCACATTTTTCAGCAAAAGACATGCGACTGTCTTGGATACAGAGAGGATTACTAACTAATGCACATAATCCATCAAAGACAAAAAAGCACTTAATAAGCACTTATTAGTCTTATTGTAACATAATTGATCATGCTTACTCTTCTCTTGTTTTTAGAAGGAAATGAATAAGGGAGAAGAAGCTCTGATTTTGTGACTGTACTGTGTTAATACCAAAATGGTGGTAGAGTAGAGTTTATAAGCAGGAAAGAGTTGCTTCTGGATGGAAAACTATAGTGTTCACTTCACCTACTTCACTTCATATAACTGTTCCACTTTGGCAAATTGTTTGTCCAGAATCAGTGCTGACACCCTCCCCATGTGGTTGCATTGAAATGAATGTAGTATGATTTAGTGCTGAATGTAGCCTCCTTACCGTACACAACCTGTTGTAAATGTGTCTAATAACATAAATAAGTTGCTCATCCTTTTGGAGTGAGAATTTTGCTTCATCGGCTGCAGAATAATGTTAGACTGAGATACTTGACAAGTGAATGAAGCATATCTGCGTTCCATTGTGTTGTGAATAAATGTATCTTGTGTACTTTCATACTGTCTGAATTGTAAAAAGGTTTAACTTTATATGTATATGTGTTTTCATATATTCGGTGTATTGATATCTATTGAATGTAAATTGTAGAGCCTCATTAAATTTATTAAAACAATATCTTGAGAGTAATGATATTTTACATTGGTAATAGAAAACCTAAAATACTGAAAAATAATTGATTTAATTGATTACAGCTTCTAATCATATCCCTTCATCACGAGAGGCACATTGGGTTCTTGACCGTCATAAATTTCAGTTTTGGTAGCAGTGTGCTTTGAATAATTAAAGCTGAATCCTTGTTCACATTAATTTCATGAATAGCCGCATTGAAGTAAGTGGGGCTGCTGCTGTAAGTAAGGCAGGCTGGATCTGGCTCTGATGTCCCAGTCTTGCAAAATGCAATTTCCACTGGAGTTGATAGGGTTCAGCATATTTCCGGAAGCACCCAGCTATCGCCCCCACAAAATTGGGCCTTCTAAGGGGTAGAGCTTGGAACTTCAGGGAATTTCATCTTCAGAGGAGACAGGTAGAATTAGTGGGATTCTTATTCAAGCACCTGTATTTAAACCTCTGCAGACTGTATAGCCAAAATATAGCCTAACCTCTGCAAGTGCCACTAAGTGAGATTTTTGACTTAAATAAATCTTTTGCTGTTACTGTTTTGTTTTGTCAATGATGGAATAGGGGGTGAGGACATAGTAAGACCCATTTTATTTAAACTCCATCAATCTGTCAACAACAGCAGCAAAAAAACAACAACAAAGCTCTGTTCTCACTTTGGTAAGATAGATCTTCCGACTCCCAGTTGTGTGACTGTGGCTGGGAGGAACAGTCCTTTTGCTTGTAACAGAACAGTGTTACTGCACAAGAATGGAATATTTGAAACTTGGCCAATCTTAAATACTGGCAGCGCAAAGTTCTGACCTGGTGTGCATGAATGTGAGCAGCAGCATTTCATATTCTTGAGAGAGTACTTAACTACTACTCTTGTAGAGGATAATAATGCGATAAAATTGTAGTACACACTTGCAATAAGAATTTGAATGTATGCTTCAGATGCCAAAATTGCATTGTAGTAATACATTGATATGTCCGTTAAAAAACAAAATTCAGTTAATCCTACCTTTTATGTAAACAATTTTCAATGGTAGCTGAGTTATCAGAACACAGTGTGTGTTGGGAATTAAGCATGCATATGAACAGCCCATTAGCAATGATCAGGGTTATGCAGGTGCATCAAATGAGAGACTATATTGTGTCTACTGAAGCATGGCTAGTTAGCACTAGTCAGCTTTCTACATGAATGGGAAAGGGTACATTTTTCTAGATTGCGGTAGTTACAGTAGTCATAATACAGCTGCTGTACCATGTGGAGGAAAGCTATGTTGCAAAAAAAAAAAAAAAAAATAGTGGAAATGGGTGTTGGTGGTTATTTGGAGCGGAAAGGTGAATATGCTATAACAGACTTTCACTGCTCTGGAGCACAAGTCTGTGCAACTTAGTGGCCAGGCCCAGAGTGTTAGAGGGGAAAGGAAGTTGGAAGAGAGCTGCTAAGCATAAAATATTCCCCTCTCAAGGAGTTTACAAGACATTGCTTCATAGGTTATTGCATGCCTATAATAATGCCATAAAAGTTTGTCCAATAAGGCCATAAATGTCTGTTCCATCTAAGTCTTCCCCCCTCTCCTGCAATCTTTTCGATTTACCAGAATACCTTTCGGAGGCGGGAGGCTGTTGGTCCTTTAAATCTGTCAGAGGCAAACAGCTGGAGCCCTACTGTGGTCATTTAGCAACTGACTGCTGTTTCCTGCATCTTCCTGTCAGTTGAGTATTTTTAATTCCTGTTATATTTTCCTCCTACTTTTTCGTTTCTTATGCCTGAGATACCACATTCTCACTTCATTAAAAGGCTTTTTTATTTTCTTTTTCATATTTAATAGATCACTCAGTCCTACCTAAGTCTGCTCTATTTGGGATAAACGAGTTATAATTTAAAAACGTTCTAAATTGCAAATACTTTTAAATAGATTTTATAGCATTCCCTTTTAATATCACAGATGGATATCTTGAAGTACCACACTCCAAAATACCCTCATTTGCTATTTTCATCCAAAAGTAATTTATTTTAGAACAATTGCAGTTTATGTGGAGTAAACTTCCATTTCCTAGCTCTGAGGCTTGGACTCCTGAGATTAACTGAAAACAGGATTTAGGAGCTTGAATCTTTTAGCTGCTTTTGAAGATTTTACCCCCCAGGCACATCCTTGGCAGGATCTGGATGTGGCTCATTTAATCAATTCCCTGCCTTGCAGGGGCCTGGGGCACCAATGCACCTCCGTCCCTCCTGTTTTCTGACTGTGGGACATAATAGTCTGGTCTCCTGTGGGCTATCATACTTTGGTCTAATTTCAGTTGTTGAGTTTAGTGTGCTGGTGCTGATGGCCTGTGAGATACGAAAGTCAGACTAGATCATTTGGTGGTCCCTCCTGGCCTTAAACTCCATGACTTTAAATCAGTCTTGAGTTATCAACATTAATTCAAACTTAAAAATATTTGTGTCAGTTGCCAACACTAGTATATAATTAGAGCTGGGTGAATAATGAGAAAAATGTTAAATCTGACTCTCAGTTCAATACAACCACAATTGCAATTCATTTTCCCATTATGGTTCAAGCAGCTTGGATTTGTTTACACAAATGTTTGGGGAGGCACCTTTTATTCTTATGAATACAGCAGGTATTCATGTGCAAACAGATACTTACGTGAGCGTATTAATAAGTGAATGGGCATATTTGCACCAGAGCGCTTGCCTTGTCATCTACACATATATATGCTCAGTTACTTGATGGCAATATGGCAGAAGACAAGTGAATGTAACAAAAGCCTAAACAGCCTTATCTTTCTCACTCCCACAGACAGAAAGGAACGTGGATATTTTAAAATCTGGGGTTTGTGTTAAATCATGTAGCTAAATGTAATAATTATGAATTCTTTATATTATACTAGTGCCTAGAGATCCAAACCAGGATCGTGGCCCAAACCCTATTGTGCTAGGCACAGTACATAGCTATATACCTGTAACAAAAAGACAGGTCCTGATCTAAAGGGACTAACTTCTAAGGCCCCAATCCTGCAAACACTTATTATTGTGCTTTACATACTCTAAGTAGTCCCACTGAAATTTAAGGCAGTACTTGCAGTGTGTAAAGTTAAGCATGTGCAAGAATAAGCAAGCTCTTTCTCTCTTCTTTTTTGGCAAAAAAGGATGGGAAAAGATTGAATTTTAAATTTCCCAGGCCAGCTTTTCCTGCAGTGTTTTTTCTCCTTGAAGTTTTCCCTCCTTGCTTCTAGAGATCCAATGCCTCAACGTTTTTTCAAGTTTCTTTCCCGTTTATAAAGGTCAGGTTGTCCAATCAGGGAAGAGAAACCATATCATGTGACTTAGGTAACCAATCGCACAGTTTGTATACTGAGTCCTAAATTTCAAACATTCTAAGAAGTACTCACAGCTTGTTAACATGTTAAAAAAAACTGACCAAAAAGTGCTTACTATTAATAGTTTAAGCAGCTCTACTTGTTGCTGCTTTAAGAACAAATTAACAATACCTCCTTCTTTCCTTCATTTTCTCACTTAGGATGATCAATGTTGTAGGTCCCATATAAAACATGTAATCAGATCAACAGTTAAAATGTAAGAGAGTTAAAAATGTCATTGCCAATGTAATTTAAAAAATCTAATTAATACAAATCTGTTATATGGTGCTGTGAATGTACTTAGTGCTTTGTTTCTTCATCACACAGTGATGGAGACTTTTAAAAATAAGTATTTATTGCCTGCAGTCACAAGGAATATAAACAGGTATCTGTTTAATTTCAGCACCATGGTTGCAAAACAAATATTCACTAGCAAAATGGGCTTTACAAAAAGAAAAGCATGAAGGAAAATGGAATGACTTACTGCCTGTATTAGAGTAACACTTGAGCTATTTGAGGATAAATTGTAAAAATATTATTGTTATAACTTACAATAAGTGTATATATATTAAAGTAGCTCCTTACATTGATTTAACACTATGTCTAGTTCCCTGTGTGCCTGAATGAAAGGGGAGAAGGGGGGGGGCTGAGGAGACAGAATACTGACCTGCAGGAAGGGGACTACCATCACAAATGCAATTCATGAGCTGTCATAACTTGGCTGTTCTGTGCCCCTGGCACCCAGAAGGGCTGGAGGGGTCAGCCAGTAGATCTGCATAATCTCAGATCTACTTATTAAAACCGCTCCTCCTTGATCCCCAAGTCCTCTCTGCATTAGTGTGGATAAAGCCCTCAGAGAATCTGGGTGCACTCTACAAGCTTCCCTGATCTTCTGGCCCATGAAGTGAAAATGCACGATTTGCAGAGTCTTTTGGCCTTTATACACCTATGGCTGGTAGTCAAGATTTAGATTAATATGATGAAATGACTAATGTTCCCAGGTTTATAGTTCTGTATCCTGTACCATTAAGAGCCTTTTGAGGTTCCAAAAGAGCAGGGGAACATATTGAACAATACCAATTCCTGAACATGCCAGTTTCTGGGAGCATTTTGCATCTATAGAATCATGCTTTATGACAAAATTACTGACTTTGGCAGATTCTCCTTCTGCTCTGTATACATCCAGATCCTTGCCACCAGTTACTAAGGGTATGTCTACACTACGAAATTAGGGCGAATTTATAGAAGTCGGTTTTGTAGAAAGCATTTTTATACAGTCGAGTGTGTGTGTCCCCACACAAGTGCTCTAAGTGCATGTAGTCGGCGGACTGTGTCCACAGTACCGAGGCAACCATTGACTTCCGGAGCTTTGCACTGTGGGTAGCTATCCCAAAGTTCCCGCAGTCTCCACCACCCATTTGAATTCTGGGTAGAAATCCTAGTGCCTGATGGGGCTAAAACATTGTTGCGGGTGGTTCTGGGTACATATCGTAAGGCCCCCATTCCCTCCCTCCCTCCGTAAAAGCAAGGGCAGACAATTGTTTTGCGCCTTTTTTTTTTGAGTTACCTGTGCAGATGCCATACTACGGCAAGCATGGAATCCACTCAGCTAACCGTCCCCATATGTCTCCTGGGTGCTGGCGGACATGGTACTGCATTGCTACACAGCAGCAGTTTATTGCCTTTTGGCAGCGGACAGTGCAGTATGACTGGTCGACGTAGTCCTGGGTGCTCTTTTAACTGGGTGCCTGGACAAACATGGGAGTGACTCAGCCAGGTCATTTCCTTTGTTTCATCTCATGGTGATTGAGTCCTACCGGCAATGCACTGTCTTTTAATCTGCAGCTAGCAGAAGACAATGGTCAGTAGTCATACTGCACTGTCTTCTGCTGAGCACCCAGGAGGTGATGATGGCTAGCAGTCGTACTGCACAGTCTGCTGCCAGCATGAAGTATAAAGATAGATGAAGTGGCTCAAAACAAGAAATAGACCAGATTTGTTTTGTATTCATTTTCTCCTCCCTCCCTCTGTGAAATCGACGGCCTGCTAAACCCAGTTTTGAGTTCTATCCTTGAGGCAGCCATTCAGTTTCTCACAAAGCCACCCCCTTTGTTGATTTTAATTCCCTGTAAGCCAACCCTGTAAACCATGTCGTCAGTCGCCCCTCCTTCCGTCAGGGCAACAGCAGACAATCGTTCCACACCTTTTTTCTGTGCTGACGCCATACCACAGCAAGCATGGAGCCCGCTCAGATCACTTTGGCAATTAGGAGCACATTAAACACCACACACATTATCCAGCAGTATATGCAGCACTAGAACTTGGCAAAGGGAAACCAGGTGAGTAGGTGACATCAGCGCGGTGACGAGAGTGATGAGTACATGGACACAGACTTCTCTCAAAGTACGGGCCCTGGCAATGTGGGCATCCTGGTGCTAATGAGGCAGGTTCATGCGGTGGAATGCCGATTCTGGACTCGGGAAACAAGCACAGGCTGGTGGGACCGCATAGTGTTGCAGATCTGGGACGATTCCCAGTGGCTGCGAAACTTTTGCATGCGTAAGGGCACTTTCATGGAACTTTTTGACTTGCTTTTCCCTGCCCTGAGGCACAAGAATACCAAGATGAGAGCAGCCCTCACAGTTGAGAAGCGAGTGGCAATAGTCCTGTGGAAGCTTGCAACGCCAGACAGCTACCTGTCAGTCGGGAATCAATTTGGAGTGGGCAAATCTACTGTGGGGGCTGCTGTGATGCAAGTAGCCAACGCAATCAAAGATCTGCTGATATCAAGGGTAGCGACCCTGGGAAATGTGCAGGTCATAGTGGATGACTTTGCTGCAATGGGATTCCCTAACTGTGGTGGGGCCATAGACGGAACCCATATCCCTATCTTGGCACCAGAGCACCAAGCCAGCGAGTACATAAACCGCAAAGGGTACTTTTCAATAGTGCTGCAAGCACTGGTGGATCACAAGGGACGTTTCACCAACATCAATGTGGGATGGCCGGGAAAGGTACATGACGCTCGCATCTTCAGGAACTCTGGTCTGTTACAAAAGCTGCAGGAAGGGACTGTCTTCCCAGATCAGAAAATAACCGTTGGGGATGTTGAAATGCCTATAGTTATCCTTGGGGACCCAGCCTACCCCTTAATGCCATGTCTCATGAAGCCATACATAGGTAGCCTGGAGAGTAGTCAGGAGCTGTTCAACTATAGTCTGAGCAAGTGCAGAATGGTGGTAGAATGTGCATTTGGACATTTAAAAGTGCGCTGGTGCAGTTTACTGACTTGGTTAGACCTCAGCGAAACCAATATTCCCACTGTTATTACTGCTTGCTGTGCGCTCCACAATATCTGTGAGAGTAAGGGGGAGACGTTTATGGCGGGGTGCGAGGTTGAGGCAAATCACCTGGCTGCTGGTTACGCACAGACAGACACCAGGGTGGTTAGCAGAGCACAGGAGAGTGCGGTGCGCATCAGAGAAGCTTTGAAAACCAGTTTCATGACTGGCCAGGCTACAGTGTGAAAGTTCTGTTTGTTTCTCCTTGATGAAATCCCCCGCCCCTTGGTTCACTCTACTTCCCTGTAAGCTAACCACCCTCCCCACCTCCCTCCGATCACCACTTGCAGAGGCAATAAAGTCATTGTTGCTTCACATTCATGCATTCTTTATTAATTCATCACACAAATAGGGGGATAATTACCAAGGTAGCCCAGGAGGGGTGGTGGAGGAAGGAAGCACTTTAAAAGTTTAAAACTTGTTGAATGCCAGCCTTCTGTTACTTGGGCAATCCTCTGGGGTGGAGTGGCTGGGTGGCCGGAGGCCCCCCCACCGCGTTCTTGGGCATCTGGGTGAGGAGGCTATGGAACTTGGGGAGGAGGACGGTTGGTTACACAGGGGCTGTAGCGGCGGTCTGTGCTCTGCTGCCTTTCCTGCAGCTCAACCATATGCTGGAGCATATTAGTTTGATCCTCCAGCAGCCTCAGCATTGAATCCTGCCTCCTCTCATCACGCTGCTGCCACCTTTCAGCTTCAGCCCTCTCTTCAGCCCGCCACTAACTCTCTTCAGCCCGCCACCTCTCCTCCCGGTCATTTTGTGCTTTCCTGCATTCTGACATTGTCTGCCTCCATGCATTCGTCTGTGCTCTGTCAGTGTGGGAGGACAGCATGAGCTCAGAGAATATTTCATCACGAGTGCGTTTTTTTGCCTTCTAATCTTTACTAGCCTCTGGGAAGGAGAAGATCCTGTGATCCTTGAAACACATGCAGCTGTTGGAGGAAAAAAAAGGGACAGTGGTATTTGAAAAGACACATTTTATAGAACAATGGGTACACTCTTTCACAGTAAACCTTGCTGTTAACATTACGTACATAGCACATGTGCTTTCATTACAAGGTTGCATTTTGCCTCCCCCCACCGCATGGCTAACAGCGGGGAACATTTCTGTTCAGCCATAGGCAAACAGCAGGAATGGGCACCTCTGAATGTCCCCTTAAGAAAAGCACCCTCTTTCAACCAGGTGACCATGAATGATATCACTCTCCTGAGGATAATACAGAGAGATAAAGAACGGAAGTTGTTTGAATGCCAGCAAACATACACTGCAATGCTTTGTTCTACAATGATTCCCGAGTATGTGCTACTGGCCTGGAGTGGTAAAGTGTCCTACCATGGTGGATGCAATAAGGCTGCCCTCCCCAGAAACCTTTTGCAAAGGCTTTGGGAGTATATCCAGGAGAGCCACGAATGCCAGGGCAAATTAATCATTAAACATGCTGGGTTTTAAACCTTGTATAGTATTTTAAAAGGTACACTCACCAGAGGTCCCTTCTCTGCCTGGTGGGTCTGGGAGGCAGCCTTGGGTGGGTTCGGGGGGTACTGGCTCCAGGTCCAGGATGAGAAACAGTTCCTGGCTGTCGGGAAAACTGGTTTCTCCGCTTGTTTGCTGTGAGCTATCTACAGCCTCCTCATCATCGTCTTCCTCGTCCCCAAAACCTGCTTCCATGTTGCCTCCATCTCCATTGAAGGTGTCAAACAACACGGCTGGGGTAGTGGTGGCTGAAGCTCCTAAAATGGCATGCAGCTCATCATAGAAGCGGCACGTTTGGGGCTCTGATCCGGAGCGGCCGTTCGCCTGTCTGGTTTTCTGGTAGGCTTGCCTCGGCTCCTTAAGTTTCACGCGGCACTGCTTCGAGTCCCTGTTATGGCCTCTGTCCTTCATGCCTTGGGAGATTTTCACAAATGTTTTGGCATTTCAAAAACTGGAACGTAGTTCTGATAGCACGGATTCCTTTCCCCATACAGCGATCAGATCCCATACATCCCGTTCGGTCCATGCTGGAACTCTTTTGCGATTCTGGGACTCCATCATGATCACTTCTGCTGATGAGCTCCGCATGGTCACCTCTGCTGATGAGCTCTGCATGGTCACCTGCAGCTTGCCACACTGGCCAAACAGGAAATTGAAATTCAAAAGTTCGCGGGCCTTTTCCTGTCTACCTGGTCAGTGCATCTGAGTTGAGAGTGCTGTCCAGAATGGTCACAATGGAGCACTCTGGGATAGCTCCCGGAGGCCAATACCATCTAATTGCGCCCACAGTACCCCAAATTTGACCCAGCAAAACCGATTTCAGCGCTAATCTCCTTGTCGGGGGTTGAGTAAGGAAATCGATTTTAAGAGCCCTCTAAGTCGAAAAAAAGGGCTTCATCATGTGGACGGGTGCAGGGTGACATCGATTTAACGCTGCTAAATTCGACCTCAATGCCTAGTGTAGACCAGGGCTAAGAGTATTCACTGAAAAGGGTGAGGGGACTGCAGTAATGATTCATTGTTAAAGCTAAAAAACAAAACAAAAACCACCCTTCAAGTCAAAGCTCTGAAAATACAGCATAGCACATTAAAATCTTATTCATTGCTGAAAACTTATCACTCAGAAAAAGCAAAGTGATTTTTAAGATGTATTACACATTAAAATAACTCATTCACTGCTGGAAATTTATCTCCCCTCAGTGTGACCCCCCCCATGTCTTGTATCTTCCTGCAAATACTTGTAACAGGCAATCACTCCTACTCTTGCACTATGAGGTCAATAGAATCAGAGAAGGGCAAGAGAATAGCACTTGGAGTAGTAGCCACTGAGGAAAAAAAATGAGGACAACTCATTAAGAACCAGAATCCCCAAAATATGTATTTTTTTCTTTTGCGTACTGTACATGAGTCACTGAGAGCTTTGTCACATCATTGTAATGAGACTTCCTGGGCCATTCAATGCTGATATAGATATATATATTTACGTGAGAAAGTCTGAAAGGCTTGAACGTGACAAGAAATGATTACTGGCTTACTTTTAGTTTTTCATTTCACAAAACTTTTGTTGCTACATGAACAAATACTGGGCAGCTTTTCATTGCATTTGCACAAAGTGCAGACATTACAATGGGAAGTATAAAAACCCCATCAGGAAAAATGCAATAATTCTAAAAGAAACCATTTCAGATAATCACCACTTCTCAAACAGGGAGTATCTTCTGAAGAAAACATCCAGGATAATGATACAGTGATAGATTCTCGGTTGCATTCCAACCTATTTGGCCCTGTTGGTCTTTGTGTAGAGAGTATATTATGGCTGGAAAGAGCTGTTAAACAAAGGCAAGAAGACAGGGTTAGCACTGTTTTAGCATTTAGTGCAGAGTGAAAGTATTTTCTGCCCTATTCTCAGGTGTGGCTTTCGTGCAAAGAGTGCTTAAATTTTATATAAATATGTGCACTGATACACACTTCTTTCCAGTAATCCATCTTTTCTTTCAAGAACACATTGAAGCAAAGCAAGATCGTTCTTCTGCCATGACGTCTGTATTATTTCAGTTCAAACTTCAAAATCATTCCCCATCTGTACCTTAGAACAAGAATAAATAAGTGTTTTTTTCCAAGGCTGTAATGTCTAATATTTTATTCTCTATTCTTACTGTGAATTTGATACTGCTCCGATTGAAGGCTATGGCAGAACTCTCACTGTCAGCATCAAGACCTAGGTGAATATTGGAACACTCTGAAAGAGTTATAGTAGAACAATTTCAAATTTTGAGATGTACAGATGTATATTTTTAAATGACTCCCCACCCCAAATATAAATATGTCAAGTAGCAGCTCACAAAGCAGAACCAACACTATATGACCAGGAATGACATTAGCCTGACTGCACCATTCATGAACATGCAATAGGCTGAAAATTATTTGTCTAAATGATGCAGCAACTAATAACAATTAACAAATATACTCCCAGAAATGAGGATCAGTTTGCAAATAATTTGCAAACAGAAATAAGGATGATCTAAATAGAATATTATTTGCAATGAATAACTTTATCAGTACTAATTGCATATACTTATCCAGGATATTTCATACTTCTTCAATAAGTGTCCCCACGGGTGCTCCACTTTAGGTGTTTGTGCGTCCCTGTGCTTCTAGTCGGAGATTTGCAGTAGCTGTAGCCTGGTTGGCCACGCATGCACGGCAGCCGTCTCGTGCCACTCCAAGTGGCTACCCAGCGTGAGCAGCCAACCGCCCACCAATTCTTTCTCTACTGCCATTGGCTTCAGTCAGATCAACAGCAGTGCCCCAAAAACCTTGCTATTTCTTTAGTTCAACCTTATACACTCTCAAGGATTCCCATGCCACATTGAAAACCCTAGGAATATATGTCCCGGGAGCAAAAAGAAACAGGGCAGATTTTATACCCAAAGCTTCCGCACTGCCCTGTAAGCCCAACCTCAAAAACATGATGACCAGCACTGCAAACAACATCAGACGAGACACCGACAAGCTCCAGAGCAGTCAGCAACCTCTCAACCATCCACTTCCAGACAAGCATTTTAAAGTGTTGGTCGAGGACATGAGAGCCCCAGAGACTCCACTGCCGAAGTCACTCATAACCTTCAGCCCATCTTTCTACTTTGTCTGGGCAACCATTACATCAGACAAGTGGTCTGGAAATTATATGCCAGGGCTATTCTATCCCTGGTGCCTCTATCCCGCCTACCCACTACCCTTCCCTGTCCCTCTTCAGGGACTCATCTCATGAGCACCAGTTACAGCAGGAAGTAAACCACTCCTGCAACTTCTGTAGAACCCATACCTGCCAAGCAAAGGGGGAGTGGGTTTTATTCACACTACTTTCTCACCCAGAAGAAAACAGGCAGATGGAGGCCCATCTTGGACTTGTGCAAGCTAAACAAGTTTGTCAGAACACAGCGCTTCAAGATGAAAATCCTAGCAACCATATTCTGGCATTGGAGAAAGGAGATTGACTCTTGACCTACAAGATGCCTATTTCCACTTCACTATTTATCCAGCGCACAGAAGGTTCCTCTGATTTACACTTGGGAACCTCCACTACCAGTACAGAGTGCTCCCATTCATATTATCCACAGCCCCACGGGTATTCTCCAAGGTCCTCACTGTCATGGCAGCACAACTTCGGAGACAGGGTGTGATAGTATTTCCCTACCTAGACTACTGCCTCCTAAAAGCTTCAACAGACCAGACTGCAGGCGACACACTTCACATCACTATAACCCTGTTTACAAAACTAGGGTTACAATTCTACTTTCAGAAATCCACCCTAATTCCAAGCCAACAGTTGGCCTTTATAGGGGCATACCTTAACTGAACCACAGCATCAGCATGACTGCCTCAACAATGCTTTGTTGCCCTAACAAACCTCATTACAATGATAAAAAATGTCCGCCAGAATGTGCCTACAACTCCTAGGGCACATGTCAACCACTATGTTTGTTGTGCATGCCAAGATTCATATGAGGTATCTACAAACCTGGCTTCATACTGTCTATACTCCTCACAAGCACTCCATCCACAGACGACTGACAATGCCTAACATGGTAAAAGACTCACTTACTCACATGGTGGACAAAACAAACCAACGTCTGCATAGGTGTACCATTCCAAACACACACCCCATTGGTAACGATCACCGCAGATGCTCCCCCGTGGGATATGGAGCTCACTTGTGCAAGAATACCATCCAGGGCTGGTGGTCCCTTGCGGAATCCACCCTCCACATAAATCTATTGGAATTCAGGGTGATTCAAAATGCATACCACCACTTTCTGCCTCTGATATGCAACAAGACTGTCCAGATCCTCACGGACAACTTGGCCACTATGTTTTACATAAATCACCAAGGAGGGGTGTAAGGGACTGCGGAAGACTTTGTTACGGCCTAGCTAGGGAACTTCCGCTTTCTCGAGCCGAGAGGTTATTGTAGGACCTAGAAAGTTACTGCAAGACACAGGAAACCAGCTGGAACCGGCTGTTGATCGGTCCCAGCTGCTTTGCATGGCCTTTCGCCAAGTAGCGGAAAGCCCCCTTTGGGAAGTACCTAATTCTATATTCATGAGCTGTTTTTGTGTAATACTTATTAATGCTGACCGTCTGCCCTTCTGTCAGACTCCGTCCCAGGCAGAGCTCCGGTGTGCTGGGTTCCCTGCCTCCATGACTGCAATGCTTGGAGTCCCCGTTGCGGGTGGGTCACTAACCTTCAGTAAAGCCAATAACTCACAGCTGTGTGTAAGCTTCGTTTTTTCAGAGTACTCCTGCCAGGCCTGTGGTGCTTTGAGCACCTTGGCCCAGAACAAGGAGCCCAATCTTACCTGCTCTGCACAGACGCAGTTCACCTCTGGGGATGGTGCATCTCCAACAACATAGATCTCATTGCAGCCTACTTACTGGGAAGCCAGAATGTCACAGCAGGTGACCTAAGCAGAAACTTCTCGCAAAAGTGCGAATGGGAGCTGGACCCAGGAATCCTGAAAGCTGTATTCCAACAATGTTTTTTTTCCCCACAATAGACCTTTTTGCAATATTCCACAATGCCAAATGCCCACAGTACTGCTCCTGGGCAGGATTTGAACAAAATTCCCTGGGGGATGTCTTCCTCATGAAATGGGAAGCCCCCTTGGTGTATGTCTTCCCCCCGGCTCCACTATTGAGCCGCGTACTCCTCAAGATCAAGAAGGACAAATCCAGAGTAATCTAATTGCACCAACATGGCCCAGACAAATGTGGTTCCCATACCTGAATCAGATGGCCACAAGACCACCACAGACCCTTCCTCTTGTGCCTCATCTGCTGACACAGGCCCCAGGATGCCTCCGCCACCCCAAAATTCCGATTCTCCATCTCAAGGCATGGCTAATCCATGGATGATGAACCTAGAGGCATGCTGTTCCAGGGAAGTACAGGATATTTTACTGAACAGCACATGACTAACTATGCAAAAAACATATGCGCACAAGTGGAAACGCTTTTCCATATGGTGCAGAGACATACAAGTTACCCCACAATCGGCCCCACTACCCACAATACTTGAATACATGCTGATACTCAAAAAATCAGGCCTTTCCATTAGTTCACTCAAAGTGCACTTATCGGCCATTACCACTTACCACTCTAAGGTAGATAGACTCACTGTCTTCACCCACTCTCTAACTAAACGCTTTCTCAAAGGCATACAGAATACTTTTCCCATACTGAGAAACCCAACCCCGATGTGGGACCTCAACCTTGTTCTCCATACTCTCATGGGCAAACTTTTCGAGCCACTAGCTACCTGATCACTGTTACACTTATCCATGAAAGTCGCCTTCCTAGTGGCGATCACGTCAGCAAGGAGGGTGGGAGAGCTGGGTGCCCTAATGGTAAACCCACCCTATAGCACATTCCTCAATGACAAGGTAATTCTACGTCCACATCCTAAATTTATACCCAAGTTTGCCTCCTCCTTTCATCTCAACCAACATCTACTTCCCTGTATTCTTCCCTAAGCCGCACATCGACAGCAGGGAAGTGTCCCTTCACGCGCTGGCTGTTTGTAGGGCACTTGCATTCTATATAGAAAGAACAAAGACATTCAGAAAATCATCCCAATTATTCATATCCACAACAGAACGTTCCCAAGGGCAAATCATTTCTAAACAGCGACTCTTGAAATGCATCTCTAACTGTATCTGATTATCCTATCAAAAACATGATCTGGAATCTCCTTCCGGACTTTACATGCACTCTACAAGAGGTATATCCACATCAATAGATTTTCTCAAAGATGTACCTATCATTGACATTTGTAAAGCAGCTACCCGGGCTTCAGTCCATACCTTTACCAAACATTACGCCTTAGAGCCACAATCAGCTGCTGATGCTCACGTTGGATGATCGGTGCTAACCACCATGCATTAAGTAACTCTGAAGCCCCTCCTCTCCAAAGAGGGGCACTGTTCTACAGTAACCTAAAGTAGAGCACCCACAGGGACACTCCTCGAAGAAGAGAAGGTTACTCACCTGGTGCAATAACTGAGGTTCTTTTGAGATGGTTGTTCCTGTGGGTGCTCCACTACCCTGCCTCCTCCACTCTGCTCTGGAGTTTTTCTTTGATCCTCTGGGTAGAGAAGAAACTGGGGGAGGTTGGGTAAGCATGCTGGGTAGCCACTCGGAGTGGTGCGAGACGGCTGCCGCGCCTGCGCAGCCAACCGGGACACTGCTACTGCAAATCTCTGACTAGAAGTGCAGGGGCGCACAAACACCTAAAGTGAAGCGCCCACAGGGACAACCATCTCTAAGAACCTTAGTTACTGCACAAGGTGAGTAAACGTCTCTTGTTCTTTATTGGAAATTCTTTCAATAATTGTAAATAATTTGAAACAATAATTGTAAAAAAACAGAAATGGTACATCCTGATTTTCCATCCTGCTGATAAAATAATACTGATTCAGGAAATTGTATATTGAGCCTTGGCTAGCAGTTCTTTATTTAAGTAACAATGCTTGTATTAAAAGATAGATGGACTGTGCTCAAAGAGCTAGTGGTTTTTGACAGAGTAGTAATTAGTGTATTAAAACAATATCCACAGCCCACATTCTTTGCTATGAAAATTAGAAATTTACAATTACATGAAGTTATATCACTGCAATAAGTAAGAGGAAACTTAGATTACTGTCTACATGTGGTATTAACTTTTTATATACTTTGTATACAAATAGAGAATTATAATCCTCGCACCATGGTAAGTCTTGAGCAGCTAGAACATAAGAATGGCCCTACTGGGTCAGACTAAAGGTCCATCCAGCCCAGTATCCTGTCTTCCGACAGTGGCCAGTGCCAGGTGCCCCAGAGGGAATGAACAGAACAGGTAATCTTCAAGTGTCTCTGTCGTTCACTCTCAGCTTCTGGCAAATAGAGGCTAGGGACACCATTCCCACCCATCCTGGCTAATAGCCATTGATGGACCTATCCTCCATGAATTTATCTAGTTCTTTTTTGAACCCTGATATGGTCTTGGCCTTCACAACATCCTCTGGCAAGGAGTTCCACAGGTTAACTGTGCATTGTGTGAAGAAATACTTCCTTTTATTTGTTTTAAACCTGCTGCCTATTAATTGCATGTGGTGACCCCTTTTTTCTTGTGTTATAAGAAGGAGTAAAACAACACTTCCTTATCTACTTTTTCTACAACAGTCATGATTTTATAGACCTCAATCATATCTCCCCTTCGCAGTCTCTTTTCCAAGCTGAAAAGTCCCAGTCTTATTAATCTCTCCTCCTACGGAAGCCATTCCATACCCCTAATCATTTTTGTTGCCCTTTTCTGAACCTTTTCCAATTCCAATAAATATATATATATTTTTGAGATCAGGTGACCACATCTGCACATAGTATTCAAGATGTGGGTGCACCATGGATTTATATAGAGGCAACGTGATATTTTCTGTCCTATTATCTATCCATTTCTTAATTATTCCCAGTATTCTGTTTGCTTTTTTGGCTGCCGCTGCACATTAAGTGAATGTTTTCAGAGAACTATCCACAATGACTCCAAGATCTCTTTTTTGAGTGGTAACAGCTAATTTAGACTCCATTGTTTTCTATGTATAGTTCATGTATAGCTCCTCAGTTGAACCCCTGGATATCAGTGCTACCTTGGAATTATGCTGAGACAATTTGTTGGAGCTTAGCAAGTCCCTTTTTTTAAATATTTGGTATAGTTTAGTTTTCTTTTAGTTGTGCTCCGCTCTCCAGTAATAAGATCTGAATTTACTCTAGCAAGTTCTTCATTTTTGTGATCTGGAGCACACTCCAAGAAATCAAGCTTGTTTACAGTTGTAAAAAAAAGAAAAAAAAATCTATTTTTTCCTCCCCCACAGTGGTGCTGCTTGGAAGAGGTGTTTGGAATTTGAGACTTCACTTCATACCACATTTGAAAATTTGTGACACAATCTTAAAAAGCAAAATCAAACAAACAAAAAAACCCCCACCTCTGAGAGGAGAGGAAGGAACAGAAAAAGAAGATGGTCACAGTTAAGCCAAGACTATGGGAGACTTTAATAATACAGTGTCCTAAGCTATTTCTGCTTCTCTCACATCAAAATAATTTGCATGCTTTATTATTGATCATTGCTAAAATGAATAGGTAGAAAAATATGCACTCAAGAAGGCAGATGGAACTGGCAGAGGATGTCACAGGTCTGTATCCACACTTTTTATTTTCTCCCTGGAGTAAGATTGGAGAGAAGAGTGATACTAGACAATTATAAAGGGTGGACCTTGATGCTAGGCTAGGATCTCAGAGACGTTAATGAGAGATGAAATCACAAAATGTCTGAAAAAATGTGAATTGGCAAAAATGTGCCAGTATAGCTTCTTAAAGGGTGAAACCTTGTTCCTGATCTGTCTGTGAAACTTATTTTTGAGGAGCTAATGCAAAGAACAGATGGGAAAAAGCTATGGATCTAGTCTGCTTGGATTTCCAAAAGATGTTTGACATGGTCCAGAGCAGAAGATTGAATACATAAACTAAGCCCAGATTGGCCTTGAGGAAAAAAAGCAAACTATTAAATAAATGAAATGAGAAATATTTACTGGGTCAGGGTGAAGCAGGTTAATGAGTAGATTGCATACAACAGTAATCAGCGTGGAGGCCGATCCCTTAAACTCTAAAACAGAGCAAAGGGTCTGGGATCATGGGAATCCTGGTGTTTTCCTGATACTGGTATACAACCTTTCCCAACAGCATCAGGCTGTGAAAGTCATGAAGTTGCTAGTGATTTCTTCCCCAGACCCTGCTACATTTTATCATACACCTGAGCCGTAGAAGAAACACACAGCATGGTTACTCAGTGAAACCATGGCTTGGGGACAATGTGATAGTGCAATGCTTCTCCATCTTTTTCATTCTGCAGATCACTTCATAAGAAAGAGAAAGACCCCCAGAGGAACTGCCTGGCCTCCCATCATCCCAGTCCTCACTGCTCAATTCCATGGTGATCCATGGACTCCTGTTTGTTATATATCACTGGAAAAATATCCTCAGCCACAAGCCCCAGTCACCAGTTTACAGTAGTGTTATTGATCTGTCAATCCTAATGGTCACAGAGTCATATACCAAGATGCCATGCAAAATGTGCCAGCGCTCTTAAAGGGAAGCACTGTCCCAATAAGCATTGGATGAAAATCCTATGAGACTAATGTATTAAAAGCTCCTCAGTCACTTCCTTTGGGAAAGGAAACTTCTTCTTTATGCTCTGGCTAGAGCAGGGCAGGCTGAGGCAGGTCCCATGATCTGATGCTTGGAGGCCTATCAACACCAGAAATGAAGAAAAAATCTGAGTCAAGCATTATACTGCATTTCTGATGAACACGCAGGTTGGAGGAAAGACAGTTCGGACAGCCACACTGGAGCGGGCCTCTAGGACCTCCATCTTCCCTAGTGAGAACATGTGATCTGCTGAGAGTGCAAGCTGGTATAAATAAGTAGGGCCTCGGTTCAGGTTTGTGCACATGCATTATTTGGAGAATGCAGAGATACCAGCCAGATTTCCCAGACTGCTGGTTTCTCTGTAGAAAACTGGGGACTGGCTTATAGAGACAAACTAGGAGCGCCCCCTTTTGGCCAGATGGCTGGATTTCCTGTCCTTCTTTGCTTTAATGACCCTGCTGCTTTGCCAGCCATTTTGTACATGCAGGCAGCCAGTCTCATCCTTCAATCTTGCCTCAAACCCCAGTAAATAATGAGATGCAAGCCAAGCAGGTTTTGAGAGATATGAAGCCCAGGTGATTTAGCCAGTAGATTGTAAATGCAGTTCCATGTTAGCAAATATAAAATAATAAGTCTGGGAGAAAGAGGCCAAACTAGGGAATGTGTACTTAAAGAAAGACTCAACAAGCATTCTGATCAGGAATAGGCACTTAGGTTTATTTTGCAAACAATAATTGCAGGGATCAGCTCAATTCACAGCAGTAACAAGGCAAACAAACATATTAGGGCATAGGGGAAAGACAAAATACTAAACACATGAGGCTGGGCAATTGCTACATACAGCACTTGTTAAAATGGGAATACTGTGTCCTGTCTTGCTGTGCTAGAAGCAGATTATTGCCTCAGCGGGAGTTCAGCACAGGGCAACAAAGGTGATACCCAGTCTAATAATATAAGTTGTGAAGAAAAGTTAAGGAAGTTTGTGCTATTTAACTTAAGAGGAGTCCTCAAGGTGACCTGTTCACAGTTCTTAATGGAATGAATAAATATGATCAAGATACATGGTCCAAGTTGGCATGGGGTTCAGAAAGGGAAAAAACAAAACAACCCCCCCCGCCCAAAACTCAGCCAACCAACAAATGCTAAATATACAAAGCTGGGAGTAATAGCATAAGAAATGAAAAAGAAAATTGAAGCAAAGTGTGTAAATAAATTCAAGAAGCACTTGAACTTCTTTCTAGAGGTGAAAGTGTTATTAACACGTCTCAAAGCAAGGCTAGATGATTTTAACCCACTCCTGACATTTCTGATGGGCTTTTGCAATAAGTGCTCTGGGAAAACTTCAGCACTCATTGACTTTGGTGTAAATCTGGATTTACTCCATCCAGAGGTAACCAACTTGGGAATCTGATCTTCAGTTTTAAAGTTGTATAAATGCAATAATGAGCCGTAAGCCAATAAAACAACAGTTTCTCTTCAAATGTATACTAGTTACCACACTGGACCAGATTCAGATGCTCTTACCGAAACTGAGTAGTAACTTAGTCCTGCAGTAGTAATGCACCACTCAGGCACTCCAGAAGGTTTAAAGCACTACTCAAGGTGAGTAAAAGTATCAAAATCTGACCCACTGGCTTTAGCCAGCGTGCTACTTTTTTGTACATTTTCTTACTGACAAGATCTCTTTTCACCTTGTTTTAATCGTCTTCCCAGTTTATTAGCTTTTTCTTTTGCTCTGTGTATGCCTTTCACTTCCTGTGTGGGTGGTGGGAATTTATGTGTACACCTAATGAAGTGTGACAGCATTATAGTTTTCTGGTATGCATTTACATCACGCTTTACTCCATAAACTGGCCATCTGTAATGTTTACTCTGCATGAGTACAAAGTTAGTATTACCTCCATCTTTCTTGTATTGTGACTACTATCAACTAAATCAATGTAAATTATACCATTTTAATACATAAGGGAAGATACATCAAAGATGGCACCTATTACATAAAATAAATTGAGACATGCCATACTTTTGATGTACACTGAAGGGCACAATATAATTTCAGTTGTGCAATATTGAGTCTTGCACAACTTGTTAGGAATTGAAACAATGGCATTTTTCCATTACTAGGTGGAAATGGTAGAATTGTCAATAATATTGCAGAAAAGTCAGATGTGTTCAAAAATAGTTGTTTGCTATATTAGGGAAAAAGCTAGATGAGGTAGTCATATGATGATGATGATTGATTGATGATGAAATACTTTGCATTTCAACAGTAAATGAGGATGTGGTCCAAGCTACACCACTGATACACCTCAAAAGTGGGAATGTGCCCAGTCCATCTTGAAGAACTCCAGTTACAGGTGAATAACCTTCATTTCCCTGTGCATTTCTTATGACATTGCAAATTATCATTTCAAGCTAGTGACCAAGCTAGGAAGTTCTACTTACTAACAATGCTTTTTTGTTTGAGAAAACAGGTTGTTTTGGAGAGCAACTAGGTTGTTTCATTTCTCTCCAAAATAGTTTTCATCTGTGGATAATGCCAGAAATACTTGTGGTGCCATTATACTTAGCAAAAAACAAGTTTATATTTACAATTAGAAATATAATAAATAGTTCATAGTTGAAATTACCAAATTAGTAGCAAATATTAGCTAAATGTAGCAAATTTAGCTAAAAAGTTTTGCTATAATGCCAAAGAAGATGAGAGCTAAAAGCAAGGATTGTAAAGTGGTTCATTGAAACAAGACAGAAGAGGTACAGTAACTCCTCACTTAATGTTGTAGTTATGTTCCTGAAAAATGTGACTTTAAGCGAAACGATGTTAAGCGAATCCAATTTCCGCATAAGAATTAATGTAAAGTGCGGGGGAGGGGTTAGGTTCCAGGGAAATTTTTTGAAGCTTGGTTGAGGTGGTGAAGTCAGAGGGTGGGATATTTCCCAGGGAATGCCTTACTGCTAAATGATGAATTAGCTCTCGGCTGAGCCCTCAAGGGTTAACATATTGCTGTTAATGTAGCCTCACACTCTACAAGGCAGCACGAATGGAGGGAGGGGAGACAGCATAGCAGACAGAGGCACACACCCTCTGTGTGTGCGTGTGTGTGTGAGAGAGAGAGATGCACATTGCCCTTTAAGTACGCTGACACCATTCTAAGTCTGTTGCCTTTAAAAAGATCAGGAAGTTGAGACAGCAGCTGTAGCCAGCAAGCTCTCTCCATCCTGAGCCCTGTCCTGTCTCCACCCTGCTCTATATGGAGAAGGGGTAAGCGGGGGGCAGGAGTAGGGGGGAGGGAGACACCCTGACATTAGCCTGCCTCTTCCCCGCTCCTCCATACAAGAAGCAGGAGGCTCTGGGGAACAGCTCCAAGGCAGAGGGCAGGAGCAGCACAGGGCAGTGGGGGGAGGGACAGCTGAACTGCCAGCAATTGATAGCCTGCTGGGTGGCTGCCACACAGGGAACTTAGGGGGAGTGGGGAGCAGATGGGGGGGCTGCTGGTCCACCCTGGTTCCAAGCCTCCACCAGCTCACTGCAACGGGCTGCTCTTCCTGCAAGCAGTGGACAAAGCAGGGGATTGCCAAACTACATTATAAGGGAGCATTGCCCAACTTTAAACGAGCATGTTCCCTAATTGATCAGTAAAGTAACAACGTTAACGGGACGACTTTAAGTGAGGAGTTACTGTATGTCTAGGCAACATTCATAAAAGAATGAAGAAATAACAATGAATTGAAAAAGCGTAACATTGAAAGATTACATTGAAAATCAATTTGAAAATCAAACTATGATTAAGCTTGTAATCTTAGAAGCAGTCATAGGACTTTATATCCAATTGATGCATCATACTGTGCTTATCAGAATTTGGAAAACATTGCATCTGAACTTTTGGTTCCCAGTCTTACAGTTCATGTAACAGGCTCATTTCTTTTTCAGATTTCATATGGAATAATTCCAGACAAGACATTACTTGCACACCCGTAATTCTAGTTGATTTCATTAGCAAAGAAAGCAGAATATCAGGCACAATCTGTGGGCATCTGGGAGCACATTCCATAACAGGTTTCACTTTATGTTAAGTTCAATTTTTGCTGAGTTCATATTACTTTTTCGTAGAAAAGAGTGTCCGGAATAACTTTAAAAGTATAATGAACATTTATGTGTAATTCAATTTTAAACAGGTTTCAGAGTAGCAGCCGTGCTAGTCTGTATTCGCAAAAAGAAAAGGAGTACTTGTGGCACCTTAGAGACTAACAAATTTATTAGAGCATAAGCTTTCGTGAGCTACAGCTCACTTCATCGGATGCATTTGGTGGAAAAAACAGAGGAGAGATTTATATACACACACACAGAGAACATGAAACAATGGGTTTATCATACACACTGTAAGGAGAGTGATCACTTAAGATAAGTCATCACCAACAGCAGGGGGGGAAGGAGGAAAACCTTTCATGGTGACAAGCAGGTAGGCTAATTCCAGCAGTTAACAAGAATATCAGAGGAACAGTGGGGGGTGGGGTGGGAGGGAGAAATACCATGGGGAAATAGTTTTACTTTGTGTAATGACTCATCCATTCCCAGTCTCTATTCAAGCCTAAGTTAATTGTATCCAGTTTGCAAATTAATTCCAATTCAGCAGTCTCTCGTTGGAGTCTGTTTTTGAAGCTTTTTTGTTGAAGTATAGCCACTCTTAGGTCTGTGACCGAGTGACCAGAGAGATTGAAGTGTTCTCCAACTGGTTTTTGAATGTTATAATTCTTGACGTCTGATTTGTGTCCATTCATTCTTTTACGTAGAGACTGTCCAGTTTGGCCAATGTACATGGCAGAGGGGCATTGCTGGCACATGATGGCATATATCACATTGGTAGATGCGCAGGTGAACGAGCCTCTGATAGTGTGGCTGATGTGATTAGGCCCTATGATGGTATCCCCTGAATAGATATGTGGACAGAGTTGGCAACGGGCTTTGTTGCAAGGATAGGTTCCTGGGTTAGTGGTTCTGTTGTGTGGTGTGTGGTTGCTGGTGAGTATTTGCTTCAGATTGGGGGGCTGTCTGTAAGCAAGGACTGGTCTGTCTCCCAAGATCTGAGAGAGCGATGGCTCGTCCTTCAGGATAGGTTGTAGATCCTTGATGATGCGTTGGAGAGGTTTTAGTTGGGGGCTGAAGGTGATGGCTAGTGGCGTTCTGTTGTTTTCTTTGTTGGGCCTGTCCTGTAGTAGGTGACTTCTGGGTACTCTTCTGGCTCTGTCAATCTGTTTCTTCACTTCAGCAGGTGGGTATTGTAGTTGTAGGAATGCATGATAGAGATCTTGTAGGTGTTTGTCTCTGTCTGAGGGGTTGGAGCAAATGCGGTTATATCGTAGCGCTTGGCTGTAGACAATGGATCGAGTGGTATGATCTGGATGAAAGCTAGAGGCATGTAGGTAGGAATAGCGGTCAGTAGGTTTCCGATATAGGGTGGTGTTTATGTGACCATCGCTTATTAGCACTGTAGTGTCCAGGAAGTGGATCTCTTGTGTGGACTGGTCCAGGCTGAGGTTGATGGTGGGATGGAAATTGTTGAAATCATGGTGGAATTCCTCAAGAGCTTCTTTTCCATGGGTCCAGATGATGAAGATGTCATCAATGTAGCGCAAGTAGAGTAGGGGCATTAGGGGACGAGAGCTGAGGAAGCGTTGTTCTAAGTCAGCCATAAAAATGTTGGCATACTGTGGGGCCATGCGGGTACCCATCGCAGTGCCGCTGATTTGAAGGTATACATTGTCACCAAATGTGAAATAGTTATGGGTCAGGACAAAGTCACAAAGTTCTGCCACCAGGTTAGCCGTGAGAGTATCGGGGATACTGTTCCTGACGGCTTGTAGTCCATCTTTGTGTGGAATGTTGGTGTAGAGGGCTTCTACATCCATAGTGGCTAGGATGGTGTTTTTAGGAAGATCACCAATGGACTGTAGTTTCCTCAGGAAATCGGTGGTGTCTCGAAGATAGCTGGGAGTGCTGGTAACGAAGGGCCTGAGGAGGGAGTCTACATAGCCAGACAATCCTGCTGTCAGGGTGCCAATGCCTGAGATGATGGGGCGTCCAGGATTTCCAGGTTTATGGATCTTGGGTAGCAGATAGAATACCCCAGGTCGGGGCTCCAGGGGTGTGTCTGTGCGGATTTGTTCTTGTGCTTTTTCAGGGAGTTTCTTGAGCAAATGCTGTAGTTTCTTTTGGTAACTCTCAGTGGGATCAGAGGGTAATGGCTTGTAGAAAGTGGTGTTGGAGAGCTGCCTAGTAGCTTTTTCAATTTTAAACTTCAGTGATGGCTGAAGTACATTTTTTATTTTATTTTTCTACTTCTCATTTGATGTGTAATCTTATGCACTGTGTTCCTTTTTGATGTCACCCTTTGTTTTCTTTTAGCATTTCCTAAGAAATAGGTTTGATTAGATATTCTCAAAAACATATTCAGAGTTCTGTTTTGGAACTGAAACCTACTTTATTTAATAATCATCACTAATGTCTTAGATGAATGTCACAACGCTCGGCCAAACCACACTAAGAAAACAGAGGGCTAACTTCTATCTTTAGTTATGCTGGTGCGGTCCCACTGAAGTCAATTAAAATATGTTTAAAGATTTCTGGAAAAAAAATCAAGTAGCCAAAACAGCACAGATGGCTTCAATATCTTTAGTATGAAGCTTATGATTCAAGTTAATCCAGAAAAAATATTTTTTTAGATTTTTGAAAAGTACTCCAGAGAGAGAGAGAGTACTACATTTTAAAAATCCAATTGGACAAAAAATCCCTTTGATATTCAAGCTGCCCCCAAGATAAACTAACCTGAAGTTTGTTGTCACCATTCTGCATTGATAATAAAGTACAAAATAAGTTTGCTTTGTGACTAAAACAAGTTCCCCCACCATGCTGCTCGTTTCTCCTTGTCCTTGTCATCATGGGAAAGACATTCCAAGGTCTGTTGTGTTTATTCTAAATTATATCCCAATAAGTTTTGTTATGGTCATTTGGCAGGAAGAGGACAGTTTTGTAACAGCAGTGTCTAAAAGTTGTATGTTTCAGGAGTCCTGCCAATGTCAAGTTTGCCATTCCTCTGGAAAGAAGAGGTTTAGAGCTTCCCCACATCCATGTGACAATGCACTTATAGAACCTCTAATGAAATTGTTAATTTTAGTCCCTTCTCCTTGTTAGGTGCTTCTTAGTTTCTGAGCCATGCCCACCTGGTTCCCTCTCCCTTCTGCAAAACTCTTTTAAATTTACAGGGTTTTTTTTTAAAGATAAAGAAAGCTGCATGAAGGAACTACAGAGCTTACCAAAGTCCTTTAAAATCCAAGTTATACAACCCATGTCATCTACAATCTGTCATCTACAAGTTATTAGCAAAATACTGTCTGTCTAACATCAGCAACATTAATACACATCAACCACAAGGGACCACAAATGTTAACCCTTAATTTTGGATATATTTTCAATGAACTGCAAAACAGTGATTTACATGATTTTATTGTGTATTAAACAAAACATTACAGGTCAGATAAGAGGTGCCAAGATGAGAGGAAAAATTAAAATGCATAAAACTATTTTATAATTGTCCCATTTGTCAACATAATAAAAATGTGAATGATGTTCTTTAGACATTTTTAAAATAAAAAAAATCAGAATTAACTATGCATTATTCATTATGAATGTAGGCAATGTTAAAAATATTGTACTTGATTCTGATTTCAAGTACACAAATGTAAATAAGGAGACACGTGGAGTTGAAAAATGAAAAACCTGGTGTGAGATCAGAATCAGAACTTTTATTGGTAGCTGGAATTTTTGGCGGATAAAATTGAAGCATGGATGCATGTTGAACATTCTAGCTTTTCTACATACAGAAGGAAAGCTGCTGGAATTTGGCAAATAGTGCAAAAAAATAATCTTTGCCGTTTTCATGGTTCCTGAGTCTTATAAGAGAAGCAAGTTTATGTCAGGACTAAAATCATGCAGCTGTACATTTCTTTCCAACTGCTGGCACTGAATTCAGTGAAACTAGTTTAAAATAAATGCACAGAATGAGAAGTTAATTTTAGAAAAAGTAGTGTTTGGTGCACTTGTCCAACTCATTTTCATATTATAACTGGTGTTAAAATATTGAAATTTAATAAATAGTAAGAAGCAGACATAATCATTTCAAGAATGGTAAACCTGCTTACTCACTTGTGAATCTTTATCATATAACTTCTTTCCTTAGATTGCAAGCTTTTTGGGGCAGGGCCTTCAAACGTATTTATACAGCAGCTAATATAGTGGGGCCCCAATCCTGACTGAGGTCTATGGGTTTTACTGTAATATAAATAAATAATATTATAATTATGGATACCTGAACTTGACTGATGGGAAGAGTAAGCAGAATGTGAACTTTAAGCTAGATCTAGCAGCAGCTGTATAGGTTGTATAGTTTTAGAGGTACATTCAGGTTCAGGTTGAGCAGTACAAGGGCTAGATGAAAAATACAATGGGGTTGGGAACAATCAGAGGAAACTGAATGGGGATGGGCAATGCTTGAAGAGGCACTTGATCTCAAAGTGGAAAGCAACAGCTATTGTGCCAATATTCCTGGACACCTTGAAACTTCAGGAGTCAGTCGTGAAATGGCTGAACAGTTTCATGCAGGTCCTGGACCTAGCTGAAGGATGACATGTTGCAATGAAGATCCTGATCTACAAAACTGTTCAAAAACCTTTCTTCATACAACTTCAAAAAACAATAGAAGTTGACATAAATATGGTTCTCCATCAGCTAACTATGGTGGGTAAGGATTCTAAGTTATGATAAAGAAACTTCTTTTTTCGCTTTTTTTGTCAATTCCCTAAATAATTACATAATTTGAGAGCTCCCCCCCCCACTATATACCATTTTTTGGCCTGTCTACAATTTGCTATTTTTGAGTTTCAGTCTGAACCCCCCCGCCTTCCCCAAAAAACATGAAATTCAGAATGTGAACTTTTTTGGGGGAAATTTTTAACTGATTAGTGCACAAAAACTAATTGAACAATTTTATTGGAATTTATCAGAAAATTCAAGCATAATCTGGAGATTATGTGCTGAAAATTTTGGCCAGACACACTGATTTTTTTTTCATATAAAACAAAGAGGTTGAAGTCCCACTTTAAATGCAAACCAGAATGTAACCTTAATTATGATGTTGTAATGGACACCACCATAATCCTCTATATAATTGACTCCTTTACTACTAGCTATATTAAGTTGAATATTTGCATATTTTAATATTTTTGTGTATTTTCACACACAATCAGTGAAAAGAATTTGCTTTAAAATAATAGATGAAAGCTCCAAGTCCTCTCCTTCCCATGATAAGGATTAAAAAGTGGATACAGCAAAGAAAAGGGCAAATTCTGCATGGAGCAATCTATTGTATGGAAATTCTCCATCTGAATAAAATCTGCTATTCCATACCTATTCATTATGAAAGTCACACTGTTACTTTTATTAATACCAACTGAAGGACAAACCCTTTATATCATCTATAAAATGGATCATTATTTTCATCAATTTAGCTTGGCATTTCACTGTCATCTATCTCAAATACTTTTATTACTGTTATTTTGCATTGATTTTCAGAGTGTAAATTTAACCCAGAATTTGATTTCAATTTGTTTTATTTACCCACTAATAGTGAATGATACTGGCTGTCCTATAATTCTGCTCTACTTAGGAACTCTCTTGGACCTTTCATATTTTTTTTTTCATCTGTGTGACACTGTTTTCTCCTCTGTGTCAGAGCGCTTAGTATACTAAGATCTTTGCCCTTGGTCCTGCCTGGTGTTTAGGAAATGTTAATCCTTGCAGGAAAGAAGGCTAGTATGACAAAAGGTTGCAGTGGTCTTCCCTACACTCTTTGATCTCAAATATATAGCTATTGTTATTTCTAAACAAAGTTGTTCCTTTTATCTAGTTGCAGGTTTCCCTATCATAGTATTCACAGCTTAAACAAAATGCTGCAGCTTGATATCTTACCAATACTAAAATACCACCTCACTTTAATTATGTATTACATCATCTTCTAATTCATCTTAGATTTGGCTTCCAGTGATTGTTCCCATAGATTTTAACGTTCTCATTTACAAACAAGACGCATTAACAGCTGTGCTGTAATGTGCGACTGGTGTGACTATCACCATATGCCACTAGGTGGCCACTGAGCTCTGAAATGGCTATTTGGCCTGCCCCTTAATATATTCTGGAAAGCCTGTGAGCTGTATCTTCCTGTAAATTATGATGCTTGGCTATGGAACCAGCTATCTGTCAATAATACCCAGAAAGCTGAGTCTATGGTGGTATTTAGGTCAAAAATACAGAAGGCTATGGATATTCCTTATAACTCTTTTGTTGGCTGAAGGTGCAAAGTTCCGTGGGACTTTTGAGAGGGCTTTTGAATTAATTTAATTTGTTGTTGGCAGTCCTGGTTCACTGAGCACCATGGAAGTGTTTACCATCTGTGTGATCTGTTTTTTAATTTTATCTGTGGTTTTGGACCAGTCCAATAGTACCCTGGGAAGGGCTTGCATTTGTGAAGTTTTGGAGCAACGCTAATCTTATCTATCTGCAATTTTTTGGTAGCGAACATATTTATGCAGGAAGTTTGTATTTAACATTCACCTCCTTATTCTAACACTTCTTGACTTTTTTTTTCTTTTTAGTGAAAAGTGAGAATAGTGCTGGTGAATGGTGTTGTATTGGCAACTCTGAAAGTAAAGCCCTCTAGAAGTGACAGCACACCTCTAAAATTATTCATAGTTTAAATCTCCCCATCCCTTCCCACCAGGGTGGCTCAACTTGGAAGGAAGGCAAGCGTGTATGTAGTTTAGTCTTTCAGCAGAGAAGATCAGTGAGTGGCAATTATGTCATGAAGTATGAACTTTAATATCCCTGTGATGCTGGAAGACCAGGTGACAGATCATGCCCAGGAATGCTTGTGGGATGCTCCTACGTTTAATATCTGTATCCCCTTGTATAAAGTTCTATTGAGTGTTTGCATTGTAAACCTTTGTAATTGTATAACTCACCAAACAGGAAAAGGACCATTAATTAAGGGAAAGTGCACACCCTGCACACAAGGTGGCCTGTTGAAGGCAAATGAGGCATTGTGTAGCATCAAAGGACATAGACCTTGTTGATTGCATTTCTCACTTCCTCCAGGAAGGGGAAACATGCACATCTTTTAAATAAATAGTATTTTGTTTTTGAAAAACTACGGCTAATGTGTCCGTCCTTAAGTGGAAGGTTATATCCATGTCCTTTCAAGGTTTAGCAAGATTAGCTTGCTCTGGGAGCTCTCTGCAGGTCAGAGACAAGCTCCTGGTAACAGCCTGGCAGTTCCTCTATGGTGGACCACTATCTTATTACCCTTTTGAATAAAGAAAATTGCATAGTCTTAGTCAAACCATTCTTGCAATGCCTGATGTCCAAATTTTGAGGTAACAGGGACTGAAAGTAACCTGAATATTGTTCGGTGGCACCTTAAAGACTAACAGATTTATTTGAGCATAAGCTTTCGTGGGTAAAAACCCCACTTCTTCAGATGCATGGAGTGAAAATTACAAATGCAGACATAAATATACTGACACATGAAGAGAAAGGAGTTACCTCACAAGTGGAGAACCAGTGCTGACAGGGCCAATTCGATCAGGGTGGATGTAGTCCACTCCCTATAATATATGAGGAGGTATCAATTCCAGGAGAGGCAAAACTGCTTTTGTAATGAGCCAGCCACTCCCAGTCCCTATTCAAGCCCAAATTAATGGTGTTAAATTTGCAAATGAATTTAGTTCTGCTGTTTCTCTTTGAAGTCTGTTTCTGAATTTTTTTTTTGTTCAAGTATAGCTACTTTCAGATCTGTTATAGAATGTCCAAGAAGATTGAAGTGTTCTCCTACTGGCTTTTGTATGTTACCATTCCTGATGTCTGATTTGTTTCCATTTATTCTTTTACATAGGGACTGCCAGTTTGGCCAATGTACATGGAATTGACACCTCCTCATCTATTATTGGGAGTGGACTAAATCCACCCTGATCGAATTGGCCCTGTCAGCACTGGTTCTCCACTTGTGAGGTAACTCCCTTCTCTTCACGTGTCAGTATATTTATGTCTGCATCTGTAATTTTCACTCCATGCATCTGAAGAAGTGGGGTTTTTACCCACGAAAGCTTATGCTCAAATAAATCTGTTAGTCTTTAAGGTGCCACTGGACTCCTTGTTGGTTTTTTGTGGATACAAACTAACATGGCTATCCCCTGATACCTGAATATTGTTGTGATTTTTATTGTAAGTGTCCATCTGTCACATAGTCTAGCTTGCTTGGGTACAAGATAGAATGGAATGCCCGATGGGACCATCTGTGACTCCATGGTAAGACTGTTATAATGCTTTAGGAGTTCACATTTTTTACGGGATTGGAAATCTAATTATAGAATATAAACCAGTTTGGGGTTTCTACCCTGGCTGCTCTGAGGTTGGCACTCATGATCACAAGTCACTCCAGACAGCATGACAATCCCTTCCCAAAATTTTGTTATTTATGATAACTGGATATTCTTGATGTCCATGTAAATGTCCAGTTGTTGTTGAAGGAAGTTGTAAATGACACAGTTAAAATCTTCACCAATCTCTTGAACCATTTGGTCTCGAGCTCTGTTGTTCTTACGGAGTGTCCCAGCCTTTTGCCCAGGTGCTAGGATTATAATAATAGGCTCCTGCTCTCCATTGCTGTCTGATACTCTTAGGACTCATTGTCCTTGGTAAATAATTAAGACACTAATGATGGACATTGTATATCAAACATTTTTGCTCATGTGACAGACTACATAAGAGTTTTATTAGTATTAGCATGTAAAATATATTACCAAAGATGTCCTTTAGATCTGCTTCTCGCTATGTACCAAGGAAGAGAAATATATTAATAAGAAGAATGGATGCAGAATTAATGGTTTTCAATTTGTCTTTCATTAAAGTTAGAAATCATTATGAGAATCAAGTGGTAGTTTCAAGATTTAACATTAATTTAATATATTAATACATATCAAAGGTACCTAGCCTCTCTTTTTTGGTCCTCTGATTTTCTTTGATGTCTATTTGTGAATGTGGTTGGACTGATCCATCCTGCAGTCAGTTCCATTAGTGATGAGCATGTCATACTAAGGACTGCTTTTCCTTCAACAACAGACTTAAATTTTTTTTACGGGACTGTAAGGATTTATTTGAAGTTCTGAAACACTATACAGAATGTAGATGCCTTTAGTTTAGTGCATACTTTTAGCAGACATCCCTTGTTGATAACTTTAGTGGATTTATTTTACCTACACTACATTTTGTCAGCATTGCATCCAGTAAAAGCTTAAATTATGTTCCCTTTCAAATCCATCCTTAAGAGGACTTTCATAAAAAGTTAATTACCTTTTTGGTTTGATTGATTTAAACAACCAATAATCTTGCCTTGCCCCTAAGTTTTGATAGTTTTATTAATCTGCAGAAGTTTGTACAAATAGTACTTGGCCATATTTTCCTTCTCTTCATGGATCCATGAGATTATGCGAGGGCCTCAGCTCTGGAATAGTCTCTGGGAGGACCCTTTCAGTGAGCCAGACCCCCAAGTGGTCTCACTCTTTCTCCAGGGTAAGCCATACAGCTTCACCACCTCCTTGGGCTGGACCTCTGGTCAAGGGTGCTGGAATCTTTGTAAAAGTGTGTGTGTGTGATGGGGGCAAGGCGAAACTGGTGGAAGAATCCCCCCCCATCACCCTTGGGTCCCGCTGCCTCTTCCCACATGGCCCCGAGCTCCCTTCCATGCCTTCTCACCCCAAGCCACCCTGCTCCTTGCCTTTTGACCACAGCACTTTCCTGACCATGGTGCCCACCCAGAAGGCCAGCCCTGTGTTCACCTTATTTCCCAACTCCACTGCCTTCATGGATTGGCATCAGGATACACGTGCCAAAATTAAAACTCCCAGGCACAGAGTGGAGTCAGATCTAAACAGCTATTTTACTAACATTAAAATATAAACTCTTCCTCTATTGACCAAGATTCATGCTCTCAGTATATTAGGATGCACCCAACAGGGCCATAAAGACAAATTCACATTAGAGAGACAAGGTGGGTGATATAATATCTTTTATTGGTCCAGCTTCTGTTAGTGAGAGAGACAAGCTTTCGAGCTTACAGACCTGAAGAAGAACTTTGTGTAAGCCCGGAAGCTTGTCTTTCTCACCAACAGAAGTTGCTCCAATAAAATATATTACCTTGCTCACCTTGTCTCTCTAATATCCTGGGACCGAAAGGGCTACAGCAACACTGCATACAAAAATGAAGGATTTACATTAACAGCCCAAAGTGACCATCACAACAGGGTACTATTTTCAGGATTCATATTCCTAGCATACTGTTATCATTACACCAGGGAACTAGCACTACCAGCACAATGAAATAAATATAGCTCTGTGTGCGTGCCAAAAAGACACAGTACAAGCACACTGGGATCCACACAGCCAGATAGCAGTGTCAGAATGCATGCTCACAATATGGTGGGGATACACTCAATCCCTGAATGTAAGGGTTCAGCTAAACACAAGGGCACCTGCAAAGAGCTGTACTACCAGCAGGATCTGCACTTTTGGACCAGTAGGAGTTGCATGTTAGGGTATTAATTCACAGTCCCAGTACAATGGGATTTCAGGCACCAGGCCTTTAGTACCAGAATTTGTACTCCCAGAATAATGGGATGGAATTCTAGAAGTTACAGGGGGTAAAGCCCTTTGTGATCATCCTGGCTCAGTCTATCTCCCTGCCAATGCAGGACTGATCCTTACTGCATGTTTTGTCCAGTCTCCTTTTAAAAGTCCCAAGCCGTGGGGTTTGTTCTAGCCCTTCCCTTGGGAGACTATTCCACTATTCCTAAGGCAAAGATTGTACTGCCAAGAAAGTTTCCCCTGACAGCTTTGACTTTTTCCTTCCCTGCCACATCTCCTTTCTTCCCACTTCCTCTCCCACCTCATCCCCTTCTCTCCTCCACATCCCTTCCCCACTGCCTATTCTCACCCCTGCAAGAGGCAGTGACCCAGATGCTGGGGATGGAAGGTGGGGAAGAGGCACAGTGTGGGAAGCATAGGCCCCAACTTCTCCTGGCGCTGGTGGGTGCTCGCGCCCGCTAACCCCGGCCCCGCCCTGACACCACCCCTGCCCTGCCCCCTCCCACCCCCATTCCAACTCCTTCTCCAAAGTCCCTGCCCCAACTCTGCCCCCTCCCTGCCCCTTTCCCAAATCTCAGCCCTGGCCCTGCCTCTTCCCCGCCTCCTCCTCAGCTCCCCACGTTTCCGTTCCTTCCCCCCCCCCACAGCTGTTTCACGGCGGCAAGCCTGGGAGGAGAAGTAGGGACCCGGCACGCTCAGGGGAGGAGGTGGAGGTGAGCAGGAGATGGGGGGTGGGGAGTCGGTGCCTATGGTGGGAATGACAGAGCCTCCCACCCTGGCAGGGCAGAGCAGCTCCACGCTCACAGAAATTGGAGGGAGAGGGAAGTGGCAGTGACTCAGCATACACTCCCCCTCACACTACACCTTGCCTCTGTTTGGGGAGCCAATGACCCCCAAACTGCATTCATGGACACTGTAGCGGGCAGCCCCAGCCAGGCTCTCTCTGTCTGGAACGGGACTTGCCTGCTGCCTATGGAGCTGGGCCAGGAGCTGCAGCCCCACACAGAGCCTTCCCAGAGATGCAAGTAGGAGGCAGGGTGTCCCAGCGCTCCTCGTCCTCATCAACCCCTATGGCGGTTTCTTTTGTTAAAGAGTGGGGAAGCCATGGTCCCGTATTCCCCCCGTTCCAGCACCCCTGCCTCTGGTCCTTTAGCACTCCTGCTTCACACTGTGAGCTCCATTCAGGCAGTCCCACTGAGGCAGACCCCTGAGGGAGACTTGTACAATCTTAAGGAGAAATGCACCTCCACCAGCTTCTGCAGTGACATCCACACTGCATTGTCAAAACCGAAAGGTTTAGTTGTCGACAGGAAGTCCTTAGTTAGCATATTAAAAAGAAAGCTACAGCATAGTTCCTTCTGGTTAACCCGGAGCCCCAGCCAAGCTGTAGCGAAACCCTTGGCTCCTGCTCTGTCCCTCTGTCTGTTCTTTGTCCAAGCTCCTGGATCAGTCCCACCTGGCCCCTCCTCGGTTCTTTATTCCCCAGCTAGTCAAACATGGCTGGCTTCCTGCAGAGGGAGTGGGCTATCCATGGTTGTTAGTTGCTATGTACCAAATGTCCCAGTGGTTGGATTTGCCATTGTCTTCATGGACTCTCCATTGCCCTGGGGCCCAAACCAAGACAGCAAGGCATCAGTTACACCTGGAACTATGGGCATCTTCAGAGAGCAAACAGCCCTTTCCCACCACCTGGTTAACAATGCAGCATCTAGGGGAAACTGAGACACACACAGTATTCATACAAAATATTACAGAAATTCCCACTTCGTCACACAAGCCCCTTAGGAAAAGGCCTATGCTGAACAGATGTGGTAGTGAGTAGATACTGATTGCTACATCTGCAAAATTTTAAAGTTATGACATGAAACTTAAAACACCAAACTTAGATCCCAAATCTGTGCAAGGAAGCACATATGGGTGCAGGGGTCACCAGCATGATGCTCACTGCAGGACTGGGGCCTAAGTTTGGTGCCCCATGAAGAGAGAGAGAGGAATTACATGCCATTAGAGGAATGCCATAAGCTCCATCCTTCTCCATTTGAAGTCAATGGCAAAGCTCCTAATGTGTAGAATGGTAACAGGAGCAAGCCCAGAGTGCATCAGCAACAGCTGGACATGCAGCAGCAGGTCTGTCCCTGAGAGACAGTTAAAGAAGAAAAAAATAGGCTTGATTTCTGCTTTCAGTGTACTAAAGGGTTTTAAAACAAAACAGAACCTGGAAACAAGTCAGAGGATATTGGTCATATTTTCCATCCAATTCAAAGGGTTAGTGTACTTTGCAGGAAAATCCTACATGGAGGAATTTATCTTTAACTTTGCCTTAAGAACATAATTTCCAGAGTCACTGCAGAACTTTGATTATCAAATTCTTCCCAGATCTCTGTGTTCCAGAATCATTCAGGGCCAGATAATGATCCTATTTGTGGTGTTTAGTGATCATACAGTGCTTAAGGAGCTTACCAAAGATCTGTTTTATTTTTTGTCTAGTTCCAACTGACTGTGCATATTAAGAGCTTCATAGTGCCCCACCGAGACTCCTTCTGGGAAGCGCAGCCCTTCAAACACAGTCCCCAATACCACACCATGTTTTTTTAGTGGATATTGAGTTTAATGACTGGAGGAGGACCGGTCTCCAACACAATGTGTATAGACTTAAAACTTACAAATACATACATGTGAATATAAAATATTTGCAAATCAGTTTCTCCTTCACTTAATTACCTTCTATATGAAGGAAGAATTTGTTTGTACCTGTTTTTGGCAATCTAAGTGTATTAGTAATTTTGGTCCATGTGTGTTGAGGTCTTAACCTGGGATCTAGTTGTATGCAGAGGCAGGCTGATTTGTACCCATTAAGCAATTTAGCATGGACAATTGCCTGCTTTCTTTTATACATGCTGTAATGATGCTCACTAATGGATATATGTGGTATGTATGTAGTTATATAACTCTTAGGATGCTGTTTTCAATGTACAGCACCTTTCAATTTCTAAGGAGTCCGACATTTTAGACAGCAGTCACAGAGGGATTCTCTCTTGGAGACTTCACATGCATTCATTCTTGTATTCTTCAATATAAAATTAAGTCATTCAGACTGAAAATACATGCTCTTAATTGGGTGTTTGGAGAACATTTATATTTGTCAATTCACAGTTATGGTGGTAGTCCTGTTTTGAAAATAGTGTGAACGCAAATCTCCACATAATCCTTTTATCAATTTGTGAATTAAAACATAAAAGGCTTGAATTTTAAAAAATGTCTTCTGTTTGGATGCATCCTTTACATTCACAAATAATTCCATGTGCAACTGGGAGTGCATTTAGGCCATGAATCAGGTAGTTTAGATGAATAGGCTCGCAAGGCCAAAGAACATAACATGAAATCAATGAGAAAATACTGGGTTGAATGGGATGACTTTGGCCCACTCTAATAATTTGTCTGTGCCTCAGATAGCAGCAATATATAAAGCTTGGATAAATACACTTTTTTTTTAGTTTCTGATTTTCTAAACTGTTCATGTATCTGAATTCAGGTGGGAGTGAACACATATACATACGAATGACATTATTTTTGGTAAAAAAATGCCTTTGTTTACTTTTTAGAGCTTTTAATATCCCAAATGAAGAATGGTTTAAGAAATCAGAAACTAAACAAAAATAGGGTTATTTCTTCCATTGTTATATGATTAATATCTAATGCATAAGAAAAGCCAATGTAGACAGTGGGTCAGACCATCCTTGGTGAATCTCCAGGTGGCCCAATATTTTCTAATTCATTTAAAGTTATGTGTTTTGGCCTTGATTCAGTTTGCAGAAAAATAAAGTACTACAGGGAAGAGAAAACGTAAAATTCAGCAGTGAATTATGAGCATCTCTATAGTTCATTCTATAGAAGGGTTGTGATTTTCTGACAGCATTCTTTGAAAAAGACCTTAGAGTATTACTGTCCAACTTTTAGTACTTTATTCCCCTTCAGAATAAATGAGATTGTAAGAACTGTTAATGAGTTTGGTATATCTTCTTAAAACAGATGGCTAGCCATAAACAAAAGAAAAAACAAAACCCCCAAACACACAAACACCTTTCAATATCCTTACAATCATTACTAGTTGAAAAACACAAAATATACATAGGAACATTTTATTCTGTGCTAATAAACAGTCATACACCTCTAAAGTATACTTAAACTGTTTTAAAAATACTTTTTCAATCTGCAGCATGCAGAGGAATAATCTGTATCTGTAAAAAATGGTGCTGTTTATCTTCCTAGCAACTCTGCTCTTTTGCCTTTCTAGAAGTAACCTCCATTTATCTTAAATGAGGCTGAGTGGATGCTGTTAGGACAAGGACATCTTACTCCTCTTACCCTCTATTAAACCATTTGTAAGGATGTTCTCAGAATAACAGAAGTCATAGATGGAAATGACCTTTTAGGTCATCTAGTCTATCTCCCTGGCAATGAAAGGGAATGTATCTAAACCTGCAAAACCTAAGGCACAAGTAGTCCTTACTTACATCCACTGACGTACATTTAGCTAAAGGCATAAGTAAGAGCTACTCAAGGGTTTACAGGACCAGTAACATAAGTAAGAGCTACTGTAAGGATTTACAGGACCAGTATCTTGTTCCCTTCTGTACATTTTCTAGTGTTTAATACTAACATATGCTGAGCAGTTTTGTACAGAAGAAGAAATTAAACTTAGCTGGTAGAAAAATGATATTTTGACCCTGCCATCCTCAGGTGAATTCTCTCAAATATTGTCTGAAATAATGTTCTACAGAGAAGGTGTTTGGTAAATTGACCTCATCCTAGACGACTGCACCCCAAAGAGGTCAGCCCATAACCGAGGGCTAGCTCTACAAGCTTCAAGTAGCTTTCAAAAGATGTCTTTAATAGGCAACTTCTATTCTGAAAGATTTTCGCATTCTGCCTACCATTTTATATGTGAGCTTTCAATGTATGGGCAAAAAAGGGCAAATGTATTCTCCTGGTATTCTCCTTGATGTATTCTAGGGGATGGGGTGTGTGTAAATGTGTGAAATAGCAAGACTGAAAGCATCATTCATTTTCTCTTGGAACAGATAGCTATCAATGAAGATTTAAACTGTATAATTATTCCGCTATTATCTAGTTTTACCAAAATTATAGAAATAAAAATAAAACTTTTCAGTGAGTGGTTATATCTTTATACTTCTCTATGTTTGAGTTTCCATGTTTTCCCCAATTCTTAAGAAAGATTTTTAAGTGTATTAAAATTTCTAGTAAAATATAGCACTCCACTTACATTGTCTCTCAGAGATTACATGCCATTTGATAGCTTGATGGTAGACTGTTCAAAGGATGCCCTTTAAGCTTGGAGTAGTCTTTTGAGACTTAAATGTAGCCCTTTATTCCTTATTTACAATGAATTCAGAAGATCTGGAAGAAATTAGGTCTTGGCTAGCTTGGAAGACCCTATGACTGCATCTACACAAAACAATTTTTGACATTTTTTTTCCAGTGCTACCACCAGTTCACATGAGCCTCTGATAGTGTTGATGGGGACCTAGTGCAGACAAGGTTCTGGCAGCTTCTAGCATTCTACTGTATTAGTTAAATCCTTGCTGGCTCCTCCTCTACTCACCCATTTGGTAGGTCCCACTTTCTCCTGTGGTGATTTCCCCCCCCCCCATTTTCACCCTTCTCCTCCCTAATGTCTTCCATCCAACTGTACTTTCATCTCCTCTAACTGGCTCCTACTGTCACATATTGTGTGTGGGTGGGGAAAAATATGAAGGGAAGTAGCAACAGGAATTGTTATGGGGGAATGAGTGGAGAGGGCTCTGCTGCTTCCTAGCTCTGTGGTGACATTGTGCTGAAGACGGAGCATGCAGAGAGGGCTTCCTTGGAGAAGGAGAGATTTCAATTTAAGTTTTCAAAGTACGCTTTATTATTGGGGGGCTGAGGAGCAGGGGGATGTTTTTGAATTTCTCAGGGTATATTTTAGATAAATGAAAGCTTCACAGGCTCCCACTTTAGTCTTTGCTCACATCTGCCTGTCAGATCCTACAAACATACAGCAGATTTAATGCCTTTTGTCTGTTTGGCAATTTTTACTCTTCTGTTTTTTAACTTGGCAAGAAGTCTGGAGGACTTTATCCTAGGCTTTTGTTATTGCAAAGTAAGTTTGAGATTTATGTTTTTGATAGTTTGAAGTGTGCAGAAGGAATATGAAGTGGGCATATCTGGAAAGGGTAATGAAGATGTAACAAAGTTTAATCTGACTTATTGTGCCCCAGCACCTGAAGTTTAGAAGATCCATCATATTTATTTTATTGATTTGGATTTAAATCACACACATAAAAAAGAATGCCTGTCCTGGGCTCTGAGTGCCTTCCCATCAGGTAAAAAGGCATTGTACGATCATTAAGAACTAGAGAAGTAGCACATTCCCCATATACACATCCTTCTACATATAGCCTCAGGTAGCAATACAAACCATATAAACTAAACCAAAATCTCCACTTCTTCAAATTCTTTCCCCCCTTAGCCCATTCCAAAACCCTGCTCAAAGAGATGGACTATGCAGTGTGCCTGAAGATGAATAAATTAATTGTGGGGAATGAATTCTATAGTCAAGGGGCCTCTCAGAGAACGCTCTGTGAGCTGGTCTATCTTATGTGAGATCACTATTTATGTTCTGCATTACTGGACCAAGTTGTCCTTCAGTATATCTTTCAGACTGGAGTTCAACTCTATCCCTAGGCAATTCATGTTTGTAGTCTTTCAATTTAGTTTCCCGTTGTTAAGTAATGCTGAGGGGCTGTGAAACAGGAAGAACCTTGGTTTTGGACCAAATTATTTTATATCCCAAGATCTGACTTAAATCAGATATCACATAAACCATTAGTTTTGGTTTAGCTGCAATAAATTTTTTTATAAACAGCAGGATAACATCAGCGAATGCTCAAAATTTAATACCAGGCAGCTTCAGTTCTAATGCCTGATATCATATGCCTGTTTTGTTCTGAATAAGTGAAGATTACAGAGTTGAGAGCCAGTGAAAAAAGTGTATGAGAAAGAGGTGATTGTACTTGTATGCTTCCCTTAAAGGGGAACATGTTATGTCATTTGTATAGATTAAAGCTAAATGATGTCATTTATTATTTTAATAATACAGTATTTCTAAATTTAATCTGAATTCCCTAAAGAACACTGAAAGGAAATCCCATTTGATTACATTTTCAGACCAGCCCTGTACTAGTGTTCATATAACTATTACGAGTAGTCATATTTTCAGAATGTTTATGAACCTCATTCCATATCAACATGATGGAAAAATACAGTAAGTACAATGGAAGGACAGTAAGAACTTCAGTCTTTTTATATGTATTGCTTTTATGACAAGTGGAATAACTTTGTAGGCCTTGGTAATTGGCTAATTCAGTCAAAATGGACCCAGAGCACAACCTCAAGTCCAACTTCCCCCAAAACTCCAAATTTTGAAGGAATTCAAATTCAAAACCCAGATCCAAACATGCCACTCGTTCTGGATTGCATCCTTAAATTGGAGGAGCCTATTTCTGCGCCAAGCACAAAATGGTACAGATAAAAACTCATTTGAATCTTCACCATTCAAAATGACAGAAGAATTCAAAACTATCAGTAAACCCAAATCATTACAAATTCTGCCTGGAACCCCAAACCCTAGCCTAAACCTATTGTGTCTCCCAAACCAAAGAATAACTCCTCAGCACCGTTGTCATGTTTACACATTCCCTTGGATTGTCATGTATGATTCTGTATCGCTTCTGACTTTCTAAACACTCAGTTATAAGACATTTAGAGCAAAACACCTTTGTCTCTAATCTCTGCAGAGGCTACTTGTCTCATGCTTTACACTATATTTTAAAAGATCATTTTGCCAATATCAACAAAATTGTTTAAAAAAAGCAGATATGAATTTCATCATTGATGTACACTTACTGTTTTATAATAAAGTAAGCAGGGTCTGAATGAGCTCTCCCCGACATCTAGTGATGAACTCGGGGGAAAGCCCTCAGGAGCAGACTGTATTTGCATAGACACACCTACTCTTCCTAGAACATCAGCAGACAGAGCTGTGTTGCCAATCTGATCAGCTGTTTGGGGTTAAAGTTCACTTTAGTACTGAATATAGGGGTAATGAAATGTTGTTATTCTTACTGTATGAGTAAAGGGCAGCAGAACTGTACCGAGCATGCCTGATTGAGGGGGGCACCCTCGCTGCAACCTCACTTGCTAAGCAGGGATAGTGATGGCAAATTCAGGTAAGATTTAGAGGGGTTGTGGACAGGTGTTCCTACCTGGCGAGAAGCCATTTGATCCCCGCTACCCCTCCAGTGTTAAAAGACAGAGATGACTTGACTCATTTGAGATTCATGGTTCTTTCTCAGTGATCACTAAGAGCTGAATTTACTGAGAAGCTTATCTAAGGGGGCTGAACCTTAGATCTGGTAAGAAAAGAAGACAATGTTGTGATGAAAACACAATGTAGAAGAAGCAACAACAGCAGCAGAGTGGTTCCCCCACCCAGTGGAATCACTAAAGAGCATTACACAAAGTAAAACTATTTCCCCACGTTATTTCTTCCCCCCACCTCACCCCCCACTGTGCCTGAGACATTCTTGTTAACTGCTGGAAATGGCCGACCTTGCTTGTCACCATGAAAGGTTTTCCTCCTTCCCCCCCTCCTGCTGATGATGGCTCATCTTAAGTGATCACTCTCCTTTCAGTGTGTATGATAAAACCCATTGTTTCATGTTCTCTCTGTGTGTATATAAATCTCCCCACTGTATTTTCCACCGAATGCATCCGATGAAGTGATCTGTAGCTCATGAAAGTTTATGCTCAAATAAATTTGGTAGTCTCTAAGGTGCCACGAGTACTCCTTTTCTTTTTGCGAATACAGACTAACACAGCTGCTAATCTGAAATTAATCTTTCTAGGGTATGTTAACTTACTTTGTTTCTTAAAAAAAGAAATCACAGAACTATTTCTTGCATTATAAAAGGCAAATAAGTATTTCCCAGAATATATTTAATTTCCAAAATGACTTTTCAGGAAACTAATGTAGTTACCTAAGTAATGACAAGCATGTAATGCACTGAAGTTCCCATACATCTGTTTAATCAAAAGTAGACGTTCTAACTGCAGTGCTGTTTCATAATATATGAGGATAAAATGAAATAGGAAAAGCAACTTCTAACTAATAAGTTCCACTCTGAGATGTTATAACAATGCCTACTTACTGGTGTTTATTATTAACTTCCTGCTGCAATGAAATGTTCAGTATAATACAAGAGACTGTATCCATTGCACTACTTGATATTTGACTTCTAAGGTCCCTGAGCCCATACTCGTTGAAGGTGATAAGCGCATATCCACTGATTTATATAGGAGTTGAACACGCTGTAATTCAGCTGGACACCATCTCGTGTTGTTGAATGCTACAGTTAATCATTTATTGCTCCCCCACCACATCAAACTTCTTTCCCTTGGGGAGAAGGAGAAAATTTTTACTAGTTTAAAATAATGTTGTGAAAATACCATTAAAATACTAACAGAGTGGGAGCTATTGTAGAGGGCACATATTTGCTATTTGAAATGTCTGGAAGCAAATCCCCATAACTTCGCAAAAATTTTGGTTTAAGAGGGAAATGTAGGAATCCTTAGAGCTTCAAGAGGGATTCCCAGGACCCACCCTGAGGTAAACGGATCTGAGTACTGAGCTCTGTACTTTATTATTGACTTGAGGAATAGCACATAGAACTTATTATGTCTGGAAGACACCTTCTTTCTGTCAAGAAACGGAAGTAATGAGGCTCACAGGTCTGAAAGAACTACTTCAACATTTTTTGGTGCTCAAGCCTTTATGTTTGTGAAGCCTGAGATTTAAAGGAATGCATACTTTTTAACTTGTAAGTATCCTTACTCCCACCACATTTTTCCATCTAGAAAGTGAGTCCATGAGAACCACTTACACAATAAAATAATTAGACAGTAAAAAACAATCAATAACCCAAGGCAAAATGGTGAGCTGCAGTGCTGAGGCTTGTGATGGGATGTGAATCCCACACAGGCCCTGAATGGCTAATGTGGGCCTGAGAAGCCAATTAACATACCAGGCTGCACCTGAAGGGGGAGTCAGGCTTAATTGATCATGAAGCCTAGCTAGGCAGGAGAAAGGTGGTTAGTATAAAGAGAGGAAGTTTTAGCAGAAAGGGGATGGAGGGAGAGAGTCTACTATCATTCTGGGAATAGAATAGGAAGCTGGGAGTGGGGAGAGGTTGAGGAAGCCAGACTAGAAGGCTGGGAAGAAAAGTGGGCTGGAGGGGAAGAGAGCACCCCAGTGCAACTGGCCCTGAGAGAAGGGAAGGACTGGGTAAGGGCCTTGAGTAGGGAGTTAAGCCCTGTGAAAGAAGGTCAAGGTTAGGAAATCTGGGATATAGAAGAAGGCCTGGAACAAAGTGGGAAAGGAACAACAGAAGAGCTGGCAGAGAGAAACTGAGACTGTCCATGCAGGGAGAGGACTTCTGAAGCTGGTTTGGGGGAAGAGAGACTCCAGAGAAGAAGCTTTGAAGGTCAGTGGCTCAGGAGGAGCTGGGTCTCCTGGGACGGGGGCCTTATGTGACAGAGTGAGGAGGAATTCTTCAGACCCTGGGAGAGGATTGATGAGTGTACAGAGGTTGTTGGGGTGTGTGTGCATGATGGTGTTTGTTTTTGTGTGGGGGGCAGGGGAGGATAGAGTTTTTTGTTTCTTTTGAGTTGGGATGCTCCTTCCCTGGAAGAGGGCTGAACTCTATGACTTGGCTGGAGGGTTGAGCCATAAAAGGCCCAGTGAAAAGCAGCTAGCCAGAAGGAGGTGTTGGAGATGAGGGCTGCTTGCAGCATTACACAGGGGGTGCTATGGGTGGTAAGTATAATATCTTACAAGGCTATTATTCTAGCAAAAGTGGATTGAAATAAGAAAGAGAATTCATCAGTAATAATACTTGTGTCCTATAGCACTCTTCATCAGTAAATGTCAAATCATCTTACAAAGGCTGTCAGTAACATTTATCCCCATTTTACAGACTGTGAAACTGAGGCACAGAGTGGTGAAGTGACTTGTCCAAGATCACTAATAGGCCAGGGACAGGGCTGGGAATAGAAGCTCTCCTGAGTCCCAGGCCAGTTCCTTGGCCACTGCAATGCTGCCTCCCAGTGTAAATGGCATTATACTGCAAAGACTCACTTATATTTAATGCTTCACTAAATTTATCATCAAGATGTCTTTGCTGAAAGAAAATTTGTTTTTATGGACAAATCCTATTTTCAATTAGTTTTCTAATCAGATGCTCTAGAGTGTAGTTTTGCTTTCCATTTGCTGTCAAATTATTTTTGAACCTTGTTCAAAATATTAAGCAGCTGAAGGAAAGTAATCCTCCAGGAGGCCTTCAGAATGCCAGCAACTGACAAGAGGAACCAAATTGTTACAATTGCTTAAGACAAACACCACCTCTCTAAACCAAGGAATAGAATCCAAGCAGAGAATCTGCATCTGAAGTTATTCTGTCTTTAATAGTTCAGGTTTGTTTCCTAATTTAAATGTCCCAGTGCTCTGCTCAGCTTCATTTTAAATGGTGATGGACTTCCAAGGTGTGAGGTGGGTTGGGGGAGAAGATACCTTAGGTCCAGAGCCTTTGAAGAGACATAGGTCATCTATGAGTATGTACTTGGCTTTCTGCAAATAGTGGGGGATCCCTGAGTCTTGGGGGCTAGCCACACAGTAGCATCATCCTCTTTAAACTCTTCCTGTGGACTTTACCATGGAGAGGAGCCATGTGGCCTGATACAGTTTCATCTCTGTGGGTTACTGATTCCTGCAACACCCATACAGGCAGACTCTTACTGACTGCAGTGAGAGCTTGTGTAAATGTAAGCATTGGTATGTGTAAGTATCCCTCTGTGGGACAGCTTAAATTAGGCACCTTGAACTTCACATGTTGAATTCAAGGACTAAGAAAAAAACTGGTTGGAAGCTTTTGAAAGACAAAGATGTTTTGGTGCATGTAGCTTATTTAGCATGGAGTTCTGTGCTCATCTATCTTTACTGAGGAATTGCTCAGGGAATTTATTGCCGCTATGCAGATGGCTAGTTTATGACAGAGTTTCAGGAGTCACTGATTTTGTTTTTGCTGACCATGAATTGAAATTCATTACCTAGAGTACATATAAATGAGATAAGTTCCTAGCCATATCATTTTAAAGTCATATGAAAAATTAAGTACTGTATTCTATTCTTGGGAGGGGACTTTTATTTTAATAGGGTATGTTTCAAATGATTTTGCTGGTAGAAGAAGCCTTTTCAGCAAAGGAAAAGTGTTGAGTGGAGATCATTGATTTGAATGTGAATGGACAAGAGAGACAGACAATAAAGCAGCAAGGTATAACATAGACCTTAGAATTATACACTTAAGCCTTGATTTTTAGCTGATGAATGTCAATCCTGCAACCTTCTTTTGCAGGTGTAATCATTGTTAGGCTACGACTTAGTCAGGAGCATTTTTAGTAAAAGTCATGGACAGGTCACAAACATGAATTTTTGGTTTATTGCCTATCCATGATTTATACTATAAATGCCCCTGACTAAATCCCGGGGGGGGCGGGGGTGCTGCTGGGGCTGGGGGGGGGGAAGCTCTGCTGGGGCTGGTGGAACAACCACTGCTCTGGCCATTCCAGGGACAGCTGTCAGGGGCTAACTGCTGCTCCAGCCATCCCAGGGATGGCCCAAGCAGTGGTGAGTGCGGCTGGCTGCAGAGCCACTCCAGCAGCGGGCGGTGTGGCTGTCCCTGGGGCCACCTGGGTAGCTGGGATCTTGTGCACCAGACAGAAACAGCTATTTTATACTGCATGGGACTTCTTTGAGCCATTTTGATTTGTTTTTTTCCCTAGGGCTGTCAATTAATTGCAGTTAACTCACACAATTAACTCAAACATTAACCATGATTAATTGCACTGTTAAACAATAGAATACCAATTGAAATTTATAAAATATTTTGGGTGTTTTTCTACATTATCAAATATATCTATTTTGTTACATCACCAAATACAAAGTGTACAGTGCTCACTTTATATTTGATTACAAATATTTGCACTGTAAAAATGATAAACAAAAGAGATAGTATTTTTCAATTCACCTCATACAAGTACTATTGAGCAATCTCTTTATCACGAAAGTGAAACTTACAAATGTAGGGTTTTTTGTTTCTTTGTTACATAACTGCACTCAAACAAAACAATGTAAAACTTTAAAGCCTACAAGTCCACTCAGTCCTATTTCTTGTTCAGCCAATCGCTAAGAGAAACAAGTTTGTTTACATTTACAGCTGCCCTCTTCTTATTTACAATGTCACCTGAAAGTGAGAACAGGCATTCGCATGACACTGTTGTAGCTGGTGTCATAAGATATTTACGTGCCAGATGTGGTAAAGATTCATATGCCTCTTCATGCTTTGGCCATCATTCCAGAGGACATGCTTCCATGCTGATGACGATAAATGAATATTTTTTTTTTAACAATTACATTTGTGACTGAACTCCTTGGGGGAGACTTGTATGTCTCCTGCTCTGCTTTACTCTCATTCTGCCATGTATTTCATGTTATAGCAGTCTTGGATGACGACCCAGCACATGTTTAGTTTTAAGCACACTTTCACTACAAATTTGACAAAATGCAAAGAAGATGCCAATGTGAAATTTCTAAAAATAGCGACAGCACTTGACCCAAGTTTTAAGAATCTGAAGTGCCTTCCAAAATTTGAGAGGGATTAGGTGTGGAGCATGCTTTCAGATGTCTTAAAAGAGCAACACTCCAATGTGGAAACTACAGAACCCTAAACACTTTAAAAAAAAAAAACAACAACCTTCTGCAGGTGGCATCTGATTCAGAATATGAAAATGAACATCCATCAATCTGCACTGTTTTGGATTGTTATCGAGCAGAACCCATCATCAGCATGGACGCATGTCCTCTGGAATGGTGGTTGAAGCATCAAGGGACATAATTTGTAGCACATCTGGCATGTAAATATCTTACGGTGCCGGCTACAACAGTGCCATGCAAATACCTGGTCTCACTTTCAGGTGACATTGTAAACAAGAAGTAGGCAGCATTTTCTTCTGCAAATGTAAACAAACCTGTTTGTCTGAGCGATTGGCTGAACAAAAAGTAGGACTGATTGGACTTGTAGGCTCTAAAGTTTGACATTGTAGAAAATATGGAAAACATCCAAAAATATTTAAATGATATTCTAGTATTTAACAGTGTGATTAATCAAAAATTTTTAAATTGTGGATTAAAAAAATAATTGTACTTAATCGCTTGAAAGCCTTAATTTTTTCACCTCCGATACTTTAAACACTTTCTATTTTATTATTATTAAACAGGCAAGCCAGAAATTACATGCTAATGACAATCTCAAATGTGACATTACTTTTAGCATAATAACACAAGTCAGGAAATTAAAAGTTAAATTTAACTTTTCTCTCTTGTGCTTGTATTATAATCCAGACTTTTTTAATTTTATTTATTTTTATTTTTTACATAGCCACACAGCTGGGGATGGTGTGCTGCAGTTGGCAAAGAGGAGTTTTGGAAGAGATCTAAACTCTCATTCTTCAGAGCATGAAGCAATCATTAGCTGATGGAGGCATATTGCAGTGTTTCTTTAACCTTCCTCTGAAGTTACTGGTTTTGGCTGCTGGCAGAGGCAGGATACTGACCTAGATGAACCTGTCATCTGATCCAGTATGGAGGCCCTTTTAGGAAAACAATGGACTGCAATACCAGAGAACTCTCTCTTTCCACTCTATTTAATAGGTACAAATACAGCATGTGATGTTGTGACCCTTCCCGGAGTACCCAGGGTTGTGAGGTACCTCGCTACCACCTGCCCTTTGTGTGAGGAAGCCTTGTCTATGCCTGCTAGAGACCAGCTCTCCATCTCCAATGGTCATGTGCAACACAAGCACTCTCTTCTAGGCCCATGCCTCAACTCGGACTTCAAGTTTTAATTTAAGTTTTGGAATCTAATATTTTCTATCTCTCTCAAACTATTTTCTCCGCAAACATCCTGAGGTGATTAAAATAACCTGTACTGGCTCTTGGTAGAGACCTGACATGCAACTCTTTAGGGAAGTTATGTAGAATCAGATGTAGGGATCCCAGTAAAATCCTATATGCCCCCTCAGCCAGTTGGCACCTACAAGTCACAGATGTCTCCTCTCAAGTTGAATTGATTCTGATCCCCTAAGATTATAAATAAATGTGAATGTACAGTTATGTTTAAGCTCTGGTTTTTCTCCATACTATTTGGACATACCAGATATACTGAAGCTGTCACAAACTCATCTCTTCTTCCAATTCTATGTCTCATCTGTACTCTATTCTGTTGTGCTTTTGGACTCCATTGACCATAAATGCCCCTATCCTGCGATGAACACCACATGGGTAGATTCTATGGTGTTCTACATAGCAGTAGGGATCCACAAATATATTGGGGCCTAACATTGCCCCAAATGCACTTTAGACCCATATCACCTCTTTGTTTAGGTTAAATCCATGTGACCTTCAGGTGAATTGAAAGATACTCACTGCAGCCCCACAAGTGTCTTGTAAACTCTTTAACGGTTTTGGTTCATCAGACAAGACAAATAAAATGTCAAAGCTTTCCCAATTCATAATATCTTCAAAACTATATACAATACAGGGCCAAATCCTCAGCTGGTGTAAATTAGGGTAGTTCTTTTGACTTCAACACTGGAAGTATTCTTGGGGTAGAACTTGTCTCTGGTAGCAACACACTCTCATTTGGATGAAGTTATTTCTTTGTCCAAACAGCAGGAGCTTGATGTATTTCCTTTCTCTGTTCTTTTGACTGTGTACCACACATCGTGTACTTGTGTGCCAACTTTGTGCCTTCATCTGAATGTGCAGGGGACCTGCCTATTAACCAGATACTCAGATTATCTGGGCACAATTTATAAAGCTGTTTCAGGCATAATACATCTACTACATAATTAAAAGTGTTGGCACTATAATGCCAATCTCTTTATAATATGATGGATTAGTACTATAATAGCAATCCATTTTATTGTAGTTCCATTTTTTTTAAGCTTTCAATACTTCCATATAAAGGGCTTTAGGGTCAGATCAAAGCCATTCTATGCAGCCTTTTGATTTGAAGTAGATATTTGACTTTCCCGGCCTGACCCAAGAGGATCAGAGGAAGGGAGGACTTGGTTTGCTGGCCCACACAAGAGTATCTACATGTTTGCTGACATCCAAACAAGAAGGAACTGAGAGAGTCTCCTCCCTGCTACTTCGGAAACAAATGATCTGCAGTTCTCCTTGTACCTTATGTATCTCCACGTACCACTTCAGAGCCAGTCTACCATTGTAACCACTCAGCCCGCAGCCATCCTGTTGCTGCTTTTCATGCTAGTTTACCTTTGTTTTTCTCACAAAACTGTGGTCAGTTGAAGCTTTTTCCCATTCCAATTTCTGACAGCTCTGCTACTTTATCACCTCATTAGTAACTTGCCTGGGCTGGAGAAAGACTTGACCAGCTCTTCACACAGATCTCAGCTGCAGGAAGTGGTCAACTTCCAACCATGGCTCTGAGTAGAACCAAGCAACACACACAATACTCTGAGCATTGATTGTCAACTGTTAACAACTATTTTGCCTGATCTTATTTCATAAAGGTCTCCCTGAATTGATTGCTACTTGCCCATTTAATGTTAATTCTTTTAAATTTACAGAGCTTCACTTCAGTAAGTTGTCTTAGCTCTTTGCACTTCCCTGGCATCATACTACTGTGGAGTGAATGTTTTCAAATGTAGAAAATGTAAAACATCTAATAATGTCCTCTGCTGCATCTTGTTAACTACTGGCTTCTTTCCCATGTACCCTAGTCCTGAATCTGTTCATTCTATACCTACTCTTCTGAAGCTGGTAACCTTTGAAGTACAGTTCCACATTCTACATGGAAAAGTGATTATAAAAAGGCAGAGTGGGTTCTTAGTTTTTATTTTGGTCTCACAGTGACTCCCAATCATATGACCTCAGTTTACAAATAAAAGGTATGTATAAGTGTGTGTCTGAGATCTGAAAGTCAGTATGTTTTCTTTCTCATACATCAATGAAGATTGTGCAGGCCAAATTTTGTCCTTATGTCCGTGCAATTTCCCTGCTTTCAAAATAGTTTCATAGGTATAACTGATGGCAGGATTTGGTCTTACAATTTAAACATCAACAGAGCTTTCTCCCATAGCACTACAGAGCTTGTAGGACTAAACAATGGTAAAAGCTTAGTCTGTTAAGGTAGTTTTATCAGCTAGGGATCTGTCCCACCAGTCATGCCCTTTCCCAGTACCGGGTTTACAATGGCGCCAGTGACTCCATGCTCAGAAGGGACTCCAGCTTGCACTGAGCCCTACCAGCCCACTTACTCCTCTTGGCCTGCCCACAGGCCAGCTCCTCTCCACCCCCTCGCCCCACCTGCTGGCTCCTCCTGGCTGGACCCCAGTGCACCTCTGGCTCCAGGCACTCTCTGCTTCCCACCACCTGTGGGGCCCTGCCTGTCTCCCCAGAGCTGAGCTGCCTAGGATTGGTGCAGAAATCTGGCAGGTCTAGGCTAGTGGGGGGGAGGGAGGGGGAGCTTGGCTGGGTCCCCAGGCAAGTGGGTCCTGAGGGCACGCTCTGGCCTGGCTGATCATGCCACTCCCGAGGGGCTGGAGTGATTCCCTGCCCCGGGACCTGCACTGCCGGCTCAGCTCGGCAGACTCACCGGACCTGCTGGGAGGCGACTGTTTGTGGCCGGGAGGCAGGACATTGGGAAGTGGGTCTCTGGAAGGCCTAAGGGGTGTGTGCTGGGCTGTGAGTGGGCAGGGAAGATCTGTGTATGCTGGGGCATAGGCTGTAAAGCAAAGGGGATAGGAGCTGCATTGCCACTTTTATAGCATTTGTTAAGGCAAGGGTTCTCAAGATTTTTCTTTCTGATCCCCCCCCCCCCCCCCCCGGCCCAACATGCTGTAAAAACTCCATGGCCCCTCTGTGCCACAACTGTTTTTCTGCATATAAAACCCAGGGCTGGCATTAGGTGGTAGCAAGCAGGACAATGGCCAATGCCCCCACACTATAGGGGCCCCCTTGAAACTAAGTTGCTCAGACTTCGGCTTTAGCTATGAGTAGCAGGGCTCAGGGACCTGGGATTCAGCCCCATGTGATGGGACTTTGCCTTTCTGCCCTGGACTCCAGCAAGTCTAACACTAGCCCTGCTTGGTGGACCCTCTGAAACTTGCTCATGGCCCCAGGGGGCTCCAGACCCCTGGTTGAGAACCACTGTGTTAGGGAATTCTTAGGGAGCTGATCTGCTGCCTTTATGGTGGCTTTGGACCCAGAGCAGGTGCAAAGTGGCCACAGCAGGAATCAGGATCTGGCAAAAAGTGGTGACAGTTGACAAATTACATATTCTAAAGGACAATGTCATCTGCAGGCATAAATATGGAGTTTAGTACTCCTTCTCTCATGCTGTTAACCATTTTAATGCTTTAAGACTTTCAGCTGTTACCCTGTGAAGACTTGTTATTTAATATAAGCATTTTTTTTAAAGCTCCATGTCTGAAATAACATAACCTTTGGTTAGAGTAGCAGGGGAGGTGTATTTTAAACAGAAGTCTCTCACTAGAGATTCTTGGCGTACTGCAGTTCTGCTGATTGAGGGCCAAACCCCAAGAATTGCTAAGACCTTGCGGAGCCCCTTCAGCTCCAGCTGAGTTCAATTTGAGCTGCAGATGCTCAAACACTTTTTGAGATTTGGCTCCTGACAACAGTTTAAAAAAACAAAACAAAAAACCCCCAACACTAACATACATTATCTCAGTAAGTGTCATCCATTAAACCTGTGCTAACTGTAAACATAAATAATACCCTCTAACAGCTTTTGTTCTAATGCCACACCAATTCTGGAACTTATGTCTATAGCAACCACATTATATGCAAAAAATACTCACCCAAATCAAGAGTCAACTTTGCAACCAAGCAGTATATTCCTTGTTGCAGATTTGTCAGCCAGGTTTTCTGAATGTTTATATTCAAAATATTGTTTCCATAAATATTTTTTTTCAAATTATTATTTGTATCATGATAGCCTTGAGGACAAGATCGAGCTTGGAGTCTTTCCATTGACTTTAATGAGAGCTGGATTAATCCCAGAGACCCAAGTGCGACTGGGGTCCTCCCGTGCTAGGTGCTGTACCAACCTATAGTATGAGATAGCCCCTGTCCTGAGGAGTTTACAAAGTCTGTGTGTTACTGGGTATCTTAAACAGTTATTTTAATAAATGGATAACAAGAAGCCTGAGGGTGGAAAAATTCTTCCAACAAATAGGTTAGAAAATAAGGGCCTGATCCTGCACTTTGTACAGTCACTGACAAAACATCCTTGACTTCAATGGTACAGGATCAGGGGTCCCGATTCTGACTTGTGCGTGTATGTGCTCTTTCAATACAAATAATACACAATTTGAATAACGTAAAGTAGATTTGGAGGGCTGCACAGAATTACAGACTTTTCAGCAGAAATAGGGCCAAATGCCAAGGACCAGTTCTGGTGAACATATGTATATTGCATTGTAGATTTCATTAGCAAAAAGAAAATGGAGGCAAGAAGTATGGTTAACAGATTTTACTCTTTTTATTTTTATTTAGCATCTTAGCTGGAAGAGTGATCCTGTCCACCTGAATGCACTATGACATACTACGTTTCTTGAGGTCTCTCTTGGTTTATTTGAATTTCATGCTCTCTCTATTGCTTTGTGGTATGAAATGTTTTATGAAATATCATGGAGGAATCACTACAGCATTTTACGTACATTTCATAATAGAATGGAATTTAGGACTGAATTCTGGTACCAGGCAATCGTCAATAGGACCTACACCAGGGACTGGAGAGAGAATCCTGTCCTAAACCCAGGGACAGAGGATAGAATATCTGTTCAGCACTAAGCGGTCCCTACTTGACATCAGGTCTGTATTAGTGGCTCTGGCCTACAATACATATATGTGTTGTTTTGCCATGCTGCCGTGTGGAGACTGCTTCTCAGGGAGCTACCCAAGGTATGCCAGAGACACAGAATCCTGTTGCTTGGCTTTCCACAGTTGGGCACCTTATGCTGCCTCTGAGGCCTTCTACAGCCTTCTACAGCCTACACAGGCTTCTACAGCCTGTGTGTGTGTGTAAAGATCCTTATTTCAAAGCATCTCTTTCCCATAAGCGAAAACCTCACTGAAGTATAGTTGACATTCATAATAAAATACAGGTTGTGTAAACTCCTTTCTCTGTCTTGTTAAAAGAATAAGTGACTTATCTTGTTAAGTGTTTCAGAAGGCTTCTATAATGTATTTTAGGAGCTAACAGTGAATTCATTTTCATGCTCAAATAGGGAAGATATGTTTTCTGTTAATAAATCCACAGAGGAAATCCCAGTGAAATCTTGGTGACTTCCATGTAGACTAACTCCTCCTAGCCATAAATTTGCAGGAATTAATGAGAAAATAGAATCTATTTTGTTTAAAACAAAATGCGCCATCTATGAGATGTGCAAGGTTTATTTTGAGAAAATGGTAATTTTGTAGATTCATAGATTTTAAATCCCAGAAAGAACCATTATAATCATCTGGTTAGACTGCCCGCATAAAATAGGCTATATATTTAATTTGGCAGTTCCTTAATCTACGCACACAACTAGCGATTGAACTACAGTGAATCTTCTTTAGGAAGGGCATTGAGTCATGATTTAATGGCTCCAAATGATGGAGAATTTACCACTTCTCTTGGTAATGTGTTCCAGAGATTAATTAGTTTATTGTTTAAAAATGTATATAGTTTCCAGTTTGAACTTTGACTTCAACTTCTAGCCACTGAATTTTGTTGTATCTCTATCTGCCAGATTAAAGAACCCTCAAGTATCAGATATCTTCTCTTTCTGTAGGTAATCAGGTTGCCTCTTAACTGTCTCTTCAGTAAACTCACATGGAGTGAGCTCGTGTCTATTCTACCAAGAGTTGATGTTCAATGTTTAAATTCATACATATTTAAAATATATTATTTTGCAACCTAATTTAGCAATATAAATCTCATCACATAGTATCTCTGATAATCAGATGGCCAAATTCTGCTCTTACATTTACATCAATGTATCCAATTTTCTTAAAGCTACTCTAATCTTTTACTGGGGTTATCTTTTATAGCGTAGATCTTGCTTAATTACAAGAAGCACATTAAATATCTGAAACCTGAGATGAGAATATTCTAAAGAATACCTTTAGAAATGTTGGTATAACATACTCGTATTAGAGGAAAATATGACAGGAGGACTTGAAGCTTTTAGAGATCTTTATTTAATAGTATTTCATTTAATATTTGGTATTCAATTGGTTAGGTCGAAATGATATCGGAATCATGATATCCTTGAGCTAAAAGTTATCTACTTAGACAACAACACTTATTTTATTTTCCCCTCATCTGTTCTGCTTTCATATGTGATGTCATGTTAGAGCTAACCTCTCTGGCCATTTGGAATGTTGCATTTTGCTTCTCCATTTTTAAGGTAAATATATGGACAAATCAGTTTCTTAACTTCTCTTGCTCTGTGGGTCATTGACACATAGGGCTTAGCAAATCGGAATTACTAGTATACATCTGATTGCTCACACTGCCTCTGAGACATTAACTTTCCAATTCCCAAGAACTCACCTTGACTCAGACTTGTCCTGCAGGTTCCTTTTATTGCAATTCAAAAGAGCTACACTGAGTTGACCAGACTCTAGGCTAGGGGTGAGTGAAGGGCTTACCACAATTCCAAAGCACATACACATTCTCAAGAATCTTCCATTTTACGTGGTATCACATGCTTTAGGGTTCACTAGCTCCTGTGGACCAATCCCCATATAGGTCATGAGCTATCCACATACTGCGCAGGTGCAGTCTGATACATTTTAATCATTTCCCTAATATTGCCTTATCTACTAGTTACATATATACAAGTCTGGTGTAACTTCATGCTTTGTTCATTATTTAAACATTTTTCAGAGTAGCAGCCGTGTTAGTCTGTAATTGCAAAAAAGAAAAGGAGTACTTGTGGCACCTTAGAGACTAACAAATTTATTTGAGCATAAGCTTTCGTGAGCTACAGCTCACTTCATCGGATGCATTGTTTATCTGGTCATGCTAGCAAACTATTATCTGCCAAATATACAGTGAAAACTGTCAAGCAAGACAGAAAAATATATACTTTTTTTTTCTTCCTCCCCCTTGGCTTGTTGGAGCTTTCCCAGGAAAATATCAAAGCCATTCCTGGTAATAGTTTTGCAGTGTGAATAACACTGCTCTAATTCTTATCCGTGTAATAACATTCTCAGAAACAACCTGGATATAGCTTGTCCTGTGAAATGAAGAAAGAAGTCTTTTTCACACACAAAAAGAAACTGCATAAGTTAGACCTTTCTGGTGGCATGCTCAATTTGTTCACTGAAAAGCTATTCAGCTCTTCTGTGACCATTTACTCTGCTGGTTTTCAAGATGGAATGGAATCAATGTCTATTGTATTGCCACTGAGAATGAGAGCATTTCCAAAGAGAGAGAGCTTAGTCAGAATGTATGCTTTTTCCTTCTGACAAGGTTTAAAGGAAGAGAAAAGCTAGAACAATCTTGCCTGCTCTCTCCAAACATTTGGGGCTAAAATATGCTCAGCAAGTGCTCCCCTGTCCACACCCTGCGGAGGGAGGTTGAATGGAATTCATGTGGTGACTGGACTCAAGTTTAGAATTGGATTTAAAAATACCAACAATTTTCTGTCAGAAAATTCCATTTTGATGAACCTGAGATTTTTACAAAATTTTATTGTTCCCAATTTTTCTTTAAACTGGGGAAAAATTGTGAAAATGTCAAAACAACACTTCAACATTTTCACTATAGTACATTTCAATTTTTTATTTCAAAATTGTTTTTGTTTAGAAATGTATTTTAATAACTTTTTTCTTAAACCCCCAAATGGTTAAATTAGAAACAAAGCATTTTTAAATGTATTGAAATGAAACATTCTGATTCAGAATTTTCTTTTCTTTTTTTGTACCCCAACTCCAAGCCAACATTTATAATTTTGTTACTATTTTGGGTTTGTACTGATGCATTATTGTTAACATCTGACTGGCCCAACTGGTGACAGCAGTTAGCTCTGACTTAAACAAACAAAACACTACCAGCACCTTTGCAAATGTGCAGAAGGCTCAGCTGCTTCCTAAAGAACCAAAGCCATATTACAAAATCACCGACCATATCCCAACTCCCTATCTGCTCTTCAGTTACTCCCATCAGATCACTATAATGGGAGACCTTGATGAGCATTATTTTTGGTCCCTGATTTCATGCCTAAGCTTCTAAGCATGGGGCAGGTATTCTTCCCTTACTGCAGGGAAGGAATTACATTCCATCAGCGATCAGATTCGTGTGGCGTTTGTGCACCCCACCCTACTTCTAGGGGTTATAGATGTAAGCAGTCAGGATGAGCTCTACCCTGACATCTGGTGGTGAGTTGTGGTGGGTTGTGGAAAAGAACATCAGGGGCTGATCTCATTTGCATAGGCACACTCACCCTGCCTAGATAGTCACTTTGACTGCTGTGGGATCCCCAGTTTCTCTGATATTGGGGCAGGAAGAATATAGTGTTATTATCCTGATTAGGTGAATCACGGAGAGTGGAACTACTTGGCTTTTTGTTATGATGGAGGGACTCGCTGTCAACTAAATAGCATTCACTAGGCAAGGGACATGGGTTCCCAAACTCAGTGAATGGAGGGAGGTTGGGGATATGCATTGGTGCCTTGTGGTATGGGACCTGTCTGAGGGGCTCCAAGTGTCAACTGTACCATCTCCTCTCTCCACTGTGTAATAGCAGAGCTAATTGTGATTCCATTAGGAGTCTGATTACAGATTGCAGAACTAAATTCACTTTGGGCTAATGGTGTACCAGCAGTGGGGTCCCCTACTGTGAAATGAAATCACTAAAGAGGTGAAATCACTGAGTACTCTGTTAAGTAGTAGGGAGCCTGAAGATATATTGGAGAGCAGCTTGCAGGATGGCTACTGGGGAGGAGCAGCTGGTGGTGAAGGCTGCAGCAGAAACCCATGAAGAGGTGGGGTCAGTCAGCCACTGGAGCACATAAGGTGTTCCTTTTACCCCCCTGCCCCATTTCCACACAGGCTGCGCGTGCGTGTGTGTGTGTGTGTGTGGGTTAAAACTCTGCCGATTAACTTCTGAACTCTGAACTGACCAAGGCCAGAGACTTTTGGGTTGCTGGACTTTGGGTGACTTTTAGGTTACTGGACTCAAGAACCAAAGGGAAAAGACATGGCCCAATTTGCTTGGGGTGAGTTTTTGCTCATGGTTTGTGTTATGAATTCTGTTGGTGGTGTTTCCCCAACATAATGCCACATTATTTTTCTCTGTTATTAAAAGGCTTTTGCTACACTCAGACTCTGTGCTTGCAAGAGGGGAAGTATGGCCTCTTAGAGGCGCCCAGGGGGGTGGTGGTGGTGGTAGTATATATTTGTCCCAGGTCACTGAGTGGGGGCTCGAGCTGGTTTTGCATTGTGTTATTGGAACAGAACCCCTAGATACTGAACCTGGCCCTTGTTGAAGTCTCCAGCACACAGTACTCTGACGGGCAGAAGGGTTACATACATAAAATGCTTCACTTGTGTAAGGGGGGGGGAAGGGTTAGCATTATATAAGGCAACATATCTAATTCTGACCAAGAAAGAAATCTGTTTGATACCTATGTTTTTATGAAAATAAACAATCTTAAAATATTCAGCCTCCTCCTCACATCTCCTCCACATACACTACCAGAATCTAAATCTGTTAAAAGCACAGCTCTAGAAAGCTCAGATTATGAAGCCTAGAATTAAGATATGCCATTAGAGGATGAAATTATGGGCTCTTTATGCATCTGTATTAAAATATAGATTACTTTTATTATGGGAAAATATTTGATATTTAAATATATTTTGTCTTTGATAAATTGTCCTTTCAAATTAAGCTCCTCTAATATGATAAAAACAACAAGAGAAGGATTTCAGCATTTAGAAAGGTCTAAAAGACTTAGCAACCACACTATGACATTTGAGATAAACAAACTGTGTGCTGCAAACATGTTTCTGAGACCCAGTAATTAAATGGAGGTCCCCAAAGCATCACAGCTTGGAAGCCATTAGTTCAGAAATGGTCAGAAAAAACTAAAACAGAAGACACTTGCTTCAGTCATATGGTTGACTAAAATTGCAAGTTTCAACCCAACCCTGAATATTTGCCAGGCTGTGTGCAGCTGTTCAGATGAGAGGAACAATATGCAATCTAAAAGTGTACATAATGAGCCAGGATGGACCTCTTAGTAGAGCTGCATTGACCTAGCCAAATGGTAACATCAAAGCATTTGTTTGCAAGACTTGATTTTACAGATATTTGTATTCAATCAAATACCCTGGTATCTAACTCTAAGGAAACTAGAATTCAGGGTGAAATAACAGCCACATATTCAAGTCATTAGATATCAAAAATGTGCTTCAATATAGAAAGATATATACCTGAATAAGAGAGTGGCTAAGAACGCTAACAGAATCCTTACACAAGACCTACTCCAGTTTGCATTTCTCCATTGTGCTGTGACGACTGGAGTCCAACAAAGGCACGAGGAGAACTACAGGGAGGGCAGTAGTTTTAAACTTTGACACTACTTTTAAACTTTTCCAATAATCACTTTCCATTATAGACCCTTGAATGCAGCTGCTTATGAGTCTAACTTTATAGTGGCTGCCTCAAGTTGAATTTTTTTTGGAAATTTTTATTGAAAACTGTTCAGGCCTTTTTGAACAGGAAGTTGTTAGAGAGAAAAAATTAATGTTGATTAAAATGATGGGAAAATGTTTTTGAGAAGCTCTAGTGCCTCCAGAACTTGACATTTGGCCGGAGGAGATAGTTCTGAGGTTAGAGGAGACTCTCTTGCTCTCTCAGTCAAGTATGGGCTGACGTTCTACAAACAATTATAAGCCATGGAAAAAATCTCCATTCATGTGCACACAGTAGAATTTTATATGCTTGCTCATAATTTCTAAAAGTTCAAACTCCTGCCACACTGTGTTACATAGAAGAGATGGCACCAAACTATACCTCTGTACAGGACACAAGCAAAATGGGTCCTGAACTGTCTCCTCAAAATATCTGCCACCCCAGATGGAGGTAAACTGGGTAAGGAGCCAAGAGACTATAAATTTTCTCAACTCATCCTGCCACTGATTACTGTTGAGTAATCTATGCCTCATGACCTCAGAGACAAGCAAACCACAAACACTTACCACATTTTGCAGATTGAGTAACAGAATTCTTGAGGTTGCACAAGGTCACATAAGGCAGAACTGAGACTAGAATGCATGTCTCAATTATGGCTGACTCCACAAATCTCATCCACTCTGTTAGACTGGCTCTCAAAGGCTACCTCAAAGAGCAGTCTTAAATCCAGCTTTAAGATCTTTTCTCCCTTGCTGTAATTGCAGGGGGGTGGGACAGTGAATATTAGCAGGGGTGGCATACTCCCCCTTCTTTCCATGGGCAGTTAAACACATGGGAAATTGTGTGAGGCAGTTTCAGCTCTAACATTTATCACTTTAAATAATCTAAACTGAGCACTGATTTGCAGAGATACTTGGCCTGCCATTGAACTGCTGTCAGCAAGCACAAAAGATAAGTGTGGAACACCTTAGCTAGGCCTGAACTGATTGGCTGGAATTCCATGGATAGCATATTGTATTCCAACCAAGCAGTGAAGGTTATCATTTGTGCCGTAGTCCCAACCTTCTACAGTAGCTGGCAAAGAGAACTGCCAGAAAATTGTGCAGAATCAGAGAGCAGCTAAAAATTGATGCCTTCCATCTAATTGCTGTCTGGTGATGAGATGAATTAAGTAGGTTAGTGTTAGACCTGCAAGGCAGAGTCTGGAAAGAGAGAGAGAGAAAAGAAATGTGTCACAATTTAGAGAGTATCCCCCTGAAGTAATTGAGGTGTTCCCTCCCCCCACACCGCATTTGTTTCTGTATTGATCTCTATTTGAAAAGTGACTGTAAAAAGGTGTACTTGGATAAGGGGTTCCATGCTTACTGTGTGCTGGAGACTTCAAATCAAATATGTTCTGGCTGAGGATAGATGTATATATAAATAAATATATTTTTAATTGCCACGTTGGAAAACTCATCTTGGGCTTTGAAAGTCAACTAGTTCTTTCCTTCTTGTGCTTCATTGCTGGTAATAACTGTCTGGTCAAATTATGTTCTCAGGGAAATTCACAGCCCCATTCTGCTAGCAGCAAAGGAGAGGCAAAACTGGTTTATCACTAGCAGCAAATTCAGGAGCATCACGGCCTGAGACTGCCAGCAACAGCAAAAGGCTTAGAAATGCCCATTGAAATGAAAAATTCTGTTGTAGCTACAGTTTGAAATTTCAAGCTGCTGAACTGGAAAATAATGGGCACAATGTCCAGGTGCAAATGATTTTGGAATACTCATGCATTTCAAGAAACTTTTTTTTAAAGGGAAAGATCTGAATATCCCCAGATTTGGGGGGTTAACTCCTAAGCTGCACTGAGCTCTCATCCAGCACAGCTGAGGAGAAATTGTCCCAAAGGGACTTGTTGCAGAAGTCTCAGAAGGACATGGTTGCCAATCCAGGTTTGGCTGGAGTGCTTTACACTCTAGCCCACCTCCTTCCATCCATGGCATGCCTCTCCTCACCTATATGTGCCTTCTACTCAAGTGCCTCAGCAGAGAAAAGCAGCTTGAACAAGGTTCAATGATCTGGCCCTTGTGAGGGTTCAAAATCAGAACTCAGATCTGGATCCAAGTTTTCCAAATAGCCCTGAGCCTTCTCTAAGTTACACTAAGGACCATGTGAGGGAATGCAGAATATGGGGAGCTCATGGTGATGGCAAGCCACTTTTACCCCTTCCATAATTCTACACCAAACACAGGGAAAGAGTAACTGAGAATTGGGGTTATTGAGTTTATGTACAGCACCCAGTGGATCTGTTGTGAAGGGTGACCTATGAATACAATTTACTGTTTGTCACTGATCTAAACCATTCCTACACCGAGTTTTAAAGTCAGAGTGCAGTGTTCACTGCTTGCTAGGGATTTTTCACTAAAGGAATAGGGGAACAGATGTGTAAATCATTTCCAGTGGGGACCCCCAAAATAGCTAGCTAAGGGCCTGATCCTTCATATGCTCTCAAATATCATTAGTGCCACTCAGTTCAAAGGGGTTAATTGCAAGAGTAAAGACACACACACACACACACACACACACACACGAGAATAGGAATATTTTGTCCATTCTTGTTGGACCAACTTCACTGAAGATTCAGCAAAGAAAAACCACCAGTTGTATTAGCTTGTTTCTCCCTACACGTACAATGGTTGGCACCTATGCATCTTCATTGACCTCCATGGAGTTACTCCTGACTGACACCAGTGTAAGGGAAAGGAGAAGTGATGTGACTATAAGGAATCACAGAGAGAATAATTTTCTTTTAAGACTGAACAAGGCACTTTTTAGAAGGAATGTAGTTTTGCCCCAATATTACTCTCTGTCTCTCTCCATTTTACTGCAGATCCTCCATCTAGAACCTTCTTCAGCTTTTCCCCGGACAACTATGGATGTAAAATATGCATATCCTCTGTCCTATGCCTTTCAGTGTTATCTCAGTGTTTAAATGGTAAAGAGTTAATAGGAATGAAAAATTGACATACTATCTTGCCCACATGTTAAAAAATGGGCACCCATAGTGTACTATTTGTTTCTTTGAAATATTTTATATTAACTGACACTACTGCGAGACATGAACCAGGCCTGCAGTATCATAATGTTTACATTGTCTGTCCTAGAGTTCACTAAAAGGCATTATAATGGCTGCCATAAATCGTTAGCATCAGCTGACTATTATCTTACAGTGATATCTGAGAGCTTATTTTTCCTACTCTAATGTCTGGAAGAATATTGGAGTAACTGTGTGATATCTGCTAGCAAAGTGTGAAGCTGTACTGGTATTTACTGGATGGTCTCTGAACCAAAGCTGACAGACATGGGTTTCATTCAGCAATCACTTGCCGGGTGAGCTGGGCAGGATTGACTTTCTACCTGAATTGCATGCTCACCCCAATGAACAGCTCTCCTTTTGTCACATAAATAACTTATTCTGTCAGAAAATTTACCATTCACCTCTAAAACCCATCTTCCAAAAGATTAAAGTTTTGTTGTTTTTTAAAAAAAGCTTCTCTATATAATCTATCACAGAGTTTTATGGAAACTATTATTATCTGACAGCACCTCTGTGAATACTAGACTGGAGATACATGATTTGATTTAATTACATCTCTTATTTCTAAAGCCACTTTAAAGTTCATTGACATACATTTTTATTTGCTCCAAATGTAATGCTCAACTCTTATTTATTTTACTTGCCTTGAGTTTGTTTATTGCCTGTCCAATTTTAGGGTTCTAGTCTCATGTCTATGCTCATCCAAACTCCCATTTGCATTAATTTTGGTTAGGTAAATCTAATATATATTCTCATCATTGTCATAATAATCAACCAGTTATCTTCCTCTGGAGATAGTATTTGGATCTTCCAATACTAATTACAAGCAGATCTTTTTGGGCTAGATCTAAATTTGGAATACATATTCAAGCAGGGGAGTAAGAATGCCCCCATGTACTCTCCGAGGTGGGCTAATTGGAGTTTGAGGACAAACATGCAGGGAGCACCATGCCCACTTACTTGGTCTGAAGGCAGGCATGTGGGAAGAAGTGAAGAACAAGTGGAGCCAAGGGGTGTCCTCAAAGAACTGGCTAGCACAACTGAGCCAGCCTGGGGCATAGTATAATTTTCTGTTTGAAGAGGCCCACGAGCAAATTATTACATCCTCTAACAAAGGGGAAGTGTTTCCATTGGCTTCCCAGATCTTTGGATCAGGCCATTCATGACTGATTCTAGAAGGGGCTCCACATGGATAGATTTTTCACCTTACTGAGGTCCATGTAGAATGCTTCTTGGAGGATCAGTGCCTTACACTGTGTGTGGCTTACTTCTCTGTGCCAGTAGAGCACTATGTAAACAATAAACTTTTTATTATGCTGAAATGCAATTCCACTGCCATTTAAAATATTTTGGATGAAATCTCCAAAATTTGCATTTTGCTGGGGAGAATATTATTGATGACCAAATTCATTAGTTTCACTTTTCTAGCAACTAGCTGAAGTCTGCCAGTTCAACTGAAGTGATGTTCACTGAGTGCTTTGAATTCACTGGAATAACGCAATGAGCATTATACCGATGACACTCCTGGGGATGGGTTGATTGGTTCTGGATTGTTACACTTATACCTTTTGGAGCTATATATTTTAAAATATTTCAGTGAGTATTTTAGCAGAATCAGGATTCTACATTAAGATATCTTATTCCAAATTGCACAGATTGATTAGAACACACAAGTTTAACCAGATGTTTCAAAAGAACACAAGTGCAAAATCAAGGAGCGTAGCAGATGTTATTGGGATATGTGTGAAGAGACTGCTGGTTTCCTGGTGGCAGATTACCTGCCTGACAGCTTCACTGGATGCATTAGGGAGCTGACCTGAGCTTTTTTTCTATGTATAATTTATTTACACAGGAAAGCTGAGCTCAAAAACAAAGCATGATTTGACGATGCTTTCTGCTTTTTAACCCACATTTGCCACCAAGATGATGGAGGCATAAAATGTATTGACCAAACCATAAAGCAAAACATATTCATGATGAAGCTTTGATATGTAATAACAATGGCTTTAGTTATGTGTATTTATCCACTTAACATGATTTTCCACTGGCCTTCAATAGCTGTTTTATCCTATGTGATGTGGGTTTCTAATCCCCCGCTCAATCAGTTTTCTGCTTTACAGTACATCAGTGTGGAGTAAACACATTACTTTTTTGCTGCTCGTGCTTTTGCTGCCTCCTCCTGTGACATCAATTTTTCCAGGAGTGGTCTCCATATCTAATACTTTTTATCCAGTTAAACCACTAACAAAGGGCCCCATCCTCAGCTGGGGTAAACTGTCTTCTATGGAGCTATGCCAGTTTATAACAACTGACGATCTGGACCTGCATATCCTTGTCATAATAGTACTATTACAACACAAATGGCATTACAACTTATTGCAGTGTCACTGCAATCCAATACTTATTTTTGGTGACATAATATAAAAAAAGTCCAATTCCCTGCATAGGAAGCAGGGATATTTGCTATCCCTGTCAAATATAATATGCAGATGGGCCAGAGACACAATTGGTGAGGTGATCAACCTAGAAAGGCTCTATGAAAATAGTGATTATGAGGAGGAGCAGGAGGTTGTTTGGGACATGAGAAATGGGAGGTTCCAAAGGCAGAGGACGACAATGTGCCATCGTATTGTGAGGGCCCCCAAGTATTCTGTGCCCTGGTCTACACTAGCCATTGAGGTCGAATTTAGCAGCGTTAAATCGATGTAACCCTGCACCCGTCCACATGACGAAGCCCTTTTTTTGACTTAAAGGGCTCTTAAAATCCATTTCCTTAGTCCACCCCTGACAAGGGGATTAACACTGATATTGGTTTTGCTGGGTCGAATTTGGCGTACTGTGGACGCAATTAGACGGTATTGGCCTCCGGGAGCTATCCCAGAGTGCTCCATTGTGACCGCTCTGGACAGCACTCTCAACTCAGATGCACTGACCAGGTAGACAGGAAAAGGCCCGCGAACTTATGAATTTCAATTTCCTGTTTGGCCAGTGTGACAAGCTGCAGGTGACCATGCAGAGCTCATCAGCAGAGGTGACCATGCAGAACTCATCAGCAGAGGTCACCATGATGGAGTCCCAGAATCGCAAAAGAGCTCCAGCATGGACCGAACGGGAGGTACGGGATCTGATCGCTGTATGGGGAGAGGAATCCGTGCTATCAGAACTATGTTCCAGTTTTCAAAATGCCAAAACATTTGTGAAAATCTCCCAGGGCATGAAGGACAGAAGCCATAACAGGGACCCGAAGCAGTGCCGCGTGAAACTTAAGGAGCCGAGGCAAGCCTACCAGAAAACCAGAGAGGCGAACGGCCGCTCCGGGTCAGAGCCCCAAACATGCCGCTTCTATGATGAGCTGCATGCCATTTTAGGAGGTTCAGCCACCACTACCCCAGCTATGTTGTTTGACTCCTTCAATGGAGATGGAGGCAACACGGAAGCAGGTTTTGGGGACGAGGAAGACGATGATGAGGAAGCTGTAGATAGCTCACAGCTAACAAGCAGAGAAACTGGTTTTCCCGACAGCCAGGAACTGTTTCTCACCCTGAACCTGGAGCCAATGCCCCCGAACCCACCCAAGGCTGCCTCCCGGACCCACCAGGCAGAGAAGGGACCTCTGGTGAGTGTACCTTTTAAAATACTATACAAGGTTTAAAAGCCAGCATGTTTAATGATTAATTTGCCCTGGCATTTGTGGCTCTCCTGGATACACTCCCAAAGCCTTTGCAAAAGGTTTCTGGGGAGGGCAGCCTTATTCCATCCACCATGGTAGGACACTTTACCACTCCAGGCCAGTAGCACGTACTCGGGAATCATTGTAGAACAAAGCATTGCAGTGTATGTTTGCTGCCGTTCAAACAACATCCGTTCTTTATCTCTCTCTGTGTTATCCTCAGGAGACTGATATCATTCATGGTCACCTGGTTGAAAGAGGGTGCTTTTCTTAAGGGGACATTCAGAGGTGCCCATTCCTGCTGGGCTGTTTGCCTATGGCTGAACAGAAATGTTCCCCACTGTTAGCCACGCGGTGGGGGGAGGCAAAATGCAACCTTGTAACAAAAGCACATGTGCTATGTATGTAATGTTAACAGCAAGTTTTACTGTGAAAGAGTGTATCCATTGTTCTATAAAATGTGTCTTTTCAAATACCACTGTCCCTTTTTTTTTTCTCCACCAGCTGCATGTGTTTCAAGGATCACAGGATCTTCTCCTTCCCAGAGGCTAGCGAAGATTAGAAGGCGAAAAAAATGCACTCGCGATGAAATGTTCTCTGAGCTCATGCTGTCCTCCCACACTGACAGAGCACAGACGAATGCATGGAGGCAGACAATGTCAGAGTGCAAGAAAGCACAAAATGACCGGGAGGAGAGGTGCCGGGCTGAAGAGAGTAAGTGGCGGGGAGTGGGCTGAAGCTGAAAGGTGGTGGCAGCGTGGTGAGAGGAGGCAGGATTCAATGCTGAGGCTGCTGGAGGATCAAACTAATATGCCTCAGTGAATGATTGAGCTGCAGAAAAGGCAGCAGGAGCACAGACCGCCTCTACAGCCCCTGTGTAACCAACCACCCTCCTCCCCAAGTTCCATAGCCTCCTCACCCAGACGCCCAAGAACGCGGGGGGGGGGCCGGGCTCCGGCCCCCCAGCCACTCCACCCCAGAGGATTGCCCAAGTAACAGAAGGCTGGCATTCAATAAGTTTTAAACTTTTAAAGTGCTGTACGGCCTTGTCCTTCCCTCCTCCACCACCCCTCCTGGGCTACCTTGGTAATTATCCCCCTATTTGTGTGATGAATTAATAAAGAATGCATGAATGTGAAGCAACAATGACTTTATTGCTTCTGCAAGTGGTGATCAAAGGGAGGTGGGGAGAGTGGTTAGTTTACAGGGAAGTACAGTGAACCAAGGGGCGGGGGATTTCATCAAGGAGAAACAAACAGAACTTTCACACCATAGCCTGGCCAGTCATGAAACTGGTTTTCAAAGATTCTCTGATGCACACTGCATTCTCCTGTGCTCTTCTAACTGCCCTGGTGTCTGGCTGTGCGTAACCAGCAGCCAGGCAATTTGCCTCAACCTCCCACCCTGCCATAAACGTCTCCCCCTTACTCTCGCAGATATCGTGGAGCGCACAGCAAGCAGTAATAACAGTGGGAATATTGGTTTCACTGAGGTCTAACTGAGTCAGTAAACTGCACCAGCGTGCTTTTAAACATCCAAATGCACATTCTACCACCATTCTGCACTTGCTCAGCCTGTAGTTGAACAGCTCCTGACTACTCTCCAGGCTGCCTATGTATGGCTTCATGAGCCATGGCATTAAGGGGTAGGCTGGGTCCCCAAGGATGACTATAGGCATTTCAACATCCCCAATGGTTATTTTCTGGTCTGAGAAGAAAGTTCCTTCCTGCAGCTTTTGAAACAGACCAGAGTTCCTGAAGATGCAAGCGTCATGTACCTTTCCTGGCCATCCCACATTGATGTTGGTGAAATGTCCCTTGTGATCCACCAGTGCTTGCAGCACTATTGAAAAGTACCCCTTGCGGTTTATGTACTCACTGGCTTGGTGCTCCAGTGCCAAGATAGGGATATGGGTTCCATCTATGGCCCCATCACAGTTAGGGAATCCCATTGCAGCAAAGCCATCTACTATAACCTACACATTTCCCAGGGTCACTACCCTTGATATCAGCAGATCTTTGATTGCGTTGGCTACTTGCATCACAGCAGCTCCCACAGTAGATTTGCCCACTCCAAATTGATTCCCAACTGACTGGTAGCTGTCTGGCATTGCAAGCTTCCACAGGGCTATTGCCACTCGCTTCTCAACTGTGAGGGCTGCTCTCATCTTGGTATTCTTGCACCTCAGGGCAGGGAAAAGCAAGTCACAAAGTTCCATGAAAGTGCCCTTATGCATGCGAAAGTTTCGCAGCCACTGGGAATCATCCCAGACCTGCAACACTATGCGGTCCCACCAGCCTCGGCTTGTTTCCTGAGCCCAGAATCGGCATTCCGCCACATGAACCTGCCCCATTAGCACCATGATGCCCACATTGGCAGGGCCCATGCTTTGAGAGAAGTCTGTGTCCATGTCCTCATTACTCTTGTCACTGCGCTGATGTCACCTACTCGCCCGGTTTCGCTTTGCCAGGTTCTGGTGCTGCATATACTGCTGGAAAATGCGTGTGGTGTTTAATGTGCTCCTAACTGCCAAAGTGATCTGAGCGGGCTCCATGCTTGCTGTGGTATGGTGTCTGCACAGAAAAAAGGCGCGGAACGATTGTCTGCTGTTGCCCTGATGGAGGGAGGGGCGACTGACAATATGGCTTACAGGGTTGGCTTACAGGGAATTAAAATCAACAAAGGGGGTGGCTTTGTGAGAAACTGAATGGCTGCCTCAAGGATAGAACTCAAAACTGGGTTTAGCAGGCCATCGATTTCACAGAGGGAGGGAGGAGAAAATGAATACAAAACAAATCTGGTCTATTTCTTGTTTTGAGCCACTTCATCTATCTTTATACATCATGCTGGCAGCAGATTGTGCAGTACAACTGCTAGGCAGAAGGTGCTCGGCAGAAGATGGTGCAGTATGACTACTGGCCATCATCTTCTGCTAGCTGCAAATTAAAAGACAGTGCACTGCCGGTAAGACTCAATCGCCATGAAATGAAACAAGGGAAATGACCTAACTGATTCACTCCCATGTTTTCCCAGGCGCCCAGTTAAAAGAGCACCCAGGACTACATTGACGACGGCTACCAGTCATACTGCACTGTCTGCTGCCAAAAGGCAATAAAGTACTGCTGTATAGCAATGCAGTACCATGTCCGCCAGCACCCAGGAGACATATGGTGACGGTTAGCTGAGCGGGCTCCATGCTTGCCGTGGTATGACGTCTGCACAGGTAACTCAAGAAAAAAGGTGCAAAACGATTGTTTGCCCTTGCTTTTACGGAGGGAGGGAGGGGACGGGGGCCTGACGATATGTACCCAGAACCACCCGCGACAATGTTTTAGCCCCATTTAGGCACTGGGATTTCTACCCAGAATTCAAATGGGCGGTGGAGACTGTGGGAACTGTGGGATAGCTACCCACAGTGCAAAGCTCCGGAAGTCGACTGTTGCCTCGGTACTGTGGACAACAGTCCGCCGACTACATGCACTTAGAGCATTTGTGTGGGGACACACACACTCGACTGCATAAAAACGCTTTCTACAAAACCGACTTCTATAAATTCGACCTAATTTCGTAGCGTAGACATACCCTGTGTAATATTCTGCAAGCTTGCCAGAAGACTGAGTGTAAGCCTCATCCAAATCCCAGCTGCTTTACTATCACTGGGCTGAGTGCATCTAGAGTTGTATGAAGTGTAGCAGCATCAAGATTTAGCCTCCTTGTTTGGTTTCAGCTTTGGCTAGTTTGTGTTCTTGCAACTTTTTGTTCAAATGACCCCAAAAACTCATATTCGGACTGACCCCAAACACCATATTTTACCAGGCTACTGGGAGAAATCATGTGAGACTGCTGAGTTTCAATGAATCCCTGGAGTTTCCTGAAACTTTGGCACAGCTTCGCTCAATTGATTACAAATTCACCCCAAAGCTTTATGAACTCCAGCAAACCAGGGCTAAGTTTCAGGTGTATTGAAAATGAATTTACTCTAGTTTCAGCTTTCCTTAGAAAACTTTTGCATCTTTCCCTCCTGTTCGGGGTCGATGTTGTGGAAGTCCATTGCTGTCATGTGGGCAATATGCAAGGGCCAAGACAGCTTTATGGGGAAATACACAGCCAAGAACGCTGAGCTCCTGACAGAGCACAGGGAGGGTTCTGAATGTTCAGCCACCTTCATGGCTGATAGCAGAACCCAAACATGAAGTTCTCTGGGTGCTCCAAACCCTCTTTAAAAAGGACAAGAACATAGCTATTGCCTCACCAGAAGAGAATTTTGGGCTTCATAGTTATGAAGGCTCTGGCAATAGCAGTGTCTGATAGCTTAAAGAATAGTGAATCCCTTCAACAGTTGCCCAGAGTTGCAAATAGGTAGAAAAATAACTTCCTTTACCCTGTGGTGATCAGTTTATACCTTGAACTATGATGTCTGTTTTCTCATTGCTGGCTTAGCTTGAATAATGACAAATGCTTGTAATGGTTATAAAATCAAAATGTTGTTTTAAAATGCTAGCTAGAGATTTAATTGTGACCTGTTGTGGCAGTTTAACTATGTACTGTGTAAAGAAATATTCCCCTTTTCATTGGTCCAACAGTAACTGCTTTTTAATTGCATGAACTGTGTCTTGTTCTCAAGTTAATGTCTGGGTAATAATCAGGGATTGATCATTTTTTTCACTCTGTTTTATAATTTTGAACAGTTAAGTCAGATCTTCTAGAACTGCTACAGGGAGTGTAATTAGTGTAACACACTGATTAATCTAAATACCGATTTATCATTTGGCCCTTTCTGACAACTAGGGCAAAAGGTTTTGAGGCTCAGATCCTTAAAGATATTTAGGTGCCTAACTCCCATGGATTTTGATTGGAGTTAGATGCCTAAATACCTTTGAGGATCTCTGCTTTAGTGCATCCAGATGATATTATAATAAGCCTAGAATGCAAATACAGAGATGTAGTGGATAAACTTATTTATTGAAGTTTGGGTTAGGTAGTTTATTGGTCTGAAACCTGCATTCTAATCTCTAAACACTAGATGCCAGATACTATTACCAAATTCACATTGCAGATCTCCAGAATTTGGCTCTGTTATGCATTTTTTTCACCTCATCACCACATCCAGGCCTAGTTAGAATCCCTGGGCATCTAGAAAGGATGGAGAGATCTATGTTTGTGGAAATAGAGCCCAAAAAGAGGATGAAATTGACAACAGCCCAAATGATATTTTAATAATTTTTTTATGTATAGGCATTTCTATTGTGATCATTATAGTATCTGAACACTGGGAGACAATGTGAAATAGGCAGATCTGAAGAAAATTTTTGAGCATAAATTAATGCCAGTTATTTTTCAGTGATATATGTGAAGAGGTGGTGGTATCAGTCCTATTCCTAAATGGACATGTATGCACACCATATTAAACCAGTATTAAAATGAATGAGCATGAAATTGTCCCCTTGTTATCACCGACACATCAGAAAGCTCCACAACTACGAGTCAAGACTGAATTGTCGTTTCTGGGTTGATACTCATGTTTGAATTAAAATAACCCTTCAACATTTCTTCTCATTCTGCTTGGAGAAGAAAAATTGAGGTCCAAACTGAAGGAATCAAGTAGAAGGTTAAGACGTAAGCACACTCAAAATCTGGGCCTGATTCTTGTGTCTGGCTGAGGTGCACTCTGAGCAAGAGTCAGAGGGATTCAGGCTAGAGCTGGCTGGCTCCTACAATAAATTAGAGCTTTCTTAGCACTCGGGGGGCTATTCTAGTGGCAGCCAAATGGAGCATAGGTCTATTTCTAAGCCATGCCTCTCATTCAATGCTGGTTCTATATCATCTGAAGATTCACCCGCACGTAGGGGATTCCCAGCTGTCCAGATAGGGGTTACTGGTACCTTTGCGGAGGTAGACGAGCATAAATGAGACATAGCAGAACAAAGACACTGGATTTATGGTTTATTAAAACAATCTGTAACCCACTAACCCCCTCTTTTGTCCTATGACTGCAAAGGTGTTAACAGGCCTTTCTACCCTGAATGGTCCTTTAGAATATGTGCTAACTACTTATGCTAAACAATCTGTTCCGCCTTGTATTTAGGTGTGATCCTCCGAGTACCTTTCCCAGACCTGAAGAAGAGTTTGGAGTGGCTTGAAAGCTTGTCTCTCTCACCAACAGAAGTTGGTCCTATAAAAGATATTCCCTCACCCACCTTGTCTCTCTACATGGCAGAACAGACATTGGGAACCTGAGACCCCAGTCTTATCAATATAGCAGCTTTCAGCGGGTCCAGCCTACTCCTAGCGTGGCAATTGGTAAAATTCACATTGACTCTAGTGGAGTAAGATTTATTGGATTGAGATTCAACACTCAGCAGATAGAATTAACAAGTCTTTATTAGTAAGGCAAAACACCAGCAAGCAGCAATCAGTTACTTATGAGTAAGGCTAAGATTTTGTCATGGTTATTTTTAGTAAAAGTCACGGACAGGTCATGGGCAATAAACAATAATTCACTGAAGCTGTGACCTGTCTGTGACTTTTACTGCTGCCGCTCCGTGGTTTCTCCCTCTGCCATGGTGGCTGGAAGCTGTGCGGTTCCTCCTCTTTCCATGGCAGCTGGAAGCTGCAGTGTGACCATATTTCCCAAAGAGAAAACTGGACACCCCCAGCTGCTCGCTTGAGGCATCCCCCTCTCCCTGTGCGAGGTTCACCGGTTACTTTAACCCTTAGGAGGGCCCTCTCAGAAGTCTGTCAGCTGTCACTGGAACCTTGCAGGAGGCCACCTGTCACTGCTGTCACCTGGCGCTGGAACCCTGCCAGGGCCCCACTGGCTGCCAGCTCCAGAGTCCTGCTGACCCAGGGACTGGAGCAGAGAATGTCACAGAGGTCTCTGGAAGTCATGGATTATGAGTGGGAAGCTGATTGGGGTGCCACCAAATGCACTCTAGGACTTGTTAGTTCACAGCTTCCCTGATCTTTTGTTAGGCTATGTAACTTGTTATCTTTTCTTATTCATGTGAATTACATCCTCATTTTCCTATTAACTCTCCTCCCCATCAAAGCAGGTTTTGTGTTTTCTCAAACCTGTCTTTTCTAGCTTCGGAGTTACTTTATCTTCTGTTTTCCTCTCAAACATGATTCCTCCCCATCTTTCTTGCACATGTGCAATTCTACTTATGTTAAACTGTTATCAGAGCAAGCTCTGTTAGGCCCAAATATAAGTTCACTTCCAACAGAACTGAGGCGACAATAAAAATCTGTAGCCCATTCTTGGCCTGCTCATTAGACTATTATATATGAGAGAGTGGTACTTTACTCTCCACTTATTGGATTTGTATCATTATAACATTCTTCCCCTGACTGCTAAAGGTAAAGACTGAAATGAGACAATTTCATCTCCCCCTTCACTATTTTGAAGAATCCATTTGTTTCAACCAAAATGTTTGGAGAGGAAAGTGAGCACATACTGCTGCATGCTCAAAATAAAGGTGATGCCTCCTTTCTGTCACAAAGTTCTATGCCGTTGCTTGTTGATTTATATTTTAGAAAGAAACACTGATTAATAAAAAGGAGTAAGGGTAGGGTGGGAATAGAAAATGTGGCCTCCCATCTGCACTGGTCTGGCCAGACACATGTGGAGCACACTGAAGGGGTGATTATGATGGGATCCCTGGGGTACAACCTTGAACTGTGGGACTGCTGTGCCCCTTAACTCTCCAGCCTGACTCTCATATTGCTTTGTCAATGACAAGCAGCAAACCCCTCCAGGCGCTGTTATCACTCAGCCACCAGCATGCAGAGGCACAACCAGCTAAGTTGCATGAATACTTCCGAAGCCACTCATGAACTATACACAGGGAAAACCATCAAATCTCCCAAGCCCCGACCCTTTCACCCCAGAAATATACCATCTTACACAAGATGTTCACCACTTTGTTAAAGGAAAGCGAACGTGCACCAGCTTTTGTAACCTAAGCAAGTTCCCCAAGCCCTTCAGACAAACTCACTGGAAATGAGAGACCATTTAACGTACGTTTATTAACTATAGGAAGATAGATTTTTAGTGGTTGGCATAAAGGTCAGAGATAGTTACTTTAAGAAAATAAAAAGTAAACACATTCTAAATCCTAAACCTTTAGCCTAAGCAAGAATTGAATCAAACAGCTTTTCTCACCCCACTGGGTGTTGCCAGTAGGTTACAATTCTTAATACATTGGCTGAATTTCCTTCTCAGTGTGGGACCAATCTCCTCAGTTCGAAGTCATTTTCTTTCCAACATTCTTATTGACTTCAGTGTAGGTGGGGGAGGAGAGAGGTGGTCACATGATGCCACTGTCCCTTACTTTATACTCTCAATCCATATCCCTGATACTGACCCAGGCATGCCCTGGTGGGCCTTACTGAATCACAGAGTTGAGCAATCTCCATTGTGTGGTGTTTTTGCAACTAAGTCATAGAGTTAAACAATCTCCATTGTGTGGTGTTTGCGCAGCTGCCTCTTATTGAATTGTAAATCTTTTGTTTTCAATTCCCCTGCTGGTCAATGGTTGTTTAATGCCTGCCTGGATATGGGTCACCTCCTCTGTTGTCACTGGTGAACTAGCAGTGGGCGTTTCCCAAACTCACCACATATTTCAATAACAACCATATAGCAAAATTTCATAACTTCTTACACACTAACAATATACATATTTTGACAGAGCAATGAGTTACAGCAGCTCATGACTTTTCATATGGTATCTTATATGGCATGCTTTCTATGAAATATCACAACTATAAATGAATGATGAATATGGGGGTTACGGAGTGCTACTTTGAGGTACAGTGTGTCACAGTAGTTTAGCATGTTACTTGCCAATGTCTTGTGGGGGAGGGATAGTGCCCCAGACGTACCCTCCAGCCTGGAGCTCAGCCTAGGGCAATGTGATTTTGCACCATCCCCAATATGGGCCTGGGCATTAATCACACCATCTGGCCCTTTGTTTTCAAGACACATGGTCCTGATGGTAGTTTGATTCTGTCCTATTAAGATTTTTATTTTTTGGATAATACAAGGTAACAAAAAGGGCAAATAAAGTAATGTAAAATAGTGAAACTCTAAGGCTAAAATCTATACATGTTAAATTAGCAAGGATGTTTTATACAATGGCTATGTAAGAGAATGTACTAAGAGAGCCATCCTGTGGTAAGGGAAAGTTTATTCTATGTATATATGATGATGATGAACTATTCTCTCTCCAGATGTTTGTTCTCTATCCATACATGAAGACTACGCCGGCTTTTCATCTTTGAGTACTGGGTCTGATCTCTTAAACCAGTGACTCCACTTACAGAAGTGTTATTCCAGATTTAAAGTGTAAGTGAGGCTTAAGTTCTTTGGTTTCAATTAGACTTTATACCCAGGGCAGTTGTTATTCAGAGTTTATTAGTTTCATTTTCCAGTGTTTGTTTTTAGCAATTTTTGAGTTTTATGTAGATGTCTAAAAATCAGGGGTTTTCAGGCCATTCCCTGTCTCATGGATATAACATACATTACTAAAAAAGAAAAGGAGTACTTGTGGCACCTTAGAGACTAACAAATTTATTTGAGCATAAGCTTTCGTGAGCTACAGCTCACTTCATCAGATGCATTCAGTAGCAAATACAGTGGGGAGATTTATATACACAGAGAACATGAAACAATGGGTGTTACCATACACACTGTAAGGAGAGTGGTCACTTAAGATGAGCTATTACCAGTGGGGGGTGGGGCGGGACCGAGGAAGGAAGAAAACCTTTTGTAGTGATAATCAAGGTGGACCATTTCCAGCAGTTGACAAGAACATCTGAGGAACAGTAGAGGGGGGAGGGGTAGGAATAAACATGGGGAAATAGTTTTACTTTGTGTAATGACCCATCCACTTACACAAAGGTCTTCAATCCTGCTTCTTACCTCTGGAGGAACTTTGCTACACTGAAGCATTGAACAAAGAACTGAATGACCCATCCCAGCTGGAGGTACTCCAGAGACTTGATTTGAACCTGCAGTTTATTTTTCATTGTTTCATGTTCTCTGTGTGTGTATATCAATCTCCCCTCTGTTTTTTCCACCAAATGCATCCGATGAAGTGAGCTGTAGCTCACGAAAGCTTATGCTCTAATAAATTTGTTAGTCTCTAAGGTGCCACAAGTACTCCTTTTCTTTTTGCGAATACAGACTAACACGGCTGCTACTGTGAAACCACACATTATTAGTTACAGTAGTATGTAGTGTAAAGAATAATCTTTTTAATGTTCCCTAGTGTGCTTTAACATAGTACTGTTTTAAACCACACTGTGTTAAAGTGCCTTGGGCAACCTTCTGTGTGTGCCAGCAGTGTTTACACAGACCCATTAATGTGTAACATGGTAATGTGCTTTAGAAATCACATCCCTATAGTCTGCATTACTACTCCATGTAGACAAGCCCTAGATACAAGTAACCATTTCTAGTGTTGTCCCAGTTTTATTGGATAAATGTTGATTTTTTTTTTAATTTTAATTTTTTGGTAGCAGGGGTGTTTTACTGGTATTTATCTGGTAAAACCTAAAATCTGAAGCCCTATTAATACCAATATTGTGAATAAAAGTCCTGTTATAGATCTGGTTGAGTTCCCCCCCAGCTGAACACTGTGACCCTAAGTACACCTGTACTGTATTTATACCATACACATCACTGCAATGAGGTTTGTACAAAATATACCTTGTAAGGTATCATTTGAAAACTAGTAACACACTGATTATTAATGTCATTGTAAATTGCATGTGTTCACTTTATATGTGTAGTTATGAATTTCCTTTGTATAATGTTATGAGAACATGTTTAAAACAAAGACAGCCTAGCCTAAATAATGGTGATAAACAGGTCTGTCCTAGACAAAGGAATGTTTGTTTACCTCAATGTACATATTAGCTATAAACGAAGTTATGTGGCTAAACCAGATGGGGTTGCCTTGAGCCTGAACTTGAGAGACAGAGAATTAACATGGCTCCTCTGCACCCAGGAGAGACACAGGAGATAGGGGAGGCCTTGCTAACTTTAAGAACAAAGATAGTTCTTTGGGACTATAAGGAAGAGACAGAGTGCCTTTATCTCCTAAGAAGACAAAAGAAACCAGGACCCAGTAATTCTATGGAAGGTCCCGACTGAGAGAGACAAAGAATTATTATTTCTCTGAGTGGTCCAGGAGAGGGCTGGACAGTTCAGGGCAGACCGTTTTGTGGAAATTTGGAATGGGAAGTATGTTGGAGTCATTTTGCCAGGTGTAACCAAAACAGGGTGGGGCTGTTATGGTGTAGGCAAGCTGCTGGGTCAGAGCACTGAACCAGGTCTGCATAGCACTCAGGATACTCATGCTTGTCTTCTGGCTGTTTGGTGTCCAGTGAGCCACAGCAGCAGAGCATTTAAGGCACCCAGGTAATAGGGCAGGAAATGACACAATCCCTCACCGGTCTGGATTGCACCCCATAATGTGAAAGAGACTCACCAAACTGCTGTGAGGGGATTTAAACAGTGAATCCAACATGCCCTTAGCTTGCTGGTGAGGGCAGAGTTTAGGCAATGCCCTGCCTTTGAGCCTCTAGGTAGGTACTCCAGACCTCAAGTCTGACACCCCTGTGGGCAGTGGGAACCCCGAAGTCCAATTGCCTAGGTCCTGAAAGTAGTGCCATCTCCCCACAGCCTCCCAGCAGCTCCCCAGAATCCCAACAAAGTGTTATCCTTCGGGTTTACAGTTCACTTCTTCAGGGGACACGGAACACTGAAAACCAATAGACACACAGAATAACTTAGTGCAGGAGTCTAGAACACCATTGCTCTTTACTTAGTAGCATGAGAAATATATAAATCTAGTCAAATTAATAAACACACCTATATGCATTTTTCTGCCGCAGGTTCTTCTCCATTCTGGAGAGTTCTTTTTGGCTGAACATAGCCCTCTGGGGTATTCCGGTTTCTTCTCCTGCAGCCCAGGGTTTCTCTTCAGAATGGTGGATTCTTCTCTAGCCCTTCGCTGGTTCTGTAGTTAAACCAACCCTATCCTCTGTCCCCTTCCCCCCTCCACCCCACTATGAAACCACACCTATCTCTTATCTCTGGTGCCCAAAGCTTCCTGACTTTCTGATAGTTTCTTGAGATTATATGTCCCCATACTAACACTTGGGTTCTTTGTTCTCCTACTAGATATCACAGTTCAGGGCAACTGCACCTATATTTCTCCACCATAGTCCACAAAGGGCACCAGCTCCTCAGGCATCACAGCTCTTGGACAGGTTTCAGAGTAGCAGCCGTGTTAGTCTGTATTCGCAAAAAGAAAAGGAGTACTTGTGGCACCTTAGAGACTAACAAATTTATTAGAGCATAAGCTTTCGTGAGCTACAGCTCACTGCATCCGATGAAGTGAGCGGTAGCTCACGAAAGCTTATGCTCTAATAAATTTGTTAGTCTCTAAGGTGCCACAAGCTCTTGGACAGAGACCCATGTCTCTGGGCTATTCCAGGCAGCAGTGTCCTACATACACTATGATATTCCCAGCAACCCAGAGTGCCTAAACAGGCACTTTGTTTTCTCTCCAGAGGTTAAGCCCACTTTATTCCCCGCAATTATAAGTTAGCACACAACTCTTTTTAAGCAAGGTGAAAGAATTATAGAGAAAACAGTAAAACAATAAAGGAACCTACATGCATACTAGAATGCATACTACATGCATACTTACCAGAGGTCACATCAACATACTTACAAGAGGTCACATCAACTCAAATCTCAGGCTCTGGTAGGTGTAAGTTCTTCAAAACTCACAGCTGGGTTTCCCCTGTGTCTACAAGTTTATAACTATCTCAGATTCAGAATCAGAACAGCCATGAATTGTTGTGTGTCCTTTAGGCAGTGTAAGCCTTTGATCTTAGCCTCATGTGACAGGTGCTTAACAGACCACTCCCCAGGGCATAACTTCAAAAGGCTGTGTTTTCGCATAACTGGAAGTGAGGAATTTGCATTCACCTTCCCCTAGCAATTCCTTTGGAAAACCACTACACTTTTTGTTCCAAAACTCCATTCTTGTCTGGCACATTTGAATCCCCAGATTTACATGTCCCCCCCTTTCCCCCTCCTGAGAGGTTACATGTAATCCTGGCCCACAACAATACATAATCCATTCATTTAATACAATGGATCCCAAAGATACTTAAATGTAATTCAGTAAGATCATAGAATCATAGAATATCCGGGTTGGAAGGGACCCCAGAAGGTCATCTAGTCCAACCCCCTGCTCAAAGCAGGACCAAGTCCCAGTTAAATCATCCCAGCCAGGGCTTTGTCAAGCCTGACCTTAAAAACCTCTAAGGAAGGAGATTCTACCACCTCCCTAGGTAACGCATTCCAGTGTTTCACCACCCTCTTAGTGAAAAAGTTTTTCCTAATATCCAATCTAAACCTCCCCCATTGCAACTTGAGACCATTACTCCTCGTTCTGTCATCTGCTACCATTGAGAACAGTCTAGAGCCATCCTCTTTGAAACCCCCTTTCAGGTAGTTGAAAGCAGCTATCAAATCCCCCCTCATTCTTCTCTTCTGCAGACTAAACAATCCCAGCTCCCTCAGCCTCTCCTCATAAGTCATGTGCTCTAAACCCCTAATCATTTTCGTTGCCCTTCGTTGTACTCTTTCCAATTTATCCACATCCTTCCTGTAGTGTGGGGCCCAAAACTGGACACAGTACTCCAGATGAGGCCTCACCAGTGTCGAATAGAGGGGAACGATCACGTCCCTCGATCTGCTCGCTATGCCCCTACTTATACATCCCAAAATGCCATTGGCCTTCTTGGCAACAAGGGCACACTGCTGACTCATATCCAGCTTCTCGTCCACTGTCACCCCTAGGTCCTTTTCCGCAGAACTGCTGCCGAGCCATTCGGTCCCTAGTCTGTAGCGGTGCATTGGATTCTTCCATCCTAAGTGCAGGACCCTGCACTTATCCTTATTGAACCTCATTAGATTTCTTTTGGCCCAATCCTCCAATTTGTCTAGGTCCTTCTGTATCCTATCCCTCCCCTCCAGCGTATCTACCACTCCTCCCAGTTTAGTATCATCCGCAAATTTGCTGAGAGTGCAATCCACACCATCCTCCAGATCATTTATGAAGATATTGAACAAAACGGGCCCCAGGACCGACCCCTGGGGCACTCCACTTGACACCGGCTGCCAACTAGACATGGAGCCATTGATCACTACCCGTTGAGCCCGACAATCTAGCCAGCTTTCTACCCACCTTATAGTGCATTCATCCAGCCCATACTTCCTTAACTTGCTGACAAGAATGCTGTGGGAGACCGTGTCAAAAGCTTTGCTAAAGTCAAGAAACAATACATCCACTGCTTTCCCTTCATCCACAGAACCAGTAATCTCATCATAAAAGGCGATTAGATTAGTCAGGCATGACCTTCCCTTGGTGAATCCATGCTGACTGTTCCTGATCACTTTCCTCTCCTCTAAGTGCTTCAGGATTGATTCTTTGAGGACCTGCTCCCTGATTTTTCCAGGGACTGAGGTGAGGCTGACCGGCCTGTAGTTCCCAGGATCCTCCTTCTTCCCTTTTTTAAAGATGGGCACTACATTAGCCTTTTTCCAGTCATCCGGGACTTCCCCCGTTCGCCACGAGTTTTCAAAGATAATGGCCAAGGGCTCTGCAATCACAGCCGCCAATTCCTTCAGCACTCTCGGATGCAATTCGTCCGGCCCCATGGACTTGTGCACGTCCAGCTTTTCTAAATAGTCCCTAACCACCTCTATCTCTACAGAGGGCTGGCCATCTCTTCCCCATTTTGTGTTGCCCAGCACAGCAGTCTGGGAGCTGACCTTGTTAGTGAAAACAGAAGCAAAAAAAGCATTGAGTACATTAGCTTTTTCCACATCCTCTGTCACTAGCTTGCCTCCCTCATTCAGTAAGGGGCCCACACTTTCCTTGGCTTTCTTCTTGTTGCCAACATACCTGAAGAAACCCTTCTTGTTACTCTTGACATCTCTTGCTAGCTGCAGCTCCAGGTGCGATTTGGCCCTCCTGATATCTTTCCTACATGCCCGAGCAATATTTTTATACTCTTCCCTGGTCATATGTCCAACCTTCCACTTCTTGTAAGCTTCTTTTTTATGTTTAAGATCCGCTAGGATTTCACCATTAAGCCAAGCTGGTCGCCTGCCATATTTACTATTCTTTCGACTCATCGGGATGGTTTGTCCCTGTAACCTCAACAGGGATTCCTTGAAATACAGCCAGCATTCCTGGACTCCCTTCCCTTTCATGTTAGTCCCCCAGGGGATCCTGGCCATCTGTTCCCTGAGGGAGTCAAAGTCTGCTTTCCTGAAGTCCAGGGTCCGTATCCCAAGATCTCCCAAGTATGTTGCAGAAAATTACTGTGATGGGTTTAATCTACCTTCGGGCATGCCACTTGATGTATTGGGATTTCACTGAGCTCTCGTGCTTTACTACCCTGGGCTCCCTTTCCCTGTTTTGCTGAATCAGGCTCTCTGGCCTCTGGCAGCACACCCACAGGTAGGGACGCACCAGCTGTGGAATCACACAGTCTGCAAACAGCTCTCTATGTGAAGGCTCAGCAAGGAAATTGCCTAGCAGCTCCCCTCTGGAAAGTACACCCAAAATAATATTGTCTTGCAGTGTAGAGAAATCTATACAACATAAGCTCATAAATTCGTCCCCTCCCTCAATGTGGAGGAAGATATGCACAACTTCTTCCCCTCCTCCCCCCATTAGAAATTGCACAAACTAGGCTAAATATTAAACAAAACAAGTTTATTAACTATAAAAGACAGATTTTAGGTGATTATAAGGGATAGGAAACAGAACAAGCAAATAAAACAAAACACGCATATTAAGTTTAAGATCTTAAAGAGACTGGTTTCAAGAAGTAATTTCTTACCCTAAATGTTGTTTTTAGGCAAGTTGCAGAGTTTCTGTGGCTTAAAGTTCCAGTTATTTCTCTTCACAGACTAGACTCCTGTCTTAGTCTGGACTCAGCCCTGGCCTTTCCTACAGCTCAGTTCCTTTGTCGCTTCAGGCACTTTTAGCAGTCTTTCTTCTTGAGCAGGAAGGCAATGGAGAAGAGTCCTGTTTGGCTTACTCCCCAGCCTTAAATAAGATTTACATAAGGCGGGAAGCTCTTGTTTCCCAGTCTTGACCGCCTCCTCCTTTTAGTGGAAAATTACTAGAAGTCCAAGATCGTGTTTAGTACCAGGTGACAGGACCACCTGACCTAGGCTATGTCTACACTTGCCATTTAAAGTGAAAGTGTCCCTTTTTTTGCACTAAAACAGTGGGAGTGTCTACACTTGTTAATGACTTTTTGCGGTGAAACTCAGAAGTTTCACTGCAAAAAGAAAACCACCTTCATGAGAGGCATACAGTTCTTTCCGCTGTTCTTTTCATGCTGTTGTGAAAGTGAAAACACATTCTACCCGTGTAAACGCTTTTTGGCTTCTGGAGGATATCCCACAGTTCCAAAAGTGACCACTCTGACCAGCATCTCCACTGCTTTGATGCCAGGTAAACGGATGTTCACCCATTCCCCTGTAAGCCCTGGGAAGTTTGAAACTCCCTTTCACTTTGCTTGTAGATGTGGCGGGAAAAGCAGCCAGACAAAGGGGGGGGGGGTTAAAATGCCACAAAAGAAACAAGGAAGTAATGGGGCTGCTGGGACATGAAGCTGTGCATCACGGGGCACTGAGCAGGGACCCAGAATGCCTTCCGCTCACCTCCCTCCCCCTTCCCACAAGACCTATCGAGAGAGCTGCACTGTGGGATAGCAGCCCTACAGCGCTGCTCTCATCGGCAATGGAAGTGCCGCTAATGTAAACACACTCTGACGCCTGAGGAATTAAGTGAGTACACAAACCAGTGCTTTTCTTTCACCGGTTCCCTATCACCGGTGAAACTTACAGCGCAAAAACTCTGCAAGTGTAGACATATCCATAGTAGTGTCATAGCTACGTCCCAGGACGCCTCTCAGGAAAGAGAGAGATTAGTATCTTCAAAGTCTTATTGTTTCTTGCTAATGGACTGATGGCCGGTTGTCTGCTGAGTGTTTCCCAAATACACACACAGTTGTAATGGTTACATAGTCAATATTCCTAACTTTAGATACAGAAATGATACACACATACAAATTGGGTAAACATATTCAGTAAATCATAACCTTTCCAATGATATCTCACATGACCTATCTTGCATAAAACGTATCTTAATTATGCCATATTCATGTCATAACAATATTTCTATGAAGAATATGGAGAGTAACGTCACAATTACCTTATCTGTCACACTGGGGATTTTTCACTTCCCCTCCCTGCAGAGAACCTGGAGAGATTAGCTTCTCTGCTGAGGCAACCTCTTTAGCATGCCCATTGTCCCAGGTTATTTCCACTTGAATAAGCAGCTCTGTAAGGTTTAATGACTGAATGTTTTCCCTAGTCTGGCTGAGAGATGTTTCAGCCCTATAAGCAAATGGTGGATTTCACACTGACATATGGGCATTTTATAATACCACAATTTTGTAACTACTTCATAACTTCAACCAGCATTCATAAATTGTACATAGACAGATTTCGCCAAATCTTCACAGGTATGTTAGCAGAGAAAGAGTTCATGAAGAGCCTGTCTCCCTTCTGGGTTTATAGTTTATTTTTCAGGATAGTGAGAGTGAAGAATAAGAATGGAGAAACAGGAAGAAATACACTCACACAGGAACATCTGCTGTCAATTCCCAGCTCAGTATATTATACATGTACTTACAAGTACAACTTCTATATTTCTATTGTTTCAGAGTAGCAGCCGTGTTAGTCTGTATTCTCAAAAAGAAAAGGAGTACTTGTGGCACCTTAGAGACTAACAAATTTATTAGAGCATAAGCTTTCGTGAGCTACAGCTCACTTCATCGGATGCATTTTTATTTAGTCCCATCATTAGGGAGTCAGGCCAAATGGCTCCTCCTGCTTGTTTGATGTGATATGTTATCTTAATTTGAACAGTCAGTCTGGCATGACAATATATAATGTTAAAACATTCCACATTTTATCCATGTTTTGAGGAATAGGGTTGTTAGTCATCAGACTTGCCCTTAGTGCTCATATTGTATATGTTGCACCTGTAATTATTTATGAATCTAAATTCTAGAGGATGGACTACAGTTTGTAAAACACCATAGGACTGATTGGGTAACCATTACTCATGGTGAGTACTGCCTCACTTGGAAAATCCCACTGAAGTAAGTGGGAATACTTGTGTTTGGGTGTGCTTCCTAGCACCAGTAAAGGTTCAAATTCCAGCACCACAGGTGCTGGAAATGTTTTGGAAAGGTGGGTAGAAGAATAACGGGGCTGCTCAAAACCCTTTTTGTATGGAAAATTGGAGTTTCACAGAAATGAAATTTTTCACAGAAAGAGCTTGCTTTTCTTCACGTTTTGATTTTTCATTGGAAACCCCCACACTGAAATTTCTTTGCCAAAAATTGAAAAAAAAATGGTGTGGTTATTTTCAGCTGAAAATATTCAAGTTCTCAGTTTTTTCATGACAAGCTGAAATTTCCCAGAGGAAAAACCCTAAACATTTTTCAACAAGCTATAAATTCCATAATACCGTGTTAACTGCAGCATTAGAAAGTTTCATTCTTCTTCTGCTTATGATGGTGAGTTTCTGAAGGCAACTTTCCCTCATGAATCATGCCTTTGTAAATGATCATACTTTAAAAAAGCGACATTGAATTGTTGGACTATGCTGAGCCATTAGTAATTACTCTGGGTTTGGAAGGTAGCCATATGTGTAAAGTAATGCAAGCTGCTAACAGTGTGTATTTGTAGTGCCTTCAGGTATCCAGTCCAAGGCTCTGTCTGGACCAGGATTTAGGAAGCCTTTGCATGGGTGCAGTAAGGATCACATTTATATAATAAGCCTTTTGGAGATTTATGACCTTCCGGGGTGCAATCCACACCAGTGATTGGCTGTATCACTCCTGCCCTGCAACCCTGGGGTGCCTCACAATACTTTGCTGCTGTAGCTCTCACCTGAGCTGCTCACAAACAGCTTGCCAGTATGCCAGTCACACCCTGAGTGTCTGTGTGTAGCTGCAGCCTGCCAGTCACACATTTGTCACATCCTGGCTTCCACCAGCCTTGGTTGCAGGGTGACCACAACACACTCCCAGGCTCGGAGTTTTTCCCCAAAACATGTGTTCCACATTGTCCAGCCTTCTCCTGGACAGCATATTATATTAGGTCTTCTGCCTCTCTAAGGGGATCAGTGTACCACATTTTGCTACCCTAAATGGAGTTACCCACACAGTTCACATCACTGGATTAGTTTTGATTAAACAATAAAATAAATTTATTTAACCACAAGGAGATAGGTTTTAAGTGAGTATCAGTATACGGCACTAAAGACAGAAATAGTTACAAGAGAAATACAGATAAAACACTTCCTAGTACTAAAACTTAATAAACTACACATGGTTCAAGGTGAAGGTGCTTACCACATGTTCCCAGTAACATTGCGGACTGAATTCTCAGTCAGGATCTGCTCCCGAAGTCCAAAGCCTGTTTCTTTTGTCTTTTTAGGTGAAGGAGAGAGAGCGAGAGTGATGGACTGGGAGAGAGAACTTCAGGTAGCCCTGCACTTTTATAGTTCAGTCACCCTTTGAAATACATTTTCCTGATGGTTACCCTTAGATAAAGTTCATTCCTGCTGTGAGAATGGAGACAAGGAGTCTTGTAATGAAAGAGGTTCCATGCTGTTGTTTGCTAAGATGCAGATCTGTTGGTTCCTGCCTCTTTCCTTGCCAAAGAATGGCCACTTGACAAGTGATTGCCCATCATCTTTAGTCTCTAAGGTGCCACAGGTACTCCTTTTCTTTTTGTGAATACAGACTAACACGGTTGCTACTCTGAAACCATCATCTTTGATGATACCTTGCTAGAGGTGTCAGTTTGTCCTTTGTCTTTGAGAAACAAGATTACTCACTCCCCAGACTTGTCTGTTAAACATACTACAGTCATGATTTCGGTTTATGTTCAAAACTTTACATATAATTTTGCTACATACATTTTGATATTATTGACCAGCAAGTTATTAGTTTTCAAGTGATACCTTACAAGGCATATTTTGTATAAAGATTATTATAACGGGGTGTAAGATGTGAATACAGGGGTATATTTGGTCACAAGATTAAAATCTAAATAGACAAGATAGACAAAAGGTTAGCTATAGGAAGTATTATTATCCCCATTTTACAGATATGGAACTGAGGCACAGAGATGAAGGCCTAGATTTTTAAGGTATTTAGGCACTGCTGCACTCAGTGTTGCAACATCTAAATCCTATTAATTGTCTATGGGATTTAGAGTCCAAACTACCTAAATCCTTTTTGATAATGAAATTTAGGCTCCTAAATCAATTAGGTGTTGCAACAGCAATACCTAAATACCTTGAAAAATCTCAGCTGCAGTGATTTGTCCAGGAAATCAGTGGCAGAGCTAATAATTGAATCTAAATTGCCGGAGTTCTTAGCCACAAGATCATTTTTTCTTTCTGAATTTTTTACATTTACTTTTCTTGAAAACTTTTTGAGACAGTGACTGTTTTATTCTCTGTCCTATAGAAAAGCTCTTTGAGATCAAGGGATGAAAAGCACCATACAAAAAAGGTTGAGTACACAGTCAGCACTTAACAAATAATAACAGATCAGACATTTTATTTAGCATTCTTCCTCCAAGGATCCTCTAATGTTCTATGAACTTTATGATTTGGGAATACTTCTCCCACTTCTGCAGAAACATAGTCACCTCTCGGGTAGATGACAGCCATTTATCAGTATATATGCCAATATTTCAGAAGAGAGACTCAAGACTATGTTACTGAATGAAAAGTTAACTTGGTTTATGCAGATCAGATGAATCTGCTGTAGGAAGCCTGGAAGGAGAGGAGATATCTCTTCATCATCATCCTATCCACCCTGATGCTACTCAACCTCCCCTTCTGTGCTTCTTAAGGAAGATGCAGCTGATCAGGTTCCCTCCACTAACAGAAGCAGAAGGAACAATCAGCTCTTAGCGCTGACTAGGCCCAACTTTGCTTAGTTTATGAGATTATAGCCGATGGTGAATAAGCTAAAGCCAACCATTTGGTACAAATGGTCTTAGATCTGCTGTAGATAAGTCTCAGTATATAGTCATTTTCTTCATTTCAGTCAAGCCAGCCTATTTCCACAAGCGACTGATTATTCTAATTACATTCAACCTTCTTTACTTTACTGAACTATTTTACTACTGTTTATGCATTATTTAAATTCTTTGAAATGGCTTTGCACAGTTACATTGGCTTTCTAAAAACTCAAGTCCTAAAATTACAGCACACCGTTCCACAGGGAGGGATGGTTTCCTCTGCAAAGAGTAACTGATAGATTGAGAGCAATCAGTTAGTGAGCTGCTCTGTAAATATTCATTATTTCAGCTGCACAGCTCATGCTTCCTTAGTATGGTTGAGAATAGCTGACAGATCAGGGTGTAAATGGAAATTAAGAACAGCCAAGAACAGTCACCGGTCAGCTTCCAAATGAAAATGAGTGGCTATAAAAGCTATGCTGTAATGGCATTATTTCTCCTGGTGACCTTCTGAAAGTTAAGCTATCCAAGTTCCAAACACCAGAAGTTAGCAAGTTAGCATTTTTTTCACTTAAAAGGTTTGTATAGCAGGGATATGCATAGATCATCTACAGTGCCTGGAATGTGTCATGGAATGGCAGTGGATGTTTTTTTCCAAACTTATGTGTCACGTAAAGCAAACATTTATCGCGCTCTCTCAGATATTGGTGAAATATTATTAGCTACAGTGTCAAAAGAGAACAGTATGTTTCACCAATCATTAATTAATGAGTGAAGGATTCTGCTTCATAATCCTCAGATGTATCTGTTGCGCAATGAGAGCTTGATTGGGCCTGGCCCTTTTGCGGGTGAGAGGGCAATAGAGCCAGCTCCCTCTTGCACACTGCACAATGGCAGTGCCTCTGCTAGTGATGGCCTCGCAGGAAGGAGAAACAGGGAGAAGCAGGGAGGGTTATATGAGCTGGCGAGTACAGAGGAAGCACATGCTCTGCTCTATGAATGGGTGGCGTAATATCCCTCTCCCTATGCTTTTGTGAATGACTGTTGCACAGTGCCTCCAAGAGCTCCCAATAGGGCAATATGTCTCTACAATGCTCTCTACTGTAGACTGGGCCTTTAAGTCACAGCTGAGCCCTAAATCTGTGCCACTAAATCAGTTGGGAATGTAGGAATTTCATTCTCATTTAGCTCAGTCTCTACAAATCAACCCTGAAATATATCAGCGGGACGGGGGGAATACCTCATAATCTGCAAAAAGAAAAATTATGATTTTATAAACTGATATTTTTAAATAAGGAAAAAGTGTCTTATCCTGAAATATTCAGTCTATGATATAGGAACAGATTAGAATCCTGGCCAGAGATCTTTCTGCATCTTTGATGAATTCACTTGTTAAATGGAAAGCCCAAGTGTTCTACATTGGAGAATGGATATACAATATGACACGCTACTGAGACACATACACTCATGGGTGGCGGGTATAAGAGGCCGGGAGAGGCTAAGCCTCCCTAAACAGGACACAGCACACCTCCCTCTGCAGCCCACTTCAGCGGCTGGCCTTTGGAGTGCCGCCACTGAAAGGACTCCCAGGCCATGGCCCCGCCTGTGCTCTGCCCCATGGCCCTGCCCAGGCTGCTTCTCTTCCTGTCCCTGCTCCGCCTCTCAGATCTTCCGCCGACGTGCACGAGCTGAAATTGTGGAAAAGCAGCATCGCTTACCCCATAACCTCAGCCATGCAGAACACAGTGCCATCCACAGCCTCAGAAACAACTCTGACATCATAATCAAAAAGGCTGACAAAGGAGGTGCTGTTGTCATCATGAATAGGTCGGAGTATGAACAAGAGGCTACTAGGCAGCTCTCCAACACCACTTTCTACAAGCCATTACCCTCTGATCCCACTGAGAGTTACCAAAAGAAATTACAGCATTTGCTCAAGAAACTCCCTGAAAAAACACAAGAACAAATCCGCACAGACACACCCCTAGAACCCTGACCTGGGGTATTCTATCTGCTACCCAAGATCCATAAACCTGGAAATCCTGGATGCCCCATCATCTCAGGCATTGGCACCCTGACAGCAGGATTGTCTGGCTATGTAGACTCCCTCCTCAGGCCCTTCGTTACCAGCACTCCCAGCTATCTTCGAGACACTACTGACTTCCTGAGGAAACTACAGTCCATTGGTGATCTTCCTAAAAACACCATCCTAGCCACTATGGATGTAGAAGCCCTCTACACCAACATTCCACACAAAGATGGACTACAAGCCGTCAGGAACAGTATCCCCGATACTGTCACGGCTAATCTGGTGGCTGAACTTTGTGATTTTGTCCTCACCCATAACTATTTCACATTTGGTGACAATGTATACCTTCAAATCAGCGGCACTGCGATGGGTACCCGCATGGCCCCACAGTATGCCAACATTTTTATGGCTGACTTAGAACAGCGCTTCCTCAGCTCTCGTCCCGTAATGCCCCTACTCTACTTGCGCTACATTGATGACATCTTCATCATCTGGACCCATGGAAAAGAAGCCCTTGAGGAATTCCACCATGATTTCAACAATTTCCATCCCACCATCAACCTCAGCCTGGACCAGTCCACACAAGAGATCCACTTCCTGGACACGACGGTGCTAATAAGCGATGGTCACATAAACACCACCCTATATCGGAAACCTACTGACCACTATTCCTACCTACATGCGTCTAGCTTTCATCCAGATCATACCACTCGATCCATTGTCTACAGCCAAGCTCTACGATATAACCGCATTTGCTCAAACCCCTCCGACAGAGACAAACACCTACAAGATCTCTATCGTGCATTCCTACAACTACAATACCCACCTGCTGAAGTGAAGAAATAGATTGACAGAGCCAGAAGAGTACCCAGAAGTCACCTACTACAGGACAGGCCCAACAAAGAAAATAATAGAACGCCACTAGCCATCTCCTTCAGCCCCCAACTAAAACCTCTCCAACGCATCATCAAGGATCTACAACCTATCCTGAAGGACGACCCATCACTCTCACAGATCTTGGGAGACAAGCCAGTCCTTGCTTACAGACAGCCCCCCAATCTGAAGCAAATACTCAGCAGCAACCATACACCACACAACAGAACCACTAACCAGGAACCTATCCTTGAAACAAAGCCCGTTGCCAACTCTGTCCACATATCTATTCAGGGGATACCATCATAGGGCCTAATCACATCAGCCACACTATCAGAGGCTCGTTCACCTGCGCATCTACCAATGTGATATATGCCATCATGTGCCAGCAATGCCCCTCTGCCATGTACATTGGCCAAACTGGACAGTCTCTACGTAAAAGAATGAATGGACACAAATCAGACATCAAGAATTATAACATTCAAAAACCAGTTGGAGAACACTTCAATCTCTCTGGTCATTTGATTACAGACCTAAGAGTGGCTATCCTTCAACAAAAAAGCTTCAAAAACAGACTCCAAGGAGAGACTGCTGAATTGGAATTAATTTGCAAACTGGATACAATTAACTTAGGCTTGAATAGAGACTGGGAATGGATGAGTCATTACACAAAGTAAAACTATTTCCCCATGGTATTTCCCCCCCCACCCCACCCCCCACTGTTCCTCTGATATTCTTGTTAACTGCTGGAATTAGCCTACCTTGCTTGTCACCATGAAAGGTTTTCCTCCTTTCCCCCCCCTGCTGCTGGTGATGGCTTATCTTAAGTGATCACTCTCCTTACAGTATGTATGATAAATCTATTGTTTCATGTTCTCTGTGTGTGTATATAAATCTCTCCTCTGTTTTTTCCACCAAATGCATCCGATGAAGTGAGCTGTAGCTCACGAAAGCTTATGCTCTAATAAATTTGTTAGTCTCTAAGGTGCCACAAGTTCTCCTTTTCTTTTTGCGAATACAGACTAACATGGCTGCTACTCTGAAACCTGTCCTGGTGCTTAAAAGGAAACCGGATTCCAGGAGCATAGTCTTGGTTTTGTTGGAAACATTTTTCCAAGTTCTGAGCTGCACCATTTCAGATTCTCCTCTGGCAAAATTCCGATTTAAGGTATTAACTGGCTTATAAAAATTTACTTTTGTCATTTTACATACATATGGTAAGAACAGGGAACCAATTTCCAAGCTCATTTGCAAAGTGTTACATACCGACTATGATATATGTAAGCTGCATTACTGAAGTGTGCTTAACACAGCCAATTTATATTTCCATTTCAGACTATGTAAGCTGGCTCACTTACTCTCTTCTCTTGCTTTCTCACTTCACTGAGACAATGAAACATCTGAAGTGTTTCTCCTGGTTGTTCATTTCCATCTTTAACATCATTTGGAAAAAGTGGCAAGTGTAGAAAAATTATAGCGTTTTATTAAATGATAGGGCTGCCTGTAAAAATGAAAATACAATTAGATACTTAATACAGATTTTTTATATATAAGCGCAGGACAAATTCTACACATCAAGAACAGCTCTTTAAACAGTAACCCAGCACTGGAGATTCTTTACAGACTGCAGGCATGGTTTTAGCCCTCCAGTCCACACAATATTTTGGAGCTCAGGCAAACAAATAAGAATCACACATGTCTCCTTTAAAAGGGAGATTTACCCTTTAACTATTTCCTATTTAGACTTTTCCTTTCAACTTCAATTAAGAGAGGGAAAACAAAACAAAACAAATCCCACACCAGATTTTTTTTTTCTTTTTTCCAATGACATAGCATTTCCCCTATGGAACAAGTTACAGCATTTAGTATAATAAGTGAATAAAACACAGATAGTTAAATCTACAAGTCGAAGCATGCAGGGGCATATGAATGTTTAGCATGTCTGGCAAGTAAATAACTTGCAGCACTGGCTACAACAGTGCCATGTGAACTCCTGTTCTCACTTTCAGGAGACACTGTAAATAAGAAGTGAAAATGTAAACAAACTTGTTTGTCTTAGCGACTGGCTGAACAAGAAGTAGGATTGAGAGGACTTGTAGGTGCTAAAGTTTTACATTGTTTTGCTTTTGAGTGCAGTTATGTGAAAAAAAATTCTACATTTGTAAGTTGTGCTTTCATGATAAAGAGATTGCACTACAATACTTGTTTGAAATGAATTGAAAAACACTATTTCTTTTGTTTATAATTTTTACAGTGCAAATATTTGAAATAAAGATAACATAAAGTGAGCATTGTACAGTTTGCATTCTGTGTTGTAATTGACATCAATATATTTGAAAATGTAGAAAAACATCCAAAAGTAATGTAAATTGGTATTCTATTATAGTTTAGAAGTACAATTAAAATTGCAATTAATCGTGACTTTTTTTATCAAGTTAATTTGTTTTGTCTTAATCGCTTGAGTTAACTGTGATTGAAAGCCCTAGTAATTTAAGTTACTTCTAAAGCCAAATCCCTGTAAAAGGAGGCTTTTTTGTTTTTGTCAGCCACACAGCTCCTATGAGAAATCCTGTGGAGAGCATCCCTGTGTTAAGACTCCTGTAGAAGGATCTAACCTTACCCTTGCCTAGAATAGTTTTGCTTCCTTCCTTTTCATTGAGACTAGTTCCCTGAATTGAAAAAGTATATCCTGCAAAGCCCCATTATTTCCACTTTAATAATAAAGAGCACTTATGTGTTGCTCTAATCTTAAAATGTTACAAGGGTGGGAAAACTCAATATTGCCAACCTCAAGTCTTCAAAAATCATGAATCAGTCTCCACAAATTATGTGATTGACTTAAAAATCAGGAGTTTAAAAATAATATTGGTTTGCATAATGTGTTATGAGGTCTTAATGTTCAAGTTTTCAAGCTTTTTGCTAAAAACTTACTTTTTTCATTGAAATCTGAGATTCTCAAATACCACGTGACTCCAGGAACTGGGACATTAAGAAAAATACCTAAAATTGCAAGAGTTGGCAACGCTGTAAATTATCCTGTTTTACAGCTAAGGAAGACACAGAAAGATTAAATGACTTGCCCAAGGTCCCACAGAAAGTCAGCAGCAGAGCTGAGACTAGAACTCATGTATCCGGACTTAGTTCTAGACACTCTCCTTGTATCAAGCTACCAGGACTCTCATCCACACGGAGTAGGAGAGAATACATTTGATGTACCATAACTGAGTCACACTTCCCATTAAGGATGCATTTATAAATAGTTCAGGAAGGTTTAATACATTATTAATAGATGTTTAGAGAAGTGGTTAATCAACAGGTCAGTATGTTGCTCATAATAATTTTTCTCTGCCTCATTTTTCCAATCTATACAATGAGGATAATGATACTTGATCTCCTCTGTAAAGCTCCTTGAGATCTCATGAAAAGTGCTAGATGTTATATTATTGCAGCCACCTATTGTGCTTTCTACTTATGTACTTAGTAATACATCGATAATATGTATATAACATTGTTTAATAATGTTTTAATTAATTGATGCATTTAAAAGGTATCCTTAATATAGATGTGACCCACAACCGTCGGTACTAGGTAGCTAGTGCTACATATTTGATTATTGTTCTAATATCCTTCTGGAAAATCTTGCATAATCTTTGAGTGAGAAATCTTTTTGGATTTACTAGCAAGTAGTAGAAGAGGGACTGGAAAAGGGCACAAAATGACAGCCCGTTGCTGCAATTTGTGATTGTTTTGTGACCCCCAATGGCAATATAGTTTAAATTTAATATTTAAACACAGGCAAAGCAAAGTTACTGACACAATTTCTTCCCTCTGCTATGTTCTATTTAGTCTGAATCCTGGAGACAGCTGGTAACAATATCATCTGTCAGCATAATTCCAGCAGTGTCCACCTCCATTTTCAAATGCAATTTGCATGTAATAAAATGAAAGATGCAAAATACCTGGCTTTAAATTGCATCATCAGCACTAACTTGCTGAATAGTTGATTTCAAGGGATGGAAAGAAGTCACCGAACTAGTTATAATGTTGGAGTGAATCAAGGACAGGGAAGCTTTAGTTTAGCCTGTGACAAACTGATGATATAAATCATCCAGGAAAGGCCAACTAAAGCTCAACTACTGACTTTATTTATTGAAAAGGAGATTGACATTAATGGGAAGGGAGTGAGGAATATATTGTGGCCTTTCGGGAACAAACTCTTGTAACAGCCTTCATAATAATGCTGACCTGCTTGTATCCACCAGGATGACTACCCAAAACACATGACTGTTTCATACTAACTACAAGACAATCTGAGCTAGTTCTGTACAGTAACAAAAAAATTTTCTTACCCGTGTATTTATTATTTTGTAAATTTTTAGAGGTGGTTTCCAGCCACATAATTTCAGTGTGGATCCATATTTTGAACACCATATTGTTAAGCAGTATTTAGATCCCAGGGGAAGGATTCTTCCCCCTGTGGTAAATCCTGTACACTGATCCAGTGGCATACAGGGTCATAAAAGTCCTTCAACTCCTCAGGGGAGAATTTCTTTAGTGCAGGCTCTAAACAGAACTGCCATAAGTAGTCCCACGCTGTCTTCCCCTCCGAGGCACAAGCCATTCTGCAAGGGGCATGTTGGGATAGCAGCAGCAGGTAGTCTCCACAGCTCTGAGTGCTAGAGATTCTGTGCTGCTGCAAGACCACCTCAAAGGCAACTTGGGAGATGCCTGGCATAAATTAGAATATTCATGGCTTATCTAATTTATATCAGGGGTTGCACTGGCCCCTGGAATGACTCCAGATCAGAAGGATGTGAAAGTAGCTTGAAGCCACCTTTGTCCATTACAGGCTGAGGTAAGCTCCACTTTGAGGCTGTATTGGACCCATACCTTTGGATCTCACAGGTTTTAAGCTTACTGAATCCGAGTGCATTCAGTTACTGTCCCTATATCTGGCCTTTCAGGCACTCTCCCAGGGTACAGACTCCAAGTCTGGTACCCATTCTTGGGATGTGGAACCCCTTGGTCAATGCTGACCCTCCCCAAGTCTCCCCAGTAGCTTACACAGGCCCAATCCAGAGCTTTCTTCTCACAGACACCCTGTTTCACCCTCCGGGGATTTCATGACATTTATAGCAAGGGACCCACAGACTTTACAAAGGAATTTCTAAACTAATCACACTTTACTCATTGCCAATGTGCAAGAGATATACAGATCCATGGAAAAATAAAAAAATGCATACACACAACTGCCTCAATTTCCTCCCCTCTCCAGAGTGTCCTTGGGTATTAGTCAGCATCCTTCCAGGGAGACCAGGATCCTTCCGCACTCCTTTCTGCCTGGTCTTGTGTGTAATAAAGGGGAAGATTCCAGGACCCTGCGTAGGAATGCAGGACTGTTCTGTTGGGTTACCCTAAGCTCAGGTGCTAGAACCTTGCATAAAGAGACAGAGTCATTTTTGCTGACCCATGCTGGCAGGTGGAATGTGTAAGCTCCAATCAAGATATGAGGGAAGTTGGAGGGCCTGTCTGTGGTGGACAAAAGAAGGGGGCAGGCATGGTGCAGGGAAAAGACTGTGAAAGTGTAGGCCTGTTTTCTTAAATTTTTTTATTAATGTAAAGCCAGATCCCAGGAAGGGGTAAATTTTGACTTTTGATTATATTGTGACTTTGTGTGTGCTCTGTTCAGAGCAATGTGGGAGCTTCACCTGCTTACCATGTGATCTAAAGATCTTGTCAGTTGTATCATGGCTATGGCTTTCTGCCACAGTGACAGTAGCATTAGTTTTGTTTTTTGGATTTGCTTCTGAAAGATCCAGTAAGAGATGCTTGTACTGAAGGCAAAGACTAACACTATTACCAGAGAGAACAGTACTTGCTCAGTAGACCCTAGCCAGGTTTGTAGTGACTGGTTACCTGCTGACTTTTTGGTTACGCTATATAAATGAATTAGGGATAGGACTGGTCAAAATTTTTGTCTTGAAAGTGTTTGATAGACAATTGGATTTTTGACACATAATTTTTTGTGTGTGATTGTCAGCATTCTGCAGATATTTTTGATTTTAACACTCCAACATTAAAATATTTTGGTTGAAAAATGAAATACTTTGGTTTGGAAATACGGCTGTGGTGCCTCCATGGAGCTGTAGTTTGGATACCTTATGTCCTCATTCTTGTCTATGGGCTGGGCTTCTTGACTGGATTACATTTCCTATGATGTACCATCTCTCCCATGCCACATCATGGGACACATAGTGTGCGCAGGGAACCTTGCTATAAAGAAAACTGAGAGCACCGAGCACCTGAAGTGCAACTGCCCTGAGCAGACAGCTCTCTAAATTAATTCTTTTTGATTTTAGGCTTAAATAGTTTGCTTTTCAAACATCTGAAAAAATGAAATTTTCTGTAGTTGGGGGTGTGTGGGAGGACAGACAGGGAGCATCTGACTTTTTTTATTAACTTTACTTTGTGGCCTCAATCCTACTTGTAGTGGACATGTATCCACATAAAAAATTGTCATCAAAAGTGGAATGCTTATTGGCAGTCTCAGCAGAGAAAGCTGACAACTGTATACATATGTGTGGATGTGGGACCTGATCATATTCTGGCTTGCACCAAGTAAAGACAGGTTTCAGAGTAGCAGCCGTGTTAGTCTGTATTCGCAAAAAGAAAAGGAGTACTTGTGGCACCTTAGAGACTAACAAATTTATTAGAGCATAAGCTTTCGTGAGCTACAGCTCACTTCATCGGATGCATTTGGTGGAAAAAAAAAACATGCATCCGATGAAGTGAACTGTAGCTCACGAAAGCTTATGCTCTAATAAATTTGTTAGTCTCTAAGGTGCCACAAGTACTCCTTTTCTTCAAGTAAAGACATTTACACTCATGTAAAGTGGGTATAAACTGTTGTCAAATCTGAATAGTAACAGTTTACATTCACTTTCTCCAGGTGTAAATGACTGCATAGCGACGAGGGTAGTGGAGACTTTATGACTGTCAATTTATCACTGTTTCTGAGAATTCAATTCACTTCAGCTATTTCAGGGTTAGGAATGAGAATAGTCACAGTTCTCTAAATGGGCTATATATGTATGGCCATCCAGCATCTTGACAGATGAAAGGAAACACAATGAAGTGTCAGTCAGTCAATGGTGTTTGACAGTAGTGTGGGAGAAGAGACCAATGTGCGAATGGCTTCCCACAGTGGCTACAGGTCCACTTGCCAGATGGAGGTTGGAGCACACTCTGCTTCTTGGCTGGCCTGCGGGCCTGTACCTGGGCTCTCTGATTGCTCTCCTCAATGACTGCACCAGCCTTGATCTGGTTTCTCCAGACTGAGCAGTTGTGGGCAGGGTTTAACTTCTCCCAGTTGTCAGTGGGAATGCTGCATTTCTTGAGACCTTGCTTGACCTTGTTGCCGTATCGTAGCTTTGGCCTTCCTCTGCTTCACAGGTAGTTCTTGAGTTGGCCCATAGAGCACAGCCTTCAGCAAACTATCTTGAGGCATACGCTCCACGTGTCCCTCCCAGCAAAGCTTGAGAGAGTTCAGTGTAGTCTACATAGATTGTAGGCCAGTTCTCTCAAGGATCTCGTTGTCAGTGATCTGTTGGTCCCAAGTGACTCCAAGGATTTTCAGAGACAGTGAAGGTGGAAGCTATTCAATCTCCGCTCCTGCTTGGAGTATGTGGCCTAGCTTTCAGATCCGTAAAAGAGAGTATTGAGGACACAAGCCTGATAAATGGACAACTTTGTGTTCAGGGTTAACAGCTTGTTGTTCCAAACATGTGAGGTAAGTTTGCCGAAGCTGACAGAGGCTTTACTGATTCTCTCATCAAGTTCTCTATGAACGTTAAGTGAGCTGCTTAAAGTTGAGCCAAGATAGCAGAAGTGATCCCTGTTGTCAGAGCTTCATTATTGACATAGATTTTAGGTAGGATATTAGTGCCCTGTAACATGACAAGTGACTACCATGCTGAACTTGATACATGCATCAGAGAACTTATTCATCATGATCTGAAATTCATCAGATGAGTTAGAGTTGAATGCAACCTCATCCGCGAAGAGCAGATCCCAAATAGTGAGCCTTGGTGACGTTCCTTCTGTTCTGAGATTATTTTAAGAGGAATAGAGAAGAAGATGCCAAAGCCAGTAGGTTCTAAGATCCAGCCTTGCTTCATGTCACTATCAATGGTAAACTCAGACGATATTTCATTTTCATTGAGCTACTGCTCCTATTTCAGATGAATAGGTGGGAAAAGTGAGACCAGCAGCTGTTGTTGCTTTGGCAGTAGTACAGATTTCAGATTTATTTATCTTGTCTGATGTGGCCTCTTTTTCTAATACTTTTACTGATTCAAAGATGGCTAATATGGGACCTAATGGGTCAGGGGAAGGAGCTTGTTGCAGTATTAGTTATTATAGGATTCACTTCAATAAAGTCAAGCTGAATGGAGCTTTAGTAAAATGTGTCTGCTCCCTTTATTGTTACCTTTTAGGTGTTGACAGAGCAAACACTTAGATTTGTCTCCTTCTGCCTGAGCTGCGGCTGTTTATAGCATTTGGGGGGAGGGGATTAAGAGATGTTTAATTAAGAGATTAATGCTGTAGTTTCCTGGGGTGATACTTTACAATAACTTTCTCTTCTTTCTCCAGTCCCCTTTGTAACATGATCAATTTTAACCTACCTGTGACAGATACAACAATTTCCTGCCATATCCTTGGGTGGCATTCTTGAATTAAGTTTACATATCTTTAGGGTCTGTTGTATTACATGAATGGTTTATTTCAGAGTAGCAGCCGTGTTAGTCTGTATTCGCAAAAAGAAAAGGAGTACTTGTGGCACCTTAGAGACTAACAAATTTATTAGAGCATAAGCTTACAGATGCATCCGATGAAGTGAGCTGTAGCTCACGAAAGCTTATGCTCTAATAAATTTGTTAGTCTCTAAGGTGCCACAAGTACTCCTTTTCTTTTTATGAATGGTTTATGTATTATTGTGGGCTGGGATAGTATGTAACCTCTTGGGGAGGGGGAAGATGTGACCCATATAAGGCCTGGATGATCAAAAGACTATATTGTACAATGTACCAGACAAGAATGGACATGTGAAGTGGTTTTCCTGGGGAATATGAAGGGGGAAGTGAATGCAAATTCCCTACTTCCAGTTATGCAAAAACCCAGCCTTTTGAAGCTATGCCCGGAGGAGTGGGACTTTGTATGCTGATCACCTGTTACATGAGGTCAAGATCAACTGCCCAAGATGTTTAAAGGAAAGACTGAACTATTCATGGTTATTCAGGTTCTGAATCTGAGACAGACAATCTGAGAAACAGTAAACCTTTACTCTGAAAGTTGATGTGACAGAATCTAAGACATCAAAACTTTCCAGCAGCGTTGGCAGCCAGTTGTTGCAGCAAGGTTCTTAATAGTGGTAAAGTTGTGTTTAAGAGGCATGATCCACTGAAGTTAATAAGAGACCTAAGTGGGCTTTGGATCAGGCCCAATGTGCACAGCGAAATGTGTGATTTTGCACTCTCACTGTTGTAATCAGAATGACACTTTCTTCAGATGAGGTTATCTAAAAAATTCAAAGGAAATAATTGATGTGATTTAAATTTCTCTACTTTGGAAAATTCAGGTTAGTCATTTTTCTGTTCTATGACAGGTATGAAAAAATTAACAACTTCACAATACTTAAAGCACATCTGATAATGGATTTTCTACTTTACACATGAATATATGCTCATTTATTGCAAAGGATAGGTATTTTAGTTCCACCTACACTGTAACTTTTTAATAAAGGTAATAAATCTCAGTAGAGTATGTATAATTAACAGAGAAACTCAGTATGTGGTTGTCAGTCCTGAATGTTCTCATATCAAGGAAGGAACAAGGATACTCTATCTCTGATTTTTTTTTTTTTGGTACAAGGATCTTTTGAATAGTATCTTGACTCACCTATGATGTTTCTTTTATATCTATAAAATAATGAATCAGACTGAGAACAGCCAAAGGGCAAAGAGAAGCCAAAATGGCTGCTTGCCTACCACGATACAAAGCTGTCAATGATGGATTAAATGAAACTTGAAGTAGACGGAAAAGATTTGGAAAATGCGTGATATTCTGTACCTGAGAAAATGTATTTGAGAGGTTGGGGGAACCTATCACAAAAGATAGGTACAGTACTCTAGAACAGAACTGCAACTTGCCTTTGCAAACATTTTTTGTAACCATCTAATGGAACATTAAATTGAATAAAGATGTATAATTTAAACACTATTGGTGTCTTGAATCTGAACTTTATTCTTACTGCCACTAATTTAAAGAATAGAATGGTGAAATTCTATTTGAATAGAATGGTGAAATTCTAAGTTATTTTGTTAATTTACATCCCAGCAAGGGTATATGAGGTTGATATACTACAGTATTATTAATGGTACATGTGAGCTGAAATGACTTCACATTTAGGCACTTTTTATTGATTCTGATTCTCAACCTGGTAATATACTATTGACAATGTTACTTTCAAATATACTGGGTATAAAAAGGCATTTGGAATATACAATACACCATTCCCAGAGTGCTAGTAAAATTACTGGATAGTCAGATACGGTATTAAGGAGAATGAAATAGGCGTCTCAGGAATAGCTATCTTGAATATATAGAATATGTTCCAGGGAATATCATAGAAGAATCTTGGAACAAAAGATCTGTCCAGCCAGATGAACCACTATTCTGTGAAATATGGTAATTTATCTGGAAATTGCCAGTGCCCATCATAATTTATGCAACTAGCCAATTATATATCACTTACCTGGGGAAAACTTCCTTCTAATCCCTGAGGCTATTTTAGGCCATGAAGCATGAAATTTGATTGCCTTTAGGTAGCATAGTTCCAAATATTATACATTTACTGAATCAATCCACAGTATTTGAGTGGCTGATGTGAATTCTATAAACAGACTGTGTGTTCTGGAAAGTAGTACTTCCTTTCATGTCTTCAGACTTTACTAGTGTTAGTGCTGTTCTTTTAATTTGTGCAAACAGTGGTTCTGATCAGTTTTCATGGCACCATTCCATTCTGGATACCTTCTCCAAGTCCTTGCTAGTTCCATTCTTTTCCAGGTCATATATCTTTGTTTCTGCATCTCTCATTCACCCTAGTCCTACCATGGGATCTCTGTTCTTTATGGGGATCTCATATGATTTCAACGAGACTCTATGTAGAAGTAACGGTCTGTGCATGGGGATCTATTTGGAGCCATTGAAATTCCCACTGCTGCTTTAACCATCTTCATTGGTTAAAGTCTTTCTTGACTTTATCGACCCCAACTTATATCTTTCTTACTTATATTTAAAAATTTCTTACTAGACCAATGGGGACAATCCTGACTTTGTCTTGAACACTAAGTAAGAACTATTGTGATGCATCATGGAAAAATCATATAAAGATAAACAAAAGTCAAGTTAGCATTTTTGGTTTAAAACCAATTTCCACATTATCACTAGCTTTTTGATTTTTACTATTGGTTTTGATAGAAACAATAAATTTCAAAACATTAATAAATGTTCACTGTTATTACTCCATTCTTAATGTTTGACAGTAGTTTAATTGTAACTTGTTTGCATGACTATAAAGATCTGTGGGTACAGGCTGGTATTAAAGTAAGAGAATAATTTTTTATTGCAACTAGAAACCAGTCATGTGCCACCGACAGCTTCTTACCTAACCAGCTGATCTGTTGTTGATGTTATATAAGGAACATAGAGGATGTCTATTTCTTAAATTGTCTCGTGCTCTTGCTGTCACAGATCTTAGCCTTAAAATACCTGAATCCAAGTGCAGAGAAGACCACACAACCATTCATGGCAAATTTGGTAAAATAATCATGTGATTGACTCATTGGCAGGTAAAGCTATTGCCAATTTATTCTAGGTAAATCAGGGAATTTGAGGGTATTAGTTGCTCAAATTGATACTTGGTATTAATGCCATCAGGTTTTTCAGCTCTTGTTATGAAGCTTTGCAACCTACAGACACTAACATACTGGTCCTACAGCCTTTCCTCCAGCTAAAGTCCCATTGAATTTGATCAGAGTTTTGTGGTGAACGTGGAGTATAGGATTAAGCCCTCTGGTTTCTCAGCCCATTTGTCTTCTCTGCTGAATTTGTCAGATACTTCTAATCTCACAGGACAAGAGTTCAGGAGATGAAGGGCATAGGGATAGAGTGACCATGTTTCCCAAAGGGAAAATGGAACACCTCTTGAGGCTGACCCGAGCCACTAGCCCAAGCCCTGCATCCCCCCCTCCTGCATGTGGGGCTGGCCTATTCCTTGCCTTCCTTTCCCCCCAACACGTGGGGTTGGCCCATATTCTGCTCGCCCTTCTCTTCCCCCTACCCCTGCACACAGGCCTGACCTGAGTCGCTGGCTCGAGCCCTGCCTCCCCCATGTGCAGGGCTCTCTTCCAAGCCCAGCCTGCGCCCTATGTGGGGCTTGTATTGCTGCTCGCCTGAGCCCTGCTGCCCTCAACCCCATGTAGGGCTTGTATTTTTGCAGGCCCAAGCCCTGCCTGCCTCCCTATGTGGCTGGCATCCCTGCTTACTGGAGTCCTGTCCCCCATCCCCACAGGGCTGGATTTGCTGTTGTCCCCCTCATTCCTCTGTGCCCCGCTAGAGGTGTGCACCCACTTTTTTGGCAAAAGTAGGCATTTGTCTCATTTGCTCTTGCCAGTTGATCATCATCAGTTAGCAAAGCGCAAATGGGACAAATGGCCACTTTTGCCAAAAAAAGCCACAGGCCCCTGGCATGAACCTTGGGGACAAGGAGGAGAAGGATGGGGGACATGTGATAGGTCCAGCTATGCTGTGAGCCAGCCCACTGCAGCAGCTGCAGGACTCTTCAAGACTCCATTGACTGCAGTTCAGTCAGTCCCAGCAGTCGAGCCTGGGCAAGCCTGACCCAGGGGAAGGAACCTTGGGTAAGTAAAAATTGCCTGAACTGATTCTCTTCCTCCTTCCTCACAACCAGAGTTCTCTCTCTCTTTTCTGTGTCCAGGAAGTTAGCTGGCTCAGCTGAACAGCCTCCACCCTCCCATTTTCTCCTTCACTGCCTCTCTTGCCCCCTTGCATTCCATACCCCATCCACAGGATCTGCTCCTCTCCAGTCATTTCTCTCTCTTTCTGCTCATTTCCCACCCTCTTCTCCACTCTCTGTGTAGGAGAGAGCGAGCGAATGGGAGGAGCAAAGGGAGAGCGGGACAGGGAGAGTCAAGGAAATCCTGCCCCTGATGTGCGTTGGCATTGTGGGAAATGGACAGGAGAAATGGGTGCCTGACTCTCCCCTGCCTGGCAGGCCCCTGTCTCATACAGTCCTTGTCAGCAGGGTATGACTGTCCTGTGCTTGGCTTCTGGAGAACCCGGCCCCACCCAAGCCTTCCTGATCTTTCCCTTCACCTGAGAAAATAGTATTAAAAAGATGATGCTATTTCCAGTAGGCGTTCAGTGTGGGTGTGAGATGTCAATGGAATGGGCACTCCCAGGCTGCCCTGGACAGAATTATTCTTCCTCTTACTGCCCCCATGTTAGAGAAGGGTCTAGCTTTTAACTGCAAAGATCAATGCCTACCATGAAAACAGCACCCCTGGACAATGAAGCTTTCAGACAAAATCACAAAGGGTCAAACCTTGGTTTTTAATTGAAAATCAACCTGAGAAAGGAATTTCAAAACTTTTCATTGCATTTACAGAGACTGGACAGTCTGGTTCTCTACTGCCCTGCCTATTGTTGACACCTGAGCAGTGCCAATGAGCAGTGCTGCCATTCCAATATGCACTCTACTTAGCACTTCCAGCGTAAAATCCTGGCAATGAAGTCAGCTTCCGTTTACTTCAATGGAGCCAAGATTTAACCCACAAAACCTTCACTTTAAACAACACTTTGCAATAACTCTTTATTTATTTCAAAGTTAAACCTCTACTTTCCTTATTACACCATGCGTGTTCCACGTAGCACTGGTTTTCACTGGAAGCTGGAGATCACACCACCTTTCTTTTATGTTTTAGCTGAATTGTCTCTGAGCTGGTAAGTTTATAGGGGATGACAGGAGAAATTCAACAGCACTGGCAGCTTTGCTATTGGCAGCTGGGCTGTAAATGTTTGACTTTCAATTTAATTTCTTCCCTGTCCTGATCTTTCCCAACAGAAGAGCTTCCACAGTAAGAGCATATATATATGTATTAAAATGTTAAGAAGGATTGAGAGAAGGTTTGGTTTTTAAGTGCTGGCAGGCTGTGGTCAGAAAATTTCTCTTTCTATGATGCTATGCTCTGACTTGTTGTTGGTGTCGTGAGTTAGAAGATGATCTCATTTCCCTTTGCTAGCTTTTACACCTGCATCGTAACTTGGTTGAAGCAATTCTTGCCATCAAAATGCTAAATTATGTGTTTCAGATCAGACCAGAGAATAGTTAAACCAGATATTGATCACTTTAGCAGGTGGAGTCCTGCATATCCCAGGCCAGGCTTCAGAAAGCCATTTATACGTTAACTGTGCTGAGCAAGGAGGAAGTGTCATGATTGAAGAGCTAGAATGAGAGAGTTGTGCCAGCTACCAATGAGGTGAAAATAACATCAATCCTATTCTGGATTCCCTTGTTCCATAACATCACCTCTGAGCTAAAACCACTGTTTAAAAGAAATCTCCTTGTTTCACACTGAACATGTTAGCAAAGCCTCTGCTACAGAGACCTAGGGGAAGTTGGCATTCAGCACTGATGGACAGTAGCAGTGGCTGCTGAGTGCCAGAACCTGTCAGTTTGTGATATAACCAAGACGGGAAGTGAAATACTCCCCCTATCATCCCTTTAACTAATACCCAAAGAAGGGCAAAAATCTGCTTGTGAGTTATGCTGGTGTAATATCAGTCACTTAAATGTGGATTCAGAATTGTGAATATGGTATTATATAAGTTCTGGTTCAAGATATACCTGTAGGCACATCACAGTAATGTCAATCTTGATTTACTCAGGGTAACCTCAGCTTTGAAGAGTTTCAGAGTAGCAGCTGTGTTAGTCTGTATTCACAAAAAGAAAAGGAGTACTTGTGGCACCTTAGAGACTAACAAATTTATTTAGAGACTAACAAATTCCCATATGCTCAAATAAATTTGTTAGTCTCTAAGGTGCCACAAGTACTCCTTTTCTCTCAGCTTTGAAGCTTAGTTTGAGACTAGGCATTTGGGCAGTGAATGTGTGTGAACCATAACACTCTAGCTTCACCTATAGGTTAGGTGGAGAACTTTCAAGTACAGTAGAACCTCAGAGTTAAGAACACGCAGGAAATGGAGGTTATTTGTAACTCTGAAATGTTGCAATTCTGAACAAAACGTTATGGCTGTTCTTTTGAAAACTTACAACTGAACATTGACTTAATACAGCTTTGAAACTTTACTATGAAGAAGAAAAATGCTGAACAAGCACAGAAAGTTTTCATACCTTTTCAAATCTTTTAAAATTTTTTTCCTATTTTTTTTGTTTTGGAGTTTACATTTAACACAGTATATACTTTTTTTTTTTTTTTGGTGTCTCCTGCTGTCAGATTGCGTACTTCTGGTTCCAAAGGAGGTATGGGGTTGACTGGTCAGTTCATAACTCTGGTGTTCATAACTCTGAGGTTCTACTGTAATTCTAATTCTAATGGGCTTTTCTAAACTAAATATTCCTAAAATTATAGAGGTAATTACTGAATCCTGTATCATCCTATTCAGGGCAGAGAATACGGCAGAGAGCAGAGAAATTATTGGCTTACCATTGAAAGAGAAGTCATTCTGCATGCACCCAAAACAACAAGTGTTAAGTCTAGCTCATCTTGATAAGCAGGGAGCATAGTGTGTTTAGAAAGCGCTCCCCTACCAATAGTAGAATGTAGAGTTTCATATTTTCTGTCTCATCATTCTAATATATTTGGACAGAGGAATACTTTGGAAATCTTTTGAAGAATGTTCTTTTTAAATTTTCCAAGTTGGAAACAAGACAAGAACAGTCATACAGGACAGTATGTATTGTACATTTCCAAGCAAAGTGTATGCACTGTGCCTTGCAGAGATTTGTTAATATGAAATTAAGCAGTAAGTGATCTTGAAAGTTTGCATATTTACAGATAAAGGACTGAAAGAGTAAAGTTTTATATTTCTTTTTTATCTCTATAAAGAAGAATAATAAAATGGTGTATATATCTTCTGACATGATACTCAGTACTTTGATATCCAATATAGGCAGCTCCAAATTGCCTAAAGGTATACCTCACCAAAAAAGAGACCACCACTACCCTCTTCCTACATCTGGGTGCACAACAAAGATTTATTCTGGCAGAGCAGTCAGTATGGAAAAACAACAACAACCTACCCGCCCCCTCTGCCCCGAGAAAATATTAAGAGAAATTTAAAAAAGCAATTGTTAGAAGTGTGTTAGCCCCTGTGTCAGTCAATACAACCAGTGCAGTAAGAGAAGAAAGGAAATGTGGTGAAGTGAAAACACAAATAACATTAATAAGTACGTTAATTCTTTTCACTTGCCACAAAAGCTTCAGAATTATTAAACTAAATGTGTGTGGTTATGCAGACAATAAAAAGCCGATTTATAGGCATTCTCTGCTATTTGTAATAAAAAAAACCTCAGCTTAGTTTTAAAAAGAAAAATATAATCAAAGTGTAGCCTTTTATTTTATTTAATGTGAATTTAAGTGATGTTGTATTACTTGAACCACCATGGGTTCAGCTCTGGTTGCTACTGTTTCAAGCTCAACAGATTTCAGAGTAGCAGCGTGTTAGTCTGTATTCGCAAAAAGAAAAGGAGTACTTGTGGCACCTTAGAGACTAACAAATTTATTTGAGCATAAGCTTTCGTGAGCTGTAGCTCACGAAAGCTTATGCTCAAATAAATTTGTTAGTCTCTAAGGTGTCACAAGCTCAACAGAGTGAAAGTCTCATCTGCTACTTGTTTCAGATTTAGAACCTCTAGGAATAGTGACCACACATACATTCACAAGTACAAGGTTTAGTCTGTTTTACACATTTTATTAAATCAATAAGTAAAGTTACAATTACTGATGCATATAGAAATCCTGTAATAATTATATGCAATAATTATAACTATAGTCATACATACAGCATCAGTGATATTCTTAGGGTCTGATGAATGCCTTGCCAATTCATTATCAGTAGAGGGATGGTAACTGCTGGGATTTTTCCTGGAGGTACATCCAATTTTACCAAATCTTGGGATTCTGACTGCACCTAATTCTGTGCATGTGCATGAAGGTGTCATTCCTGTTTTTCCTTATCTGTATTGTGCCCCAAAAGAATATTGGGGTGCCCTGTTTTGCACAGGAGACTATTTAAAATAGCATAATAGAGGCAGAGATTTTTTTTAAAAAAAGCTGTGGAAAAGTACCAAAAGTACCACTGTGACTAAAGTAAAAGAGGCTGTTAGAGGCAAAAAAGGCATCCTTTACAAAATGGAAGTAAAATTCTAGTGATGAAAATAGAAAGGAGCATAAACTCTGGCAAGTCAAGTGTAAAAGTATAATAAGGCAGGCCAAGAAAGAAATTGAAGAGCAACTAGGTGAAGACATAAAAACTAACACCAATTTTTTTTAAGTGCATCTGAAGCCTGCCAAACAGTCAGTGGGGCCATTGGATGATTGAAGTGCTAAAAGCATATGCAAGGAAGACAAAGTACTGCTGAGAAGCTAAATGAATACTTTGTAGAGGATATGGGGGGAACCGCCACACCTGAGCCATTTTTTTTAGGTGACAAATCTGAGAAACTGTCCCAGATGGAGGTGTCGTTAGAAGAGGTGTTGGAACAAATTGATAAATTAAACAGTAATAAAGTCATCAGGACTATATAGTGTTCACCCAAGAGTTCTGAAGGAGCTCAGATATGAAATTGTAGAACTACTAACTGTGGCATGTACAAATCAGCTACTGTACCAGATGACTGGAGGGCAGCTAATGTAATACCTATTTTTAAAAAAGACTCCAGAGAAAATTTTGGCAATTTTGGGCTGGTAAGCCTAACTTCATTACCAGGCATTTCATTGCTTGAAACTGTACTAAACAACAGAATTAATAGATAAACATGGTATACTGCGTAAGAGTCAACATGGCTTTTGTAAAGGGAAGTCATGCCTCCCCAATCTATTAGAATTCTCTGAGGGTGTCAAAAAGCATGTGAACTAGGTGATCCTTTTGATATAGTATACTTGGACTTTCAGAAAGCCTTTGACAAGGCCCCTCACCAAAGACTCTTAAGCAGATTAAGCAGTCCTGGGATAAGAGGCAAGGTTCTTTCTTGGATCAGTAACTGGTTAAAAGATAGGAAAAAAGGGAAAGGATAAATTGTTATTTTTCACAATGGAGGGAGGTAAACAGGGATTCCTCAAAGGATCTATACGGGGATTAATGTTGTTCAACACATTCATAAATGATCTGGACAAGGGGGTAAAGAGTGGGGTGTCAAAGTTTGCAGATGAAACAAAATTACTCAAGATAGGTAAGTCCAAAGCTGACTGCAAAGAGATACAAAGGGATCTCACAAAACTGGGTGACTGGGTAAAAAGGGGCAGATGAAATTCAGTGTTGATAATTATAAAGTAATGCATATTGGAAAAAATAATTCCAACTATGAATACATAATGATGGGATCTAAATTTGCTGTTACCACTCGAGAGAGATGTTGGTTTCATTGTGGATAGTTCTCTGAAAACATCCACTCAATGTCTAAATGTCTAAAAATGTCTAAAAAGCTAACAATGTTAGGAACCATTAGGAAAAGGATAGATAATAAAACAAAAAATATCATAATACCATTATATAAATCCATGGTACATCTACACCTTGAATACTATATGTAGTTCTGGTCATCCCATCACAAAAAAGATATTAGAAATGGAAAAGGTGCAGAGAAGGGCAACAAAAATGATTAGGGGTATGGAACGGTTTCCATACCAAGAGAGATTAATAAGATTGGGACTGTTTGGTTTAGAAAAGAGATGACTAAGGGAGGATATGATAGAGTTCTATAAAATCATGAATGGTATGGAAAGAGTGAATAGGGAAGTGTTATTTACCCCTTCACATCACACAAGAAATAGATACAATTAATAGGTAGCAGGTTAAAAACAAATAAAAATAAGTACTTCCTCACACAGTGCAATCAACCTGTGGAAGTCGTTGCCAGGAGATGTTGTGAAAGACAAAAGCATAACTGGGTTCAAAAAATAATTAAATAAGTTCATGGAGGATAGCTCCATTAATGACTATTAGCAAAGATGGTCAGGGCTACAACCACATGCTCTGGGTGTCCCTAAACCTCCAAAATGCCAGAAGATCCAAAATTGCCCTTTCTATTCATTCCATCTGAAGCATCTGGCACTGGTTACTGTCAGAAGACAGAATACTGGGCTAGATGCACCATTGGTCTGACCCAGTATGGCCATTATTTTGTTCTTGGAAAGAGAAAAATATTCACTCCATATGGTAGGAACTATGTTTCTGAGACAGTGAATGTGTATCTGCTCTCATTTACACCACCATAAATCAGTGAAGTCAGTGGAGTTATCCTGTGTAAGTAAGATTACAAGCAGGTCGCAGTATTAAAGGTTTCACCATTTTGATAAAATGGGCCTGATCTGCATTGAAGTTAGTAGGAGTTTTGCTTGGATAAAGGCAACACAATTGGGCAATAGGTTTTAAGAATATTTTGTCTCCATTCAGGTAGAAAAATTGTTTTGCTGTGATGTCCATGAAGCTATGACAGATTTCAGAGTAGCAGCCGTGTTAGTCTGTATTTGCAAAAAGAAAAGGAATACTTGTGGCCCCTTAGATACTAATAAATTTATTTGAGCATAAGCTTTCGTGAGCTACAGCTCACTTCATCGGATGCATCCAATGAAGTGAGCTGTAGCTCATGAAAGCTTATGCTCAAATAAATTTGCTAGTCTCTAAGGTGCCACAAGTACTCCTTTTCTTTTCATGAAGCTATGCTGACTCTTTCTGCTTCATTTCTCCAATGTGTTAATGGGGATAACAATATCTTTCTTCCCCTATTTGTCTGTCTTGTTTATTTTCACCATAAACTTTTTGGGTTAGGGACTGTCTCTAACTATGTGTTTGGACAGTGCCTAACACCCTGTGGGCTTGACCTCAGACTGCAGATACTCATGAATAAAACTACTAATGATGATGATAATGACTTACTAACAAGCCATTTTATACCGTGGGGAACAAAGGCCTTCACTACTGTCTTTCTCTTTGGTGAGATGAGTTAAAAATAATGATAGATTTTTCTTATTGTTATACTTGTATCTGTAACATCTTTTCTGTCTTTTTAGATTAAGAAGAATGGCTGGTGTCAAATCTAGATTAACGCAAGATGAGGTAGAGCAACCGCAACATCTGTTGGGGAGCAGATGCTTTGTCTTCTCTATAAAAGAAGTGTCCATGATTACAATGCTTCTATATTTCATGCAAAGTGTGATGCACAAGGGCCAACTGTAGCAGTAGCAAATAACGAAAGTGGCTATATTTTTTGAGGATTTACGAGTCAGAACTGTTTCATCTGGAAAGTACATACATGATGAGAAGGCTTTTCTCTTTAGATTAAAAGACAAAGAGGGTGTGCTCAGCCCAAAAATTCCTGTTAAAACTGCATCAGGTGCTATATACGACTATATTGCCAATGACCCTAATTTTGGTGGTGGAGCACTACATTTGTTGAACCAAAATGCAGCAGCAGCAGCAACAAGTTCTAACAACTACACATACAATGTTGCTGACCTGCCTGGAAATGATCTAGGCCTTATGGAATGTGAGGTGTATCGAGTTGAAGGTAAGTTGATACCAAAAGAGAAAATGTTTATTGAGGAAATTATAGCTTCATACTCTTAATGTTATATGTTCCTTTTCCCCTAGATATTAGCAGTTTCCTGGAGTCTCCATGGAGAAAGATTACCTGGACAACTGAGTAAGTTAACTGTTGTACTATATCACTATAATGATCTGTGGCCATCAAATACTATGGTGATGTGAGTTACTTTAGGAATTAACTAGATGGTGCTAGAGTAGACATACTTATGTGTTGCTGAGTTGCTTATCTGTGTATCTTAGGTACTAATATGGCACCTATGACCACAGTGTCTGAGCACCTCACAATCTGGGGATAAGTACAAAATGATGATTTCAAAACAGGTCAAACATACATGAGAAATTAATGTCTGAACCAAAATAAGCTTCATGAAGAGTTATGCTTATTCTTAGCCACACTGAGTCTGCTATGGCAGAGACTTAAAGAGACATTCCAGAGGATTACAGACCATGATTAAGCAGCTATTCCAGAGCTTAACTATCCTTATACCTAAAAAGGTTTTCTGAATATCTAAATCTCCCTTGCTGCGGATTAAGTCCATTACTTCTTGTCCTGCCTTTAGTGAGCATGGAGAACAATTGATCCCCCTCCTCTTTATAACAGTCCTTAATATTTTAAGACTGTTACCAAGTCCCCCTTCGGTCTTGTTTTCTGAAGTCGAAATATGATCAGTTTTTTTAGCTTTTCCTTACAGATCAGGTTTTCTAAACTTTTCATCATTTTTGTTGCTGTCCTCTGGACTCTTTCCAATTTGTCCATCTTTCCTAAATTATAGTGCCCAGAATTTGACACAGTACTCCAGCTGGGGCCTCTCATCAATGCTGGGTAAAGTGGGAGAATTACCTACCTTGCTTTACATTTGACACTGCTGTTAATAGAGTCCAACATGATATTAGCCTTTTTTGCAACTGCACCAAATTGTTGACTCCTGTTCACTACAACCCGCAGATCCTGTTTAACAGGACTACCACCTTGACAGTTATTCCCCATTTTGTAACTGCACATTTGATTTTTCCTTCCTAAGTTTAGTACTTGGCATTGTCTTTATTGAATTGCATCTTATTGATTTCAGACTAATTCTCCAATTTGTCAAGTTCCGTTTTGAATTCTAATCCTGTTCTCCAAAGTGCTAGCAACTCCTCCAAGCTTGGTGTCATCCACAGATTTTATAAGCGTACTCTCCACTTAATTATTCAAGTCCAACCCAGGACCGACCCCTGTGGAACCCCTAGATATGTCCACACAGTATGATAGCAAACCATTGATAAATGCTCTTTAAGTATATTCTTTAACCAGTTTTGCACCCAACTTGTAATAATTTCATCTAGACCATATGCCCCTAATTTGCTTATGAGAATGTCGTATAGGATTCTGTTAAAACCTTACTAAAATCAAAATAGATCATGTCTACAGCTTCACTTCTGATCCACTGGTTATGTTGGTTTGGCATGATTTGTTCTTCACAAAGCCATGTTGTCTATTTTTTACCACCTGTTATCCTCTAGATGCTTACAAATTGATTGTTTAATAATTTGTTCCAGTATCTTTCCATGTATCAAAATTAGACTGACAGGTCTGTAACTCCCCAAGTCCTCTTTGTTCCTCTTTTTAATGTTAAATACTATGTTTGCTCTTCTCCAGTCCTTCATCCATCCTCCCTGAGTTCTCAAAGATAATTGCTAATGGTTCTGAGATTGCTTCAGCTAATTCCTAGAGTGAATTTCATCAGGCTCTGCAAACTTAAATACATCTAACTTATTCTTTAACTGGTTTGTTCAATTTTTGGTTGTGTTGTTTTCCCCTTGTTGTTAATATTAATTGTGTTAAGTATCTGGTTACAATTTATCTTTTTAGTGAAGCCTGAAGCAAAATAGGCATTAAACACCTCTTGACGTCATCTGTTATTAGCTCTCCTTCCCACAAACTAGTGGATCTACATTTTCCCTTGTCTTTCTATTGCTCCTAATGTATTTATAGAATTTATTTTTATTGCCTTTTATGCAGGTGGATTGATCAAAATCACCAAGTGGAAAGTCGTGATTTAAATAATTAATTTTAATCAATTTCAGTTATTTTCTAAAGAAAGGTGCATTCTCATTGGTTGATATAACCATTAAACATGTTGATTTACAACTAAATAGAGGCTTTACACTAAATTTGGTTAATCTCTTTGCTACCTAGGCAGGTACATTATAATTATATGCATTTATTTAAGCACTATATAGCTTAATATTTTCAGATTCTTATTAATTGTACATTTTTAGTATGTTAGAAAATAGTGAATGATATATTGCTTATTTATTACTCTTGTGTCATATTTCTAAAGCTTGACCTCAAAAGTTAAATGTTTTCCATCTGATATTTTCTTTATATAGAAAAGCAGCTTTTAACTCAAAGGTTTTGATGGAGACTCATGGATTCAATATGCTAATTTTTATTTAAATCTTTTAAGAGATTATACATTTAGGCCTTAATATATTTTGTATTAATTTCAGATTTCATTTTAAACAGGGTTATCTTTAAAAAGAAAAAAATGTTATAATTTAAATAACAAAATGTAAATAATCCGCCCTGCTCTAATGTCCATTTTTAGGCGTAACTCATTTGGTGCCTTAGCCTTTCTGATTTTGTCCCTTGTGCTACTCTTCTGTACTCATCTGTAGCAATTTGTCCACATTTGCACTTTTTGTAGGATTCTTTTTTTGATTTTCAGGTCATGAAAAAGCTCCTGATGGAGGCATATTGGCCCCTTACTATTCTTCCTAGCTTTCCTTCACATCTGGATAGTCTGGGGCTGTGCATTTAATTTTGTCTTTTTGAGAAACTGCCATTTCTACTGAACTTCTTTTTCCCTTACATTTTCTTCCCATGGGACCTTACCTACCACTTCTCTGAGTTCATTAAAGTCTGCTTTTTTGAAGTCAATTTTTTTTATGCTGCTGCTTCCACTCCTTGTCCTTAGAAACATGAAATCTATCATTTCATGATCACTTCCAAATGGTCTTCTACCTTCAGATTCGCAGCCAATTCCTCCTTGTTATTCAGAATGAAGCCTAAAATGGTTGCCACTTGGTTACTTCCTTTATTTTCTGAAACAAACATTGTCCCCAGCACATTCAGAGAACTTGTTGGACATTTTGTTCTTTGCTGTCTTATTTTTCCAACAGATGTCAGGTTAGTTAAAACACCTTCCATGAAAGAATGTTGTGCTTCCACTAAGCATATAGGCTGTACATAGTTAGCATGTCAAAGATGCCTGTACATAGTTAGCTGTTAAAGATGCCATGTGTCAACAGTGTAAAAAGACATTTCTATAAAACATGCTACTGTCCTCACTTCAGAAATCAGGAATACGAAGTCACAGTGCCTGATGTTATAACTATGAGTGTAGAGAATTGGTGTTCACCTCATCCTATTCAGAAACTCCTTTGCTATGTTGACAGTTGCACACCTAGAAAACAGTCACACTCCAATGACTGCATGCTAGATGTTGGTTCAGATGTGTCAGTTCTGCCAGATTCTGCTTATTTGCTATGTTTTCACAGTGCACAGTTTACAAGACCTAAGCTGCATTTGGTGGTTTATGGTACCTGAAGTTGGTTACCTGAATACATGTGTAATGCATGACAGCTTGTATGCTCTGTATACATATGTTGTGAAAACTGATTAACCCTACCCACCTAATAGCTTTTAGTTACTTCTAAACCTGTTTGAATTAATTTAACTTTGCTGCAGTTCCTGTGACAGAGCAAGCACATTGCAACAGAGATTTAATTCCCCTGTGACATTCAAAGCAACTGTTTTAGGCAGGATTGGTTGAATATGTTTTCAACATTTTTAAATATGACCACTGATTTAGGGTACAAAGATTGAGACACCTTAGGGCAGCTTTGTGTATGTGCTGTAAACCTGAATCTTCCATTGGCTTCAACAAGAACTGTGGATACTCAGCACTTTCTGAAAATCAGGAGTTTTAAATTGGGCACTCAAAATAGAGGACACCATAGTCAAATATCCATTCCACATGTGATGTCAGCACCAAATCCTGAGCATAAAGTGGTTTGACTTTGTGTGAAGGTCATACTCTCAAAGAGATCTGTCTGTTCTTCAGTTGCTCACCTATATTCAAAAGCACCACTGCCTGCTCTTTGGCCACATTACCAGGATGCTCTCAAACTCTCCATTGACATGTGAAGGGGTGCATGTCTTGATTCTACCTGGTGTGTCTATGAGACTACCTTGGAGATTTATGGATCATAGAATCATAGAATATCAGAGTTGGAAGGGACCTCAGGAGGTCATCTAGTCCAACCCCCTTATCAAAGCAGGACCAATCCCCAACTAAATCATCCCAGCCAGGGCTTTGTCAAGCCTGACCTTAAAAACTTCTAAGGAAGGAGATTCCACCACCTCCCTAGGGAATGCATTCCAGTGTTTCACCACCCTCCTAGTGAAAAAGTTTTTCCTAATATCCAACCTAAACCTCCCCCACTGCAACTTGAGACCATTGCTCCTTGTTCTGTCATCTGCTACCACTGAGAACAGTCTAGATCCATCCTCTTTGGAAACCCCTTTCAGGTAGTTGAAAGCAGCTATCAAATCCCCCTCATTCTTCTCTTCCGCAGACTAAACAATCCCAGTTCCCTCAGCCTCTCCTCATAAGTCATGTGCTCCAGCCCCCTAATCATTTTTGTTGCCCTCCACTGATCTCTTTCCAATTTTTCCACATCCTTCTTGTAGTGTGGGGCCCAAAACTGGACACAGTACTCCAGATGAGGCCTCACCAATGTTGAATAGAGGGGAACGATCACATCCCTCGATCTGCTGGCAATGCCCCTACTTATACATCCCAAAATGCCATTGGCCTTCTTGGCAACAAGGGCACACTGTTGACTCATACCCAGCTTCTCGTCCACTGTAACCCCTAGGTCCTTTTCTGCAGAACTGCTGCCGAGCCATTCGGTCCCTAGTCTGTAGTGGTGCTTGGGATTCTTCCGTCCTAAGTGCAGGACTCTGCACTTGTCCTTGTTGAACCTCATCAGATTTCTTTTGGCCCAATCCTCTAATTTGTCTAGGGCCCTCTGTATCCTATCCCTACCCTCCAGTGTATCTACCATTCCTCCCAGTTCAGTGTCATCCGCAAATTTACTGAGGGTGCAATCCACACCATCCTCCAGATCATTTATGAAGATATTGAACAAAACCGGCCTGAGGACCGACCCTTGGAGCACTCCACTTGATACCAGCTGCCACCTAGACATGGAGCCATTTATCACTATCCTTTGAGCCCGACAATCTAACCAACTTTCTATCCACCTTATAGTCCATTCATCCAGCCCATACTTCTTTAACTTGCTGGCAAGAATACTGTGGGAGACCATGTCAAAAGCTTTGCTAAAGTCAAGGAACAACATGTCCACTACTTTCCCCTCATCCACAGAGCCAGTTATCTGGTCATAGAAGGCAATTAGATTAGTGAGGCATGACTTGCCCTTGGTGAATCCATGCTGACTGTGCCTGATCACTTTCCTCTTCTCTAAGTGCTTCAGAATTGATTCCTTGAGGATCTGCTCCATGATTTTTCCAGGGACTGAGGTGAGGCTGACTGGCCTGTAGTTTCCAGGATCCTCCTCCTTCCCTTTTTTAAAGATGGGCACTACATTAGCCTTTTTCCAGTCGTATGGGACTTCTCCTGATTGCCATGAGTTTTCAAAGATAATGGCCAATGGCTCTGCAATCACATCCACCAACTCCTTTAGCACTCTCGGATGCAGCGCATCTGGCCCCATGGACTTGTACTCGTCCAGCTTTTCTAAATAGTCCCAAACCACTTCTTTCTCCACAAAGGGCTGGTCACCTCCTCCCCATTCTGTGCTGCCCAGTGCAGCAGTCTGGGAGCTGACCTTGTTTGTGAAAACAGAGGCAAAAAAAACATTTGTTAGTCTCTAAGGTGCCACAAGTACTCCTTTTCTTTTTGCGAATACAGACTGACACGGCTGCTACTCTGAAAAAAAACATTGAGTACATTAGCTTTTTCCACATCCTCTGTCACTAGGTTGCCTCCCTCAGTCAGTAAGGGGCCCACACTTTCCTTGACTTTCTTCTTGTTGCTAACATACCTGAAGAAACCCTTCTTGTTACTCTTAACATCTCTTGCTAGCTGCAACTCCAGGTGTGATTTGGCTTTCCTGATTTCACTCCTGCATGCCTGAGCAATATTTTTATACTCTTCCCTGGTCATTTGTCCAATCTTCCTCTTCTTGTAAGCTTCTTTTTTGTGTTTAAGATCAGCAAGGATTTCACTGTTAAGCCAAGCTGGTCGCCTGCCATATTTACTATTCTTTCTACACATCAGGATTGTTTGTCCCTGTAACCTCAATAAGGATTCTTTAAAATACAGCCAACTCTCCTGGACTCCTTTCCCCCTCATGTTATTCTCCCAGGGGATCCTGCCCATCAGTTCCCTGAGGGAGTCAAAGTCTGCTTTTCTGAAGTCCAGGGTCCGTATTCTGCTGCTCTCCCTTCTTCCCTGGGTCAGGATCCTGAACTCGACCATCTCATGGTCACTGCCTCCCAGGTTCGCATCCACTTTTGCTTCCCCTACTAATTCTTCCCGGTTTGTGAGCAGCAGGTCAAGAAGAGCTCTGGCCCTAGTTGGTTCCTCCAGCACTTGCACCAGGAAATTGTCCCCTACATTTTCCAAAAACTTCCTGGATTGTCTGTGCACCACTATATTGCTCTCCCAGCAGATATCAGGGTGATTGAAGTCTCCCATGAGAACCAGGGCCTGCGATCTAGTAACTTCTGCGAGTTGCCGAAGAAAGCCTCGTCCACCTCATCCCCCTGGTCTAGTGGTCTATAGCAGACTCCCACCACGACATCACCCTTGTTGCTCACACTTCTAAACTTAATCCAGAGACTCTCAGGTTTTTCTGCAGTTTCATACTTGAGCTCTGAGCAGTCATACTGCTCCCTTACATACAATGCAACTCCCCCACCTTTTCTGCCCTGCCTGTCCTTCCTGAAGAGTTTATATCCATCCATGACAGTACTCCAGTCATGTGAGTTATCCCACCAAGTCTCTGTTATTTGAATCACATTATAATTCCTTGACTGTGCCAGGACTTCCAGTTCTACCTGCTTGTTTCCCAGGCTTCTTGCATTTGTGTATAGGCACTTGAGATAACTCGCTGATTGTCCCTCTTTCTCAGTATGAGGCAGGAGCCCTGCCCTCTCGCACGCTCCTGTTCGTGCTTCCTCCTGGTATCCCACTTCCCCACTTACCCCAGGGCTTTGGTCTCCTTCCCCCGGTGAATCTAGTTAAAGCCCTCTTCACTAGGTTAGCCAGCCTGCTTGCGAAGATGCTCTTCCCTCTCTTCGTTAGGTGGAGCCCGTCTCTGCCTAGCACTCCTCCTTCTTAGAACACCATCCCATGGTCAAAGAATCCAAAGCCTTCTCTCCGACACCACCTGCGTAACCTGCTATGATTGTAAAGTCTCTGAATGATTTTACCAGGGGACACAGGTCCAGCAAGAACAAATCTAAGACCAAGAATAAGGGGAGGTCCCCAGAGCCTCCTGTGCAGAGACACTATGGCCCCCTTCGAACCATTTGGGCCATGGTGGGATGAGAGATGTGAAAGGGCTTTTCGAGAAATCATTACTTGCCTAACTCATGCTCCAGTCCTAGTTTTTGCTGACCCAAGCAAACCATTTATCCTGCATACTGATGCCAGTTTGGAGGGTCTGGGAGCAGTCCTGTACCAGGAAGTGAAAGGCAAACGTAAACCTGTAGCCTTTGCCAGCCGAGGATTGTCTGATAGTGAAACTCGCTATCCCATCCACAAGCTGGAATTCTTGGCCTTGAAATGGGCCATCACTGAGAAATTTCGAGACTACTTGTATGATGCTCAGTTCCAGGTGTGGACAGACAACAATCCACTGACTTATGTGTCAACAAGTGCTAAGCTGGATGCTACAGGACAGAGATGGGTGGCTGCCTTGGCTAGCTATGTGTTCAGCATTCAATACCAATCAGGGAGAAGCAATGTAGATGCAGATGCATTGTCCAGGCATCCGCAGGCACCATAAGTTGCTGTGATACCCATGGATGGAGTGACAGCTATTTGCAGTGTGAGTCACTGAGAGCCAGAGGCCCGTGAGAGCCTTCAGGGATGTGTTGCAGAAGCTTTGGGCCTGCCCCCTGAATGCATGCCTTCTGCTTCAGTGAACTATATTGCATTAGACCAATCTCCCTTGCCCATGCTCAATGCGGCTGACTGGCAAGAAGCCCAGCGGCAAGATATTGGCATTTGTGATACACTACTTGCCAAAAGGGAGGGGCGAAGCCCAGCTGTGGTTGTCCCACCTAATCTGGAGGGTAAACTACTATTGAGAGAATGGACCAAACTAAAACTGATTCAGGGAGTGCTACACCGAATGACCACTGACCCTTTACAGAAGCAACGAGCACAACTAGTACTACCAAAAGAGTACAGAGCCCTGGCCTTGAGGGCCCTGCATGATGACTTTGGACATTTAGAGATGGAGAGGACCCTGGAACTTATTCGTAGTAGGTTCTATTGGCCCCGAATGGCTGAAGATGTTCGCAGGAAATATGAGACTTGAGCTCGATGTGTTCAAAGGAAAACTCTGTCCACGAGGGCTGCATATCTCAAGAACATCACCAGCAACAAACCTTTGGAACTGGTATGCATTGATTTCTTGTCTGTAGAGGTAGACAAGAGGAATGTTGGAAACATTCTAGTAGTGACTTACCATTTTACGCGGTATGCGCAGGCATATCCCACACGTGATCAGAGGGCCACCACCAGCGATCTAATATTGTGGGACAAATATTTCTCAGTCTATGGATTCCCGGCTCAGATACACTCTGATCAGGGGCGGGATTTTGAGAGTCATCTTCTGAAGGAGGTGCTGAAGATAGCAGGAATTAAAAAGTCTAGGACAACGCCTTATCACCCCCAAGGTGATCCTCAGCCAGAGAGGTTCAACCGAGCCCTATTGGATATGTTGGGAACTTTGCAACCAGAGCAGAAGGCAACCTGGAGCCAGCATGTCTCATTTCTGGTGCATGCCTACAATGCCACAAAGAACGATGCTACGGGAGTCACCCCATATCTCTTGATGTTTGGGCAAGAACCAAGATTACCCATAGACTTGTGCTTTGGTATATCAGAGGATGGAGATAGCTATGAAACTCATCAGCAATATGTATCCCGACTAAGAGAAAAGCTGCGGGATGCTTATCACTTAGCTACCGCTGTGGCTCAGAAGAATGCAGACCGCAACAAACATCGATATGATGCTAGAGTACGTTTGCAGGAGCTCCAGCTGGGGGACAGAGTCCTACTGCAAAATTTGGGTATTGCTGGCAAACACAAGAAAGCTGACAGATGGAAGGCAATACCTTACCTGGTGATGGAAAAGCTGGGAGATCTGCTGGTCTACAAGATCAAACCTGAAGACGGTCCAGGGCAAATAAAGATGGTGCATAGAAACCTTTTGCTCCCTGTGGGGGAATTGGTAAGCACCCCTTATGAGATGGGCCATGACAGGGCAGCTGGGCAGAACAGAAGTGCTAGACCAAAGCCACCATTCAACACGGACAGCAGGCCCCCTGCAGCTAACCTACCCCTATTCAGCACATCCGAGAGTGAGTCTGAGGAGGAAGACACAACCATGGTGTATCCTGGAATGGAGACAAGATTTCAGTCTTGATCAGCTGAACCAAGAGAGAGCTCCTCCTCCTCCGCCCTAAACCCCATGGCAGAGGTATTTAGGCCCATTACTGGAACCCCTGTGCTGCCGATGGGACCCCCCTGTGGTGATGCACACAGGTTATTGGACAGTGAAGACATCCAGGGGGAGGGGGCCCTAGTCACGTTGGACCTTCCACAGTCAGAACCGGAGATGCAGGGACCTATGCCAGTAGCTGAGGGATCCTCAAAGGAAACCTCTCCATCCATCGCTCAAGATGTCCTGCCTACTCCTGCAACAGAAATTCTCAATAGACGAGACAGGGTAATAAGACCAGTAAAATGGTTAACTTATGAGGCACCTGGGGTGACTAGTGAGGAGCCAATACTCTTAGCACACAGGCTTGTGAAAGCTGAAGTGGGCTTTCTGAGGCCCTTTGGAGGGAACCAGTGAATTGGTATAATAGGGAGTGTGATTTGTCGGGACGACAAATTCTCGGCTGGGGAGAGGATGTAAGCAGAGTCAGGATGAGCTCTACCCTGACATCTGGTGGCGAGTTATGGTGGGTTGTGGAAAAGAACTTCAGGGGCTGATCTCATTTGCATAGGCACACCCACCCTGCCTAGATGGTCACTTTGGCTGCTGTAGGAGCCCCAGTTTCTCTGTTGTTGGAGCAGGAATAAACTGTTATTATCCTGATTATGAAAAAAGAAAAGGAGTACTTGTGGCACCTTAGAGACGAACAAATTTATTAGAGCATAAGCTTTCGTGAGCTACAGCTCACTTCATCGGATGCATTTGGTGGAAAAAACAGAGGGGAGATTGATATACACACACAGAGAACATGAAACAATGGGTTTATCATACACACTGTAAGGAGAGTGATCAATTAAGATAAGCCATCACCAGCAGCAGGGGGAAAGGAGGAAAACCTTTCATGGTGACAAGCAAGGTAGGCTATTTCCAGCAGTTAACAAGAATATCTGAGGAACAGTGGGGGGTGGGGTGGGGGGGAGAAATAACATGGGGAAATAGTTTTACTTTGTGTAATGACTCATCCATTCCCAGTCTCTATTCAAGCCTAAGTTAATTGTATCCAGTTTGCAAATTAATTCCAATTCAGCAGTCTCTCGTTGGAGTCTGTTTTTGAAGCTTTTTTGTTGAAGGATAGCCACTCTTAGGTTTGTAATTGAGTGACCAGAGAGATTGAAATGTTCTCCAACTGGTTTTTGAATGTTATAATTCTTGATGTCTGATTTGTGTCCATTCATTCTTTTACATAGAGACTGTCCAGTTTGACCAATGTACATGGCAGAGGGGCATTGCTGGCACATGATGGCATATATCACATTGGTAGATGCGCAGGTGAACGAGCCTCTGATAGTGTGGCTGATATGATTAGGCCCTATGATGGTGTCCCCTGAATAGATATGTGGACAGAGTTGGCAACGGGCTTTGTTGCAAGGATAGGTTCCTGGATGGTGGTTCTGTTGTGTGGTGTGTGGTTGCTGGTGAGTATTCGAACATGATACAGTTCTGTGGTGACCTAAAATCCTATTTTCGACGTCTCCGACTCAAGGAATATTTCCAACACACCTCTGACCAACATATTAACCCACAGAGACCTTCCTACCAACACTACAAAAAGAAGGATTCTGGGTGGACTCCTCCTGAAGGTTGAAACAGCAGCCTGGACTTCTTCATAGTGTGCTTCCGCCGACGTGCACGAGCTGAAATTGTGGAAAAGCAGCATCGCTTGCCCCATAACCTCAGCCATGCAGAACACAATGCCATCCACAGCCTCAGAAACAACTCTGACATCATAATCAAAGGACAAAGGACAAAGGAGGTGCTGTCGTCATCATGAATAGGTCGGAGTATGAACAGGAGACTACTAGGCAGCTCTCCAACACCACTTTCTACAAGCCATTACCCTCTGATCCCACTGAGAGTTACCAAAAGAAACTACAGCATTTGCTCAAGAAAGTCCCTGAAAAAGCACAAGAACAAATCCGCACAGACACACCCCTAGAACCCTGACCTGGGGTATTCTATCTGCTACCCAAGATCCATAAACCTGGAAATCCTGGACGCCCCATCATCTCAGGCATTGGCACCCTGACAGCAGGATTGTCTGGCTATGTAGACTCCCTCCTCAGGCCCTACGTTACCAGCACTCCCAGCTATCTTCGAGACACCACTGACTTCCTGAGGAAACTACAGTCCATTGGTGATCTTCCTAAAAACACCATCCTAGCCACTATGGATGTAGAAGCCCTCTACACCAACATTCCACACAAAGATGGGCTACAAGCCGTCAGGAACAGTATCCCCGATAATGTCACGGCTAACCTGGTGGCTGAACTTTGTGACTTTGTCCTCACACATAACTATTTCACATTTGGGGACAATGTATACCTTCAAATCAGCGGCACTGCGATGGGTACCCGCATGGCCCCACAGTATGCCAACATTTTTATGGCTGACTTAGAACAACGCTTCCTCAGCTCTCGTCTCCTAATGCCCCTACTCTACTTGTGCTACATTGATGACATCTTCATCATCTGGACCCATGGAAAAGAAGCCCTTGAGGAATTCCACCAGGATTTCAACAATTTCCATCCCACCATCAACCTCAGCCTGGACCAATCCACACAAGAGATTCACTTCCAGGACACTACGGTGCTAATAAGCGATGGTCACCTAAACACCACCCTATATCGGAAACCTACTGACCACTATTCCTACCTACATGCCTCTAGCTTTCATCCAGATCATACCACACGATCCATTGTCTACAGCCAAGCTCTACGATATAATCGCATTTGCTCCAACCCCTCAGACAGAGACAAACACCTACAAGATCTCTATCATGCATTCCTACAACTACAATACCCACCTGCTGAAGTGAAGAAACAGATTGACAGAGCCAGAAGAGTACCCAGAAGTCACCTACTCCAGGACACGCCCAACAAAGAAAATAACAGAACGCCACTAGCCATCACCTTCAGCCCCCAACTAAAACCTCTCCAACACATCATCAAGGATCTACAACCTATCCTGAAGGACAACCCATCACTCTCACAGATCTTGGGAGACAGGCCAGTCCTTGCTTACAGACAGCCCCCCAATCTGAAGCAAATACTCACCAGCAACCATACACCACACAACAGAACCACTAACCCAGGAACCTATCCTTGCAACAAAGCCCGTTGCCAACTCTGTCCACATATCTATTCAGGGGATACCATCATAGGGCCTAATCACATCAGCCACACTATCAGAGGCTCGTTCACCTGCGCATCTACCAATGTGATATCTGCCATCATGTGCCAGCAATGCCCCTCTGCCATGTACATTGGTCAAACTGGACAGTCTCTATGTAAAAGAATGAATGGACACAAATCAGACGTCAAGAATTATAACATTCAAACAGTTGGAGAACACTTCAATCTCTCCGGTCACTCGATTACAGACCTAAGAGTGGCTATCCTTCAACAAAAAAGCTTCAAAAACAGACTCCAATGAGAGACTGCTGAATTGGAATTAATTTGCAAACTGGATACAATTAACTTAGGCTTGAATAGAGACTGGGAATGGATGAGTCATTACACAAAGTAAAACTATTTCCCCATGGTATTTCTCCCCCCCACCCCCCCCACCCCCCACTGTTCCTCAGATATTCTTGTTAACTGCTGGAAATAGCCTACCTTGCTTGTCACCATGAAAGGTTTTCCTCCTTTCCCCCCCCTGCTGCTGGTGATGGCTTATCTTAAGTGATCACTCTCCTTACAGTGTGTATGATAAACCCATTGTTTCATGTTCTCTGTGTGTGTATATCAATCTCCCCTCTGTTTTTTCCACCAAATGCATCCGATGAAGTGAGCTGTAGCTCACGAAAGCTTATGCTCTAATAAATTTGTTAGTCTCTAAGGTGCCACAAGGACTCCTTTTCTTTTTGCAAATACAGACTAACACGGCTGCTTCTCTGAAACCTATCCTGATTATGTGAATCAAGGACACTGGAACTATACTCAGCCTTTTCTTATGATGGAGGGACTCACCATCAACTAAGCAGCACTTGCTAGGCAAGGGTCATGGGTTCCAAAGCCCAGTGTGGGAGAGAGGCTGGGGATAGGTATTAATACTTGGTGGTTTGTGCCCCCCTGGTGAGGGTCCTTACATGCTAACTGCACTTCCTCCTCTCTCCACTGTGGAATATCAGAGCTAATTTTGATTCTATTAGGAGTCTAGATACAGGCTGAATTGAATTCACAGAGATGAATTCACTTTGGGCTAATGTACCAGTCCTGGGGCTCCCTTACTACAAGCTGAAATCACAAAAGAGCTGAACTTACTAAGAGCTGAAATCACTGAGTGTTGTGTAGTGGGGGAGCCTGAAGATATATGGCGGAGCAGTTTGTGGGACAGTGAGCAGAGCGGCTGGTGGAGCAGAGCCGTTTGTGGGATGGCGAGCAGAGTGGCTGGTGGAGTAGAGCCGTTTGTCGGATGCCTGGAGCAGCGAATGGGGGTGGCTGGCAGAGCGGAGCCCCATGGAGAGGTGGGGCAATCAGCTTTGGAACATGTAAGGGGCCCCTTAACCCCTTCCCTCCCCCCACCTCCACCCAGGTTGGGAGATAAAACTTTGCAGATAAACTTTCGAACTCTGGGGCTGCCCTGACCAGGGACAGAGACTTTTGGGTCGTTGGACTTTTGGGACTTTGGGTGATTTTGGGTTGCTCGACTCAAGAACCAAATGGAAACGACTCACCCCAATTTGCTTAGGGTGGGATTTTTTTGCTCATGAGTTGTGTTATGAATCCTGTTGGTGGTGTTTCCCCAACATAATGCCACATTGTTTCTCTCTGTTATTAAAAGGCTTTCTGCTACACTCAGACTATGTGCTTGCGAGAGGGGAAGTATTGCCTCTTGGAGGCGGCCAGCAGGGGTGGTATATATTTGTCCCAGGTCATTGGGTGGGGGCTCGAGCCGGTTTTGCATTGTGTTATTGGAATGGAACCCCTAGATACTAAACCCGGCCCTTGTTGCTGCCAACTCTGACGGGCAGAAGGGTTACATAGGGAAAGAGGGAAAATAATGGAGGAAATCAGATCTTACAAACCTTATTTAAATTCAGTGCCACAGATTCAGATTTTGGTTCTTGGTCCAGTTGGAGCTGGGAAGTTCAGTTTTTTCAACTCTGTGAATTCAGTTTTCTGAGGTTATGTTTCAAGCCAAGCCATAGCAGGATCCGATAACGCTAGCATGACAACACAGGTAAATATTTCCTTCTAATTAAATAACATCCAAGCTAAATCACAGTCTCAGTTAAAAATCAACCTTTTCCCCCAGTAAATGGAAAACCCAAAGATAGTCTATGATTGCCCTCACTGAATTCTATGCGTCTACTTTTGATGAGAAAGGCATTACTCAATATGGTTAAGAAATAATAATCTGGCCCTAAATATTCATTTTTCAGCTATGTCTTTCTATACTATTTTACTTTTTTTTGCCCAAATAGTACAGGACTTACCCAGTTAAAGATGGAAGAGATGGCAAGCCTCTGCCTATTATCCTCTGTGACACAATGGGAATAGAAGAAAACTCAGGAGCAGGTCTGGAAATTGATGAAGCGTCCAACATAATAAAAGGCCATGTTCCTGATAGGTACCAGGTATGATTTCTACAAATTTTGTGCAGTTCTTTATTAAACCGAGTGATATCCTTAAATGTTTTTTTACATGTACAAATATAATATTTTACATTTAATTACTGTGCAACAAAATATCCACTGTGCTCAGTAGATTCTTGCATTTGTGGTACTGTACAGTAAAAGCTTATGAATGGTGATCACAGGCAAGGTGTATTTGAAAATGAATAAACTATGAAAAGGTGAAAAGAAAAGGAGTACTTGTGGCGCCTTAGAGACTAACAAATTTATTAGAGCATAAGCTTTCGTGAGCTACAGCTCACTTCATCGGATGCATTTGGTGGAAAAAACAGAGGAGAGATTTATATACACACACACAGAGAACATGAAACAATGGGTTTATCATACACACTGTAAGGAGAGTGATCACTTAAGATAAGCCATCACCAACAGCAGGGGGGGGAAGGAGGAAAACCTTTCATGGTGACAAGCAGGTAGGCTAATTCCAGCAGTTAACAAGAATATCAGAGGAACAGTGGGGGGTGGGGTGGGAGGGAGAAATACCATGGGGAAATAGTTTTACTTTGTGTAATGACTCATCCATTCCCAGTCTCTATTCAAGCCTAAGTTAATTGTATCCAGTTTGCAAATTAATTCCAATTCAGCAGTCTCTCGTTGGAGTCTGTTTTTGAAGCTTTTTTGTTGAAGTATAGCCACTCTTAGGTCTGTGATCGAGTGACCAGAGAGATTGAAGTGTTCTCCAACTGGTTTTTGAATGTTATAATTCTTGACGTCTGATTTGTGTCCATTCATTCTTTTACGTAGAGACTGTCCAGTTTGGCCAATGTACATGGCAGAGGGGCATTGCTGGCACATGATGGCATATATCACATTGGTAGATGCGCAGGTGAACGAGCCTCTGATAGTGTGGCTGATGTGATTAGGCCCTATGATGGTATCCCCTGAATAGATATGTGGACAGAGTTGGCAACGGGCTTTGTTGCAAGGATAGGTTCCTGGGTTAGTGGTTCTGTTGTGTGGTGTGTGGTTGCTGGTGAGTATTTGCTTCAGATTGGGGGGCTGTCTGTAAGCAAGGACTGGTCTGTCTCCCAAGATCTGAGAGAGCGATGGCTCGTCCTTCAGGATAGGTTGTAGATCCTTGATGATGTGTTGGAGAGGTTTTAGTTGGGGGCTGAAGGTGATGGCTAGTGGCGTTCTGTTGTTTTCTTTGTTGGGCCTGTCCTGTAGTAGGTGACTTCTGGGTACTCTTCTGGCTCTGTCAATCTGTTTCTTCACTTCAGCAGGTGGGTACTGTAGTTGTAGGAATGCATGATAGAGATCTTGTAGGTGTTTGTCTCTGTCTGAGGGGTTGGAGCAAATGCGGTTATATCGTAGCGCTTGGCTGTAGACAATGGATCGAGTGGTATGATCTGGATGAAAGCTAGAGGCATGTAGGTAGGAATAGCGGTCAGTAGGTTTCCGATATAGGGTGGTGTTTAGGTGACCATCGCTTATTAGCACCGTAGTGTCCAGGAAGTGGATCTCTTGTGTGGACTGGTCCAGGCTGAGGTTGATGGTGGGATGGAAATTGTTGAAATCATGGTGGAATTCCTCAAGAGCTTCTTTTCCATGGGTCCAGATGATGAAGATGTCATCAATGTAGCGCAAGTAGAGTAGGGGCATTAGGGGACGAGAGCTGAGGAAGCGTTGTTCTAAGTCAGCCATAAAAATGTTGGCATACTGTGGGGCCATGGGGGTACCCATCGCAGTGCCGCTGATTTGAAGGTATACATTGTCACCAAATGTGAAATAGTTATGGGTCAGGACAAAGTCACAAAGTTCTGCCACCAGGTTAGCCGTGAGAGTATCGGGGATACTGTTCCTGACGGCTTGTAGTCCATCTTTGTGTGGAATGTTGGTGTAGAGGGCTTCTACATCCATAGTGGCTAGGATGGTGTTTTTAGGAAGATCACCAATGGACTGTAGTTTCCTCAGGAAATCGGTGGTGTCTCGAAGATAGCTGGGAGTGCTGGTAACGAAGGGCCTGAGGAGGGAGTCTACATAGCCAGACAATCCTGCTGTCAGGGTGCCAATGCCTGAGATGATGGGGCGTCCAGGATTTCCAGGTTTATGGATCTTGGGTAGCAGATAGAATACCCCAGGTCGTGGCTCCAGGGGTGTGTCTGTGCGGATTTGTTCTTGTGCTTTTTCAGGGAGTTTCTTGAGCAAATGCTGTAGTTTCTTTTGGTAACTCTCAGTGGGATCAGAGGGTAATGGCTTGTAGAAAGTGGTGTTGGAGAGCTGCCTAGTAGCCTCTTGTTCATACTCCGACCTATTCATGATGACGACAGCACCTCCTTTGTCAGCCTTTTTGATTATGATGTCAGAGTTGTTTCTGAGGCTGTGGATGGCACTGTGTTCTGCATGGGTGAGGTTATGGGGTAAGCGATGCTGCTTTTCCACAATTTCAGCTCGTGCACGTCGGCGGAAGCAGTCTATGTAGAAATCCAGGCTGCTGTTTCGACCTTCAGGAGGAGTCCACCCAGAATCCTTCTTTTTGTAGTGTTGGCAGGAAGGTCTCTGTGGGTTAATATGTTGGTCAGAGGTGTGTTGGAAATATTCCTTGAGTCTGAGACGTCGAAAATAGGATTCTAGGTCACCACAGAACTGTATCATGTTCGTGGGGGTGGAGGGGCAAAAGGAGAGGCCCCGAGATAGGACAGATTCTTCCGCTGGGCTAAGAGTATAGTTGGATAGATTAACAATATTGCTGGGTGGGTTACGGGAACCATTGTTGTGGCCCCTTGTGGCATATAGTAGTTTAGATAGCTTAGTGTCCTTTTTCTTTTGTAGAGAATCAAAGTGTGTTTTGTAAATGGCTTGTCTAGTTTTTGTAAAGTCCAGCCACGAGGAAGTTTGTGTGGAAGGTTGGACTGCTGAATTGGAATTAATTTGCAAACTGGATACAATTAACTTAGGCTTGAATAGAGACTGGGAATGGATGAGTCATTACACAAAGTAAAACTATTTCCCCATGGTATTTCTCCCTCCCACCCCACCCCCCACTGTTCCTCTGATATTCTTGTTAACTGCTGGAATTAGCCTACCTGCTTGTCACCATGAAAGGTTTTCCTCCTTCCCCCCCCTGCTGTTGGTGATGGCTTATCTTAAGTGATCACTCTCCTTACAGTGTGTATGATAAATCCATTGTTTCATGTTCTCTGTGTGTGTGTATATAAATCTCTCCTCTGTTTTTTCCACCAAATGCATCCGATGAAGTGAGCTGTAGCTCACGAAAGCTTATGCTCTAATAAATTTGTTAGTCTCTAAGGTGCCACAAGTACTCCTTTTCTTTTTGCGAATACAGACTAACACGGCTGCTACTCTGAAACCTATGAAAAGGTGTTTAGGCCTGATTCTTCACTCTCCTGCACCTTGTGTAGTCATTTACAGTTATGCAAAGTTGATTTAGATTGCTGTCTACCCTTCTGCTTGGGTAGCATTTGATACCTATTTTGTACAGGTACAAGCCAAGGGAGAATCAGGCTCAAGGTATATAAAGAGTAGATCTGGTTGAAATATTTTGAACAAAAAGGTTTTAATTAGAAAAATGGACTTTAACACCACATCTCCCTCAAATTTCTGTTGTGTCTTCAAATTTTTTTTGTTTTTCATTAAATTGTTTCCAAGATTTTTTAGCAAAAATGTCATCAATTCCATTATTGAAATGGTTCTCTAATTTATTTTTTACTGAAAATCCATTTTTCAAGAAATGAGCATTTTTAATTATTTTTTTCCTGAAAAAAATGAAAAATGAAGAATGGGTTAGCTTGGTGAAATAGAAACAACACTGACATTTTTTGAAAACATAGTTTTAAAACATTTTTGACAAGTTCTAGAAAAGAGCAACTTCCACCATATTCTAGCTTAGTACAGCGCCTTCTCATATGGTCATTTGTCTCAATTACTAGATAGCTGCTGCCTACAGACCATTCCAAATATTAACTGTTGTAATATACAAGAGATGTAGACTTTGATTCTCCATTCCAGATGGGCTGAGCTTGTTACTGGAGCAAAGATGGAGGGCTAAGGTGGTTATATGATTCTTATCATTATAGTATCTCGGTTCCTCACAAACCTTAATTTATCCTCAAAACAACCCAGTGAGATATAAAGTGTTATTAATCTCATTTTAAAGATATGAAACTGAGGAACAGTGATTAATTATCTTGGTCAAAGATATATTGGAAGCCACATATCCTGAGTCCCAGTTTTATGCTTTAACCACAAGACCAATCTTTCTGTGATTTATTTGGTCCCACTTTATATTAAAATTCCATCTATACATGGTTTACAAAGAAGTAATATATGAAGAACAAGCATGTTACAGTTCTGAGCAGCATATGTATAGATGGCTTTAAGCACATGAATAGATGTTACAGATCATTATAAGCCATAGTTATGAGTAAATTTTTGATGGACTCTACAACAATCAATTAACCATTTATTAAAACATCTGTTAATAATTTATTAATGCTTTATAGATGGAACTTTAATAAAAAGTGTGATTAAAAACACACACACATACACAAGTAATATGTCAAGAATCCTTTTTAATTTCTAGAGATGTCTTTTGGTTTCATTATTACTTTTCCACAACGGATATAAATTTAGAGGAACTCTGTTGACTTCAAAGGAGTGACTCTGGATTTATACATGTTTTTAATAACAGAGATCTGAATCTGGCTCTCCATCTGGAAGAATGAGTATGAAATTGAGAATCAGGTAATCCTGATTTGATCACTCCCTTTATGAGTGTGGGTAAATCATTTAATCTCTCTCCATATCAGTGTTCCTCTCTGTAAAATGAGATAATAATATGTGTCTCCCTGCTCCAGTGGGGTATTGTGAGAATCAGTGTTTATACAGCTCTTTGAATCTCCAGTTCTTTGGAAGTGTTACTTATTATTATTAAAACATTTCTTGCAGTTTAATCCAGCTGCCATCCTTCATCCAGATTCTCCAGGCTATATCAAGACCCCTTCTCTGAAGGATCAGATTCATTGTGTTGCATTTGCTATTGATGGGTGCAAAATTGAGATTCTCCCTGAGAAACTGGAAGAGAAGCTGAAACAGCTTGGAAGAATAGTGAACCATTTTGGTATGTTTTATGTCTCCTAATATCATAGAACTGAATGAAGTGGGCATGCCAAGGAGATGATCTGCCTTTCAAGCCTGAGCACCTTGGGTCATGAGGGGTTTGAAGTAGGAGTCATGCTTATCCTTGGTGTGGGAGAAGAAATTGCCACATATTGCTCTTGAGTGTCACCCAAGATTGAGTGGGATTAATACACTCTGGCAGGACAGGCTCCCAGACTGATGGAAGTATGCGCACTGCAATGGGCTCTGGTGTTGGTGGGAGACTAGAGAAATTCCTGATCACCTCCATTGTTCTCTACTCTTTGGTTTTACAGTGTGCCCAATTACATTTCTGCTCCTCAGTATAGCAGAGTCCTCCTGTTGACAGAGACCACTAGAGAAACTGAGCTGTGTGGGGGAATTCTGCACCAAAAAAATTAAAAATTCTGCACACAATATTTTAAAATTCTGCAAAATTCTTCATATTTTATTTGTCAAAATAATACAATATAATCACACCAGTTTCAATTATTTTGGTAATTTATTTCAAAATAACTGTGAGTAAGTATGTCTGTAACAATATAGACAACAAAAAAGATTCAGGAAATGTTTTTTGACAAATGGATTCCTTACTAGGCTTACTTACTGACTCTGAGTAATAATTCATTTAAACTACAGTACAAAACCATATTTTCTGCACCCCTCAGAAGCAGTACAAAGGCTTGGGGGAATCAGGGGTAACAGAGGAGCTGAGAGAGAGGCAAGTAATTGTTGGGAAGGAGCCTGGGTATGAACTTTAAGTGTTTTTGGGTATGGGTGGGAAAAGTATGGAAAAGGTTTTTTTGGTGAGGGGCAGGGAGGGATTGTTAGGGAGCATCCCACATGCAGACCCCTGGCTGACCACTAGCCTCCTCCATTCAGTCAGGCATATCTTCCCCTGTCCCTATGTGTCCCTGCATCCCCATGTGTCCTTGCACCCCCTGTCCACATGTGTCCCTCCACGCCCACTTAGACACCCGTGCCCCCATACCCATGTGGCTCTGTATCCCCTCCCCCTGTCCCCATGTGTCTCTGTGCCCCCACCCAGCCGCTCCCCCCTCCCTCCCCCTGTAGCTCTGCACTCCCTGTGCGCATGTGGCCCTGCACCTCCCTCCCCTCCTCTGGACCTGCACTTCCACTCCCATTCAGCCCCTTCCCCAGTCTGTTCTCTCCCACTAGCCATTATGAGTCCCTGTTGGACCCCCAACAGCCCCACGCTGTCTGTCTCCCCATAGCTCCTATCTCCTGACCTGGCCCAACAGGTACTGTGAAGAAGATAGGCTCTTTCTCTTCCCTATCAGCGCAGGTGCTGGCCAGGATTGGCTGCTGTGTTCTAGATCCACAGTGCCCTCTGTTGGGAAAAAGGTGGAACTGCAGTAACTTTTCAGCAGAAGCTATTTTCTGCACACAGAAAAAATTAAAAATATGTGTCACACATGAATATGTATGCGTGCAGTGGCACAGAATTCCCCCAGGAGTAAAAGACTTCTAGGAATACATCTTATCAGGAAATATTCACTTTGATTTCCTTAATTATTTTAAAAATACATATAATTCAAGGCAATAAAACCTTTTCAAAAAGGAGTAGAGGTAATGTTTCATTTAGCAGCTGCCATGGAGATGGGATGCAACAAAAAGTGAAAAGAGAACTGAAGAATGGGAGTCTTACGCTTGCAAATGCCAGTTTACATCATTAGCTCTTGTGGTTGTGTTTGGACACAATACCTATGGCCTGATTTTCTCTCCACATGATAGGAGTCACTTCCATAGCAGGGAATAGACAGAGACATAACCTACTGAAGTGAAAGCAGGCCCCAGTTGTGCTATTGAACTCAGCTAGGTATGCCATGTTTTCTGAATCCCTTGTTTTGAGTAATTGAATTCATTGCACTGAATTTCAGCTCTGGCAATCTTCCCAATGAGTGAGTGAGTCATTAAGTGTGCTGTCAACTGTACTGGGGGAATAATAATCATTTTGCTTAAAAAACATCTTCCCACAAGACAATTGGGGTGCAGCCCAATAACTGTTCAATTAACATTAAGTTAATAATTAATCTTTTTCTAATGCTGTTGTGCAAAACCAAAACACTTTCACCTTATGTAAGCAGAAGCAACTGCAATGAAGAACTGATGGGAAATTAGGTGTAAAATCTTACTCTTTTTTTGGGTACAGGGATCCCACAACAGGTTTTACTACCTAAAGTGGATGAAATTTGCCCTACTCTTGAAGAAGACGTCCAGTGTGTGTACAAAAGCAAAGCTGTTGAGAAACAGGTAAAGTATGGCATTGTTGACTGGTGCTATCTATTAACTCAATTGACTTGAACAAATCAAGGTATTGTGATACTCTATGTTTGCAATACTTGCATCCCCTCATATTCCTACACATATTCTCATTCTGGTCTTGTAGGCACAAGCTGAAAATGTAACTAAATTTAATACCTCAGGTTTTGGTTAAACCCCTAAAAGGTTTAAGATTTGTTAAAATTGCAAGTTGCACCTCTGAAGAATAAAACTGCATAACAGAAAAAGGTGGAGATACCAGAAACCTCATTAAAAATTAAGAGCCGGATTCTTTTGTGAAACTCCACTTCATATAAAGGAGCTGGAGTCTGACCATAACTCGCCAGCTGCATATTTCCCTTGGTGGGAATAGGTGTAAAACTGAAAAAAAGAGAGCTTCAGGGGAGGAAGGAAGTGGGAGTGAGCTCTGTTCTGCTGATTTTTTTTTTAATCAGATTGTCTTTTGGGGAGTAAACACTGTTGGATGAATTTTGTAGAGTCCCTAGGTCAGTGGTTCCCAGACTTGTTCTGCCGCTTGTGCAGGGAAAGCCCCTGGTGAGCTGGGCCAGTTTGTTTACCTGCTGTGTCCACAGGTTCGGACAATCGCAGCTCCCAGTGGCTGTGGTTCGCTGCTTCCGGCCAATGGGAGCTACTGGAAGTGGCGGCCAGTATGTCCCTCAGCCCGTGCCACTTCCAGCAGCTTCCATTGGCCTGGAGCGGCGAACCGTGGTTATTGGGAGCTGCAATCAGCCAAAGCTGCGGACACGGGAGGTAAACAAACCGGCCTGGCCTGCCAGGGGCTTTCCCTGTGCAAGCGGCGGAACAAGTTTGGGAACCACTGCCCTAGGCTTTTCTAAATCATGACATGGCTCATACAGACCAGCACATAAAATTGTCTCCTTGGACTCCTTGCCCCTGTCCCATGGTGACAGAATCTGACTCAGGAGAGAATCCATAAAGGTTTGATTCCCTGCTACCTTCCATCTTGCCTAGATATTTACCCCGTGCAAAGTGCTTGTACAATTCGGCCATTTTGCTTTGGTGGAATTTTATACCTACTCTGCACTCACTTTGCACAGCCATAAATGCTAACACAAGGTGGAAGGTTGTGGAGAATCAGAGGCTGCTGGTGGTTTGCAGTTCCCCAATACTGATGCTAGCCTGGGCTGATTTAGCCATCCGCAATTCTCAGAGGTATTAGGCACCTAACTTCCATTAATTTTAATGGGAGTTAGGTGCCCAAATACCTTTGAGAAATGTGGTCCAAATGACCATCTCCCAGCCAAGAGGAATAGCCAACTCTATGCCATTTGAAGTCTCCCCCACCTGGGGAATATTTAGCTTAGGAGATATGATTGCGTTCTGACCACTTTGTTCTGCAGGAATGATAAAAGGGACTGAATCAGTTCCTAGAGTAGAGTCCTGACCCTGGGCTAAATTCTGCCCTGCATCTGAAATCTGTTAATCACAGGGGTAAGGGCTGTCAGGGAGCTGAGTGCAGCTCCCTGACTCTGTGGGCTGGCCCTAGTGTGAACCATGGTTTAGAGGCTCAGCATAGCAAAGCAGAGCTCTGCCTTGGTCCCTCCCTGCCTCCGACATATTCCCCATACTCCTACATTTCACACGACGCTGGGTTAGGATGTGTGCAGAAGCGTGGTTCTAAAGGAGCTAACTTGTATCAGTTTTATACCAGTGAAGAGCTATTCTCATCAGAATTGGAACTGCCTAGTTGTGACCAAAATCCAGTACAAAGGAGCTGGATTGGCCCAGAGAATGCATCTCCCTGTATCTAGAGAGGTCAAATATGGATTTTAGTGGAATTATACCAGAGATGAATCCTTAGGGGGTTCTCTCTAGATCAGTGGTTCTCAAACTTTTTTTTCGCGGACCACTTGAAAATTGCTGAGGGTCTCAGCAGACCATTTAGTGATCTTTCCAAATGTTTTTTGTACTATTAGCTAACTATTGTAAAGCACTTTGGATAAAAGCAGTATAAAAAAACCACTGTAATAATAATTTACGGTTTTTTTGTTCTACAAATAAAAGCGCACAACTCATATTTTAATGTCAGTACTCTTACCTTTCTAATGTGATGGCTGTGCCCTCTCTCTGCCACTGCGGCATCCCCCAAGCTGGTGCCGGGAAGGAGAGGGGTCTCCTCTGCCCCAGCAGTCACTGATCTGGGTCTGGGAAGGAGCAGGGTCTCTCTCTCTCTTCCCACTACAGCAGCCACAGAGATAGGGCTGGGAAGGAGGGCCGTCTCTCCCCGGCAGCCACAGCCCTGGAGCTGGGGAAAGTCACCTCTTTCTCTGGCCACCGCAGCCCTACACGGCCCAAATTCCACCCACCCCTTCTTCTCACCCACTTCCCCCTCCCATCTACCCCTTATTCCCCCCAAGTGGAGCCCCCTATTCCCCCCTGCACAGCTCCACTAATTAGGTGTGTGGCCCTTCATTCTCTTGTGTGTGACCACCCAGGTGCGTACCTTAGAGGGAACTATCCGTGGACCACCTGAATGCAGCTTGCGGACCACTTGTGGTCCACGGACCACAGTTTGAGAACCTCTGGCCTAGATCATTATGAAGGAAAAATAGCCCTGTGTTCTGGGTATCACCTCTGAGATTAAATAGAGGATTTTGGCCTCCAGGGCAGTTTACACATTCAGTTTCTATCAGTGAATTTGCTAAAGAAGAATAAAATAAAGTGAATATGGCCTTGAACTGTAACTGCATCAAAATGCTACTTCAGTTGCAGGATGGGTATGATGTGAAAGTAGTTATGCCTTCAATAAAAGGAAGTTTAAAGAAATAAAATATCTTCCACTTTTAATCTCACCATACAGTATTGTGAAAATACTTGAAGCTTTTGCTTAGCTTCCTCAAGGAATAGAAAGATTGAAAAATAGTCGGGGAGCTCTTTAGGATAATCCATTTTGTGCCTTTTCTACAGATGCAGATAACTGCAGAGAAACTTGGAATCCCTCTTGCTCAGATTGTACCTATTAAAACCTACTACTCCGAGTTGGATCTTTTGTGCGATGTTGACATCCTGTTACTTTCTGCAGTGAGGCAGCTTATATGTTTAGCAGAAAGCTACCTTGACAATTTCCCTTTTGAGAAGCCAAGGAAAGAGCCCTAACCTGATGTTTACCTGTGATGCTGGATATTTTATGTACTAACCTTTTAAAAATTCTGACATCAGATGTCAAATTTGTTGCTGCCCTAAGCAGATGCAACTACATTGACTTCAGTGGAGTTGCACTTGCTTATGCCCATGGTGAATTTGGCTCAACGGTTCTATATCTTGTTACTGCCTATGTACGATTAATGGTATTTTTGCATGCATCAAGGGGAGAATAGATTCTCCAGATTTCAAGGTGGTTTTCCTTTATTAAAAATTCCACATTCTTACTCTTCTCATAACCTTCCAGTCAGAGACAGCCCTTTCCACTAAAAGAATCATGTTCATAAACCATTTAAGAAGTTGCCTAAAGATATTATCTCCTCCTAGTAGTTCATGTGAGTTGCTGGCTGCTAGTGCTAGTTGCTGTGCATTCCATATGTTCTTTACTTTTATTCTTTAAGTTTGTTATACTATATAGCAGTGACACTGGAACCTTTTTAATAGTGGAGGGTACTGAAAGCCAGCCCCCTTACTCCTATCCATCCCCGCCCCCTCAGAGCTGAGGCAGCTGGGACCCCAGGAATGCGGGGCCAGGAGCCAGGACTCTGGGTGCATGGGGTCAGCAGCCTGGATATGCTGCAGCATCCCCCATACCTCTAGTTCCCATGTCTATGCTATATCATATCATCAAAGTAGTTTTCATAGCAAAATTTTATATCTAGAAGCACATATGTGAAAATTAACATTCATCTATAAGTTCATATTTCTCACTGCAGCCATTATAAAGAATAGAGGATTGATTTATAACTAGAGTTAAATTGGTAATTCATAACTAGGATGGACTAGTGACACCTACAAGGAAGTGAAAATTACTGTAGTTGTTCTGTGGTATCATCTGTTTTTCAAAATGATGTTAACATTTAAAAAAAATTGAAACAGTAGGTTGTAAAACTTTTATTAGATTAATTGGAAAAATAAATTACTCTAAGCACTTTTTCAATCATTTTCTTCATCCAGGTTTGGGTCTTCAGTAACTCAGCCGGAGGTTGTGGGCCTATTGCAGGAGTGGATGGGTGAGGTTCTGTGGTTTGTGATGTGCAGGAGGTCAGCCTAGATGATCATAATAGTCTCTTTAAAGTCCATGAGAAGAGGTGAGGCAGACACACAAGGGACCTACTTTTCTCCTTGCTTGCACTGGTTAAACACTGCTGTAACTCTATTGAAATTAGCAATTACTTCAGATTTGCACTCGAGTACTTGAGAACAGAATTTGGATTAGATCCTTGATGAGATGTAATATCAAATGCAATGATAGCAATAGAAAGAGTAGTCAAGGTTTTGACTGTTCCAGAAAGAGTTGGCATTGTTGGTATATGGTTCCCTGCAGGTATGGGAAGGGCTACTTCCTGTACAATAAATCATAATTAAAATTGAGCAATCCATGTTCTTGGGCAAGGATTTATTTTCTTTTTGTTAAATCATAGAGTCACAGAAGATTAGAGTTGGAAGAGACCTCAGATAGTCATCTAGACAACCCCCTACTACAAGCAGGACCAACACCAACTAAAGTAGCCCAGCCAAGACTTTGTCAAGCTGGGCCGTAAAAACCTCTAAGCATGGAGATTCCATCACCTCCCTTGACTTAGTCCAGTTTGCCCTCTAGTGGCTGACAGTTACAAAATATGCATTTCTAGAAAATAGTGCTACATAAAGATGCTTTAGAAAAGACTATGGGGCAGGATTTTATTTTACACTCTTGCCTGACCTATGATTCAATTCTTTATTATTTTCTTTTCTGTGAGCACACAACTATTTGGGGAGGAGTTTTTATTACCCACTGATCCAAGTCCAATGTGAACAAGACTACCATCCAGCCGCCTCTCTGCCAAGAAAGCAGAGGCATATAGCAAGCCACCAGGTCTCTCCATCATAAGACAACAGCAGGTGATGGGATGGGAGTACGGGAGAGCCTCTTTACATCTCCTGATATTTTGCTGTCAAAATGTATTTATCCTGCTAAAGCATATTTTATAAACATATATAGCTACCTCCATCCAACCTTGTCTTCAGGAGACCAATAGTAAAAATACAGTAAAAGTGTATTACATCCCACAAGTAGCATACTGAGATGCTTAACAAAATGGAAAAACAAGATATAAGTGACCTTCAAAGGTCTTTTGAGGTAAATCAGAACCTCTTGGGGAAAAAAATGAAACCAAGTGACTGCTGGGTTGCAATGAAGCTTTTATCTCACCTTTCCTCAGTGTACCATATAAAACAATTTTTATTGCAATTTCTAGCCCTGTAGAATCAGACTAATATATCAGCATCAGTGTGTGTGTATTCTATTTTTCATGCATCATTTAAGAGGATCATCTAATAGTTTTGCAGTTGGGGCTCTTTTGTCATTTACTAGCTCATGTGCTGATGTTGAGGAGAGAAACTGCTGTTTAATAATTTCAGTGGTGTTAACTCTACACAAACACTGAGAGAGAAGGGAAGAAGCTGAAGCAATTCTTAGAGTGCTTTGGTAAGATTTAGCCTGGAGATTAACATTTAGAAGCTCTCCTCAAGGACTGATTGTGGGTAGGGTGACCAGATGTCCCAATTTTATAGGGACAGTCCTGATATCTGGGGCTTTTTCTTATATAGATACCTGTTATCCTCCAACCCCTGTTCTGATTTTTCACACTTGCTATCTGTGGTCACCCTAATTGTGGGTGAATCTCAGTTGATAAGCTGCATGCAAAACACCTATGGACTTCCATGGCAGTTAAGTAAAAGAATTCTTCATCAAGCCTATTTTTTCACTATCTGCAGGCCGTGTCTTAGAATGAACTGCCTATACTGTTGTACTTCTGCACACAACACATAAGTAGACAGAGGAACTCATTACCACAGAAAATTGTTGAGGCCCAGAGGACAAAGAAAACATCAAAGCAATAGGAGCTACAATTGTAAAGTTAGTTCCTCACTGGGTAAGGGAAGAATATTGCATAATATTATTTCATGTTATGGCCATAATAAAGGGTGAGTTGTACATATTTGCAAATATGAAGAGACATATAGGGGAAAAAAGGAAGTTAATTATAAAAGTAGGGGAGAGGGATTGGAGAGGGACTGCTCACTATCTCAAGTATTTGCCATCATCAATATATTTTGAAATACGTTTGATTCAGAAGATTCCAAAGGTCATAAATGTGTCTTCTAAGTGGAAGAGACGAAGGCCCAGAAACTCAAAGGTGTGTAGGAGTGGCTTCAGTCAGTACTGCAATGCCTAACCCCTAGGTAGACTGCTGCCTAATCGACTCCTCAGCCTCCAGCTAGGCACACAGGGAGCGGCAGGGGCCCCAGAAAGGCATTCTCAAAAACCAGCAAACTGACTGGAAGCCACCTAAGTTAGCGAGGAATGAAATGCTGAAGTAAGGGGTGGAAAGAGGAGGGCTTAGGCACCTAATATGGGCCGCCTGGCTGATGGGCCAGAGATAGGTCCTCCCTCCATTTGGGATCCTCAGTCGTGAACCCTCTCCTGGAGTTAAGCGGCTGACCTAGCTTAGTTCCTAGGTAGCCCATGCCCTAGCAGCTGAAACAGTCTCTGTCTTTCACTGTCTCCTGCTAATGCTCGATACTGCTCTCATACTCACCCTACATTTCCCTGTGTCCCTGCTGTCTTGTGTGGGTGCTGAGCTGCCCATCTGCCTGTTGGGGGCCTGTGTCTGGCCCTTCTGCTGTGGGGTCTGTCAGGTATTGGGTCTTAGGCGTGCTCAAAGCACACCTAAAGGATTGTACCCTATTGACATGCCCTGCCTGGTTTCAGAATCCCACTTTGGGGCCTCCAAAGCTTTCAGCTTCAGCTAAGTCTCTAAGCAGCTTGTTAGCCGTGGGGCAGTCAGGACTATGGGAGGTTTGTAAATACCAACTGGTAGAAACTTAGGTGCCTATGGGGTTAGGTGGAATGTGAGTGCTGGTTTATAAAATAGCGGTGGAGCCTAAGGATGGGATTCACAAGGCTATGTAGGTTCCTAACTCTGGTAGGCACCTAAGCTCCTTTGTGACTCCCACCTTAAATGGTGGACTTAGGAACCTAAAGGGGCAAATAGGTGCCTAAATATCATTGAGGATGTGGGTCTGAAAAGCCTGTGATCCAATTCTTCAGTGTATGAGGAGTAGTGCAGATAAAGGAAGAAACTGGGGCAAGATACTTCTTTTGTTTTTTTGTTTGTTTTGTTTTGGGGCCTCAGTGTGAAGACTTGCTGGAGCTGGGCAGTGACTCTGCTGGATGGGCCAGCGTCATCCAAAAATTGGGTGGTGGGCACTAGGCTTGCTTATTAGCTATCTGAAGCTATTTAGGTGATTTCCATTGTGGTTAAGCAGCCTGGCAGGACACACCCAGAGTCCCTGAGAGAGTAACCAATGGCAGCCGAATAGCAACTCATGGGGTGGAGGTGTAATATATAAATAGGAGGAGTGGGAGGATGCAGTGCTGGAGCAGTGCAGGGACCACAAAGTTCTGCTGTAAGGATTATATTCCAGGGTCTTAGCCAGTCTGTTGGCTCCCTCACCCAACTGCACTGCTAGAAATGCTGCAGGCTATGCAAATTGCAGACTGTCATTGCAAATACCTGAGGGGAATCTGAAGGAGACTGTGGGATTATCACTTTTTAAGAAACTGATGTGACCTATAGCTGGTTTGGACACTATGACACTGAGAAAGGTAAATCCTCTCAGAGGAAGAGTCCGAGGGGAGTGTATGCACCTAACTATATTTTACATTTGAAGTTATGATAGCCACAAGTACTAAAACTTGGGGGAAACCCCACTGAAAGTGTTGTCTTTAAAAGATTTCTTATTGCCAATATTCACACTTGTTTCAAGGACTGTAAGTAACTATGATGTAGTCATATATAGATTTATTTAGTAAATGTTTTCCTTCCAAGATTTTGTGTCACTGACCTTCTATCAGAGATTTAACTCAGTATGATATTTGTGGGAATACACATATATCAAAGTGCTGAAAAGACTACTCTCTGGTCTCTACTGAGTAGAGAGAAAAGCTACAATACAGGCAGAGGGAAAAAATACTATATCTGATTTGGCATATTGTCTTCCCCAAAACTGTTACAGAAACACCCACAGGCTCCAATCAGGTATATTTCTGACATCATGGATAGAATGATGTTTGTACAATCTTAAATGAGTCCAACTATATTTAATGTTCAGTATTTTTAGTTTGCTATAATTACTTTTCTTTGCAGACAATGAGAATAACCCTGCTGTCATTCTCTCTACGTTTTTATAAGTTTCACTGTCAAGATTATTATGCATAGAAGATATTAATTTGGGCTTAACAATCAAAGGGAGTTAAAGGTGTTGTCACATTTCTCCTCCCTTGCATTTTCATGCTCATTGTCCATATTTGTCCACAATCCTTGCTGTCTTAAAAAATATGAATAGTTAATATAAAAGAGCAGATGTCCAGTATAAAATATGCATCTCAGTCAAACAGTATAAAAAGTAAAGGAGTACTTGTGGCACCTTAGAGACTAACAAATTTATTAGAGTATAAAAAGTAGGAAATAATAGCTGGAATAGCCATTCTTATGGGCAAATAAACGGTAAAGCTTTACCATGAGAGCATCAAAACTTTCCAGCAGCCTTTGCAGCCAGTTGCTGCAGCAAGGTTCTTAATAGTGGTAAAGTTGTGTTCAAGAGTCTCATCCACTGTCCACTGAAGTTAATAAGAGACCTAAGTGGGCTTTCGATCATGCCCAATATTCACAGAGAAATGTGTGATTTTGCACTCTCACTGTTGTAATCAGAATGACACTTTCTTCAGAGGAGGTTATCTGAAAAAATACAAAGGAAATAATTGATGTGTCTTAAATTTCTCTACTTTGGAAAATTCAAGTTCATTATTTTTATAACCGTTATAGAATAGAAAATGACTAAAAACTTTACAATACTTAAAGCACACCTCATAATGGATTTACATTACACATGAATATATGCTCATTTATTGCAAAAGACAGGTATTTTAGTTCCACCTACACTATAATTTTTTAATAAAGGTAATAAATCTCAGTAGAGTATGTATGATTAACAGAGAAACTCAGTATGTGGTTGCCAGTCCTGAATGTTCTCGTATCAAGAAAGGAACAAGGATACTCTATCTCTGATTTTTATTTTTATTTTTTTTTGGTACAAGGATCTTTTGAATAGTATCTTGACTCACCTATGATGTTTCTCTTATATCTGCAAAATAATGAGTCAGACTGAGAACAGCCAGAGCCAAAGAGAAGCCAAAGTGGCTGCTTGCCTACCACAATACAAAGCTGTCAATGATGGATTAAATGAAATTTGAAATAGAGGGAAAGGATTTGGAAAATGCATGATGTTCTGTACCTGAGAAAATGTATTAGAGAGGTGGGGGGAACCTATCACAAAAGATAGGTACAGTACTCTAGAATAGACTGCAACTTGCCTTTGCAAACATTTTTTGTAACCTTCTAATTGAACATTAAATTGAATAAAGAAGTATAATTTAAACACTATTGGTGTTTTGAATCTGAACTGTATTCTGACTGCCACTAATTTAAAGAAAGTGCTTTGAATAGAATGATGAAATTCTAAGTTATTTTGTTAATTTACTTCCCAGCAACGGTATATAAAGTTGGTATACTACAGTATTTGTAATGGTACATGTGAGCTGAATTGACTGATAGTTGCAGGAAAGGACAGTAATATACTATTGGCAATGTTAGTTTTATATAGTTGGTATAAAAAGACATTTGGAATATACAATACACCATTCCGAAAGTGCTAGTAAAATTACTGGATGGTCAGATATGGTATTAATGAGAATGAAATAGGTGTCTCAGGAATAACTATCTAAAGTATATAAAATATATTCCAGGGAATATCTTGGAAGAATCTTGGATCAAAGGAACAAAGTGTCCAGACAGATGAAATCACTATTCTGTGAAATATGATAATTTATCTGCAAATTTCCAGTTCCTGGTACTTCAGAGGACAGTGGCTACCCATCATAACTCATGCAACTACCCAATTATACATCACTTACCTAGGGAAAACTTCCTTCCTAATCCCTAGGGCAATTTTAGACCATGAAACATGAAATCTGATTTTCTTTAGGTGGCATAGTTACAAATATTATAAATTCACTGAATCTATCCACAGTACTTGAGTGGCTGATGTGAATTCTATAAACAGACTGTGTGTTCTGGGAAGTAGTACTTCCTTTCACGTCTTCTGACTTTACTAGTGTTAGTGCCACCCTGTTCTTTTAATTTGTGCAAACAGAGGCTCTGGTCAGTTTTCATGGCACCATTCTATTCTGGATACCTGGTTCAAGTCCTTGCTAGTTCCATTCTTTTCCAGATCATGCATCTTTGTTTCTGCATCTCTCATTCACCCTTGTCCTACCACAGGATCTCTGTTCTTTAAGGGGATCTCATATGATTTCAATGAGATTCTGTGTAGAAGTAAGGATCTGTGCATGGAGATCTATTTGCAGAGTTGGAGCCATTGAAATTCCCACTGCTGCTTTAACCATCTTCATTGTCTTTTTTTACTTTATTGACCCCTACTTATACTTTTCTTTCTTATATTTAAAAATTTCTTACCAGACCAATGGGGACAATCCTGACTTTGTCTTGAACACGAAGTAAGAACTATTGTGATGCATCATGGAAAAAATCATGGCTAAGTAAAGATAAACAAAAGTCAAGTAAGCATTTTGGTTTAAAACCAATTTCCACATTATTATTAGCTTTTTTGATTTTTACTATTGGTTTTGACAGAAAGAATAAATTCTAAAACATTAATAAATGTTCACTGTTATTACTCCATTCTTAATGTTTGACAGTAGTTTAATTGTAACTTGTTTGCATGACTATAAAGATCTGTGGGTACAGGCTGGTATTAAAGTAAGAGAATAATTTATTATTGCAACTAGAAACCAGTCCTGTACCACCGACAGCTTCTTACCTAACCAACTGATCCTGTTGTTGATATTATATAAGGAACGCAGAGGATGTTTATTTCTTAAATTTTCTTGTGCTCTTGCTGTCACTGATCTTAGCATTAAAGTTCCTGAATACAAGTGCAGAGAAGACCACACAACCATTTATAGCAAATATGGTAAAAATGCCTGACACTGATTGATCTGGTCACAATTGTTAAATCCACTGCCCAGGGGTCACGACCAGAAGCTCCCCTCCTCCTCCATTTAAAACTATGTGAATTTTTTAAAAGACTTTTCCCGATTGCCTATCTGGATGAGCACACCTAGCAGGCCTCCATTGTTGTGTGCAACTGCCAGCTGACCATGCCAGTTACATGCTCCTGACACACTCCGGCATGTAGTATATAGGCGATATTGGATCTCCTCTGCCTGTGGGGAAATGCTGTGCAAGCACAGCTACGGACCAGCTGTAGAAACATGGACATCTATTGCACAGGGGATGCAGGGGAGGGGATATGACAGGGATCAGAAGCATTGTGGCACAACGGTGGAGGATCTGCGGCAGGAATAACGGTAGGCCAAGAAGGCCGTAATCAATCTGGTGCTGAACTGCAGAATGCTGCTTTTACAAAGAGCTGTATGCTGTACTTGGGGGAGAACCCCCTGCTACCCTGCACACCACCATGGATACCTCCAAGGAGCCTGAGTCACAGGCCCCTGGCATGAACAGCGAGGACAAGGAGGAGGTAGAGGAGGAGGAGGACGGGGGCCATGTGAGAGGTCCAGCTATGCCATGAGGCAGGACCTCTTCAAGACTCCACTGTAGTCCAGTCAGTCCCAACAGTCGAGCCTGGGGAAGGAACCTTGGGTAAGTAAAAATTGCCTGAACTGATTCTCTTCCTCCTTCCTCACAACCAGTCTTCTCTCTCTCTTTTCTGTGTCCAGGAAGTTAGCTGGCTCAGCTGAACAGCCTCCACCCTCCCATTTTCTCCTTCACTGCCTCTCTTGCCCCCTTGCATTCCATACCCCATCCACAGGATCTGCTCCTCTCCAGTCACTTCTCTCTCTTTCTGCTCATTTCCCACCCTCTTCTCCACTCTCTGTGTAGGAGAGAGCGAGCGAGTGGGAGGAGCAAAGGGAGAGCGGGACAGGGAGAGTCAAGGAAATCCTGCCCCTGATGTGCGTTGGCATTGTGGGAAATGGACAGGGAAAATGGGTGCCTGACTCTCCCCTGCCTGGCAGGCCCCGTCTCATACAGTCCTTGTCAGCAGGGTATGGCTGTCCTGTGCTTGGCTTCTGGAGAACCCGGCCCCACCCAAGCCTTCCTGATCTTTCCTTTCACCTGAGAAAATAGCATTAAAAAGATGATGCTATTTCCAGTAGGCGTTCAGTGTGGGTGTGAGATGTCAATGGAATGGGCACTCCCAGGCTGCCCTGGACAGAATTATGCTGCCTCTTACTGCCCTCCTGTTAGAGAAGGGTCTAGCTTTTAACTGCAAAAATCAAATGCCTACCATGAAAACAGCACCCCTGGACAATGAAGCTTTCAGACAAAATCCTGCCTCCTACCAAAACCTTTCATTGCGTTTATAGAGAGCTAGGGTTCGAGTCTCTGCTGCCTGGCCCATTGACACCAAGGCACTGCCAAGTGAGCAGCGCAGCTGCTGGAACTATTTTTATTGTGGGCCTGCTGAGAGCCATTGAACCAAAGTCTAAACCCTGCATATAATAGAAACTGCTACAGGCCAGGCGGGTGCTGCAGCACCCCCCACTTCCAGCACCTCTGGTGAGCCGTGCCGCCATTCCGATTTGTACCCTACCTAGCACTTGCAGGGCGAACTCCTGGCACTCGTGGCAAAGCTTCCAGTGGAGCCAGGATTTCACCCACAAAACCTTCACTTTTAAACAAGACTTTGCACTCGCTCTTTATTTCGAAGTCTAGCCCTTTCCTTTCCTTGTTATTACACCATGAGTGGCGCCGGTTCTCACTGGGAGCTGGAGATCACATCGTCTTTCTTTCATGTTTTAGCTGGAGCGTCTCTGAGCCGGTCGCTTGCGCCCGGGAGCCAGGAGAAATCCAACACCGCGGGCTGCTTTGGTATCGGCGGCCAGGGCGGAGAGAGCAAAGGGTTGACTTTCAGTTTCGTTTCTTCTCCGCCCTGAGGCGTCCCAGCAGACGGGCGTTCACGGTAAGAGCCCATATCTTGGAAAACAGTCATTCTTTGACCTCTTCAAATGCTAAGACGGATCGAGAGAAGGTTTGGTTTTGAAGTGCCGGCCGGCGGCGGTCGGAAAATTTCGCTTTCTATGGTGCTAGGCTCTTAACTTGCAGCTGGTGTCAGGAGCAGGAAGACGAAGCTAAAGCTTCCCTCCCCAAGCTTTCACACTTGCGTTGTGGCTTCGTTAAAGCAATGCTTGCGATCAAAACGCTAAGCTAGCTCTTTTCAGATCAGACCCGAGGCTAGTTAAACCAGATAGTGATCACTTTAGCCGGTGGAGTCCTGCATATCCCAGGCCGGGCTTCAGAAAGCCGTTTGTATGCTCGCCGTGCTGAGCAAGGAGGAAGTGTCGAGATCGAAGAGCCAGAATGAGAGGGTTGTGCCAGCTACCAATGAGCTGAAAATAACAACAATCCTATTCTGGATGCCCTTGTTCCATAACATCACCTCTGAGCTAAGAGCACTGTTTAAAAGAAATCTCTTCGTTTCACGCTGAACATGTTAGCAAAGCCTCTGGTACAGAGACCAAGGGGAAGTTGGCATTCAGCACTGATGGACGGTAGCAGTGGCTGCTGAGTGCCAGAACCTGTCAGTTTGTGATATAACCACAAGACAGGTAGTAAAATAGTCCCCCTACTATTCCTTTAACTAATACCCACAGAAGGGCAAAAATCTGCTCTTGAATGTGGATGCAGAGGTGTGAATATGGTAGTATACAAGATGGGGTTCAAGTTATACCTATGCGCATGGTACAGTAATGTAACTCTTGATTTATTCAGGGTAACATCAGCTTTGAAGCTTAGGTCGAAACTGGGCATTTGGGGCAACAATGTTAACCATAACACTCTAGCTCCACCTACAGGCTAGGTAAAGAACTTTCAAGTAATTCTAACTCTACTAGTCTTTTCTACACTAAATATTCCTAAGATTTTAGTGGTAATAATTGAACCCTGGATCATCCTCTTCAGGGCAATATATTTAAATAGAGAGCAGAGAAATTGGCTTACTGTTGCAAGAGAAGTCATTCTTGATGTACCCCCACTATATTTTCCACTGAACGCATCCAATGAAGTGAGCTGTAGCTCACGAAAGCTAATGCTCAAATAAATTTGTTAGTTGCTAAAGTGCCACAAGTACTCCTTTTCTTTTTGCAAATACAGACTAACACGGCTGCTACTCTGAAACCAAAACAAGTGTTAGGTCTAGTTCTTCTTGATAAGCAGGGAGCATAGTGTGTTTAGGAAGTGCTCCCCTACCAATAGTAGAATGTGGAGTTTCATATTTTCTGTCCCATCATTCTAATATATTTGGACAGAGGAATACTTTGGCGATCTTGTGAAGAATGTTCTTTTTAAATTCTCCAAGCTGGAGACGAGACAAGAACATTTATTCAAGATAGCATGTATTGTACATTTCTGAGCAAAGTATGTGCACTGTACCATGCAGAAATTTGTTAATATGAAATTAAGCAATAAGTGGTCTTGAAAGTTCTGCATAATTATAGATACAGGACCCAAAGAGTAAAGGACAGCTTTATATTTCATTTTTATCTCCATAATGAAGAATAATAAAATAGAGTATATACCATTTGACATGATACTCAAGAGTTTGAAATCCAATATAGACAGATCCAAATTGCCTAAAGGCATTCCTCAGCAAAAAAGTCATTGTCGTCCCCTCCCTGCCCCCCTCCCCCCCCACAGTCTGGCTGCACAACAAAGATTTCTTCTGGCAGAGGAGCAGTCAGTATGGAAAAAAAACCAACCCCCCCCCGGAAAATATTAAGAGAACTTAAAAAAGAACAATTGTTGGAGGTGTGTTAGCCTCTGTGTCAGTCCATAGAAACAGTGCAGTGAAGAAGAAATGAAACGTGGCAAGGTGAAAACACAAATAACATTGATGTGTTCGTTAATTGTTTCTGCTTGCTACATTAGCTTCAGAATTATTAAACTAATCTTGTGTGGTTATGCAGACAATAAACCCTATGCACTTTGCTCATACAAGTAGCTTTCAGGTTAAGATTTGCAAGACTGACTCTGTGCTTTCAGCTGATCATTAACTGGCCAGGGTGCAAAATATATAGTAATGATAGAGTAGTTCATTGGTGGGGTAGTGCCACTACATGTGAAAGAAAGCATAGCGTCAAAGTAAAAATCTTAAATGAATCAAATTGTACTGTAGAATCTCTATGGACAGTAATTCCATCCTTGAAGATGGAGGAAGAGTGTAGCAGTATGAATATACTACCAGCCATCTGACTGGTATAGTAACAATGATTGTGAAATATTCAGAGAAAGGCGACAAAGGCAGAAAATACATTAATAATGTTTTTTTTCAACTATCCTCCTATTGACTGGGTATATACGTTGCCTCAGGAAGTGATGCAGAGGTAAAATTTCTAGGCACCATAAATGACTGTTTCCCGAGCAACTTGTCCTGGAACCCACAAGGGGAGAGGCAATTCTGGATTTAGTCCTAAGTGGGACACGGGATCTGGTCCAATAGGTGAATGTAGCTGAACCACTCATTGTGACCATAGCGTTAAACTTAACATCGTTGGAGGGGGAAAATGCCGAAGACACCCACCACAGTAGCCATTAACTTCAAAAAAGGGAACCACAAAAATGAGGAAGCTAGTTAAATGGAAATTAAAAGAAACAGTCACAAGGGTGAATTGCCTTAAAATTGCCTGGAGACTATTTAAAAACAGCATAATAGAAGCTCAAACGGAATGTACATCCCAAATTAAAAAAAAAAGAAAAGAAAAAGCAGCAAAGTTCCACTGTGACTAAACAGCAGAGTAAAAGCGGTGGTGAGAGGGAAAAAGGCATCCTTTAGAAATTGGAAGTCAAATTCTAGTGAGGAAAATAGAAAGGAGGATAAACTTGGGCAGGTCAAGTGTAGAAATACAATAAGGCAGGCCAAGAAAGAAATTGAAGAACAACTAGTGAAGACATAAAAACCAGCAGCATTTTTTTAATACACCAGAAGCCTGCCAAACAGTGCCATTGGACAATCGAGGTGCTAAAGGAGCACTCAAGGAAGACAAGGCCATTGCGGAGAAGCTAAATTAATTCTTTTTAGAGTATGTTGGGGAAATCCTCACACCTGAGCTATTCTTTTTAGGTGACAAATCTGAGGAACTATCTCAGGAGGTGGTGTGGCAGCAGGGGATGTTTTGGAACAAATTGATAAATTGAACAGTAATAAGTCACCACAATCAGATGATATTCACCCAAGAGTTTCATATATAAAATTGCAGAACTACTAACCTGTTGCTGAAATCAGCTGCTGTACCAGGTGACTGGAGAGTAGCTAATCTAATGTTGATTTTTAAAAAGGGCTTCAGAGGTGATCCTGGCAATAACGGGCCGGTAAGCCTAACTTCATTACCAAGCAAATTGGTTGAAACTATACAAAACAGCAGAATTATCAGACACATAGATAAACATGATATATTGGTGAAGAGTCAACATGGCTTTTGTAAAGGCCATTATATTAGAATTCTTTAAGGGTGTCAACAAGCATTTGGACAACGGTGATCCTGTGGATATAGTGTACTTGATCTTTCAGAAATCCTTTGACAAGGTCCCTCATCAGTGGCTCTTAAGCAAACTAATAAGTCCTGGGATAAGAGGGAAGGTCCTCTCATGGATTGGTAACTGGTTAAAAGATAGGAAACAAAGGGTAGGAATAAATGGTCAGTTTTCAGAATGGAGAGTGGCATTCTCCAGGGGTCTGTACTGTGACCACTAGTATTCAACATATTCATAAATGATCTGGAAAAAGGAGTAAACAGTGAGGTGGCAAAATTTGCAGATTACTCAAGATAGTTAAGTCCAAAGCTGACTGCAAAATGTTACAAAGGGAAAACTGTGTGACTGGGCAACAAAATAGCAAAAGAAATTCAATGTTGATAAGTACAAAGTAATGCATATTGGGGGGGAAATAATCCCAACTATGCATACAAAATGATGGGGTCTAAATTAGCTGTTACCACTCAAGAAAGAGAAATTGGAGTCATTGTGGATAGTTCTCTGAAAACATCCACTCAATGTGTAGCGGCAGTCAAAAAAGCTAACAGTGTTAGGAACCATTAGGAAAGGGATAGAAAATAAAACAGAAAATATTATAGTGCCATTATAAAAATATATGATACACCCACATAGAATCATAGGACTGGAAGGGACCTCGACAGGTCATCTAGTCCAGTCCCCTGCACTCAAGGCAGGACTAAGTATTATCTCTAGACCATCCCTGACAGGCGTTTGTCCAACCTGATCTTGAAAATTCCCAATGATGGAGATTCCAAAACCTCCCAAGACAATTTATTCCAGTGCTTAATCACTCTGACAGTTAGGAATTTTTTCCTAATGTCCAACCTAAACCGCCTTTGCTGCAATTTAAACCCATTGCTTCTTGTCCTATCCTCGGAGATTAAGAAGAACAATTTTTCTCCCTCCTCTTTGTAACAACCTTTTATGTACTTGAAAACTGTTATCATGTCCCCTCTCAGTCTTCTCTTTTCCAGACTAAACAAACCCAATTTTTTCAATCTTCCCTCATAGGTCATGTTTTCTAGACCTTTAATCATTTTGAATACTGTATGCAGTTCTGGTCACCCCATCTCTAAAAAGATATAACAGTATTGGAAAAGATGCAGAGAAGGACAACAAAAATGATTACGGGTGTGGAACAACTTTCATACTGTTTGATTTAGAAAAGAGATGACTAAGGAGGGGTATGATAGAGTTCTATAAAATCATGGATGGTATGGAAAAAGTGACTAGGAAAGTGTTATTTACTCCTTCATATAACACAAGAACTAGGGGGTCACCTAATGAAATTAATAGGCAGTATTTTTAAAACAAACAGAAAATACTTCTTCACACAGTGCAGTGTCAACCTGTGGAACTTATTGCCAGCAGATGTTGTGAAGGCCAAAAATATAACTGGATTCAAAAAAGAATTAAGTAAGTTCATAGAGGATAGGTCCATCAATGATTATTATCGAAGATGATCAGGGATGCAAACTTGTACTCTGGGTGTCCTTAAAGCTCCAAGTGTCAGAAGCTGGGACTGGACAATAGGGATGGATCACTCAAAATTGCCCTGTTCTATTCATTCCCTCTGAAGCATCTGGCAATGATTACTATCAGAAGACAAAAAGAAAAGGAGTACTTGTAGCACCTTAGAGACTAACAAATTTATTAGAGCATAATCTTTCGTGAGCTACAGCTCACTTCATCGGATGCATTTGGTGGAAAAAACAGAGGGGAGATTGATATACACACACAGAGAACATGAAACAATGGGTTTATCATACACACTGTAAGGAGAAAAGGAGTACTTGTGGCACCTTAGAGACTAACAAATTTATTAGAGCATAAGCTTTCGTGAGCTACAGCTCACTTCGTCAGATGCATTTGGTGGAAAAAACAGAGGGGAGATTGATATACACACACAGAGAACATGAAACAATGGGTTTTATCATACACACTGTAAGGAGAGTGATCACTTAAGATAAGCCATCACCAGCAGCAGCGGGGGAAAGAAGGAAAACCTTTCATGGTGACAAGCAAGGTAGGCTATTTCCAGCAGTTAACAAGAATATCTGAGGAACAGTGGGGGGTGGGGTGGGGTGGGGAGGAGAAATACCATGGGGAAATAGTTTTACTTTGTGTAATGACTCATCCATTCCCAGTCTCTATTCAAGCCTAAGTTAATTGTATCCAGTTTGCAAATTAATTCCAATTCAGCAGTCTCTCGTTGGAGTCTGTTTTTGAAGCTTTTTTGTTGAAAGATAGCCACTCTTAGGTCTGTAATCGGGTGACCAGAGAGATTGAAGTGTTCTCCAACTGGTTTTTGGATGTTATAATTCTTGACGTCTGATTTGTGTCCATTCATTCTTTTACGTAGAGACTGTCCAGTTTGACCAATGTACATGGCAGAGGGGCATTGCTGGCACATGATGGCATATATCACATTGGTAGATGCGCAAGTGAACAAGCCTCTGATAGTGTGGCTGATGTGATTAGGCCCTATGATGGTGTCCCCTGAATAGATATGTGGACAGAGTTGGCAACGGGCTTTGTTGCAAGGATAGGTTCCTGGGTTGGTGGTTCTGTTGTGTGGTGTGTGGTTGCTGGTCAGTATTTGCTTCAGATTGGGGGTCTGTTTGTAAGCAAGGACTGGCCTGTCTCCCAAGATCTGTGAGAGTGATGGGTCGTCCTTCAGGATAGGTTGTAGATCCTTGATGATGCGTTGGAGAGGTTTTAGTTGGGGGCTGAAGGTGATGGCTAGTGGCGTTCTGTTATTTTCTTTGTTGGGCCTGTCCTGGAGTAGGTGACTTCTGGGTACTCTTCTGGCTCTGTCAGTCTGTTTCTTCACTTCAGCAGGTGGATATTGTAGTTGTAGGAATGCATGATAGAGATCTTGTAGGTGTTTGTCTCTGTCTGAGGGGTTGGAGCAAATGCGGTTATATCGTAGAGCTTGGCTGTAGACAATGGATTGTGTGGTATGATCTGGATGAAAGCTAGAGGCATGTAGGTAGGAATAGCGGTTAGTAGGTTTCCGATATAGGGTGGTGTTTATGTGACCATCGCTTATTAGCACCGTAGTGTCCAGGAAGTGGATCTCTTGTGTGGATTGGTCCAGGCTGAGGTTGATGGTGGGATGGAAATTGTTGAAATCCTGGTGGAATTCCTCAAGGGCTTCTTTTCCATGGGTCCAGATGATGAAGATGTCATCAATGTAGCACAAGTAGAGTAGACTCCAACGAGACTCCAAAGAGAGACTGCTGAATTGGAATTAATTTGCAAACTGGATACAATTATCTTAGGCTTGAATAGAGACTGGGAATGGATGAGTCATTACACAAAGTAAAACTATTTCCCCATGTTATTTCTCCCCCCCCCCACCCCACACTGTTCCTCAGAGATTCTTGTTAACTGCTGGAAATAGCCTACCTTGCTTGTCACCATGAAAGGTTTTCCTCCTTCCCCCCCCCCCCCCCCCCCGCTGCTGGTGATGGCTTATCTTAAGTGATCACTCTCCTTACAGTGTGTATGATAAACCCATTGTTTCATGTTCTCTGTGTGTGTATATCAATCTCCCCTCTGTTTTTTCCACCAAATGCATCCGATGAAGTGAGCTGTAGCTCACAAAAGCTTATGCTCTAATAAAAATGCTCTAAGGTGCGACAAGTACTCCTTTTCTTTTTGCGAATACAGACTAACACGGCTGCCAATCTGAAACCTATCAGAAGACAGGATACCGGGTTAGATGGACCATTAGTCTTACCCAGTATGCCATTCTTTTGTTATTGGAAATTGAAAAAGATTCACTCCATAAACTGGGAATTATATTTTTGAGACAGTGAATATGTATTTTCTCTCATTTACACCACGGTAAATCAGTGAAGTCTGTGGAGTTATCCAGTCTAAGGAAGATTAGCGTCAGGTTACAGTATGAAAGGTTTCACCATTTAGATAAAAAGGGCCTGATTTGCATTGAAGTCAATAGGAGTTTTGCCTGAGTAAAGGCAACAAAATTGGGCCATACATTTTAAGAATATTTTGTCTCCATTCAGGCAGAAAAAGTATTTTGCTGTGAAGTCCATGAAGCTACGCTGATTTATACTAGCTGACTTTCTCTGCTTCATTTCTCCCATCTGTTAATGGGGATAAAAAAATCTTTCTCCCACTATTTGTCTGCCTGGTTTATTTTGATGGTAGGCTTTTTGGGTTAGGGACTGTCTCTAACTATGTGTTTGGATAGTGCCTAAGGCAATGTTAGGCACAACACACATGTCCTCAGTTGGAGCGTCTAGATACTCATGGAATAAAGCTACTAATGATGATGATGATAATGATTTACTAAAACGCCACTTTATTCCATGGGGAACAAAGACCTTCACTACTGTCTTCCATCTTTGTTGAGATGAGATAAAAATAATGATAGATTTTTCTTATTGTTATACTTGTACTTGTAACGTCTTTTCTGTCTTTTTAGATTAAGAAGAATGGCTTGTGTCAAATCTAGATTAACACAAGATGAAGTAAAGCAACTGCAACATTTGTTGGGGAGCAGACAATTCTCTCTTCTCTATAAAGCAAGCGTCCATGGCTACAATGCTTCTATATTTCATGCCAAGTGTGATGCACAAGGGCCAACTGTAGCAATAGCATATAATGGAAGTGGTTATATTTTTGGAGGCTTTACACATCAGAGCTATGTTTCATCTGGAGGGTATATAAATGATGAGAAGGCTTTTCTCTTTAGATTAAAAGGCAAAAAGGGAGTGCTCAGTCCACTAAAAATTCCTGTTAAAACTGCATCAGGTGCTATATACGACTATAGTGCCAATGGCCCTAATTTTGGCGGTGGAGCACTACATTTGTTGAACCAAAATGCAGCAGCAGCAGCAACAAGTTCTAACAACAACTACACATACAATGTTGCTGATCTGCATGGAAATGATCTAGGCCTTATGGAATGTGAGGTGTATCGAGTTGAAGGTAAGTTGATACCAAAAGAGAAAATGTTTACTGAGGAAATTATAGCTTCGTACTCTTAATGTTATATGTTCCTTTTCCCCTAGATATTAGCAGTTTCCTGGAGTCTCCATGGAGAAAGATTACCTGGACAATTGAGTAAGTTAACTCTTGTACTATATCACTATAATGATCTGTGGCCACCAAATACTATGGTGATGTGAGTTACTTTAGGAATTAACTAGATGGTGCTAGAGTAGACAGACTTATGTGTTCCTGAGTTGCTTATCTGTGTATCTTAGGTACCAATATGGCACCTACGACCATAGTGTCAGAGCACCTCACAATCTGGGGATAAGTACAAAATGATGATTTCAGAACAGATCAAAGATAAATGAGTTATGAATGTCTGAACCAAAATAAACTTCATGAAGAGCTATGTTTATTTTAGCCACACTGAGCCTGCTATAGCAGAGACTTAAAGTGACATTACGGAGGATTACAGACCATGATTAAGTAGCTAGTTACTTATCTGGGCAATTCCCAGAATGGCATAGGTACAGTGTGGCAAACAGCATATTTGATACTTTTAGAAAACACTGTGCATCTCAGCATAGAATTATAGTAACATGGGGCTGGAGGGGATCTCAAGAAGTAACCTAGTCTAGCTCCCTGCACTGAGGCAGGACTAAATATACCTAGATCATCCCTGACAGGTGTTTATCTAACCTGTGCTTAAATACCTCCAGTGATGGGGATTCTATAACCTCCCTGGGAAGCCTATTCCAGAGTTTAACTGTCCTTATAGTTAGAAAGGTTTTCCGAATATCCTAACTTAAATCTCCCTTGCTGCAGATTAAGCCCATTACTTCTTGTCCTGCATTCACTGGACATGGAGAACAATTGATCACTCTCCTCCTTATAACAGCCCTTTACGTATTTGAATACTCTTATCTTAAAGTCCTCCCTCAGTCTTGTTTTCTGAAGTCTAAATATGTCCAGTTTTTTTAGCTTTTTCTTATAGATCAGGTTTTCTAAACTTTTCATCATTTTAGTGGCTCTCCTCTGGACTCTTTCCAATTTGTCCAATCTTTCTTAAATTGTAGTGTCCAGAATTGGACACAGTACTCCAGCTGGGGTCTCACCAGTGCTGGGCAGATCGGGACATTTCCCTTCTGTGCCTTACATTTGTCACTCCAGTTACCAGCCTCCAGACTGATATTAGCTTTTTTTGCAACTGCATCACATTGTTTACTCGTATTCAATTTGTGAGCCACAATAGCCCCCAGATCCTTTTCAGCACTACTGCTGCCTAGCCAGTTACTCTCCATTTTGTAGCTGCACATTTGAATTTTCCTTCCTAATTTTAGTACTATGCCCTTGTCTTTATTGAATTGCATTTTGTTAATTTCAGACCAATTCTCCAATTTGTCAAGCTCATTTTGAATTCTAACCTTGTCCTCCAAAGTGCTTGCAATCCCTCCCAGCTTGGTGTCATCCATATATTTTATAAATGTATTCTCCACTTCATTATTCAAGTCATAAATGAAAATATGGAATACTTCCGGACCCAGGACCAATCCATGTGGAACCCCACTGGATATGTCCACACAGTATGACGGCAAACCTTGATAACTGCTCTTTAAATATAATTCTTTGTCACAGAATCCACAGGTCTGGTGCCCTCGCATAGCTCTGGAAGAGTCCCCGAGAAAATCTCCTTCAGTGTGTTATCCCCCTTTGGGTTACATTCTGTTACTGGGGTAAGCCCCATGGATTCTCTGCCTTCTGGGACCGAACCTCTGAGCCTTCAGCACCCCTGCTTAACTCCGTGAGCACCCCTCAGTGAATCCATTTGAATTGGACACCTGGGGAAGGCTTGTACACCCAAAGGGAGCAATGCACCCCTAATTTCCTTAATCTGGAGTCAGGTTTCAGAGTGGTAGCTGTGTTAGTCTGTATCAGAAAAAACAACGAGGAGTCCTTGTGGTACCTTAGAGACTAACAAATTTATTTGGGCATAAGCTTTTGTGAGCTAGAACCCACTTCATCAGATGCATGGCGTGGAAAATACAGTAGCAGGTATATTTAGTCTTGTTAGACCAACCGCCCACCTGGTAAGGCAACTCCCATCTTTTCATGTACTATGTATAAATATACCTGCTACTGTATTTTCCCACTCCATATATCTGATGAAGTGGGTTCTAGCCCACAAAAGCTTATGCCCAAATAAATTTGTTAGTCTCTAAGATGCCACAAGGACTCCTCGTTGTTTTAATCTGGAGTGAATCTCAGACAGTGTTGTAAAAATCAGAAAGGTTTATTAGATATCTGTAACACAGCGTAGAAAGTCCTTGGTTAACATAGAGAGTAACAGAATATTCCATCTCGGTCAGTCCTGAGCCCCAAGCTCTCTCTGATGCCCCTTGAGTCCTAGTCCAGAAGAGGAGTACCGGTGGCACCTTAGAGACTAACAAATTTATTAGAGCATAAGCTTTCGTGAGCTACAGCTCACTTCATCGGATGCATTTCGATGCATCCGATGAAGTGAGCTGTAGCTCACGAAAGCTTATGCTCTAATAAATTTGTTAGTCTCTAAGGTGCCACCGGTACTCCTTTTCTTTTTGCGAATACAGACTAACACGGCTGCTACTCTGAAGTCCAGAAGAGTGTGTCTTGCTTCTAGCAGCCCACACTTATACAATCCCTTCCTTCCCTTTGTTATTCTTCCTGGGCAAACCTCTCATCACCTGGCTAGCCACCTTTTTCTTTTTTCTCCAGCTGCTCAAAAGTGGCTGGCTTTCTGCAGAGGGGATTGGCAGTCCCATGTCATTAGTTGCCTGGCACTAAATACCTGGACAATCAGAGCAGCCATTGTCTTCTGAGACTTTGCATGGGTATGGGGCCCAGGCCCCAGATAGCCAGGCGAAAGTCATACCTGTATTGCTACAAAAATTTTCCCACCTTTTCCCACCAGCTAGTTAATCATGCAGTACATAGGGGAAACTGAGGCACACACAATATTTATCCAAAATATTATGAAAAATTCCCATTTCATCACAATCTTTTAACCAGTGTTGCACCCATCTTACAGTAATTTCATCCAGACCACATTTCTGTAATTTGTTTATGAGAATGTCATGTAGGACTGTGTCAAAAGCCTTACTAAAATCAAGATATATCATGTCTTCAGATTCACCTCTGATCCACTATGCCAGTAACCCTGTCAAGAAGGAGATTATGTTAGGCGACATGATTTGTTCTTCATAAATTCATGTTGGCTATTCTTTATCGCCCTCTAGAATGATGTTTACAAATTGATGTATAATAATTTGTTCCAATATCTTTCCAAGTATTGAAATTAGGCTGACTGTAACTCCCCAGGTCCTCTTTGTTCCTCTTTTTAAAGCTAAACAGTATGTTTGCTCTTTTCCAGCCCTCTGGGACATCACCTACCCTCCATGAGTTTCCAAAGATAATTGCTAACGGTTCTGAGATTGCTTCACCTAGTTCCTTAAGTACCCTAGGGTGAATTTCATCAGTCTTTGAAAATTTGAATACATCTAACTTACTCTTTAACCTTTTCTTTCCCTTTCCCCTTGTTCAAATTAATTGTGTTAAGTATCTGGTCACAATTTATCTTTTTAGTGAAGATTGAATCAAAATAGTTATTAAACACATCTTGACGTCATCTGTTATTAGCTCTCCTTCCCCACCTACCAAGTAATGTATCTACATGTTCCCTTGTCTTTCTCTTGCTCCCTAATATATTTATAGAGCCTCTTCTTATTGCCTTTTATGCAGGTGGATTGAACTAAATCACCAAGTGGAAAGTCGTTATTTTCTGAAGAAAGGTGCATTTTCATTGGCTGATATAACCAATAAAACATATTGATTTACAACTAAATAGAACCTTTACACTAAATTTGGTTCTTTTTTTGCTACCTAGGAAGGTACAATATAATTATATGCATATTGAACAACTATATAGCTTAATATTTTCAGATTCTTATTAATGGTACATTTTTAGTTTGTTAGAAAATAGTGAATGATATATTGCTTAATTGCTACTCTTGTGCCATATTTATAAAGTTTGACCTCAAAAGTTTTTCCTCTGATACTTTCTTTATTTTGAAAAGCAATGTTTAACTCAAAGTTTTTGATGGAGGCTCATGGATTCAGCATACTAATTCTTTAATTTAAATATTTCAAGAAATTATAATAAATTTTGGTCTTAACGTTTTTTGTATTAAATTAAGATTTTATTTTTAAGAGGTTTATTTATAAAAAGAAAACTTATTATAATGTAAATCATATTTAAAAATCTTTTTTTAAAATCTACCCATTTTAGGTGTAGCTCATATGGTGCCTTAGCCTTTCTGATTTTGTCCCTACCTGCTTATGCTACTCTTCTCTTCTCATCCTTAGCAATTTGCCCATGTTTCCACTTTTTGTACAATTCTTTTTTGATTTTTCAGGTCATATTGGCCTCTTACTATTCTTGCTGTCTTTCCTTCATATCTGGATAGCTTGGTGCTGTGCATTTAATATTGTCTCTCTGAAAAACTGCCATCTCTACTGAACATCCTTTTTCCTTACATTTTCTTCCCATGGGACCTTACCTACCAGTTCTCTGAGTTTGAGGTCCATTGTTCTCATTCTGCTGTTCTCACTCCTTCCTTTCCTTAGAATCATGAAATCTGTCATTTCATGATCACTTTCATCCAAATTGCCTTCTACCTTCAGATTTGCAACCAATTACTCCCTATTATTCTGAATCAAATCTAAAATGGTTGCTTCCTGCTTACTTCCTTCACCGTCTGAAACAACACATGGTCTCCAACACATTCAGAGAACTTGTTAGACATTTCGTGCTTTGCTGTCTTACTTTTTCAACAGATATCTGGGTAGTTAAAGCATCTTCCATGAAAAAATATTTTGCTTCCGCTAAGCATGTATGCTGTACAAAGTTAGCTGTAGAGGATCTTTTGTCAAAGATGCCATGTGTCAACAGTAGAAAAAGACATTTCTATAAAGCATGCCACTGACCTCACTTCAAAAATCAAGAACATGAAGTCACTGTGCCTGATGTTATCACCGTGAGTGTAGAGAATTGCTGTTCACCTCATCCTATTCAGAAACTCATTTGCTATGTTGACAGTTGCACTCCTGGATAACAGTCACACTCCAATGAACACATACTAGACATTGGTTCAGATGTGTCAGTTCTGCCTGATTTTGCTTATTTGCTATGTTTTCACAGTGCACTGCTTACAAGACCTAAGCTGCATTTGGTTGTTTACGGTACCTGAAGTTGGTTATCTGAATACATGCGTAATGCATGACAACTTGTATGCTCTATATACATATGTTGTGAAAACTGATTCGTCCTACCCTCTTAATAACTTTTAGTCTATTTCTAAGCCTGTTTGAATGAATGAATGAATGAATGAATGTAACTTCGCTGCATTACCGGTGACAGAGTCAGCACATTGCAACAGAGATTTTATTCCCCTGTGACATGTCAAAGCAACTATTTTAGGCAGCATTGATTGAATACATTTTCAAAATTTTCAAAGTTGACCACTGATTTGGGGTACCCAGGTTGAGACATTGTAGGCCAGATTTGTATAGGTGCTGAGCACCTGAATCTCCCATTGGCTTCATTAGGAACTATAGGTACTCAGCACTTTCTGAAAATCAGGCCATAGGGTATTTTAAATTGGGCACCCTAAATTAGAGGATATCATAGTTAAAGATCCATTCCATGTCCAAACCATGTCAAAGTGGTTTGACTTTGTGTGAAGGTCATTATCTCAGAGAGATCTGGCTGTTCTTCAGTTGCTCATTACATTCAAAAGCACCACTGCCTGCTCTTTGGCCATGTTCCCAGGATGCTCTCAAACTCTCTATTGACACCTGGCGGGGTGCATGTTTTGACTGTACCTGGTGTGGCTGCGGGGCCACCCCTTCAGATTTGTGGATTTGCAGGATTGAGCCAGATCTAGGAACTTAACAACATGATGCCTGGTGTGTTGCCATCAGCTGTGGTCACTCTGGCTGGTGCAACAATCCTGAGTAGACTGTGTGTTTGATGATCGTTAAAGATGGAGTATATGGGAGTCGGATAGGAATATTTGCAGTGTCCTGAATTCACTGTGCCTATTTGCAGTGCAAAACATGTGCTGTGATCTCATGGCTGTTTAACACTATGCAAATCTTTTTGTCTTAACAGGGAAAGAAGTAAAATAATGGTGGAAATCAGATCTTACATACCTTATTTAAATTCAGTGCCACAGATTCAGATTTTGGTTCTTGGTCCAGTTGGAGCTGGGAAGTCCAGTTTTTTCAACTCTGTGAATTCTGTTTTCCGAGGTTATGTGACAAGCCAAGCCATAGCAGGATCTGATAATACTAGTGTGACAACACAGGTAAATATTTGCTTCTAATTAATAAACATCCAAGCTAAAGCACAGTCTCTTAGTTAAAAATCAACATTTTTTCCTCAGGAAATGGAAAACCCAAAGATAGTCCATGATTACCCCCACTGAATTCCATGCATGTACTTGTGAGAAGAAAGGTATTACTCAATATGGTTGAGAGATAATCTGGCGCTCAATAAGGATTTTTTAGGTCTGTATTTCGATAAGTTACTTTTTTTTGTTCCAATAGTACAGGACTTACACAGTTAAAGCAGGAAGAGATTGCAAGCCTCTGCCTATTATCTTCTGTGACACAATGGGAATAGAAGAAAGATTAGGAGCAGGTCTGGAAATTGATGAAGTGTCCAACATAATAAAAGGCCATGTTCCTGATAGGTACCAGGTAGGATTTCTACAATTCTGTGCAGTTCAAGTGATATCCTTTAATGTTGTTTTAGATGTACAAATATATCTTAAATTTAATTACTGTGGAACAAAATATCTACTCAGTGCTCAGTACATTCTTGCATATGTGGTACTGTACAGTAAAAGCTTATGAATGGTGATCATATGTAAGGTGTATGTGAAAAGGAATAAACTATGGGAAGTTTGTGTTTAGGCCCGATTCTCCACTGTCCGGCACTTTGTGTATATTTTACAGTCATGTGAAGTTGATTTAAATCGCTGTCCACCCTTCTGCCCGGGTAGCGTTTGGCACTTACTTTGTTCAGGTACAAGCCAAGGGAGAATCAGGCTCAAGATATATAAAGATTGGAGCTAGTTGAAATATTTTAGACAAAAAGGTTTTAAATAGAAAGATAGACTTTAATGCCCCTATCCCAAATTTCTGTTAACCCTTGAAATTCTTTTAGTTTTTCAGGAATTTTTTAAAAGTTTTTTAGCAAAAATAATCATTCCATTATTGAAACGATTCTCTAAATTTTTTTTAACTGGAAACCTGGTTTTCAGGAAATGAGCAATTTTTAATTTTTTTTTTTGTGAAAAAAATTGAAAAATGAACAACGGGTTAGTTTGGTAAAGCAGAAACAACTTTGACATTTTGAATTTTTAGAAAACATTGTTTTAAAACATTGTAAAGAGCAGCTTCTGCCATATTCAAGCTTAGTACAGTGCCTTCTTACCTGGCCTTTTGTCTTGCCTAGTAAAGAGCTGCTGCCTATACACCATTTCAAATTTTAACTGTTGTAATATGCAAGAGATGTAGAATTTGATTGGCCATTCAGCTGAGCTGAGCTTGTTACAGAAGCAAAGATGGAGGGCTAAGGTGGTTGTATTACTCTCATCATTGTAGTATCTTGGCTCCTCACAAACCTTAACTTAATCCTCATAACAACCCAGCGAGGTATAAAGTGTTATTAACCTAATATTAAAGATATGAAACTGAGGAACAGTGATTAATTATCTTGGTGAAAGTTATATTGGAAGCGAGATCTCCTGAGTCGCAGTTTTATGCCTTAACCACAAGACCAATCTTTCCATGATTTATTTGGTCCCACTTTATATTAAAATTCCATCTATAAATGGTTTACAAAGAAGTAATAAATGAAGAATGTTAAAAGCACATTACAGTACTGAGCAGCATGTGTATCGATGGTTATAAGCACATCAGTAGATGTTATAAGCCATAGTTATGGATACATTTTTGATGGACTCGACAACAATCGATTAACCATTTATTAAAACATCTGTTAAAAATTTATTAATGCTTTATAGATGGAACCTTAATAAAAAGTGTGATCAAAAACTTTATAGTAGGGATAGTCAATGGTGTGTGTGTGTGTGTGTGTATGTATGGGTATGTGTATACACACACACGGAATATCTCATGAATCCTCTTTATTTTCAAGAGATTCCTTTTGGTTTCATTATTACTTTCCCACAAGGGATATAAATTCAGAGGAACTCTGTTGACTCCAAAGGAGCGACTCACACACATTTACAATAACAGGTCAGAATCTGGCTCTCCATCTGGAAGAATGAGTATGAGACTGGGAATCAGGAAATCCTGATTTTTAATCCTGACTTGACCACTCCCTTTAGGAGTGTGGGTAAATCATTTCACATCTCTGCATATCAGTATTCCTCTCTGTAAAATGAGATAAAATACTTGTCTTCCTGCTCCAAAGGGATATTGTGAGAATCAGTGTTTGTATAGCCCTTTGGATCTCCAGGTCTTCGGAAGTGCTACTTATTATTATAAAAAAAATTTCTTTGCAGTTTAATCCAGCTGCCACCCTTCGTTCAGATTCTCCAGGCTATGTCAAGACCCCTTCTCTGAAGGATCAGATTCATTGTGTTGCATTTGTTATTGATGGGTGCAAAATTGAGATTCTCCCTGAGAAACTGGAAGAGAAGCTGAAACAGCTTCGAAGAAAATTGAACCATTTTGGTATGTTTTATGTCTCCTAATATCATAGAACTGAATGAAGTGGGCACGCCCAGGAGGGGATATGACTTGCAAGCATGAGCACCTTGGGTCATTAGGGGCCTGAAGTACTGCTCGGAGCCATGCTTATCCTTAGTGTGGGAGGAGAAATTGACACTTATTGCTTCTGAGGTTTACATGCTGGCTGGCTCTCTGAGCTGGATTAATGCACTCTGGAGGGACAGGCCCCCAGACTGATGGAAGTATGGGCACTGCAATGGGCTCTGGTGTTGGTGGGAGAATAGAGAAATTCCTGATCACCTCCATTGTTCTCTACTAGATTCATAGATACTAAGGTCAGAAGGGACCATTTTGATCATCTAGTCCGACCTCCTGCACAACGCAAGCCACAGAATCTCACCCACCCATCCTACGAAAAACCTCACCTATGTCTGAGCTATTGAAGTCTTCAAATTGTGGTTTAAAGACTTCAAGGAGCAGAGAATCCTCCCTCAAGTGACCCATGCCCCATGCTACAGAGGAAGGCGAAAAACCTCCAGGGCCTCTTCCAATCTGCCCTGGAGGAAAATTCCTTCCCGACCCCAAATATGGCGATCAGCTAAACCCTGAGCATATGGGCAAGATTCACCAGCCAGATACTACAGAAAATTCTTTTCTGGGTAACTCAGATCCCATCCATCTAATATCGCATCTCAGGCGATTAGGCCTATTTACCCTGAATATTTAAAGATCAATTAATTAACAAAATCACATTATCCCATCATACCATAAACTCCTCCATAAACTTATTGAGTAGAATCTTAAAGCCAGATAGATCTTTTGCCCCCACTGCTTCCCTTGGAAGGCTATTCCAAAACTTCACTCCTCTGAGGGTTAGAAATCTTCGTCTAATTTCAAGTCTAAACTTCCTGGTGGCCAGTTTATACCCATTTGTTCTTGTGTCCACATGACTCTTTGGTTTTCCAATGTGCCCTATTGAGTTTCTGCTCCTCAGTACAGCAGAGCCCTCCTGTTGACACAGGCCCCCAGCGAAACAGAGCTGTGCACTAGGCTTCTAGGAATACATCTTATCAGGAAATATTTATTGTGATTTCATTAATTACTTTAAAATACATATAATCCAAGGCATTAAAACCTTTTAAAAAGGGAATAAAGGTAAGATTGATTCATTTAGCAGCTGCAGTGAAGATGGGAAGCAACAAAAAGTGAAAAAAGAACTCAAGAATAGGAGTCTTATATTTCTGATTGCCAATTTACGTCATTAGCTCCTGTGGTTATGTTTGGATACAATACCTGGGACCTGATTTTCTCTCCACGTGATAGGAGTCACTTTAATAGGAGGCAATAGACAGAGACATAACCTACGGGCGTGAAAGCAGGCCCCAGTTGTGCTACTGAACTCAGCTAGGTGTGCCATGTTTTTGAGTCCCTTGTTGTGAGTCACAGAATTCATTGCAGTGAATCTCAGCCCTGGCAATCTTTCCAATGAGATCAGTGAGTCATTAAGTGTAGTGTCTACTATACTGGTAGAATAATAATAATTCTTCTTTGAGTGCTGTCCCTGTGGGTGCTCCACTCCAGGTGACAGTGCATCCCGGCGCCATTGATCGGAGATCTTCGGTAGCAGTGCCTGGTCAGGACGCACACGCTCATCTGCTGTCTCGTGGCATCATTAGGGTCTGCCTGAGTGTGCACGTCCCACACCTCCCTCAGTTCCTTCTCAACCGTCCTCAGCTGAAGACAGGACTCGGGGCAGTGCTCATCTCTTCCCTGGTTATTGTAGGAAATAAGTAGAGAAAAATAGAAATAATTAGCTAGCCATTTCCCAGTTCTCCCTTTCTTTAGTGTAGTTCGTTAGTTTAAAAAATAATATATTTTTTTTTCCCTCAAGTTAGTCTCTTGTTGAGACTTCTCCGGCCGCTCATACTTTCATTGTGCCGTGGTCGCCAGGCTTTAAGAAATGTGGCTCCTGCAAGGAGTCTATGCCGCAGTCGGACGGGCACTCACTCTGCATTAAATGCCTTGGTGAGACACACGTCCCTGCGAAGTGTCTCCACTGCACGAACTTAAAAACTAGAGCTCGCCTTGATAGAGACTTGTGGCAAAAAATGCTTCTCATGGAGAAAGCTCTGCAGCCGCCTATGGAGAAGGGCAGTAAACCCTCTCCCACACGCTCCCCTGCCAGGTCAGAACCGATCGGGAGCCTGGCTTCACCCTCTCACACGAAGAAGCAGGAAGCACTAATGTCTCCTCTCAGATACACTCAAAAGGGAAAAGATCTCCTGCAAGGTCTTTACCCTTGGTGCTGTCAGTGCAGAGAGCAGGCAACTCTGACCGCCCCAGCACTTCAGCAGCAACTCACACAGGGTGCAAAAGCAGGGACCTGGCTTCCCGCAGGAGAAAGCTCTCCTGGGACCGGTCCTGCCAGCACCGACAATGGACCTGGTGCTGACCCGGACCCCAATCCAGACTGTATGACACTGGGAGAAACCACAACAGACCTCCTAGGTGCAGGCAAAACCAGGCACAGCCAACTACTTCCCACCCATCGGGTAACACACAACAATTTTGAAGTGCTAGTCGGGCGTCTGCATGACCATCTCTTCACTCCGCCGCCTATTTGCCCATTTGGCTATTGCCTCTAGGCTTTCCACCATGTCTGGCAACAGATCACGCAGGACCGCTGGGTCCTGGAAATAGTTCAGTCAGGTTACTCCATCCCTTTCTTTTCTTCCCCGCCCATCCTTTCCCCTTCCCCGTCCCTCCTCAGGGACCCCTCTCACAAGCATCTTCTCCATCTAGGTGCAGTCGAACATGTACTGATGCAACATTGGGGAAAAGAGTTCTACTCCCACTACTTTCTGACCCAAAAGAAAGGCGGGGGGTGGAGACCTATTTTAGACCTACGCCGACTGAGCTAGTTTGTACGTGTACAAAAATTCAAGATGGTCACATTGGGCACAATAATACCCACGCTAGAACAAGGGGACTGGTTCACAGCCCTCAACCTACAAGATGACTATTTCCATATATCCATTCATCCAGCACACAGATGCTTCCTGCGATTCACACTCAGACACGACCACTTTAAGTACAGAGTACTTCCATTCGGTCTCTCCACAGCACCGTGGGTATTCTCCAAGACCATAGCTGTAGTTGTAGCCCACCTCCACAAACACGGGATTATACTTTCCCCCTACCGAGAGATCAAAGAGTGAAGCTATCTCTAAGCAAAGACTCTCCAAGTGGATCTCAGACTGCATCAGATCCTGCTATCAGACCCAGAATGTTCAACCACCAGAGAGTGTTAGGACTCATTCTACTAGAGCAATGTCAACATCTGTTGCCTTCCTTCACAATGTACCTATTACAGACATATGCAAAGCGGCCACGTGGACATCTGACCACACATTTGCCAAACATGCCATCACACGGGATACCACAGCAGACACCATAGTCGGCCATACTGTACTGTCTACCGTTGTCCCTCACGCAACTCCAAAATCCAACCAATCATAGTGGGTACTGTTTCACATTCACCTGGAGTGGAGCACCCACAGGGACATCACTCGAAGAAGAAGAGAAAGTTACTCACCTTGCAGTAACTAAAGTTCTTTGAGATGTATGTCCCTGTGGGTGCTCCACTACCCACCCTCCTCTCCTCTGCTTTGGAGTACTCATCAGACAACTCTACGGTAGAGAAGGAACTGAGGGTGATGCGGGATGCGTGCACTCAGGCAGACCCTAACAACGCCGCGAGACAGCAGCTGAGTGTGTGCGTCCCAACCAGGCATTGCTACCGAAGATCTCCGATAAATGGTGCTTGGACGCACTGTCACCTGGAGTGGAGCACCCACAGGGACACACATCTCGAAGAACCTCAGTTACTGCAAGGTGAGTAACTTTCTCTTTTGTTTGTTTGTTAATATTAATTTAATAATTAATCTTTTTCGAATGCTGTTGTGCACAAAAGAAAACGCTTTCACCTTATGTAAGCAGAAGCAGTTGCAATGAAGAACTGATGGGAAATTAGGTGTAAAATCTTATTTTTTTTTTTTTGGTACAGGGATCCCACAACTGGTTTTGCTAACTAAAGTGGATGAAATCTGCCCTGCTCTTGAAGAAGATGTCCAGTATGTGTACAAAAGCAAAGCTGTTCAGAAACAGGTAAAGTATGGCATTGTTGACTGTGGTGCTATCTATTAACTCAATTGACTTTAACAAATCAAGGTATTGTGATACCCTACGTTTGCAATACTTGCATCCCCTCATATTCCTACACATATTCTCATTCTGGTCTTGTAGGCACAAGCTGAAAATATAACTAAATTTAATACCTCAGGTTTTGGTTTACCTACAAGGTTTAAGACTTGTTAAAATTGCAAGTTGCACCTCTGAAGAATAAAACTGCATAACAGAAAAAGGTGGAGATACCAGAAACCTCATTAAAAATTAAGGGCCGGATTCTTTTGCGAAACCCCACTCCATATAAAGGAGCTGGAGTATGGCCATAACTCACCAGCTGCATATTTCCCCTGGTGTGAATAGGTGTAAAACTGAAAAAAAGAGAGCTTCAGGGGAGGAAGGAAGTGGGAGCGAGCTCTGTTCTGCTGCTTTTTTTTTTAAAGCAGATTGTCTTTCAGGGAGCAAACACTGTTGGATAAATTTTGTAGAGTCCCTAGGCCAGTGGTTCCCAAACTTGTTCCGCCGCTTGTTCAGGGAAAGCCCCTGGCGGGCCGGGCCAGTTTGCGTACCTGCCGTGTCCACAGGTTCAGCCGATCGCGGCTCCCAGTGGCTGCGCTGTCCCTCAGCCCGTGCTGCTTCCAGCAGCTCCCATTGGCCTGGAGCAGCGAACCGCAGCCACTGGGAGCCACAATCAGCCGAAGCCGCGGACGCGGCAGGTAAACAAACTGGCCCAGCCCGCTAGGGGCTTTCCCTGCACAAGTGGCGGAACAAGTTTGGGAACCACTGCCCTAGGCTATTCTAAATCATGATATGGCTCATGCAGACCAGCAGACAGAATTGTCTCCTTGGACTCCTTGCCCCTGTCCCATGGTGACAGAGTCTGACGCAGGAGAGAATCCATAAAGATTTGATTCCCTGCTACCTTCCATCTTGTCTAGATATTTACCCCGTGCAGAGTGTTTGTACAATGCTGCCATTTTGCTTTGGTGGAATTTTATACCTACTTTGCACTCACTTTGCACAGCCATAAATGCTAACACAAGATGGAAAGTTGTGAAGAATCAGAGGCTGGTGGTTTGCAGTTCCCCAATACTGACGCTGGCCTGGAGCTGATTTAGCCATCTGCAATTCTCAGCGGTATTAGGCACCTAACTTCCATTGATTTCAATGGGAGTTAGGTGCCCAAATACCTTTGAGAAATGTGGCCCAAGTGACCATCTCCCAGCCAAGAGGAATAGCCAACTCTATGCCATTTGAAGTCTCCCCCATTTGGGGAATATTTAGCTTAGGAGATATGACTGTGTTCTGACTGCTTTGTTCAGCAGGAATAATACAAAAGGACTGGGATCAGTTCCTAGAGTAGAGTCCTGACCCTGGGCTACATTCTGTCCTGTATCTGAAATCTGTTAATCACAGGGGTAAGGGCTGTCAGGGAGCTGAGTGCAGCTCCTGGACTCTGTGTGCTGGCCACAGTGTGAACCATGGTTTAGAGGCTCAGCATAGCAAAGCAGAGCTCTGCCTTGGTCCGTCCCTGCCTCTGACATACTCCCCATACTCCTATATCTCACACAACGCTGGGTGAGGATGTGTGCAGAAGCGTGGTTCTAAAGGAGCTAACTTGTATCAGTTTTATACCAGTGAAGAGCTATTCTCATCAGAATCTTAACTGTCTGGTTATGACCAAAATCCAGTACAAAGGAGCTGGGTTGGCCCAGAGAATATATCCCCCTGTATCTAGAAAGGCCAAATATGGACTTAAGTGGAATTATACCAGAGATGAATCCCTAGTAGTGTTCTCTCTAGGTCATAATGGCAGAAAAATAGTCCTGTGTCCTGGGTATCACCTCTGAGATTAAATAGAGTTTGGCCTCCAGGGCAGTTTACAGTCAGTTTCTATCAGTGAATTTGCTAAAGAAGCATAAAATATAGTGAATATGGCCTTGAACTGTAACTGCATCAATATGTAGTTGCCACTTCAGTTGCAGGATGGGTATGATTTCAATATATATGTGAAAGTAGTTATGTCTTCAGTATAAGGAAGTTTGAAGAACTAAAATATCTTCCATTTTTAATCTCATCAAACAATATCTGTGAAAATACTCAAAGCTTTTGCTTTGCTTCCTCAAGGAACAGAAAGATTGAAAAATAGTCAGGGCGCTCTTTAGGATAATCCATTTTGTGTCTTTTCTACAGATGCGGATAACTGCAGAGAAACTTGGAATCCCTCTTGCTCAGATTGTACCTGTTAAAAACTACTGCTCAGAGTTGGAGCTTTCATGTGATGTTGACATCCTGTTACTTTCTGCAGTGAGGCAGCTTATACGTTTAGCAGAAAGCTACCTTGAAAATGGCCCTTTTGAGAAGCCAAAGAAAGAGCCCTAACCTGATGTTTACTGTGACGCTGGATATTTTATGTGCTGGCACCAGAAGTTAAATTTATTGCTGCCCTAAGCAGATGCAACTCCATTGACTTCAGTGAAGTTGCACTTGCTTATGCCCATGGCGAATTTGGCTCAACGGTTCTATATCTTGTTACTGTATACGTAAGATTAATGGTATTTTTGCATGCATCATGGGGAGAATAGATTCTCGAGCTTTCAAGGTGGGATCCCTTTATTAAACATTCCACATTCTTACTCTTCTCCATTTAAAAAGAAATTGAAACAGTAGGTTGTAAAACTTTTGTTAGATAAATTGGGAAAAAAAATTACTGTAATCACTATTTCAATCACTTTTCTTCATCCAGGTTTTGGGATTTCAATAACTCAGCAAGAGGTTGTGGGCCTATTACAGGAGTGGATGGGTGAGGTTCTGTGGCTTGTGATGTGCAGGAGGTCAGCCTAGATGATCATGATAGTCCCTTTTGGCCTTAAAGTCCATGAGAAGAGGTGAGGCAGAGACACAAGGGACCTACTTTTCTTCTCGCTTACACTGGTTAAACACTGCTGTATCTCTATTGACATCCGCAAATACTTCAGATTTGCACTTGAGTACTTGAGAACAGAATTTGGATTAGATCCTTGATGAGATGTAATATCAAATGCAATGGTAGAAATAGAAAGAGTAGTCAAGGTTCAGACTGTTCCAGAAAGAGTTGGTATGGCTGGTATGTGGTTCCCTGCAGGTATAGTTGTGGGGAAGGACTACTTCCTATACAATAAACCATAATTAAAATTGAGCAATCCATGTTCTTGGGCAAGGATTTATTTTCTTTTTGTTAAATGATTAAATCATAGAAGATTAGAGTTGGAAGAGACCTCAGATAGTCATCTAGACAACCCCCTACTCAAAGCAGGACCAACACCAACTAAATTAGCCCAGCCAGGACTTTGTCAAGCTGGGCCGTAAAAACCTCTAAGCATGGAGATTCCACCACCTCCCTTGACTTAGTCCAGTTTGCCCTCTAGTGGCTGACAGTTACAAAATATGCATTTCTAGAAAATAGTGCTACATAAAGATGCTTTAGAAAAGACTATGGGGCAGGATTTTATTTTACCCTCTTGCCTGACCTATGATTCAATTCTTTATTATTTTCTTTTCTGTGAGCACACAACTATTTGGGGAGGAATTTTTATTACGCATTGATCCAAGTCCAATATGAACAAGACTACCATCCAGCCGCCCATCTGCCAAAAAAGCAGAGACATATAGCAAGCCACCAGGTCTCTCCATCATAAGACAACAGCAAGTGATGGGATGGGAGGGCCTCTTTATATCTCCTGATATTTTGCTGTCAGAATGTATTTATCCTGCTAAAGCATATTTTATAAACATATATAGCTACCTCCATCCAACCTTATCTTCAGGAGGCCAATAGTAAAAATACAGTAAAAGTGTATTACATCCCACAAGTAGCATACTGAGATGCTTAACAAAATGGAAAAACAAGATATAAGTGACCTTCAAAGGTCTTTTGAGGTAAATCAGAACCTCTTGGGGAAAAAAATGAAACCAAATAGCTGTTGATTTGCAATGAAGCATTTTCAGGGCTTTTATCTCACCTTTCCTCAGTGTACCATATAAAACAATTTTATTGCAATTTCTAGCCCTGTAGAATCAGATTAGTGTATCAGCATCAGTGTGTGTGTATTCTGTTTTTCATACATCATTTAAAAGGATCAGCTAATATTTCTGCAGTTGGGGCTCTTTTGTCATTTTCGAGCTCATGCTGATGTTGAGGAGAGAAGCTGCTGTTTAAGAATTTCAGCGGTATTAACTCTACACAATCACTGAGAGAGAAGGGAAGAAGCTGGAGCAATTCTTAGAGAGCTTTTGTAAGATTTAGCCTGGAGATTATCATTTTGAAACTCTCCTCAAGGGCTGATTGTGGGTGAATCCCAGCTGATCTGCTGCATGCGAAACGCCAAATGATCCATGGCAGTTAGGTAAAAGAATTTTTCATCAAGCCTTTTTTTCCCCACTGTCTTCAGTGTCTTAGAGTGAATTGCCTATAGTGTTGTTTCCGTTCTACATTACAGTGTGATGACAGCCATGTTGGTTGTGATGAGGGACTTCCAATGCTAAAGCGTCAGCCTCCGTAGCTTGAACTAAAGAATTAAATTTATATCTGGAAGCTGTAACAAACTCACATCCTTTGTAGCACAGAGGGGGATGTGTAACACACACCAAACTGTGGGATATATAACTGCTAATGTAGACAGTGCAATGAAGACTTCTGCTCAAAGTGCAGCTGCAGTCAAAAATCAAACACAATTTTAAGATTTGTAAGGAAGACACAATGAATAATACGGGGAATATTATAATGCCATTATATGAAGCAGTGCTGTGGTCTCATCTGGAATCCTGTCACCTCTTCTCAGAACAGACATTGCTGAATTAGAGAAGATTCAGACATGAGAAGAAATGATCCAGGCCCTAGAAAAACTCTCCTAGGAAGAGTGATTGAAAAGAGTGGGATTGTTTACCTAAGAAGGGAGACAAATAAGAGGGGGCATGATAAATGTATATACAATAATAAATAGTATGGAGAAGTTAGATTGGGAACTTCTGTTCTCATGGTCTCATAACACAAAAAGAAGGGGATATTCAATTTTACTGAAAGGCCACAAATATAAAACTGATAAAAGGAAATGCTTCTGCACACAACACATAACTGGACAGTGGAGCTCATTGTCACAGGAAATTGTTGAGGCCAGGAGGACAAAGAAAACATGAAAGCAATAGCAGCTACAATTGTAGAGTTAGTTCCTCACCATGAAAGGGAAGAGGGTGCAACCACAATGAAATATTGCATATTATTATTTCATGTTATGGCCATAATAAAGAGTGAGGTGTACATATTTGCAAATATGAGGAGATGCATAGGGGAAAAAAGTACAAAAGTGGGGGAGAGGGATTGCTCAGTAGCTCCAAGTATTTGCCATCAGCAATGTGTTTTGAAATATGTTTGATTCAGAAGAAGATTCCAAAGATCATAAATGTGTCTTCCAAGTGGAAGAGATGGAGGCCCAGAAACTCAAAGGTATGTAGGGGTGGCTCCAGTCAGTACTGCAGTGCCTAATTCCTAGGTAGACTGCTGCCTAGTGGACTCCTCAACCTCCACCTAGGCACACAGGAAGGGGCAGGTGCCCTAGAAAGGCATTCTCAGAAACCAGCAAACTGACTGGGAAGCCTCCTAAGTTAGCGAGGAGTGAAATGCTGAAGTAAGGGGTGGAAAGAGGAGGGTTAGGCACCTAATATGGGCCATTTGGCTGACGGGCCAGATATAGATCCTCCCTCCATTTGGGATCCTCAGTCATGAGCTCTCTTCTGTAGTTAAGCAGCTGACCTAGCTTAGTTCCTAGGTAGCCCATGCTACCTAGTAGCTGAAACAGTCTCTATCTTTCACTGTCTCCTGCTAATGCTTGATACTGCTCTCATACTCGCCCTACATTTCCCTGTGTCCCTGCTATCTTGTGTGGGTGCTGAGCTGCTCATCTGCCTTTTGGGGGCCTGCGTCTGGCCCTTCTGCTGTGGGGTCTGTCAGGTATTGGGTCTTAGGCGTGCTCAAAGCACACCTAAAGGATTGTACCCTATTGACATGCCCTGCCTGGTTTCAGAATCCCACTTTGGGGCCTCCAAGGCTTACAGCTTCAGCTAAGTCTCTAAGCAGCTTTTTAGCCATGGGGCAGTCAGGGCTATGGGAGGTTTGTGAATACCAACTGGTAGAAACTTAGGGCCTAGGGGACTTAGGTACCTATGGGGTTAGGTGGAATATGAGTCCTGGTTTAGAAAACAGCAGTGGAGCCTAAGGATGGGATTCACAAAGCTATGTAGGTTCCTAACTCTGGTAGGCACCTAAGATCCTTTGTGACTCCCACCTTAAATGGTGGACTTAGGAACCTAAACGGGCAGATAGGTGCCTAAATATCATTGAGGATGTGGGTCTGAAAAGCCTGTGATCCAATTCTTCAGTGTATGAGGAGTGGTGCAGATAAAGGAAGAAACTGGGGCAAGGATACTTCTTTTTTTTGTTTGTTTTGTTTTGGTGCCTCAGTGTGAAGACTTGCTGGAGCCGGGCAGAGTGACTCTGCTGGATGGGCCAGCATCATCCAAAAATTGGATGGTGGGCACTAGGCTTGCTTATTAGCTATTTGAAGCTATTTAGATTATTTCTATTGTGATTAAGCAGACTGACAGGGCATATCCGGAGTCCCTGAGAGAGTAACCAATGGCAGCCCAATAGCAACTCATGGGGAGGAGTCATAATTTATAAATAGGAGTGGGAGGATGCAGTGCTGGAGTAGTGCAAGGACCAAAAAGTTCTGCTGTAAGGATTATATTCCAGGGTCTTAGCCAGTCTGTTGGCTCCCTCACCCAATTGCATTGCTAGAAATGCTGCAGGCTGTGCAAATTGCAGACTGTCATTGCAAATACCTGAGGGGAATCTGAAGGAGACTGTGGGACTATCACTTTTTAAGGAGCTGATGTGACCTACAGCGGATTTGGACACTATGCCACTGAGAAAGGTAAATCCTCTCAGAGGAAGAGTTCTGAAGGGAGTGTATGCACATAACTATTTTACATTGAAGTTATGATAGCCACAAGTACTAAAACTTGGGGGAAACCCCACTAAAAGTGTTGTCTCTAAAAGATTTCTTATTGCCAATATTTACACTTGTTTCAAGGACTGTAAGTAACTATGATGTAGTCATATATAGATTTATTTAGTAAATGTTTTCCTTCCAAGATTTTGTGTCACTGACCTTCTATCAGAGATTTAACTCAGTATGATATTTGTGGGAATACACATATATCAAAGTGCTGAAAAGACTACTCTCTGGTCTCTACTGCAGTAGAGAGAGAAGCTACAATACAGGCAGAAGGAAGAAATACTATATCTGATTTAGCATACTGCCTTCCCCAGACCTGTTACAGATACACCCACAGGCTCCAATCAGGACCCCATTGTTCAAACACAGACTTGTTTTTGCCCCAAAGAGCTAACAGATTAATGAAAGGGAAGATACAACATGGAGGAAGAACAAGGCATAATAAAATCATAAGGCCAATTGGGGAAGGAGCTAGTTTCCCATTGCAACTGTCCTATAGACAGACTTTCTGTCTTTGGGTTTGTTTTTCCTCGATTACATTAGAGAAAGTCAGTGTATCCCAGAACAGTCTGTAGAGATCCTGTGCTGTCAAAGCGTCTCTGCGTGTCTTAACCCTAACTTGGCTCCATAACAACGCCACCCCAGTGGAGCCATTCTGCCATGGACTTGAAGCAGCATAAGCTTTGGTGTGGAATCTCAGGGGAGACGATGCATGGAGATGGTATGCTCCCTCCTTCCGCCCACTCATCACCACCTGTGCATCCCACCTCCCAATCCACTCCATGCTTGGGCAAGGATCCAAGGAGTTTTGGCCCCATTGTGGCAGGGTGGACAATGAATTCTGCACAAACAATGTAGACATTAAACCACAATGAAAACAATTTTAATATAATCCTGGGTAGAGAGGAAAGGGAAAGAGAAAGAGGGTGTGTATTTTTAAAAAATATGGGATCAGCTACTCAGCTGATGTGACTTGATGTAATTCCACTGAAATCAGCTGCAAAGGATCTGGTCCCCAGCGTAGGCACGGAAATGTTTACAATCATAAACCAAAGGAAAGATGATTACAAGTGAATAGCACAGTCCCGAGAGACAGATAAGGCCATAAAATTCCAAAGGCTTTGGCAGACAAACATTTTAACACGAGATCAAGTTTAACTATTAAAGTTTAATGAATGGCTTCTATTAGGAACTGCTGTAAGGTCTGAATGGCTTTTTGCATACTCTGTATAGGAGGGGCCATCAGTGCTTAGTTGCTCTCTGGTTGAAACAGCATTAAAAATTGACATTTATTGTGCCTTGGTGAGTCAAGCAGGAGAATGCATTGGTAAACTAATGAAATTAAAACAGGTAAAAAATAGGTTTAAGGTAATAATGGTATCTGTTGTAATCTTGTCTATTTGTGAATACAATTTCTGCTTCTTACACTCCATCTAAAAGTAATGAAGGATACTGGGACAAATAAATATCCACTGTAAATTACAGTTAAGTGAACTGTTGGAAGAAGCAGACAAAAGTTATTTTCGATGAATTCAGATGTTTGTAGGTACCCAAAAATAACCTTCCTATGTTGAGTCCAGGAAAGCCATATTTCCTGTTTTTGAACAATTTTGGATTTTCTCAGTAAACTATTCTCCCAGCCCTGCTAGTAATGTAATCAGCACTTATGCAGCACTAACAGGAGTGAGAGTGGCTTAGGCAATATCTTTAACCTCCAGAGACAATGGAAAATGGTGTTTTCAAAGGCTCAGTACTATAATGCACTTATACAAAGAAAAAGTATTTTGGGGGTTGAAACAAACAGGGCAGTAATTCACTTAAAACTTTCTGGAATGTTTACAAACGTATAAATAAACAAGGAAGAGGAGGCTTTACACCATTGTTAATAATCAAAAGAGTCAGTAGATGGCATGACAGACTTAAAAATTCAATGTGAAAAGGCATTCCCTTCTTCAACATTGTGCCCTGTCTCCTGTTTTAGCACCAAGCCCTCCACTTTGTGGATTCCCCGGTCTCTTATTCATCAGTTGTACTTTAGTTACACGAAGCACATTTGTTTTTTAGTTTACTCACTAACCACTTGTTCAAACATGGAGCGAAATCCTGGCCCCATTAAGATAAATAGGAGTTTTGTCATTGACTACAAGGGGCTGCGATTTCACTCATTATTTTTTTAAGTTCTTATAATGAAGTGTAGGCATTTAATTTCCAGCAGCAACCTGATCTTAACTATTTCTTCCTCTCCTGCCATCCTGGATCCCTTGTTGCTGGCAGCAGTATAATATCATACTTTCCCCAAATGACACCAATTGTCCTTTCAAACTAATGAATCACAGGACCCTAATAGAAGCATCTGATTGGACCAAACTGTTTATCACCTTTGTTCAGGAATGAAAAGAATCTGTTTAGATCAACCTTTTCCCTCTTTCACTTTATTTTAAGACGATCTAAATCATTTAGACTCATTACAAAGAGGTCAGTTTTAATCAAAACTCAACACAAGCAAATCAAACATGCTATTTTGATTTCTCCAAATGCCTCGTTGTTTTAAAATGTGCTGAATCCTGAAACTACAAACCCTTTTCTTATCACTAAAATATACCATATTTGGTAATGAGACCTATTGGAAAAAATACCTTAATTTCTATCATAGACTAAATTGTGTAACGTATACAAGAATAAATATTAATATTTATGCATTATTAACTCTATGCAGTAGGTAGGTATTGTTATTTGCAGCTGGAGAAAATGAGGCTGAAAGACCACTAGACTTGCCCAAGGTCACATTGCAAGTCAGTGTTAGCGCCAGGATTAGATTTTAGGACTTCACAGGGTATGTCTACACTACGAAATTAGGTCGAATATATAGAAGTCAGTTTTGTAGAAAGCGTTTTTATACAGTCGAGTGTTTGTGTCCCCACACAAATGCTCTAAGTGCGTGTAGTCGGCAGACTGTGTCCACAGTACCAAGGCAACCGTTGACTTCTGGAGCTTTGCACTGTGGGTAGCTATCCCACAGTTCCCACAAAAAGAAAAGGAGTACTTGTGGCACCTTAGAGACTAACAAATTTATTAGAGCATAAGCTTTCGTGAGCTACAGCTCACTTCATCGGATGCATTTGGTGGAAAAAACAGAGGAGAGATTTATATACACACACACAGAGAACATGAAACAATGGGTTTATCATACACACTGTAAGGAGAGTGATCACTTAAGATAAGCCATCACCAGCAGCAGGGGGGGGAAAGGAGGAAAATCTTTCATGGTGACAAGCAGGTAGGCTAATTCCAGCAGTTAACAAGAATATCAGAGGAACAGTGGGGGGTGGGGTGGGAGGGAGAAATACCATGGGGAAATAGTTTTACTTTGTGTACTGACTCATCCATTCCCAGTCTCTATTCAAGCCTAAGTTAATTGTATCCAGTTTGCAAATTAATTCCAATTCAGCAGTCTCTCGTTGGAGTCTGTTTTTGAAGCTTTTTTGTTGAAGTATAGCCACTCTTAGGTCTGTGATCGAGTGACCAGAGAGATTGAAGTGTTCTCCAACTGGTTTTTGAATGTTATAATTCTTGATATCTGATTTGTGTCCATTCATTCTTTTACGTAGAGACTGTCCAGTTTGGCCAATGTACATGGCAGAGGGGCATTGCTGGCACATGATGGCATATATCACATTGGTAGATGCGCAGGTGAACGAGCCTCTGATAGTGTGGCTGATGTGATTAGGCCCTATGATGGTATCCCCTGAATAGATATGTGGACAGAGTTGGCAACGGGCTTTGTTGCAAGGATAGGTTCCTGGGTTAGTAGTTCTGTTGTGTGGTGTGTGGTTGCTGGTGAGTATTTGCTTCAGATTGGGGGGCTGTCTGTAAGCAAGGACTGGTCTGTCTCCCAAGATCTGTGAGAGTGATGGGTCGTCCTTCAGGATAGGTTGTAGATCCTTGATGATGCGTTGGAGAGGTTTTAGTTGGGGGCTGAAGGTGATGGCTAATGGCGTTCTGTTATTTTCTTTGTTGGGCCTGTCCTGTTGTAGGTGACTTCTGGGTACTCTTCTGGCTCTGTCAATCTGTTTCTTCACTTCAGCAGGTGGGTATTGTAGTTGTAGGAATGCATGATAGAGATCTTGTAGGTGTTTGTCTCTGTCTGAGGGGTTGGAGCAAATGCGGTTATATCGTAGCGCTTGGCTGTAGACAATGGATCGAGTGGTATGATCTGGATGAAAGCTAGAGGCATGTAGGTAGGAATAGCGGTCAGTAGGTTTCCGATATAGGGTGATGTTTATGTGACCATCGCTTATTAGCACCGTAGTGTCCAGGAAGTGGATCTCTTGTGTGGACTGATCCAGGCTGAGGTTGATGGTGGGATGGAAATTGTTGAAATCATGGTGGAATTCCTCAAGAGCTTCTTTTCCATGGGTCCAGATGATGAAGATGTCATCAATGTAGCGCAAGTAGAGTAGGGGCATTAGGGGACAAGAGCTGAGGAAGCGTTGTTCTAAGTCAGCCATAAAAATGTTGGCATACTGTGGGGCCATGCGGGTACCCATCGCAGTGCCGCTGTTTTGAAGGTATACATTGTCACCAAATGTGAAATAGTTATGGGTCAGGACAAAGTCACAAAGTTCAGCCACCAGGTTAGCCGTGACATTATCGGGGATACTGTTCCTGACGGCTTGTAGCCCATCTTTGTGTGGAATGTTGGTGTAGAGGGCTTCTACATCCATAGTGGCTAGGATGGTGTTTTTAGGAAGATCACCAATGGACTGTAGTTTCCTCAGGAAGTCAGTGGTGTCTCGAAGATAGCTGGGAGTGCTGGTAATGCCTGAGATGATGGGGATTCTGGGTGGACTCCTCCTGAAGGTGGAAACAGCAGCCTGGATTTCTACATAGACTGCTTCCGCCGACGTGCACGAGCTGAAATTGTGGAAAAGCAGCATCGCTTACCCCATAACCTCACCCATGCAGAACACAGTGCCATCCACAGCCTCAGAAACAACTCTGACATCATAATCAAAAAGGCTGACAAAGGAGGTGCTGTCGTCATCATGAATAGGTCGGAGTATGAACAAGAGGCTACTAGGCAGCTCTCCAACACCACTTTCTACAAGCCATTACCCTCTGATCCCACTGAGTGTTACCAAAAGAAACTACAGCATTTGCTCAAGAAACTCCCTGAAAAAGCACAAGAACAAATCCGCACAGACACACCCCTGGAGCCCCGACCTGGGGTATTCTATCTGCTACCCAAGATCCATAAACCTGGAAATCCTGGACGCCCCATCATCTCAGGCATTGGCACCCTGACAGCAGGATTGTCTGGTTATGTAGACTCCCTCCTCAGGCCCTTCGTTACCAGCACTCCCAGCTATCTTCGAGACACCATTGACTTCCTGAGGAAACTACAGTCCATTGGTGATCTTCCTAAAAACACCATCCTAGCCACTATGGATGTAGAAGCCCTCTACACCAACATTCCACACAAAGATGGGCTACAAGCCGTCAGGAACAGTATCCCCGATAATGTCACGGCTAACCTGGTGGCTGAACTTTGTGACTTTGTCCTGACCCATAACTATTTCACATTTGGTGACAATGTATACCTTCAAAACAGCGGCACTGCGATGGGTACCCGCATGGCCCCACAGTATGCCAACATTTTTATGGCTGACTTAGAACAACGCTTCCTCAGCTCTTGTCCCCTAATGCCCCTACTCTACTTGCGCTACATTGATGACATCTTCATCATCTGGACCCATGGAAAAGAAGCTCTTGAGGAATTCCACCATGATTTCAACAATTTCCATCCCACCATCAACCTCAGCCTGGATCAGTCCACACAAGAGATCCACTTCCTGGACACTACGGTGCTAATAAGCGATGGTCACATAAACATCACCCTATATCGGAAACCTACTGACCGCTATTCCTACCTACATGCCTCTAGCTTTCATCCAGATCATACCACTCGATCCATTGTCTACAGCCAAGCGCTACGATATAACCGCATTTGCTCCAACCCCTCAGACAGAGACAAACACCTACAAGATCTCTATCATGCATTCCTACAACTACAATACCCACCTGCTGAAGTGAAGAAACAGATTGACAGAGCCAGAAGAGTACCCAGAAGTCACCTACTACAGGACAGGCCCAACAAAGAAAATAACAGAACGCCATTAGCCATCACCTTCAGCCCCCAACTAAAACCTCTCCAACGCATCATCAAGGATCTACAACCTATCCTGAAGGACGACCCATCACTCTCACAGATCTTGGGAGACAGACCAGTCCTTGCTTACAGACAGCCCCCCAATCTGAAGCAAATACTCACCAGCAACCACACACCACACAACAGAACTACTAACCCAGGAACCTATCCTTGCAACAAAGCCCGTTGCCAACTCTGTCCACATATCTATTCAGGGGATACCATCATAGGGCCTAATCACATCAGCCACACTATCAGAGGCTCGTTCACCTGCGCATCTACCAATGTGATATATGCCATCATGTGCCAGCAATGCCCCTCTGCCATGTACATTGGCCAAACTGGACAGTCTCTACGTAAAAGAATGAATGGACACAAATCAGACGTCAAGAATTATAACATTCAAAAACCAGTTGGAGAACACTTCAATCTCTCTGGTCACTCGATCACAGACCTAAGAGTGGCTATACTTCAACAAAAAAGCTTCAAAAACAGACTCCAAGGAGAGACTGCTGAATTGGAATTAATTTGCAAACTGGATACAATTAACTTAGGCTTGAATAGAGACTGGGAATGGATGAGTCATTACACAAAGTAAAACTATTTCCCCATGGTATTTCTCCCTCCCACCCCACCCCCCACTGTTCCTCTGATATTCTTGTTAACTGCTGGAATTAGCCTACCTTGCTTGTCACCATGAAAGGTTTTCCTCCTTCCCCCCCCCCCGCTGCTGGTGATGGCTTATCTTAAGTGATCACTCTCCTTACAGTGTGTATGATAAACCCATTGTTTCATGTTCTCTGTGTGTGTGTATATAAATCTCTCCTCTGTTTTTTCCACCAAATGCATCCGATGAAGTGAGCTGTAGCTCACGAAAGCTTATGCTCTAATAAATTTGTTAGTCTCTAAGGTGCCACAAGTACTCCTTTTCTTTTTGCGAATACAGACTAACACGGCTGCTACTCTGAAACAATTCCCACAGTCTCCACCGCCCATTTGAATTCTGGGTAGAAATCCCAGTGCCTGATGGGGTAAAACATTGTCGCGGGTGGTTCTGGGTATATATTGTCAGGCCTCCGTTCCCTCCCTCCCTCCGTAAAAGCAAGGGCAGACAATCGTTTTGTTCCTTTTTTCTTGAGTTACCTGTGCAGATGCCATACCATGGCAAGCATGGAGCCCGCTCAGCTAACCGTCACCGTATGTCTCCTGGGTGCTGGCAGACGTGGTACTGCATTGCTACACCACAGCAGTTTATTGCCTTTTGGCAGCAGACAGTGCAGTATGACTGGTAGCCGTCGTTGATGTAGTCCTGGGTGCTCTTTTAACCGGGCGCCTGGACAAACATGGGAGTGACTCAGTTAGGTTATTTCCCTTGTTTCGTCTCATGGCGATTGAGTCCTACTGGCAGTGCACTGTCTTTTAATCTGCAGCCAGCAGAAGATGATGGCCAGCAGTCATACTGCACTGCCGAGCACCCAGGAGGTGACGATGGCTAGCGGTCGTACTGCACAGTCTGCTGCCAGCAAGATGTATAAAGATAGATGAAGTGGCTCAAAACAAGAAATAGACCAGATTTGTTTTGTATTCAATTTCTCCTCTCTCCCTCTGAAATCAATGGCCTGCTAAACCCAGTTTTGAGTTCTATCCTTGAGGTTCTGAGTTCTATCCTTGAGGCGGCCATTCAGTTTCTCACAAAGCCACCCTCTTTGTTGATTTTAATTCCCTGTAAGCCAACCCTGTAAGCCATGTCATCAGTCACCCCTCCCTCCGTCAGGGCAACAGCAAACAATCGTTCCGTGCCTTTTTTCTGTGCAGACGCCATACCATGGCAAGCATGGAGCCTGCTCAGATCACTTTTGCAATTAGGAGTACATTAAGCACCACACGCATTATCCAGCAGTATATGCAGCACCAGAACCTGGCAAAGCGAAACCAGGCAAGTAGGTGACGTCAGCACGGTTACGAGACTGATGAGGACATGGATACAGACTTCTCTCAAAGCACGGGCCCTGGCAATGTGGGCATCATGATGCTAATGGGGCAGGTTCATGCGGTGGAACGCTGATTCTGGGCCCGGGAAACAAGCACAGACTGGTGGGACCGCATAGTGTTGCAGGTCTGGGATGATTCCCAGTGGCTGCGAAACTTTTGCATGCGTAAGGGCCCTTTCATGGAACTTTGTGACTTGCTCTCCCCTGCCCTGAGGTGCAAGAATATCAAGATGAGAGCAGCCCTCACAGTTGAGAAGCGAGTGGCAATAGCCCTGTGGAAGCTTGCAACGCCAGACAGCTACCGGTCAGTCGGGAATCATAGAATCATAGAATCATAGAATCATAATCAGGGTTGGAAGGGACCCCAGAAGGTCATCTAGTCCAACCCCCTGCTCAAAGCAGGACCAAGTCCCAGTTAAATCATCCCAGCTAGGGCTTTGTCAAGCCTGACCTTAAAAACCTCTAAGGAAGGAGATTCTACCACCTCCCTAGGTAACGCATTCCAGTGTTTCACCACCCTCTTAGTGAAAAAGTTTTTCCTAATATCCAATCTAAACCTCCCCCATTGCAACTTGAGACCATTACTCCTCGTTCTGTCATCTGCTACCATTGAGAACAGTCTAGAGCCATCCTCTTTGAAACCCCCTTTCAGGTAGTTGAAAGCAGCTATCAAATCCCCCCTCATTCTTCTCTTCTGCAGACTAAACAATCCCAGCTCCCTCAGCCTCTCCTCATAAGTCATGTGCTCTAGACCCCTAATCATTTTCGTTGCCCTTCGTTGTACTCTTTCCAATTTATCCACATCCTTCCTGTAGTGTGGGGCCCAAAACTGGACACAGTACTCCAGATGAGGCCTCACCAGTGTCGAATAGAGGGGAACGATCACGTCCCTCGATCTGCTCGCTATGCCCCTACTTATACAACCCAAAATGCCATTGGCCTTCTTGGCAACAAGGGCACACTGCTGACTCATATCCAGCTTCTCGTCCACTGTCACCCCTAGGTCCTTTTCCGCAGAACTGCTGCCGAGCCATTCGGTCCCTAGTCTGTAGCGGTGCATTGGATTCTTCCATCCTAAGTGCAGGACCCTGCATTTATCCTTATTGAACCTCATTAGATTTCTTTTGGCCCAATCCTCCAATTTGTCTAGGTCCTTCTGTATCCTATCCCTCCCCTCCAGCGTATCTACCACTCCTCCCAGTTTAGTATCATCCGCAAATTTGCTGAGAGTGCAATCCACACCATCCTCCAGATCATTTATGAAGATATTGAAGAAAACGGGCCCCAGGACCGACCCCTGGGGCACTCCACTTGACACCGGCTGCCAACTAGACATGGAGCCATTGATCACTACCCGTTGAGCCCGACAATCTAGCCAGCTTTCTACCCACCTTATAGTGCATTCATCCAGCCCATACTTCCTTAACTTGCTGACAAGAATGCTGTGGGAGACCGTGTCAAAAGCTTTGCTAAAGTCAAGAAACAATACATCCACTGCTTTCCCTTCATCCACAGAACCAGTAATCTCATCATAAAAGGCGATTAGATTAGTCAGGCATGACCTTCCCTTGGTGAATCCATGCTGACTGTTCCTGATCACTTTCCTCTCCTCTAAGTGCTTCAGGATTGATTCTTTGAGGACCTGCTCCATGATTTTTCCAGGGACTGAGGTGAGGCTGACCGGCCTGTAGTTCCCAGGATCCTCCTTCTTCCCTTTTTTAAAGATGGGCACTACATTAGCCTTTTTCCAGTCATCCGGGACTTCCCCCGTTCGCCACGAGTTTTCAAAGATAATGGCCAAGGGCTCTGCAATCACAGCCGCCAATTCCTTCAGCACTCTCGGATGCAATTCGTCCGGCCCCATGGACTTGTGCACGTCCAGCTTTTCTAAATAGTCCCTAACCACCTCTATCTCTACAGAGGGCTGGCCATCTCTTCCCCATTTTGTGATGCCCAGCACAGCAGTCTGGGAGCTGACCTTGTTAGTGAAAACAGAGGCAAAAAAAGCATTGAGTACATTAGCTTTTTCCACATCCTCTGTCACTAGCTTGCCTCCCTCATTCAGTAAGGGGCCCACACTTTCCTTGGCTTTCTTCTTGTTGCCAACATACCTGAAGAAACCCTTCTTGTTACTCTTGACATCTCTTGCTAGCTGCAGCTCCAGGTGCGATTTGGCCCTCCTGATATCTTTCCTACATGCCCGAGCAATATTTTTATACTCTTCCCTGGTCATATGTCCAAGCTTCCACTTCTTGTAAGCTTCTTTTTTATGTTTAAGATCCGCTAGGATTTCACCATTAATCAATCAATTAATCAATTTGGAGTGGGCAAATCTACTGTTGGGGCTGCTGTGATGCAAGTAGCCAACACAATCAAAGATCCACTGATATCAAGGGTAGTGACCCTGGGAAATGTGCAGGTCATAGCGGATGGCTTTGCTGCAATGGGATTCCCTAACTGTGGTGGGACCATAGATGGAACCCATATTCCTATCTTGGCACCGGAGCACCAAGCCAGCGAGTACATAAACCACAAGGGGTACTTTTCAATAGTGCTGCAAGCACTGGTGGATCACAAGGGACGTTTCACCAACATCAGCGTGGGATGGCTGGGAAAGGTACATGACACTCGCATCTTCAGGAACTCTGGTCTGTTTCAAAAGCTGCAGGAAGGGACTTTCTTCTCAGACCAGAAAATAACTGTTGGGGATGTTGAAGTGCCTACAATTATCCTTGGGGACCCAGCCTACCCCTTAATGCCATGGCTCATGAAGTCATACATAGGCAGCCTGGAGAGTAGTCAGGAGCTGTTCAACTACAGGCTGAGCAAGTGCAGAATGGTGGTAGAATGTGCATTTGGACATTTAAAAGCATGTTGGCGCAGTTTACTGACTTGGTTAGACCTCAGCGAAACCAATATTCCCACTGTTATTACTGCTTGCTGTGCGCTCCACAATATCTGTGAGAGTAGGGAGGAGACATTTATGGTGGGGTGCGAGGTTGAGGCAAATCGCCTGGCTGCTGATTACGCACAGCCAGACACCAGGGCGGTTAGCAGAGCACAGGAGGGTGCGGTGCGCATCAGAGAAGCTTTGAAAACCAGTTTCATGACTGGCCAGGCTATGGTGTGAAAGTTCTGTTTTTTTCTCCTTGATGAAAGCCCCCGCCCCTTGGTTCACTCTACTTCCCTGTAAGCTAACCACCCTCCCCACCTCCTTTCGATCACTGCTTGCAGAGGCAATAAACTCATTGTTTCTTCACATTCATGCATTCTTTATTAATTCATCACACAAATAGGGGGATAATTACCAAGGTAGCCCATGAGGGGTGGTGGAGGAGGGAAGGACAAGGCCACAGAGCACTTTAAAAGTTTAAAACTTATTGAATGCCAGCCTTCTGTTACTTGGGCAATCCTCTGGGGTGGAGTGGCTGGGTGGGCGGAGTTCCCCCCACCACGTTCTTGGGTATCTAGGTGAGGAGGCTGTGGAACTTGGGGAGGAGGGCGGTTGGTTACACAGGGGCTGTAGCTGCCGTCTGTACTCCTGCTGCCTTTCCTGCAGCTCAACCATACGGTAGAGCATATTAGTTTGATCCTCCAGCAGCCTCAGCATTGAATCCTGCCTCCTCTCATCACGCTGCCGCGACCTTTCAGCTTCAGCCCTCTCTTCAGCCCGTCACTTACTCTCTTCAGCCCGCCACCTCTCCTTCCGGTCATTTTGTGCTTTCCTGCATTCTGACATTGTCTACCTCCATGCATTCGTCTGTGCTCTGTCAGCGTGGGAGGACAGAATGAGCTCAGACTACATTTCATCGCGAGTGCGTTTTTTTCGCCTTCTAATCTTCGCTAGCCTCTGGGAAGGAGAAGATCCTGTGATCCTTGAAACACATGCAGCTGGTGGAGAAAAAAAAAGGGACAGTGGTATTTGAAAAGACACATTTTATAGAACAATGGGTACACTCTTTCACGGTAAGCCTTGCTGTTAACATTACATACATAGCACATATGCTTTCGTTACAAGGTTGCATTTTGCCTCCCCCCACCGCGTGGCTAACAGTGGGGAACATTTCTATTCAGTCATAGGCAAACAGCCCAGCAGGAACGGGCACCTCTGAATGTCCCCTTAAGAAAAGCACCCTATTTCAATCAGGTGACCATGAATGATAATGAGGATAAATACAGAGAGATAAAGAACAGATGTTGTTTGAATGCCAGCAAACATACACTGCAATGCTTTGTTCTATAATGATTCTCAAGTACTTGCTACTGGTCTGGAGTTGTAAAGTGTCCTACCTTGGTGGATGGAATAAGGCTGCCCTCCCCAGAAACCTTTTGCAAAGGCTTTGGGAGTATGTCCAGGAGAGCCATAAATACCAGGGCAAATTAATCATTAAACATTCTGGGTTTTAAACCTTGTATAGTATTTTAAAAGGTACACTCACCAGAGGTCCCTTCTCCACCTGGTGGGTCCGGGAGGCAGCCTTGGGTGGGTTCGGGGGGTATTGGCTCCAGGTTCAGGGTGAGAAACAGTTCCTGACTGTCGGGAAAACTGGTTTCTCCACTTGTTTGCTCTGAGCTATCTACAACCTCCTCATCATCGTCTTCCTCGTCCCCAAAACCTGCTTCTGTGTTGCCTCCATCTCCATTGAAGGAGTCAAACAACATGGCTAGGGTAGTGGTGGTTGAACCCCTTAAAATGGCATGCAGCTCATCATAGAAGCAGCATGTTTGGGGCTCTGACCGGGAGCGGCTGTTCGCCTGTCTGGTTTTCTGGTAGGCTTGCCTTGGCTCTTTAAGTTTCACGCGGCACTGCTTCGGGTCCCTGTTATGGCCTCTGTCCTCCATGCCCTGGGAGATTTTCACAAATGTTTTGGCATTTCGAAAACTGGAACGTAGTTCTGATAACACGGATTCCTCTCCCTGTACAGCGATCAGATCCTGTACCTCCTTTTCGGTCCATGCTGGAGCTCTTTTGCGATTCTGTGACTCCATCATGGTGACCTCTGCTGATGAGTTCTGCATAGTCACCTCTGCTGATGAGCTCTGCATGGTCACCTGCAGCTTGCCACACTGGCCAAACAGGAAATTGAAATTCAAAAGTTCGCAGGCCTTTTCCTGTCTTCCTGGTCAGTGCATCTGAGTTGAGAGTGCTGTCCATAGTGGTCACAATGGAGCACTCTGGGATAGCTCCCGGAGGCCAATACCATCTAATTGCATCCACAGTACCCCATATTCGACCCAGCAAAACCGATTTCAGCGCTAATCCCCTTGTCAGGGGTGGAATAAGGAAATTGATTTTAGGAGCCCTTTAAGTCGAAAAAAAGGGCTTCGTCATGTGGACGGGTGCAGGGTTACATTGATTTAACGCTGCTAAATTCAACCTCAACGCCTAGTGTAGACCAGGGCACAGACTCTCAAGCCTATGGCATTCTTCCAGGCCTCATTTCATTACACAAGTGCAAATGAAAATAAAGAATGGGGGGTGTGTGAGAACCCCTCAGTGGTCTGGGTGGGCCCCAAAATGTCAGTGGTATACTCAGGTTTCAGAGTAGCAGCCGTGTTAGTCTGTATTCACAAAAAGAAAAGGAGTACTTGTGGTACCTTAGAGACTAACAAATTTATTTGAGCATAAGCTTTCGTGAGCTACAGCTCACTTCATCGTTACAGCTGCTGCACCCCAAAAAATCAGCAAACTGAGATTCAGACTCTAAACACTTGCAAAACACACTATAACAGATTGAAAAGTGAGGGAGCAAAGTACAAGGTTACAGGTTTTATATTTTCTGTTTGTTTATTGTGGATAAAGGGAATAGAACAAAAGTCAGTATATGATGAAAAAAGCAGCAGAAAAGGCAGATGAACAAAGAAACTCACCAAGAAACAGAAGAACTGTGTGAACAGCGAGGGCTGTCAGCCGGTCAGAAGAAATCAGAGCTGGTGGCCTTGCTGCACTTACATGCCATGAAGAGCAATGGGATTTCCGCCCCAAACTGGGGTCCAGAGAAGTCCCTTTTTCTCCTACAGGGCATATAAGAGACCAAGCAGATAGTTCCCCAGATGATCCAGCAGAGGTAGCAGTGATGTAAGAGGTCCAGACCTGTGGAGGCAGGAGTGGAAAGACTGCTTCTGAAGGAGAGGTGGAAGACACTGGAGGCCAGGGATCAGGAAAGTGGAGGCAGAGCTGGAACAATAGAAGCTTGCTTCTCAGAACAAACAGGCAGCTTGAACAGTCAAGTAATGCCCCTGGGACCCAGGAGAAAGGACATAAGGGTATGCCTGATCAGGGGGCAAAATTGCTGTCTACCCTTGCCCGGGAAACTGAGACAGGGGTGAGTGTGGCTGTAGCACAGCAAAAAGGTGCTGTGGCCCAGAATCTGCTAGGAGCCTTAGGAATCATCACCTAATTTGATCCACTTGTTGGATCATTAGCTTCCTCAGCCCGGGCCGGGTATTGATGGGGAATGGGACATGAATGCTGAGCCATGGCCCCCACTAGGAGCAGTGAGACACTGATACAGCTAGGAAATGCTGTAGAACAGGACTCAACTGGCAACCCAGAAACTCGGCACAGCAATAAAGCGATGTGGGAGATAAAAGTGCTGAGAAATTCATGCTATCTTGTGTAACCTCCCCTATCCTCCCTGGATTATTCAGGAGCAGGCAATACTCGCCTGGATGCCTGATGTTGACAATAAAAGAGATCCTGAGTATCCCAGTGGTGATGTTGGATAGGTGGGAATCCTCTATTGACCCCTCTGCTGCAGTCCCTTTACTGTACTAATAAAGGAAATTAATCTTGGTGGTGCCTGCACCTGGTTGGACCCTGCACACATGCAATGGCATGCCTACAGGGCATATAAGAATAAACCTGAGATAATCTATACAATGCATCTAAGTCAAAAGTACCAATTATAAACAATATGCACCTAATATACACTTAGTTTGCAGTTAACGCACATTTACTTAACAATTTAAAAACCATGCTATTACAGACTGAGATGAATTAAAATGAGATTAATTAAAACCAATTTAAATCAGCAAGAGGCAGTTAATAAATCAATTAATAAATGCAGTTTACAATAGTAAGTGAAACTTATCTAACTTGCATTTACACTGGCACCATTTACTCCAGCTCAGTGTGTGAGCGTCTATGAATTTCAGGGTTCTAAACACTTGTGTAGGTGCACTTGAAGACATGGGCATAGTTTGGGAAGGTGCAGGGAAGGCCTTGCCCCCCCAAACAGAGGTGAAGCATGAGGGAGGCATGCGGGGTCATCTGCCACTCCCCTCCCCCAGCTTTCTGTGAATACTGAACTGCCCTGCAGGGTTTATTATGCTTAATCTGTTGGGGGGCAGCCATGCCAAACCTGAGGAAAAAACACAGAAATTGGGCTTCTTTTTGGCTAATTGGCTTGTGAGTTGCTTGTTGGCTAGTTTTTGGCTTGTAGCCTGTTGCTTCTTTGGCTTGTACCTTGTTGATTGTTGTAGCTTGTTGCTTCTTTTTTTTGATTGACTCCTGGCAAGCAGAAGTAAGGGGGGGGGAGCAGGAGCAAGGGGCAAGCATGGGGGGGGGGAGAGAGAGAGTCGGGGTGCCCAGCAGGCCCACCATAGTCCCGGACTGCACTCTGGGGGAGATCTAGTCACATGGAGTGTTGGAGTTCTTAGGGATTGGCTTGTTTTGGCCTTGTTTTGAAATGGGATTAGCTTAATTTTTGTCTTATTGTGAAAGTCAGGGTGCTTATTTACCATAGGTCAAGCCCTGCAGCCAGGCAGCCCGGTGAGGCGGGGAGAAGGATGGAGCAGCTGCTCCGGGTTGCTATCTCAGCTGCTGGATGCTACCTCTTGGGTCCTAGTTCCTACCTGTTTCCTCTACAACAGTGAATTCCCACATGGGACAGGGCAAGGGGTAGGGGGTTGGGGAAGAGACAGTGGAGAAGGGGGGATAGGACAGGGGAAAAGAAGGGGATGGAAGAGTGGATTAAGTTGCCCCTCCCTACCTCTTCCACTTGCAGTCCCCCCGGTTCTGTCCCTTCTGCTCTGTCCCTTCTGCCTGCGGCCCACTCACAGCACCACCTTTTCTGCCCTTCCCCAGGCCTGCCCCTTTTCCATCTACACCTCCCTCATTTTTCCCCCCAATGCGGCCCCCATCCTGTTTTCACCTTTCTCCCCTCTCACCACTGTGGCCGCCAGACTGGAGAAGTTCTGTTCCAGTTCCATGGCCCCATGACTGCAGCAGGATGTGAGACTCCTCCAGTCCCAGGACTGCAGCAGGGTGGGTCTTCTCCCGCGACCCCTTGCACTTCTGAGGGGAACTAGGGTTGGAGTGTCGGGGCTTTGCCTGCCCCACTCACCCGTCTGCCCCCGGCACTTCTGCGGGAGAGCGGGTCAGGCATGGGGGCTTCCCCTGCCACCCTACCGAGTTTGCTGGGGAGATGGTCGAGGTTGGGGGGCTGGGTTTTCCCCCATCCCACAGCTTCTGCAGTGGAGGGCGTGGGGGAGCTGACATTTCCCCTGCCGCCCCCACACCAGGGTTTCCCCACCTGCCTGGCACTTCTGGTGACTGGGGGCAGGTGCTGCTGCTGAGGCTTCCCTTGCTACCCCATGCTGAGGTCAGGCAGGCGGGGCCGGGGGCTGCCCTGGCAGCCTGGCACTTCTGGGGGCCAAGGGTGGGAGCCCCCAGTGGGGATTCCCCTTCCACCCCACAGTGGCTTTATATGGGGGGATGTGCCCATTTTTCCAGGTCCCACCAATTGTCCAGGGCCCCTGGGCATGGACATTGTGGGCCCAGTGGATAATCCATCACTGGGGTGGGGCTTTGGGGGAAAGAGGCAGCAGGAGGGCAGGGCCTCGGGAAAAGGCAGAATGGGGTCAGAGCCTTGGGAGTAGTGGCCTCAGGGAGGGGAGGTGCAGTGGAAGTGGGGCCTCAATGGAAGGGACAGAGTGGTGGGGCAGGGCCATAGTTTTGGTTGTCGGTGGGCCACCACTTCTAGGGAGCTGCTGGAGCTCCTGGGCAGAAGTGACTCTTACGTCATGGCCAATGGCCAAAACACCAGTATTAAACTCTTGGGGGAGATTGTGATAATCAGGGTGCAGATGTAACACTGACAGGCCCAGGTCATCGGTGGGTGGGATTGAACCTGGGACCTCAGTGCATGAGCCTGTCATAAATATAAAGGGAAGGGTAAACACCTTTAAATCCCTCCAGGCCAGAGGAAAAACCCTGCAGCCCTGTAAAGGGTTAAGAAGCTAAGATAACCTCGCTGGCACTTGACCAAAATGACCAATGAGGAGACAAGATACTTTCAAAGCTGGGGTAGGTGTGGGGAAACAAAGGGTTCTCTCTGTCTGTGTGTTGCTTTCGCCGGGATCAGAGCAGGAATTCAGGTCAGAACTCCTGTAAAAAGTCAGTAAGCAATCTAGTTAGATATGCGTTAGATTCTGTTTTGTTTAAATGGCTGATAAAATAAGCTGTGCTGAATGGAATGTATATTCCTGTTTTTGTGTCTTTTTGAACTTAAGGTTTTGCCTAGAGGGATTCTCTATGTTTTGAATCTGATTACCCTGTAAGGTATTTGCCATCCTGATTTTACAGAGGTGATTCTTTTACTTTTTCTTTAATTAAAAGTCTTCTTTTAAGAACCTGATTGCTTTTTCATTGTTCTTAAGATCCAAGGGTTTGGGTCTGTGTTCACCTATGCAATTGGTGAGGATTTTTATCAAGCCTTCCCCAGAAAAGGGGATGTAAGACTTGGGGGATTTTGGGGGGAAAGATGTTTCCAAGTGGGCTCTTTCCCTGTTATTTTTGTTAGACGCTTGTTGGTGGCAGCAATAAGGTCTAGGGATAAAAGGTAAAATAGTTCAGAGTGGGGAAGGAACCTTGACAGACCCTCTACTGCCTGAATTAAAAACCATATGGCTGTTAGCTAAGGCTGTAGAGCAGACTCATTAATCTCTGTCTCTAAGTGATCTTGGTGCCACTACATGGGACAGAACACCACACCCAGGAGGAGTGTGGATTACACAGACACTCCAAGGAGAGAAGATAAGGGTTAACTCCCGCCACAATAAGAAGTTCAACCAGTTGATTGCATATACTGTTCTTTTACTGTAAGAGAATACCAAATAAGATCTGTTATGAAAGCTTGTAATGCACTGAACTGAACAGTCATTTTGAGATATGTTTATGGCTTAAGGTTATGACTGTATGTGTGTATGGCAAATTGTAACTGACCTCAGCAGCACCTCACAACAGCATGGTGACGCAATCAGGTGGGGGTGGGGGCTACCTCTGAACCAGACAAGACTGCCTTCAAGCACCAAGCCATTTTCCAGCCCAAGGAAAAAACAATGAAGAACCACCGAAGCTATGGGACCTGCTTGAAACAGAAATGTCTTCAAAAACGAAGCCAGGCGAGCGTTTTCTCCTCTTTGAATACCTATAGTGACTGAAGAACATCTCCCCCCCACCGCAAACCCTTTTAAAATGGAAGGGGTTTAAGTGAAACTGAGGGACAGACTGTATGTAGGCCAGAAGCTGTCCATGAAACGCTGACACACAGGTGGTATGCTGGGAAACAGTTCAAAGGCAACTTGTATTAGAAAAGGGATTTTATTTAATGTGGAAGTTAAAGCCTGACGTTATGTCTGTGTTTATTTACTGGATAACTCACATATGTTTGCTCTCTCTTACTATTTCATCTTTGAATCTGTGGTTTTGCTATTAAATAAACCTTTTATTTATTTTTACCCTAAGCATGTCGCTGTGGTGCAAACTGTGTGGCATGTGTGCACCAAAGAGAACTGATAACGTAGGGGAAGGGGAGCTAGATTCACAGCTTTGGGAGTGCTGAATCAGAGGGGAAAAGTTAGAGTTTCTGGTACTTAGGAACTCAAGAAAGATGGATTTGGGGAGACTTTGGCAGGGCTGTTGAGTTACCCTGCAAGGAGTAACTAGGCTGCTGGATGCCAGAGTGACTTTGCACTTGTGAACAGGTTATTGGTGTTAGGGATCTGAGCCACAGTTGCACAGGCACCCCCAGACTGCAGAGCAAGTGGTGACAGACCCCCCTTAGTAGGGTTGCCAATTTTGGTTGGACATATTCCTGGAGGATTCCCCACATGACATTATCTTTAATTAAAGATTAATCCTTAATTCCTGGAGACTGCAGGACAATCCTGGAGGGTTGGCAACCTTATCCCTTACAGGTCTGTGTGCGCTCCAAAACATCTTAAGGGGCTTAACTGAAAGGCCATTTGCCTAGCTTGCTACAATACAGAACAAAACTTAAGCAATTCATAGCAGTTAAGATGCAACAGTGAAGAAAGATACAGTACATAAAAGACTTGACTGTTAAATATACATTTTAATACTCAGTAGATAATTGTAATGTGACAGTTGCTTTATAGCATAGGGCAGTACTAAATTCCAAATGAGCTTTAAATCCAAACTTCAGCCAGCCTATGAAATAGGTTTTAAATATCACTGTGGTATATTAGGGCTTGGTGCATTGGCCTTTTGACACTTACCAATCTAACATTGCTCTTAATTCCTTTGGTAAAATGAGCTTGTTCTACAAGATTCGACCCTCCCTGGGCCCCACCCCAATTCCAACCTGTGGCTTTAGGAGCTTTCATTGTATTTGGATTTCACAGCTGAAGCATCAGTGGCTTCTTTCTGTCTTTTAAAGATATTCAGCTGCCTCAGTGTGGGGGCACTAATGAATGAGCACCATCACCTCCGGAACAACAGACAAAAATAAAAGCTGTGCCTTAAAAATGGAAATAATATGAGTTGTGGCTAACCTCTGTCCTGAATGGAACAGAGGAAAGCAGGCATGTGCTCATTTCACTAGCTACGGCTTCCTCATCTGGTCGAAGCTGTAGTCTGAGCAAAGCTTTACTTGAGAAAGTGTGAATGGTTGACACTTTGTGCACTTCCGTAGCAGAAATGAACATCTGCTCCATCATCATCTTGTGCTCCCAGCGCATACACTTCCTGGATATCACCTTTCCTTTCATCAGCCACTTGAGTGCTGCGGAGCATTCTAGCTTAGAGCCATTTAGAAGGTGCCAGTAGTGCTTCTGAGTGGACCTACACGTATAATACTGTCCACTGATTTCAATGGCCTGGAAATAAAACAGCTACCGCATGGCAGCTGCAGCACTGAGCCACAAGAATGTGAAACAATTATACATATTGCCTGTAGGGTTTCAAAAGCCTGTCACAAGTTGCTGAGCTAACTTCTGTCCTCTGTTGCTTGGGGCCAACTCCCACTGAAGGTGGTGGGACTCATTTTAGTGCACCTGAGTGCCAAAGAAGGTTAAAAAAAGTTTAAATTAGCAGCATGGTCTTCCTCCCTGTTTCTGCGCTTCAAGCTCCCTGCTACTCATCACAAGCAGCCTGACTTTAAGTCAAGTGACTGGCCTGCAGTTGTTACTAGGGATGAGCATTGAATACTCAAGGCTCCACCCTTCCCAGTTTTCTGCATGAGGCCATCACTGGGGATGAGCATTTATCATTTCAGACAGTACAGTGTAGTGTGCCCAATTTGGTTAATTTTATTTAAGAGGGTGCTATACACAGGGAAATGCATTTTTACTCTCTTCTCTTTGTTGCTCCTATAGATCTGAGGCTGCCACCCCTGAGACAGGAACATAACACTCCCTACATTTGCCATGATTTATGGCATTACTGTGTTCCCCTTATGTAATACACTGGCTTGTATATGTGATTGTGTTTCCGCTCTTGAGGTTGATTCCACTGACTATAAACAGCCAGTGTCTTACTTCCAGTGGAAGGAATTCTCTTTTAGCTGACATAACAGGGGCTTATATTTTTGGATACTGCAGGTACCAGCTTGATCAGTGCTGATTACTAAGGTATCTATAGGTAGAAGGCATGGTCTATTAAAAATAGAGTTAATTCATAACGGTAAAGAGTATTTGGCTTGATCAATTTTCCATAGTAGTACCTTTTGAGCAGTAAAGCTCCTGTTAACATTTCTCTTCACTACCGTTGTTTTATTTGAACTGGTTTACTGGAGGAAAGTTTCCCTTTCATAAACAGGTGGCTTAAAAGGCAAGAAGATTTGTCAGGGCAAAGCTGCCACAAATGGCAGTGGGAAGTGGCCCAGGCCCAGTGGTGAGCTGGAGCCGGTTCGCCCGAACTGGTTGTTAAATTTTGAAGCAGTTTTAGAACCGGTTGTTAACCCACTTCCCTGCAGGGGGCGCTGAGGCTTTGATGGGCTCCAGCTGGGAAGTGATGAAATTCCTCCTCCGTCCACCGGGGGGCGCCATGTGGGCTGCCGCCCGGCCCTGGGCACAAGCCCTGGTGCTGCTGCTGCTCCCCTGGCCCTGGGGCTTCTGCTGCTGCCTGGTGGGTCCCCGGCTGCTCTGCTGCGCCTGGGCTGCGTCCTGCTGCTCTCCCCGTGAATACCCACCACCCTGCCCACAGCCACCCCCTGCCTCCAGCCACCCCCGCACCCCCTGCCCTGCCTCCAGCCACCCCCTGCCTCCAGCCAGCCCCTGCCGCACCCCCTGCCCTGCCTGCAGCCAGCCCGTCTCCAACCACCCCCGCACCCCTTGCCCTGCCCGCAGCCAGCCCTTGCCTCCAGCCACACCCCGCATTCCCTGCCATGCCTCCAGCCACCCCTGCACTCCCTGCTTGCAGCCAGCCCCTGCCTCCAGCCAGCCTCTGCCGCACCCCCTGCCCTGCCCACAGCCAGCCCCAGTCTCCAGTCACCCCCCGCACCCCCTGCCCGCAGCCAGTGCCTGCCGCACCCCTGACCTGCCCACAGCCAGCCCCTGTCTCCAGCCACCCCCGCACCCCGTGCCTGCAGCCAGCCCCCGTCTCCAGCCAACCCCTGCCCTGCCCACAGCCAGCCTGTCTCCAGCCAGCCCTGCAACCCCCTGCCCTGCCTGCAGCCAGCCCCTGTCTCCAGTCACCCCTGCCCTGTCTCCAGCCAGCCCCTGCCTCCAGCCAGCCCCTGCCGCACCCCCTGCCCTGCCTGTAGCCAGCCCCTGCCTCCAGCTACCCCCCGCATTCCCTGCCCTGCCTCCAGCCACCCCCGCACCCCCTGCCAGCAGCCAGCCCCTGCCTCCAGCCACCCCCTGCACCCCCTGCCTCCAGCCAGCCTCTGCCGCACCCCCTGCCCTGCCCACAGCCAGCCCGTCTCCAGCCACCCCCGCACCCCGTGCCTGCAGCCAGCCCCCGTCTCCAGCCAACCCCTGCCCTGCCCACAGCCAGCCCATCTCCAGCCAGCCCTGCAACCCCCTGCCCTGCCTGCTGCCAGCCCCTGTCTCCAGTCAGCCCCTGCCCTGTCTCCAGCCAGCCCCACACCCCTTTGCTTCCAGCCAACCCCGCACCCTCCTGTCTCCAGCCAGCTCCGTACCCCCTGCCCTGCCCGCAGCCAGCCCTGCACCCCCTGCCTCCAGCTAGCTCTGCTCCACGCCCCTGTCTGCAGCTGGTTGTACGTCCACTGTTGCCCTGCAATTCCCAGGGCAGTAACCCTGCACACCTGGTTCAATGAGGGGGGCAGGGAGCAGCTGGGACCCACACACCCTAGGGTGACCAGACAGCAAGTGAAAAATCAGGACAGGGGGTGGGGGGTAATAGGAGCCTATATAAGAAAAAGACCCCAAAATCGGGACTGTCCCTATAAAATCAGGACACATGTGAAACGGAACTCATTTCTAGTTCAGGCCCATCTTTTTAAAAAAGAACTTTAGGCAGAGTTAACATACATCTGTATTTTCCCAGACAAGTCAGGCTTTTTGGTTCTTAAATCGCCAAATTCGTAAAAATTCTTCCCAGGAAAATACGGACATATGGTATCCCTGTTGGTACAAAAAATACATACTGGGGCACATCCCTTAAATCAGAACTTTTTATAGGGAAGTGGTTGTTAAGATTTTGGCAGCTCATCACTGGGCACATCCCTTAAATCAGAACTTTTTATAGGGAACCGGTTGTAAAGATTTTGGCAGCTCATCCCTGCCCAGGCCCAATAGAGGAGCTGACATTAGCTCAGCTTGTACTTTGTCATTTTAATGGGAGGAGGCATGTAAGATGCTTCATCTACCCTTTTGCAGTGTAACTCTATTGAGGAACTAGCAAATAACATGGTTTTGGACTGAAGAAGAGGTTTTTCAAGGAAGAATAAGGAGCATCTTGTGAACACTATATTACAAATAAAAATGTAGCAGGAGAACGGATGTCATTGTTCCTAGACTGAATGGAGTTGATGGGAAAATTGAGGATCAATATTAAATAATGAACAAATTTTTTGGTTACTACTATCACATGCCAGACAGAATCTGGCCCTTCCTGTTGGACTTTATTTTAGATATGTAATGCATGGGTATTGTTGTCATTTGTATCATATTTTTCTGTCATTCTTTTGATAATTTTACTCAGTGTTTTACTAATTGTTTCCTAAAGTTTTTCTAGGCATGAATTTCATGGATGTACAATAGAAAATGATCAACCAAAAAAGTTCCTTTTTTATTCTGGTAGCCTATGAACTAACATCACATCCTTTTAAATTCAAATCAAAATGGGGACTGTGTCACACACACTGGCTCTCTGGAAGCTACTGTGGGAGCCTAGCAGTTCAAATCATTCTTTTGTACTGTATACTAAGGCTAATGCTCTTGCTGGGAGTGAAATTTTTTTTTCCAGAACAGTTTCAAAGCACAGGATTTTCCTTTATACTAGAAAACATAAATGAAAACAATTGTGTACTGTATCTTTAGTACGCTAAATTATGAAATCCTTTATACAATACAAATGTTAGAGATAGCCATAATCATGTTTGCCTCTCATCACCCAGTGAAAATACTTTTAAGAGAGGACCAGTGTAATTATATTCCAGATAAAAGGAACCAGAATATTATACTTGGCTTGATTGCTTTGTTCATAAGAAGCGGGGGGCATGGGGGAGAAGGGATCTGGATACTTATTTAATGAGCAACATATTTATTAAGCAACGTGTATTGTACATAATGCATTTGATTTTGTACGTAATGCATTAAGCTTACCTATTTTTAAAGCATATTTTTTTAATATTTTACTGCAGCTATTGCATTCCCTTTGCAGCTGTCCAGCTATTCAATCGTTTCGGTGAGTACATCTATAGCATATTGCTAAAGCATTAAGATGAACTACAATCGTCAGTGCAGGAACAGTCAGTGTCAGCATCCACAGACGCCACAATGTCCTCGGCTGCATATTTCCTGTCACTGCTCCTATGCCAGTCAGACAGACTCACAGCAGAATCTGTCAGAAGAGCAAAGCCACATTAACTAACATCAAGCAAATTAACATTTCAAGGCAATATTATTTTGATGGCTGCCAACTCTTTCACCAGACAAAGAATATGGGTCCTATCCTGCCTCCACCTATTAACATCTGACTGACCTATCGACTCGGAGCAGGATTTTCATCCGTGGTGTAATTACTATAATACTTCCCTAAAACAAAATGAATTGAATTTCATGATGCACAAATATAGAAAGCAGGAGCTTGTAAAAGTGCTGGATGTGACCGCCCTTTAAATAAGAGCACTCTGTAGAAAAGTACATTAGCCATCTCTTTTCATGTTTTCACTGCCTATGAGGCTGGAGTGGGTGGGGGGGGGGTATTTCATCTCTCTGTTTAAGTTCATTCTGAAAGATAAGCCCTTTGGAGAATTTTCAGAGGTTCATAAACTTCTAATTAAAGTTTTCCATATATTCTCAAAACTGGCAGAGCAATGTCAGTTTCAGTATTAACCTTACCAGGTTGCTTTATCAACAGCAGCTTTAATATATCATAAACCCCTACTGCTGAAATAATCGAAATGGAATAATATTCATCCTCCCAATAAATATTCTGAGCTGGTTGGAGGTTTAACATTGCATATGGAAGAATATTAGAACCCACATTTAGATTGTTTGCCTAAGTAGAATTTGCCAACCTTTCATAATTTTATCTCTAGTTGTTTTGTCAGACATATGGGCAATATATTTACAACATGCTATATTATACCAAGAGAAAATCCAGAACTGTTTGTATGGGTTTTGGCTGTATCCGTCATTCATACTCAATGAATGAAATGTTAATGCACTATTCAGTGGAATTACACTTCTCTGACCAACTTGACACACAGGTTTTGTATAATAAACTATAAAACATATTATCCCAGCATGATGGTTGAGCTGTTTGTTATTAAAGATTTAATATTTTAAAGCTAGAAAATGAGAAACCCTAAAGCGTCTGGTTTTGATTTGCTTTTGCTTAGCTTTTTCTCATGCCTTGGTCTTCTAAATTTTTGCATACTAAGGGCCCAATCCTGCAACCCGTAGCCCCATAAGTAGTCCTGACTTCTGCAAACAGTCTCAGTGGCATCAATGGAATTGCGTACCTGAGTAACTACGATGCAAGTGAGTCAGAGGTTGTAGGATCTGGCCCATCAGGCAAACTTGCCTGAAGTATAAACTGCAGTATTTGGCCATAGATGTCTAGGGCAATAGGGGGAAATTTTCCCCTCAGTTCTGCACAGCAGTAACTTCCTTGATATTATGCTCACCCTACATGTTTGGGCCTCCCATTGCTGTCAGTGATGTGGGCTCCCACTTTGTGAGGAGCAGAGTATCAGGGCTGAGTTCTCCCTGTGTGGATCTGAGAGAAGAATTTTGCCCTCATATATAGGAGTTCATTTTATGAACCTGCATCTCCTGCGACTTATCTGCTTCATCAAACAAAAACAAACAAACAAAAAAGGACATCTCTTAAAGAGTTCCATTGTAATGCTGTTGATTCCTAGCCGGAGGAAAAGCAATCATGTTACTGAAGAACACCAATGGCATCTTCTACCTTCTTCGTCCTCCTCAGGAAAATAATAATAATAATAATAATAATTAATAATATTAAAAAACCCTTAATAAAAGAGCAAGAAGCAGAGGTGGTAGTGGGCTCTTTTGTCTGAAGTTCAATAAATGAACCAGAGAAACCTGCAGCTTCTGTGCAAGCATCAGTGACTATGATGACTGATTTGGCTGATTTTCTTCTTTTCATTTTGTGTGAGAATGAGACAAGTTTATTATAGTCTAGTAATCGGAAGCAGTGAGTGGCCTAGGGTGATGACACTTCACAGATATGGAACATGGACACAAAAGAAAATCTGTGAAACACGGATATGACAAGATTTTAGAGATAGCTTGGCACTGAGGGTGTCTTTTCTTTTTTTAAAAGGATTCATCTAGTCACATGACATTGTGTTGTCAGTATGCTATTAGTTCACTGTGTTACTTTTCTTATTGGTTGTGTGTGCTGGGATGCCTACTGAAGAGATATACCCAATGTTTTTGTGAACTGCTTTGGCACATTGGGTATTCTAATAATCTGAGCAAAGCATGATGATCTTCAGGAACATTGTTTAAAATCAGTCAGAGAACATTAGGTTCTTCTTCTGGTGTGAACTGAGTTCTATGGAGCTATGTCAGTTTACACCAGCTGAGGCGCTTTCCCAGAAGGTTATCATGCGGAACAGAGCTATACTGTTGTAAATTGTGTTTACTTCTATGGTACAGATGAGTTGTGTGATCAATTCTTGTATATTTAAGGATTTGGAAGTAATGCACCAGAACAGAAAAAACTCTGTAGACATGAGGCCTGATTTTCCTCTCAAACTTGTGTGAATTCAGAGTATCTACTTTGTAGACAACGGAGTTGCACTAGTGTCAAGTTGATATAAGTGAAAACAGAATCAGGTCCATGCTTTTTAAAAATTTGATGTGTCTGAGAATTAAATACCTTCAAAAACAAGTTGTTTTCTGAAATAATCTGGAGAACACTTAGGCAATATGTTTTTTGCTGATGCATTGCACATGGGCAGAGCATGGCAGCCTAATCACACTGTAGTCATGTCACATTATGTGACTGACTTTCAGTTTTTTTACTCATCTTGGTCTACATGAAATTACAATGTGACTAAAAGGACTTTTTGTTGCTTATCACAATTCGGTGAAACATCTGGAAGGCATGTCACATTTTTATTGGTGACTGCTGACTCTTACCATGGCTAAGATTTTTTTCAGATGATACCATCTGCCAAATAATCCACATTGGATTCTAACTACCCATGATTGTAATTGCTTATGTAAAATATTAATGGGGTTAGGAAATAACAGCTCTGAAAGCCAGGTGGGCTAGTTGGGGGTCTGCGTGATGCTGTGCTATATCTTGACTAACTGATCTGACAGAGCTCCTCTGGTATGTGACAAAGAAAGTAAAACAAAACAAAACAAAATAAAAAATCCTACCTTTTGGGAAACAAGAGAAACCAACTTTAACTGAGGTTTTCTCAGTTGGAGTACAGCCTCTCATACACTGCAGTATTCTGTCAACAGAGTAACATGTAGATTCCTTTCCATCAATAACAGGATGTCCCTTCAGTTTCACATAGCGGCGTTGCAGTTTACACCCTAAGAGGAAAAAGAAAAAGTAGTTAAACCCTAAGGAATACAGAGGCTCTAATCTTTCCTTACAATAAGAAAGTCCATATTTTCTCCTCAGGTTTTAAGTACAACTCCCCCAATGGCCCATTTTCACAGCAGTAAAGTTGGCAAGAGCAGGACCATAGTTAGTGCGGAAAACTGATTTTTGAAAAGGGAGTTGTGTTTAAAAACTGATGGCACAGTATGGCCTAAATGAAATCCTGTAGTCCACTCTTTTAGAAATAGCACTTCTTAGGTCTGAAAGTTATTAAGAATAGGTACAGTGTAAGAATAGGGACTGCTGAATTGCATTAGGAAAAATGGCAGTTGTTTGTGAATAGATAAGTAATGGCAGCGTTTAACGATGTCAAGACCAATTGTTGTATTGGATGATTTTTATAATGCTGCAATTATCAGCACTAAAAGGATAATTAATATTCACAGGATGCCATCTTGTTTCCTGACATGCTTATGGGTATGATCCAGCTGCCACTGAAATCAATGGAAAAAGCCCATTTGACTCTTTACAGGACCAAAGTAAATGAAAAATACTGTACTGTTGGAAGGAGAGTAGTATTATTATAAATCCATGCAAGGAGACACACTTATACAGTAAGAGTATTTCCCATTGTGCGCCCCCCCTCACCCACCCTTTCTATCAAGATCCTCCGATGGAGTAAAATGGAATTGAAGTCAATGGTGGTATGACAGTTTACCCAGATGAAGAACTGGGCCAATGTACTAAAATTCTCTGTGTGCTGTTTATAACATATGTAGTTTGTTTGATTAAATTAAGTCTACAGAGGGCGAGCTGATTTAGTGCACACTCCTGCTCCAAAGCAAATCAGTGGTAAAACATCCACTGATTTCAGTGGGCGCAAGACTGGGTCTGATTTTGCCAGTCATGGAGTAAGGAACTACTTAGTATGAGTAAATGTGGCAGAATCAAGCCTCTAATAGTAAACTGAATGTGAGAAACACGTCTTTCACTTGAATACAAAGTATTCAACTCTTCAGATTCATTGGGAGAGTTCTAATAACGATTAGTTATATAAACAGAAAATGAATATAACAGTGGTCCTTTTTATTAACAGGTAAATGTTTCTTTTTTATTTTTTGCATTTTTAGGGGGAAAATAAAATAAAAATGACATTTTCTCTAAGGAGAAATTGTTTTCAAATCTACTGACCTTTGTTGCAGGTTTCTTCTACCAATACCCATGAATGGACAAAAGCTGAGCAGCTGTGTGCCAGCCTATGATTGGGCATGAGTAGTTCATTTTGCTTTTGTCCATCATTATTTCCACAAATACCACAGGTCCTTCCTCTCATCCATGAAACGACAGTAACCTATCAACATAACACATTTTTGCTGTTGATGCCAATGTGTTGGCCCATTACAGTGCCAAGGTGTAAAAGAGAAGAAAGCTAGTAATATAACAGATTCAGAAGTACCTTAAGTGTCGAGCCATCAAAAGTCACATTTGCCAGCCCTTGGTCTGGAGCTTCTACTACAACTGTTGTTTCATTTCTATAAATTTTAATGTTTTCTGTAAAAAGATACAACTGTTTACGATGTTCCTCTAATTTTGAAATAGTAAAGAAATGATCTAATCTCAGGGATAATGTATATAATTATTAATTTACTATTTCCATCTGAATACATTTTTTGTGGAGAAATAAGGTCAGAAATAAGAGTTTTTTCTTTTTATTTACAAAATGCTTCTTCTCTAAATCTAAATAGCTACCATTGACCTTTCTGTCTAGTCAACAGAGCTAGCCTGATTTATACCAGCTGAAGATCTGGTCCTAAATATCTAACTTCCTCTATGATATTCATGATCATGGCATTGCACCTACATATAAACAAGTACCAACATATTCAAGCAGCTTTGAATGCAAAATGCTTCACATTTCAGTGAGAAGATTAATCCTTATGCTTTACAGTGGCAAGCACACAATACAAATCAATATAATAATGGGCCGGATTCACTTATTAATGAAAATTAAGTGTATGTCAGTTGAAGTCATGTATGTAAAACCAAAATAAGTCACAGGAGTATCAGGCCCACAGTTTTTCTTTCTATTGAATTATTTTTTACATCTAGAAGTCCTCAGTAAGCTTGTAAAATATTTTGGTCTAGATAATACTTAGTCCTGCCATGAGTGCAGGGGCTAGACTAGATGACCTCTTGAGGACCCTTCCGACCCTACAATTCTATGATTCTATGTTCCTGTGAATATTTAATTTCTAAATAATTCCTGGAAAGGTGGGTAACACACTGTACCTCTTTTATTTTGATACACCTTGCTGCGTGTTAACACTGGTCCGTCATTGTATGACACGAGGATAGAGGAAGACACAGAAAGATAGAGTCTGACGCTTCTTGAAAGAAGAAAACAAACATGTTTAACTGTGGGAACATTGATGTAAATGACCAACACAGACACAGCCCCAACTTCAGCATCCAAATTTTGAATATGCCCCCAAAGTTCAACACCGGTTGGACTTAGGGCTCTGGTTCAACACTTTCCTCGAAATGAGAAGCACAAGGAGGTACCTGTGTGGGGGCTGTTGATAAGCATTACCTGAGAAATTGAAGAGAGAGGCTGGAAGGCAGGAGAGGATTGCTGGTATTATGATTTAAAAAGTACCCAGCATTTTCCCCAATGCAATAAAATTTAAATGAACTGCCTAAAATTCTATACAGCGACTCAAGAATGATTACACTTACGATGAACTAATATTGATGTACACCTCTCTGGAGGAAGAGCGGGGATCGACTTTTCTCGTCATGATGATGAATTTAGGGTGAGCAGTGCAGTCTTGAGCTACCACGAGGTTGCAGTCTTTACTGAAGGAGCATCTGTACTTCACTTTGTCAAATGTTTTGAAGTTTTCTTCCTTCGCTTCACAAGTGGCTGAAAAATAACAATAAAAATAAATGGCAGATGCAACTGTGCTGTGGAGATTGTCAGGGAGATTTTGAAAGCTGCCCAAGAGGTCTGAATGGCCAGTTCCCATTAAAATTAACGGGAATTGGACAGCCAAAACTCCTTGGCAGCATTCAAAATCTCAGCCTAAGTATACATACTTAAGTAGTCAGAGGTGGGGCTTCAAAGAAAAGGAAAAAACTGCTGGACTTCTGGAAATCTGTATCGGGCATCTTTGCACTCTGTGTAAAATATACTTAAGAAAGGCATGGCAGCAACATAAAATGATCAATCAATGCGGAATTATACTGCTGTGTATCCATCACTTATTTTGATAAGCAGCTGAAAACAAACCATCTAATGATAGTCTAATTTTAAAGACACTGTTACTATCACATTCCTGAGAAGCTAAAAGTTGAACCCATGACAAAAACTAGTAGCATCTCTCCAAATTTTGCCACTGTTTGTAATAAGTATCATTAGAATTAGACAGACCCAGTCCTACTAAAAATCATGAAATTCCCCTTCTAAGGAAAATAAATAGGATTGGAAAACTCATGTCCCTGCCCTATATCCATCATGTCATCCCTCTTGTGTATGAAAGTATGAAAGACTCTTGGAAGGGACAAAGAACAGTACAGTACGGTACTTGCAGCCACTTGGGATCTCTGTGTGAAATCCATGAATTCCTAACTATGTATACAGACCTGAACTCCTTACGCCCCTCTTCCAACAACTGCTGAGAAGGCATTGCCTATGGTTGGGGTAAGGGTAAAGGTAAGGGTTGCCAAGTTTCCCCAGAAGAACACTGCTTGAAAAGACAAAGCCCAAAGCTGACAGGAGACAGAGTCATTGGAGGGGCCAAGTGTTAACTAAAATAATCATTGCCCATTTATCAGATACTAGACCAGTACTGAAGTAACATTTACATTGATCTTCTTTAGCTATCAGTGAAGATATTTCTGGAAGGAAATTCCAAGCAGTCACTTCTTGAGCCTGAGAAGCTGGAGCTGGACTCAGAGGCAAAGCAAATGGAAGTGGAAAAGCCTCATAGTAAAGGGTTAGCTGAAAAAGAAGCAATGAAAATGCTTTAGGATATGTTTAGTCATACAATTTGGTCAATCATACAGGCAAAAAGACCCCCCCCTTGTTAAAAATTCCCTAAATACGTATTTGTATAACTGGAGTTATTACAGTCTTCCCAGGACACTGTAGGCACCCAAACCTAACATATATATTTTTATGAGCTCATTATCTTTTATTTTATTATCACTTGTACATTTTCTTGAGAGATTATCTTTAAACGATCATTTAAAGACATAGGGAATTAAGATGCACAGGTGATGTTTATGGTATTGTTAAGTGTCTTCCTTAAAACAAAAAAAACAAACCAAAGAAACCACCACACCACAGGGTGACTGAGTAATAAGTTCCCTGTGCCTTATCCTGTCCCACTGCAACTAGGTACAGCAGACTAAAGAGCATGCGCTAGCTGCCAGTCTTACAGAATGAAAGCTGGCTTGATGTGATTTTCGTTGAGCTCACATACCATAGTGAAAGACACATTAAATATACATAGATAAACAGGTCATACACCACTCCCTCCTTATCACATATGAAAACCCCCTGGAAAACTGAAGTACAAGGGTAGGTTAAGGACACACTTACTTCCTTTATGGAAAGCCAAGCTGTTATTAATTTAATCCAGATTCACTAGGGGACATTTTTCATAAAGATGCACAGGGATTTAATGGACAAAGACCAATTAATCAGTTGGAGTCTGCAGACTACATCTGTGCAGGCTGCTCTGAAAACATAGCCCTTCTTGTTTGTTCAGAGGAGTGCTTCATTTGGGAGTTCCAAGGTTTGATCCTGCAAATCCATGAGTAATGGACTGCAAGAAGCCCTGGGGTATGGGACTCCAGCACCAGGCAGCATATAGGTGCAAGTAAGGTTAAGCATTAGCCATAGTCTTCCTCAATGTATCCTTGGTCAGTCACATACCCCATACTCCAGAGAGCCCAGGATAAAAACAAGCAAAGTGTGTGGGCAGGATGGGCATATCTGAGGAGATATCAACTTAAGTGCCACCCTCTGCATAGAAATGAAGGATTTGGCTTAAGGCTTCCCCTTCGGGTATTACTCTGCAGGCCGGAGTGAGTTGGTTCTGTGCAGTTGGTGACTCTTTCATTATGAAAGCATCAGGTTCCCAAGGACTTCCAGTCATGCTGATCCCTTTTTTTATCTTGTGCTTTATGGCACACTACAGGATCAAGACCTGTGTGTTCAGGATCTACGGTAGCTTGTGTAGGAGGGAAGGGTCAGCATATTTCCTTTCTCAGAATTAGCTTAGATGTATTCCAAGTAGAAAGTATATTTGGAAAAACAAACAAACAAACAAAAGGCCCACATACCCCAGGAGCCTTTATGACTGTATTAATTGTCCGTGGTGAAGTTGCAACTGCTCTTAATACAACCTCCTTAGAAGGATTTTTCTGATACACTTCTGAGAAGCCCATCATGAGTGCTATTCCAGGAACAAATTCCATAGCTCTAGAGATAAACAAGATGCGACATACTCAGAACCTTCATAACACCAACCAATGTAACAAGAACAACACAACAAATAACTGCATACGTTATAGTTGTCCTCCTTATCCAGGATGGAAGTTTTGTCCAACCCATCTTCACCTGTATGGCTGGATTCCTTGAAATTAGGCCTGTGGAAGCTCTTGCTTCAATTTTGTAGTCCCGGCATTCCCTGCCCCACCTGAACCTGGCCTTTATGGGGAAGAGAAAAAGTCATTGGAATTTTGGAAATGAAATCATATCACAAAAAATCTGTCGTCATATCAAAATATATGATCTTTTTATGCAACTTCAGTGAAGTCTTCAATGCTCCTAACTCATTCACTAAAATATACTTGTGGAGGAACTTTGGCTACATCTGGAGGAATATGGGGGTGAACGGTAAGTGTGGTAGGCAAGGTTGAATGTTCCCATTTTGAACGTTCGGAATCTTGCACTGAAACATGACCTAGAATTCTGCAGTGTGACATTTTGCTCAGATTCATTACATTTTGCAAATTCATAATCAATCTGTATATTTAAAAAAGACATGGTGTACTCTTCTAGAAATTTCACTTTTACGAAAATGTCTGGTTTTGCAAAGATAAACAATTTTCACTACTGACAATTCTGATGAAACTTTGAAACTGCAGTCACAAAATGCAGAAGTCTGGAGATCACTATACATGTACATAGCTCTGAAAATGAAGGCTTCCATTACTGGGGCTTGTGGGCATTGCTGTACAGAGAGGCTTGAAAATAGAAACTGCAAACCCCGTGCCCTAATTCCAATGCTTTCAGGCATCAACACACCACCCAACATCACTTCAGTACCTATCTTATATGGAAAGAAGGAAACAAAATGTCCTTCAAGTGGCAAGGTGGGTGAGGTAAAATTTTGTATTGTCCAATTTCTGGTGTAAAAGACAAGCTTCTGAGCCACACAGAGCTTTTCTTCAACTCTGGGAAAGGTACTTTGAGCAGCATAGCCAAATGCAAGATGGAACACCTTGTCTCTCTAATATCCTTGGACTAACATGACAGCTATGCATCATACAATACTTGAAGTGGCAGTCATCTGATATGCACATATAAAGAAAGGAATGAGCCAGTTGGTGTAAATTGGTACTTGAGCTGGTCAAACATTTTCAGATTTTCAAAATTTAGCTACAAATATTTTGCAAACAAATTTTGAAAATTTTCACAAATTTATTTTCCTGTTTTTCAGAAGGCTTATAAAGAGAGGTTGACTTTTTTTCAAAAATTCAAAATTTTAATGAAAAATATTTGTGAAAAATGCCAGGAAAATTTGTTTTCTTTGTTTGATAATCTCTAATCAGCATACCCATCTGGGTATTTGATACCCTCAGGCCTTTTAAAGGTCTAAACTTGGTTGAGCCAGTTCTATCTTTACCTGTGCTTTGAGAGGCAATACTACAGAATCAGCACATGCTTTCCAGTTAGTTTCAGCAAGCTGAACCACAACCAGTTGCATATCGACTTTGGCAGCAGCTGAGTTAATATATGCTGTGACTTGGTAACCTTGATTTTTGTTGTCACTCCTAACTGCTCGAGCCACAATGGTGAGTCCAGGTGGAAGTACATCTCCCAGGAAATTGGGCTGAAAAACAAAACAAAAATGGCAATGCTTAAATGCACATGTATATTCAATGCTGAACGTTGGATTCATTTGGTACTGCACCGATAGCAGTACAGCAGTACAGAGCCTGGGCTGGTTGAGAATGAGCATAGTTCCAGATTCTTATTGTTAATTCAGTGTAATTTTGGTGGGTTATTCTCCTTTTTTTATTTCAGTAGAATAAAGAATTTTAAAAGATGCATTTTTCTTGACTCAAGGTCCACGGCTCACTTAAGACATATCAATGGACTTATTAAGATTTTGGGTATTATTTTTAATAATTAATAGATTTCTAGAACACTTATTGGATATTGTTACCACAGCAAGATATTCATTCAGAAGCAACTCCTTTGAGACATAATGAGAGTTGTGAGTTCCTTATTAATTGCAGTATTCACACAATATTATGAATCCTTTGGATATTTCACTATGTAGTTGGGCCAGGTTGGTATGCTATTATTAAGATACATTTACTTGGAATGGATTCAGAATACCACACTAAGGATAAAGAACGTTAGTGAGCTAACCAGTGCTTAAGGAAATGTTTGTATCTCCCTAAAATTAATGGATCCATTTTACAAGCACATGGCCAGATTTTGTTTCTGTTACATTGGACATACATTGATGACTTCCGTGGCTCTACTCCGGGCAGCAAGCATTGCAAGACTAGGATTTAACATTTAAATGTATAGGTGGGTTTTTTCATAGCTCTCAATGAATATATAAATTATATAGAACACATGCCTAAGTTGTGTTTTTCAGTAGAGCTGGTTGAACATTTTCTGTCTAAACAGTTTTTGATGGAAAATACCCTATCAATAACACGGAAATTTTCCCCACAAATTTCAATTTTGGAGTTTTCATTAAAAATTGAAACTCTTTCCATTTCTAGCCACCCAAAATGAAACTTTTCTTTGAAAGTTTTTGATTACTGAAGACTCCAAAAAGAATATTGAAACATTTAATCAAGAAAGGAACTTTTAAAATCGTTGTCACAATTTTTCACAGGAAAGAAATCATGTCCGGTTTTAAAAAAGATCTCCCCGGAGGACATTTTCTGGGGAGTAAATGACTCATTGGGGTTAATGGCTAGAGGCAGAGGCAAGGTCAACAACTCCTCTTACGCAGTCTAATTCCTAGGTAAAGATAAAATTTCACCTCATGTGCAAAGCTAGAATCGCTGCTACTGCTGCTGCTACTACTGCTGCTGTTTCTGCTGCTGCTGCTACCCTCTCTGGAGCTGCTGCTGCTGCCGCCTGACTGAGGGGAAGATGATGGTGATGATGATGAGCTGCTTGACGATGCCTGATCTGGACTCTGTAAAAGAGAAATAGGTAAAAGACTGTGGGATAGGTATCTGGCCAAATCCAGCTCTTATCCTGAAAACTCCCTCTCCTAACTGGAAGCTCTTGTGTCAGTAATCAGAGACTATGTCACATGGAGGCACCTAAGCAGCGTAACATATCATTATAAAACTAGAGCCGGTTAAAAACATTTTATTTGTATAAATGAGAGCAGGATTTTTTCATTACAAATTTCACAAAACAATTTTCCTATTTTGTGACCAGCCCTAATAAAAAGAATTTTACAGGAAGAGTCCATAAAACCATCACATTATCCTCCTCGTTTAAGTGCCTCCTTAGAACTCACCTCTGCTGTGATGCACACAGAATCTGCCTTCTGATAACGTCTAGGCAGGTGGCAAGCGCTTATTACTGCTGCTGATTGTCTAAGAATTCTGCACAGAGCTAGTCTTTGCTAAAATATCGTATTATTTTGTTATCCTTTTCTCCCCTCTGCCCCCCACTACCACTTGCCGCACCTGGTTGTTATTTACTATATGGTTCTACACCACCTAACTCAGAATAGCCTTGATCTTGTTGGGACTTCCAGGTCTACAACAATATGCAGGTATTATAATAATATTATCAATAATAAAAATGATTATCAGTCCATTGTGGCTGCTCTAGATGACACCATTAGTATTCTTCACATTCTGACATTGGATATTAAATTATTTGGGGACACTCACTCTTCAGAATGTCCACGTGAAATGAACATAGAAGTCATTTTTCTCCTCCCATCTTCCTAGTAACTCATATTAAGTAGAATGATCATTAAAGGCATCTTCTTCCTTGCTGTAATCCCATCGTTGAAATCTGCTCTACAAGGCCTCTCCCTTCAAAGTGCTCTGTTTAATGCCATATCCTCCATCACATCACATGCCAACATATTTTCCCTTGTGATATTCCACAACTTTTCCATGAGTGAACCCCTCTGTCTCTTTCCTTCAATCTTGATTTGTTGGACTCTCTTACTCATACAGTTGTCAAGACTGACCTTTACATGATCAAACCAACTGAGCCTGCACTCCCTCATTTTTTTCATTTATGAGAATTACTTTGAGAATGTCTCAAGCATACACATCCCTCACGTGGTCTTTCTTACTTACACCACTCATACAGCTCAACATTCATGCTTTTCTGTGGAACAGATCACTTGCTCTTATTTCTTCTTTGATGCCCAGCCCTCTGTGCCAGACCTTAAAACTGGATGGACTAGGGTTTTATAGACTTCCCTTTTTACTGGTATCTTCCTGCCACATATTACACCACTTATCTATCTCCATTTGAGCCAGGCATTTATTACCCTAGCTCTAATTACATCCTCTACTTCCCCATTTTCTGGAACCCAGATACTTGAAATTTTGTGGTTTTGGTGCTGTCTGTCCATCTAGTTGTAGGGATAATTCTTCAGTGGTCACATTAATAAAATGACATACCATATATTGTTTTTCCTCTGCTTATTTTGAGTGCATGTCTCTCCTACATATCTCTCTATTTATAAAGATCCTCTTCTAGAATATCTTTCTCCTCACTGCATGGAAACAACATGCACCAAAGTGCCTCCTTCTTTTGTATGTTCCTTGTAAGAGTATCCAGGATGAGGCTAAATAAGAAAGGGCTCAATGCTGATCCCTGATGCACTCCCACCTTTACTAATAGTTCTTCTCTTTCACCACTACGAAGTTCTGACTGTTGACATTGCACCTAAATATGGCTTGAACAAGCTGCTCACAAAGTTCTGTATCATTTTGCCCCTAGGAACTTGGGCAAAGATCAATGAACACTATGTGAATATTTTCCCTCTTCTCTCTGAATTTTTCTCACTCACTGCATCAGTGCAAAATCAGCAGCTATTGTCAATCTTCCTCTCAAGACGATAGTATTCAACAAAAATGATTGGGGGCTGGAGCACATGACTTATGAGGAGAGGCTGAGGGAACTGGGCTTATTTAGTCTGCGGAAGAGAAGAATGAGGGCGGATTTGATAGCTGCTTTCAACTACCTGAAAGGGGGTTCCAAAGAGGATGGATCTAGACTGTTCTCAGTGTTAGGAGATGACAGAAAGAGGAGTAATGGTCTCAATTTGCAGTGGGGGAGGTTTAGGTTGGATGTTAGGAAAACTTTTTCACGAGGAGGGTGGTGAAGCACTGGAATGGGTTACCTAGGGAGGTGGTGGCATCTTCTTCTTTAGAGGTTTTTAAGGTCAGGCTTGACAAAGCCCTGGCTGGGATGATTTAGTTGGGGATTGGTCCTGCTTTCAGCAGGGGTTGGACTAGATGACCTCCTGAGGTCCCTTCTAACCCTGATATTCTATCATTCTATGATTCTATGATTCCTGGCACAAAGCCATATGGGTTTGCTCTAGTATCTGCTTCACTTCTTAGTTTAATGATCATTAAAATAAACACTTAAATATTGGACCTACCAAATGGGACTTGAAGACGAGTCGGTACATTTCTGGAACATGCTTTTCCTGCAAAATTCCAAAACAAATTATTGCTTGCAATGATACAGCAACAATCATATCACATTCACCGATGACACATTAAAAATGGTTACCCAGTCTGCAGATGAGTCATAACTACTGCGACTGGCATATTTAGACTTAGCTTGTTTCTTCTCATCTTTTCTTTCCGTTTTGCTGAAAGGATACGACTCCTTGGAATGCTTCTTGGCATCATAGCGAGTTCTATCAGCATTTTCACTGCTGCTGCTGCTACTGCTGCTGCTGCTGCTGCTGGGTCTGCCGGTGGTGGTTTCACTGCTGCTGCTGCTGCTGCTAGAGCTGCTCTGCTGTTTGCGTGCAGCCTTGGAATGTTTCTTCTCATGAAAACCTCTCTCTTTATCAGCACTGGTAGCGGGTTCAGTAGGTGGTTTCTTAGAGTATGTCTTAGCTGTCTGTCTTCCCCCAACAGCTTTGCTGCTGCTGCTCCTGCTGCTGCTACTGCTGCTGCTGCTGCTGCTGCTGCTTTCCCCAAATGGATACAACTTCTTTCCTTTGGTTTTTGAACGCCCTTTGCTGTGGGGCCCTTTCTGCTCATATTCTTGATGCCCCTTCTGCTGTTTCTTGCTGGACGGGCCCAATGAAGAGTCAAAGGAAGCTGCATCTTTCTTCTTCAGATTTATTCGGTCCCCTGCCGTTGTGGCCTTCTGCTGAGAATCACTGCTGAACTGGCTGCTGGATGAGCTGGAGCTACTATTGCTGCTGGAGCTGCTGGAGCTGCTGGAGCTGGATGACGATTTTCTGTCTTTTCGGATTCTGAGTGATTTTCCCTAGTGGAAGACATGAGCAGAGAAAGACAATTATCATTCTCTTTGTTTGTGGAAGTTTTTAAGTAAAATGCTCTGCTGAGAGAAAGAAGTCTTCCTGCTGTCCTCCACAAAGCAAGGTTGAGTCCCCAGATAGAGACTTCATCTCTGTTTATAATATATTTTAGTGATGTCCACATGGGATGGTGCTCTAAACCAATACATTTAGATGAGAATGTGTAGAAGTTATGATGGATAGAATTACGCATGACGGAAGTTAATACTGTATGATGTTATTTCCTACACTATCTAAAGTACTAAGTTTGCCTTGTTATTGTCACTTTATTTGCTATTAAGAGTTTACCAAGTATGTGTATATTGTCCCCTGCAAGTCTAGAAGTGTATATATTATATAAGTACCTGGGTCTGGAATGTGGGATCATCAAGAATTTGCTTCATTTTTTGAATTGCCTCTTTGCCGGAAGTTAGTTCAGTTTCTGTGTCTTCAAATGTTACTAAACGCACCATTTTTGCAGTAGCCTGAGCACCTGCTTGAATTGTTACTTGTATTTTCTCAATTGATGACTCTGTATGGACTGACATTACATGGAAATTATTATCACTGTTACTGGTTATTGTTATTAATAGCAGAAGAGGATTACAATAGCCCAGAATGTGCCAATTTCTGCTTTTATATTGTATGTGGGAGATAAAGCAACATTTTTTGCAGTTATATTTGTATTTGGTGAAAATGGCTATTTTTGGTATTTAATTTGATAGTGTGTCATGCAAATTGAACTTACATACATTTTTCAGTTTTGAGCATGACGCTAGATTCATTTCAAGTGAATAAAAAATTGCAGATAATCAAGTCAGCACATCCAGATCACTGGAATAAATTGTTTTTTTGACCAGAGTTTATCCTTACTTGGCAACAGTGCCTTACTTGGCAACAGCTCTGATAAGAGAATTACACATTTGTTGCCATATCAATCTTGACAAATTAACATGAATTTCTGTGTTTTTATATTAATTAATTAGATATTGAGCTTGCCTCTGGACATTTAAAGGATTGTCCAGAGTTCAGGCCACTAGCCTGGGACTTGGGAAATCTTTGTTCAATATCTTCTTCTGCTTCAGATTTCATGTATGACCATGGGCTAGTCATTTAGTCTCTCTGGGGTGTTATGATGATAAATATATTAAATATTGTAAGGTGCTGAGATACTAAGGTAATAGGGATCACGAAAGAGCCTAAGATTGAAAGACAAATATTTATTAGTTTCTCTCAAGACAATAGTATTTACCTGGTTTGCAGGTAAGTTTAAAAGCATTCTCCCCAACCAGATAATAGAGAGGAGCCTTTCTGATAAATGCAGCATTCACACTTTTTATTTCTGCGCAAAATTCAACTCCAAATGTACTTGCATTGAAGCACATAGAACGAACAGATGATACTTTCTGTTGGGATGATTTTCCAGCTGAATAGATGCTTCCTGTTGAAATGATTTCTGAAGACAGTCTACCCTATTGTGTAATAAACACATGTCAGTGTTAGATTCTCTGATGCTGATAATAAAAAATATAATCAAATTATTAAAACTCCTGTTTTAAGAATAGATTCCTGTATGTTTTATAAGGTGATTAATTGATTTGCTTGAGATTCTGGTGGTCTGATATGGAATGACCCTGTTGTCAGCTGGTCAAGTAGGCCATGTCATCTCACGTTTAGGGTATCTAGTTAGAATAGAAGGGGAAGGCGTGTCAGGATTTAAGACTGGAAAATGGAGTTCCACCTAATCATGCTAATTATTTTATTTTGCTTTGTTTGCTCAGTGAGTCAAGCTGTGTTCACTGAATCCCAGTATCTCGGTAACCCTATAATGACTGTAGAAATGCTAGACAAAAAGAAATGTATAGTATGGAATTCTGTCCTACCATAAACATTGAGCCAAATTGTGGAGCCCTTACTCAAGTCAATGGGGCTTTTGCTTTCATAAGGGCCTAGTAAGGGCTACAGGTTTCATCAGCTAAGAAAGCCAGAAAGAGCTCCTAGATGACCAAAGTGGATGCTTCCCCTAAGCGTTCCATATATGGCAATCAATGGTTCCAAAGGACCCACTGAATTACAGTTAAGAGGTTGGAACTAAATCTCTGCAATGAGATTTATGGTTTCCCTGAGCAATGAAACTAACAGCTATAGAGAGAGAACCATGAGTTTCCACCAGCCAGGTACATAGTGCCTCTTTAAATGTAGTAAAAGGGTTACAACCAATTTTACTTTTTCAGAAATGAGTAAATACTTCACATTTTTGTGGACTGCCTGACAAGATTCTTCAATTGTCAGAGACATACTTTAAAAATAGAGCTTTTAATGGTACCTCTTTTTTTTGTAGGTAAATTCCAACTATGCTGTGAATTGTTCAAGTTAAGGTCATCATTTAGTTACTATTCATTTAGCGGCCGTTCAACAGTCAGGGCAAGATTCTGTGCTGCAGCTCTCCATAGAGTCAGCAGAGAGGCACAGACTAGGAGGATTCAACTTGTTTTAGTGCCACAGGGGCTGCTGTACCTTATATACCCCTTGGGGAATTCTGCGCCACTGCATGCATGCATAACTAATGAGTCATGCATATTTTTAATTTTTTTGTGCATAAAAAAGCTTCTGTTGAAAAGTTGCTGCAGTTCTGCCTTTTGTCCACCAGAGAGCACTGTGGTGATAGAACACAGCAGCAACTCCCAGAAGAAAATAACTTCTGTAGTTTTGCCTTTTTCCACCAGACTGTGCTGTGGCGATAGAACACAGCAGCAGCTCCCAGCCAGCTAGGGAAGAGAAAGAGCCTGCAGAGCCTTCTTCACAGAGGGCCAAGTCAGGAGACAGGAGCTATGAGGAGACAGACAGCGTGGACGCTGGTGGGGTCAGACAGGGGATCATAAGGGCTAGTGGGGAAGGATAGACTGGGGCGGGGGCTGAATGGGAATGGAGGCACATGGCCACAGAGGGAAGTGAGGTGCAGAGCCACATGGTGATGTGGGAGGGGGTGCAGAGCTACAAAAGGACATAGGGTGTCTGAGTGGGGGCACAGAGACACATGGGGATGGGATGGGGGTGAAGAGCCACATGGAGATGGGGAGAGTGGTTGTCTGCATGGAGGTGGGGGGACACGTGCCTGAATGAATGGGAGAGGTTAGGGGTCAACCAGGATGTGTATGGGGGAAGATCCCTAACAGTCCCTCTCCCCTCCCCCCAAAAAAACCCCCCTGTTCCATACTTTTCCCACCCATACTCAACAACCCTCTAAGTTCACACCCAGGCTCCTTGTCAGCAATTATTTCCCTCTCACTCAGATCCTCCATTACCCCTGACTCCTTTCAACCTTTGCACTGCTTCTGAGGGGTGCAGGAAATATGGTTCTGTATTGTAGTTTAAGTGAATTAATACTCAGAGTAATTATTACAGTATTAGTACAGAGTATTAATACAGACACTCCCCAGTTATGAAAGAGCTGACTTACACAAATTTGCACTTACAGAAAAAGCGCCATAAGCCAGAAATAGGATTTTCGAGTCGTGGAAATTTTTGCGTTACATATGGGTATACGTTTCTGACTTATGCAAAATTCAAGTCACACAAGGCTTTCTGGAATGGAATGATTGCATAAGTTGGGGAGTGTCTGTATGCGTAGTAAGTAATCTCTTTGTCAAAAAACATTTTCTGAATTTTTGTTGTCTTATAGACATACTTGCTACAGTATTTTGAAATAAATGACCAAAATAATTGAAACTGGTGTGATTATATTGTGTTATTTTGACAAATAAAATATGCAGAATTTTAAAATATCGGGTGTAGAATTTTTCATTTTTTGGTGCAGAATCCCCCCAGAAGTATTTATAGCAGCTTCCCCATGATTGCCTATAGACTTTTCCACAGCAAAGCACTATGGCCACTCTCCTTTGGACCTCCATCCCACCCATGAACCAATTGCCAACATATCCCTCTGGCAGAGGCTGTGAAGGGTTCAGTACAGTGCTGTGTATTCCATCCTGTGTTGCTCTTACACTGGAGGAATTCTCCATAGGGCCATTGTGTCTCCTATATGTTACTAGAACATCTCGTAGACACTGGAATAGGAAGCCCTTATGAAAACTGTGTCCCCAGAATGGAATTATATTCAGTCATTTGACTTGTCACAAAAACAGACATTCATCCTGAATCAGAAATGCCCCATTCCTCAAGCTCAAAATTCATTTCTACCTGTTGAATAATCCAGCCATTGCCTCGTGGAACATTTTGTAACATCCTATTAATTTACAGGAATGCTACATGAGAGTTATAATGCATTTAAAGGGTTGTGGGCCTTTCCCATAGGAAATGCTAAAATTAATTATTCAACACAATGTTATAGTTTCTAAAAACAATTATTTTAGCCTGACACTGTGATTAAAATCTAGATTTTTGTTATATCTTTACTATTAGGTTATTTTTGCCTCAAGGTTGTACTTGACTCATTTTGAAAAAAATAACACCAGTCAGAAACCATTAATACAAAATTCACTTCTGGATAAAGGAGATAATCTTACACTGATCAAAAAAACAAAAGGAGTGTTCAAAATCCAATATGTGTTACCCTTATTTTATCACTCTCGCTTGATTCGGAACCTGAATCAAAGGACAGCTTCATTATGTCAGGCACTGCCTCAGGTAGAAGAACCGGCGTCATCTTAGTGGCAGCTAAGTCTTCAAGATTTCGTGTAACAGCATATGTCTTAGACCTGAAGAATAAACATGAAGGGGAATGTTGTATCAATAAGCACTTCTGAGGAAAAGATCTGAATTATATCTTGTGGCATGTACTTAGCAACAAACATCCTACCTTGCAAATTACTTCACAGATATTTACAGCAGTCATCCTGCTAGTGAAATTGTCAAGCTCTATAAAGGCTGCAGAGAAACGTAGACCAACATTTTCAAAGTTGGGTGCAAAAATTTAGGCCCTTCTGTTCATGCTTATGCTCTTAATATGTGGCTTGATTTTCAGAGGTGCTGCACACCTGCCTGCACCAATCATTGAAAGCAGCGGGATCTGTGCATGTAAGCACATTGGAAAATGGGGCCACTTAGTTTGGTGCCTAGCTATGGATTTAATTGCTTAGCTTTTGGTTCCCATGTTTGGAAATTATGGTCTTCTTTTTAATTTTCAAAATTTTACATAGCCTAGAAAAGATACACTTGGGATGCTTGTTTCTAAACGGTTACTTCATTCTCCCTTTTTTATAATTAAAAATAATAAACACCAGGGAAAGTATGCCATGAAATGTAAATTCTTGTGTGACATATATTAAAAATGCCATTGAAGAGAGGCCCCGAGAATCACCTGAATAAGACATCCGCAACTTGCTGCAACTGCATTATTGCTAGAATCACTGCTTTTCCCAGATCATCATTTATTTACATAGTAATATTCAGTACAGAGGTTCCTAAGATGTGATCTGTGGACTGCTGGTGGTCCAAGGGCACTTGGATCTGGTATTAGTAACATGGGATGAGATTCTGTATTACATCTTTCAGAGGCTCAGAATGAGACGGGGGCTGAGGTGGCTTTAAGGCACCTTTGTGCCTTCCCAGTCCTGGGCTGCTCCATGACCTGGAGAATCCTCCCCCACCTAGATGTGGGGCTTTTGAAGTCTCTTTACACATCTCCAGCCCTTTTACTTGGTGTAAGGGGGCTCACACAGAGATGAGGATCTTACCTCTGGTGCTTGCTCTTTATTTCTAGTTGTTTAATAGCATTAAAATACAACTAAAATACCTTATGTATGCTCCTAATGTTTTTTTTTCATGTCAGCAATTGCTGTAGCTACCACAGGGTTGTTATGGGATTGTGAATGAGAGGAGATGGCCTGCCTGACCGCAAATGGAGAGATGACCTATGAGATGATCTCTATTATAATGAGGTCCACACTGTGTGAAAGTCTGAGAGATCTCAATCTCCCCTATTTGAAAGGTGAATTTGTATTCATTTGATGGTGCTCTCTTCCTCTTGAAGACTCTTGCCATGCTGCGTGCACTGTAAAGCAAACAATTGCACTTCGTGTGGAACACCTCAATAAAACACGTGTCACCCAGGGGGGCTTTGTTTGCTTTTCCTGCTCTTCGGTTTTAGATAAGGACATGACAGCAATGCTCCATGCTGAGCGTGAGTAGAACCTTGAAGAGTGGAATCTGAAGTGAAATATTCTTCCTAACAAGTGGAGTGGATAAAAGAAAATACAAATCAACATGCATTTCAGATGGCTCATCTGGATAAGGGGGACAAAGGAAAAAGCAAGTGGCTTTTATTTCAGTCCCATTCAATAATTTAAATGACCACTGAACAGCAGGCTGGGTCTCCAGGCACAAAGCTCTCCTATTCCTTTTTTTTTTAGTATTATTTTTTATGCCAATAGTCTACTTCTGCCACCTAATGAAAGCAGGTTTCAGAGTAGCAGCCGTGTTAGTCTGTATTCGCAAAAAGAAAAGGAGTACTTGTGGCACCTTAGAGACTAACAAATTTATTAGAGCATAAGCTTTCGTGAGCTACAGCTCACTTCATCGGATGCATTTGGTGGAAATTTGGTGCTTTTTCCACCAAATGCATCCGATGAAGTGAGCTGTAGCTCACGAAAGCTTATGCTCTAATAAATTTGTTAGTCTCTAAGGTGCCACAAGTACTCCTTTTCTTCTAATGAAAGCAGAGGATCAATTTCTCCCTGTTGTGCTCAGAGAGCTGACAATGCAGCTGCATCAGAGGTGACACGTGTCAATGTCTGCAGAATCACACAGCACAGTAAAAATAGGCTGCAAGAGCCAGCTCTGGCTCTTTAACAAGAAAAAAACAGTTACAAAGAGGGCCTACAGCTAGGGTATGAAAGAATCTGTTCTCTGTGATCCCCACACAAGGGAGAAAATAAAAGGGAGATTTTCCAATATATGTATTAGTGTATTCTTGGATAAGAGAAGAAGCTGTTCATTTATCTGTGATATAATATCAGCCAAATTCAATGTGTGTGTGTGTGTGAGGGGCAATTCTGTTAAACTGGGCCTGTTTATGTCAGCAGCGAGTGTTGTCCTAAGTACTTAGCACAGGGGGAAAAAAGAGCTATATATGAATACGTTTCATTATTAAAAAAAGTCTTTATTAATTTTAAAACAAGGTTTTGACACTACCTATAAGAACTACATAAATGATACGCAAGTAACAAACCTATTGCCAAATTCTGATCTCATATGCACCAGTGAAAAGCCGAAGTACCTCAATTGAAATCCACAGAATTACTTTTCATTAATACCAGGAAAAATTAATTCAGAATCTGAATGTTACACAAGAATGTTACAAAAATAAAGACTTGAACTGGTATGGCACTTCCCTCCCACATGTGCACACCACATCTCACTACCAATGTCCTGTACCACACATTGGCATACTTGTGTGCTCCTTTCTAGGAGAGTGAAATTATCCCGTCACATAAAATTCTGCAATTCTGTCATTAATCATATTTATAAGAGGCTCCTGTGAAGCAATGTCTGCCAGGGCAACATACAATTTTTTAAAAACTGCGACACAGCATTATTCAAGTGAATGTATATATTTCAATAGCTTGTCATTATAAATATGAGATACATTTTCAAAGTGTGTAGTGCCTTCTCTGGCATCTCTCCATATATATACTTTAAGCACAAGGCTCTGATTTCCCCCAAAGCTTATTTACATTTCTTCCTGTAAATGTTACAGGAAAAAATATGTTTTTAAGTGGCCATCTGCTGGCAAGCTGAATATAATACCAATAAATATGCAAAGCCCAATAAGTGTGTGAAAAAGGTTTTAAAAATACCTAGGATTTGTATTATTTCTCAAATTCAGTTTAATTTTGATTGGATTGGATTGAAGCAATGCTTTGTATTTTTCATGTAGTATTATTAATGGGTAGTTGTGATATGTGTTGAAAAGGGAGTCTGAGTCCTAAATTTGCCATCTTGTCTTGGGGCTTCAGTATCTTTATCATCAACACTTTAAATCAATTCTTCAGAAGTCAGTGATTTCTCATCTGGGTTTTTATTTGCTGCTGGAGTCTCATGCATCTCACCATTCTCACAGATATGGTGTACCAGCCTTGATAATATTGAACCAGATTTTCCTCACAGTTACATCCCCACGGAAGTCTGGTCGCTCTCAAAGCATGGGTGCCAGGAGATAGTAATGCTAGCTTCCCCATGCAGCCAATTATCTTGTCACTATCTGTAATGTCACAATAAGGTTTCAGTGCAGGTTGGTTGGACTAAGTGACCTTTTAAGGTCTCTTTCAGCCCTGTGTTTCTATGATTCCTAGTTAGCTCACTACTGTGAAGTCCATAAAGGCTGAGTCAAAGTACCATATATTGTAAAATATAGTTTAATTATGAAGGCTGCTCAAAAATAGCTCTAAAGAGCAAACGCCTCCAACTTCTCAGCTTCCCCTTTAGAACCATTCCCAGTGGTTTCTTTAACAGAGGCTACAAAGCTAACTAGGTAAACAGTGTCAGAACACTTCCAAAATATTGAATCCAATAGATTTCTTATAGCTTGACAGGAAGCACTGAACTATTCAAAATATCATGCAAAACAAATCCATATTAAATTAAGGTTTCCTGCTAATTCTCTATATATTGGCTTAATATTTATCCTCTTACATTTAAGATTTTATTTGTTTCAGAAGTACATTGGTGACATGGTTCAATGTTCTGTTCTCTAATCATTCCCCTAATGTGCACATTGTTTCATTCTGAGGGCATATGTCTTTACTCACTTGTTTTGTAGCATAGCTTTGAAATGCTTTTAAAAGCATAAGAAAAACCGATGGTGGTAAAACTTTGCTCATCTTTGCTAGGTCTATATCATTAATTTATATGTTTGATTAGGCATTATCTAATTATTTCTATCTAAGATGATTTCAGGTGAAATATAAATTACTGTGCTTTGATACTTAAAGGTGAGCGAGGGGAAGTGGTTCGAATAGGAATTCTAATCCCACAGTCCTAATGCTGGCTCACTCTCTGACCTGGAACAAGTTATTTAACACTTCTGTGTCTCAGTTTCCTTTTCTGACAGACAGGAAAAATAACTTTTACTTGTTTTGCAGGAGTGTTGTATGTTAGTTAAAGTTTGTATAACAATTTGAAGCTCCAGGTAAATGCTCAGCATTATTATTAATATTCATTATTATTATTTATTTCCTTAATATTCCCTTTAACCTGTCCCACACTGGGACCTACTGAGAGTGTTTGGCATAAATATCCCGTTCTAGCTGGTCTCAGGAATGGACATGTGGTCCATGCAAGAGACTGAACAAACAACTTTGGGCCATGGCTCCTTTGAAACTCTTGCACAGATAACTGATGCTCTGTCAACTGTGGAAGAACTCACCCCTCTGTTTAGGCATCTGGAGTGCTTCCTGAGCATGTTCACTGGAACCCCCAAAGTCATTGTGGGGAACCTGGTTATGATCACTCTTGACGGAGTGAAGGATTCATCTTTGGAGAAGGGTGTAATACAGAATGCCTAATAAGACAGTTTGTGATGATAACAGGGAGAGGGGACTTTTAAGGGTGAATAATGATCAGCCTCCATGGCTGCTAAACTGAAGAGGCCTGCAGAGCTTCCAGGAGCCAGCAACCATGAATGCTAACTTCAGGGGGGCCAAACACTGAATTCTTTTGTTGCTGCCATATTACTAGAACAGAAATTTGTTAACATTTGTGGGCATTGTAGATTTCTGTTGTTGGTGGCACTTTTTCCTGTGTGATGAATTTTCAGCCTAGCTTTCTGTGTTTTTTGAATGTGAACATTTTCCTAAGCTTTGGTCTGCTGCTTTGATTCCTTGGACACACTCTTTTTGTATTCCCTGCCTCTCTTTCTGCTTGTATTTCTATCTGTTTTTGCTTCTTGGGCATCTGGCTACAATAGTTTTCCAGAGTGTTTTGCAGTTGCATGCAATGGTAGTAAATCAAGTAGACCTATGAGGCAAGAAGATCAAATGCCCATCACACGAAAACCAGATTAAAACACAAGAAATGCCAAATGCTGTACAATTTTAAAACACTGAATGTGTGTGTGTATGTGTGATTAGCAATGTGTTCCAATTATAATCAATGGGGTTTATTCTGCTTAAACCTAACCTTATATTGTGTAGTTATTTGAGAGAAAAAATGATGAAATGAATACTATAAACAGCTTGGGTCTAAAAGTGGTTTAAAAGAGAAAAGCAAGTGAAGACCACTGGAGAGAAGTGGCATTTATTTAAGCATAATTTTTGATTCAAGGCATTTATTCTATAATAAGTAAGTAATGCCAGACAGTGCCAGTCAGCCAAATTATTTGCGTGGGGTGATTCCTAAAAAGGAAATTTTATTTTCAAAAGATTCCTTTCTGCATTACTACATAGGAAGATAATATAATATCCCCAAAGGCATCATAATATGACTGATACAACCTGATATGAGAAAGTTCAGAAATCCCAGTCATAAATCAGATGCAGCTTACCTTAGAGTAATGACATCAGTTTCCTGGCTGCATGGTGGGATTTCCAATTTGAAATTCTTCTCCTTAATATTCACAGTAGCCGCAATGTTCATAGGGAGATTTACATTCACTTTAGCATGTGCCTCCAATCCAGCTTGGAACAGGTGCGTATTAGTTCCCATTACAAAGATCATGTCCTTGACCATGCTGAAAAATTAGAACAACAAGGTGAAGTTGCATACATACAGTAAACAGCTGACAGATACTTACAACTGCCCTGTGCATTTGGAAATACGATCATTTTATTTTCTACTAAATTTTTACCTTAGGGTCAGCTTGGATCGCACTTTAATATTGGCATTAAGTAAGTCAGCCAATTTGAAATCGGAACTTGGAGTTGGTGAAATCTGTACTTGAACTATTGTAAAAAAAGAAAAGAACATGAATCCATGTAAAAAATACCTTGAAGTCCTGCATACCACTTGCTTTTCAATTTGCCTTACCACTTCCTGCAACATTTGTGAAAGAAGCATGATACAAGCTTGTCTCCATTGGGAATCCAATACACGTAGGCACAATGCGACGGACTTCTGCAGACAACAAAGCTTTCGACCACTGGATCCCTACACCACTTTGAAGATGATTTATAAATTTTTTTATTGAGGGAATTTTTTCTTCTGGTCCATACAATGCCTGCAATTATAGATTTGCCCTGTTTAAATAAGCAGAACTTGAATATCATAGTACATGTCACAAATTATGCTCCGGGAGAAAATCTGCCAGCAGTGATAATAATTACTGTTGATCAAAGTTTGAACTTATTGTACATGATCAAATCCTTACAGCAAAACATCTCATGAGTGAAAAAAAAAAGAAAAGAGAAAAAAAAAGAAACAGTATTTTAAACCTTTTGATCATGTGTCTGATGGTACTATCAAAGAGCTACCTGCACTAGAGTTTGGATGGAATCCTTATCAAGTGCACCAAAGAAGATTTCTTGTCCAAACATCTTCATGTAGCCTGCTGCAAGAGGTTTATCACTGATCTGTGCCTTCCAGTCAGAGAGCTGCATGACAAGAAGTTTGTTAGAATGTTCCTGGCATTGGTAGGATTAACCCCTTACTACATTTTTTCCCTGTGAACGCACCGTTTTCAGAACTTCCCTCACATCAGATGCACTGTCAGAATCACTGTCAGGTAAGTGTCTTTTCGCTAACATCTCCTGCAGTCTTTCAGCTCTCAGTCCCACCTGTGTAAAGAAGTAAATCATAAATGAAAAAAGAAGTGTGGGAGAGATAACAAAACAGTGATATTAATCAGAGAAAAATTGTGGGAATGCCCATTTACCTCCAAAGGTTCAGCAATGTGTCCAACGAAATGGGCCCTGAATTTGGACAATGCTATTGATGGGAATATGCTGCCTACATTATTCAGTGTCAAAAATTGGGCTGCCATTCCAATCATAAGAGACTCTAAAGAGAAAGGAAAATATACAGTAAAACGCAAGCTCAGTTAGTTTTTAAAACCACAGAGTGCAGACTGTATCAATTTACTAATTGCATAATATGAGCAATACAGCATGACATGAGAGAGGCCAGAAATCCCAGGAATAAAACTGATGGCATAACACTGTCATAAACAGAATATTCTGCATATTTGAACTATTAATGGACAAAATTACAACTCCCCTGTTCCTTGCATAGCAATTATTTTATTTTTTCAGTTGCTTCTGCTATATCATTTACATCCGGTCAGATTCTGTAACATCAGCTTATGAGGTGCATTTACAAGACATCATTCAATGTAACTTGACAAAGGGGATCAGGAATTGAAACAGATTTGCCATCCTTTGCTAACAGTTCAGGGAAAGTGATATAGATATCCTATCAGGAGAGATGGTGAGGTGGAGATGTGTCTCCCAAATTACTCTAAAGCAGTTAAATACATCTATTAATAAATGTTGTAACTCCTTACATGAAGTGGCACTAATTGTTCAGTAATTGTTAACTGTCAAGTAAATACAGAGCAATGTAATTTATATGTATTTCCTGTGTTTATGTTTATCATGCACAATGGGACAGATCCTAGGGCATGGTTAATTTGTACAGAACATGTCAGATGGGTCTGTGCTAAGGTAGTTTAAAGCTCATCTTTGCACTCCCCTGATCTTGGTGCAGCTCTGTCCAGTTTAGTCCCTGTGCTGTGTGAAAGCAGCCTCAAGGCTCTTCTAAAAAATCTGGGCTTCAACAACAAGACCAAAACCATATGTGAGAACCAGGCTATCAGAGGAGCATCCCTACTACACCTCCTTTTCTCCAGCTATGTCCACTCTTCCCTTGTTACAGCAGCAGCGGCTAGTATGAGTGGCTGAAGAACTCCTATATTAGATCTCTGCCACTGGAGGATCACCCTTACTTTGGAATTATACTCAACATGCTGGTTAAACTGCCTTTAGGACCAGACAACACCACCAATGTAGCACAAAGTTGAATAAACTTTACTGAGACCCTATGTTGCTGCAATCCCATTACATAACACAGGAATCTAATGGAGAAAGGACTGGAGGCAACAAACTAAGCCATCGGGAGCTATAATTTTCATACTGTTCTCAACACAGCCAAGAGATGTCATTTTAGTGTGTAATGATCCCACATTGGATCACCCACTAAGGAATAAATCTGGGGCTTTCAACACCAGAAACACAAGTCTCTACCAATTGAGATAGGTCCATTAGCTAGTAGTATTAGTACTCTATTATCCTTTATATGAACCAGCCACTGATATAGAACATGATACTTAGACAGTGTATTATAGGTACATATTGTCTACATTCTAGGCCATGAAATCTTGTTGTTAATCCAAACATTGCACCTACTGACACTTAATAAGAATTGATGCTTGTAAATGATTAGATGATTACACAAAATGTATTAACTTGAAGAGAGCATGGACATTTTCCATCAATGTGTGTCAGTAACTCATACAGCTTGAGTATCAATATTTTTAGTTTTCTGAGAAAATATTTACCAATATTTACCAATGGAAAATTGTGTCGGCACAGTCATATGATGCACTGTAGCCATTAAATCTGGAGAGATGTGGATACATATAAATGCATCTGACTAGATGACATATCTCGAGGAAGACTGAGAGACTGATAGAAAAAAACAGTGCTGACAAAAAGCAATGCTCAAAAAAATGAAACCCTAAAATATTAATAAATGTGTTTTATTTAATTCTGTAATAATTTCTAGAGTATCTCCCTGAATGCATTTTAAAAAGTACAAAAGTTCACATAGCACGTATTAGTGACTGTATTTCTTCAGGCACTCTCTGTCTGCATCTCCAAGGTAGCAAACGTGTATCATATATTACTGTGGTCACTGTGGTATGTACTATACTTATTTTCATTGCAGAGCAGATTAAATGGTCATGTAAAATACATGAAATAAAGGCAGAGCAATAACAAAAACTACCAAGGCTTTGCAATAAAATAATAAAATAATAATAATAATAATAAATTAATAATGTTCAATAACAACAAAATATATTTACATTTCTCACTCTAGGTTTAGAATGTTTCAAGGACTTGTTTTTCATTGATTTTTTACAAAAGTAGCTTTAAATATCCTGATGAGTTACAAAAGTGATAAAAACATCCAAATACAGAGGGACTGTGTTTATAGATATAAGCCCCCTAGTCTGCCAGCTACATATGCCAAATTGTTGGGGCTGTCATGGTCATTTGTATGGGGGCTTAAATACTCACCATTATAAAATATAACTTGCATGAAAATAGCTAGAATCTGGTTGAGCAAGCATGTGTCTTCTTATCATGCTCTCTCTCTTCATACAGCTAACGGCCATACACTGCCTATAGACCTGTGCATGAAACTCCCATTGACAGGACTGGCATATCAATAGGATTCCATGCATGGATCTACTGTATTGTACAGGGGAATTAAGGGTATGATGGTGCAAGCAAAAGCTGTGGACGTAAATCTTAGTTATTCATCGGAAAAAGAAATGTTTGTGTCTGAATATTTTCAAACTTGAATGCTTAAAGATGGGCAGCTATTTTCAGAAGTGTTGAACATTCACAGCTGCATTTGAATTCAGGGGGAGTTGTGAAGGCTCAGCACTTTTAGAAATCAGACCACTTATATTCAGTTTTGATGCCCAACTATGGTTTGAAAACTTGGCCTATGTCTGCATTGTTCCTAGCCCATCATGGAAGCTATATTGGGCTGGCTGTGTACAACGTAAAATGCACATGTATACAAATCTCTTTAAAGGGAAGATCCTTAGCTATGGCATCATATTCCTGACGATGGAAGAATTTGCAGGTACAATGTGCAACTGACAAGCAGTTGAGGAATCTATAGAACTGGGCCCATGGCTTGTATGCTTCCCTCAACCCTTAACTTATGTGTATTTTATTTCAAAGCCTACAGGTGATTAATATAGTTGGAGAAATCTGAGCCTTACCTCTAAACATACTAAAGCGGAAAACTTTGCTGAATCGATAGCCAGGTCTATCAAGTTTGGGGCTGAGTATTCTGATAGCCATTCTGCAGGCAGAAGCCCTGAAAGATTCAGTGAATTGTACCAGATTAACATCTCCATTGCAGTTAGCAGGAAAGCAAGTTTCTTTTTTAGAGAAATAATGTATAGTGCCCTTACACGACTTGGAGATCCGGAGCTGTACTTGTGCCCAGAGCCCTCAGGGAAGTAAAGATGAAACTTGCCACTTGCATGCTAGGTTCTTTTAGCATAGCATTAGCTAAAGTCACCAAGACAGGAAGACCTGGTTTGGTTTGAAGCAGAACAAATGCAGCAATCATTCGGACTTGAGGATTAATTCTGTGGTTTAGAAACAACTCTAGGGTAATATCTTGTACCTGAAAATAGGAAATAGAATTTTAAGTTTCTGTTTGCTTGAACATTTGCAATTAACTATTCATCTTTTCCCACCCTTTACCATAATTGTAGTACAAGTCTTGTGTTAGAAATAAAATCCATGCTTTATTTTTTCCATTTAATTCTTGCAAGTAATGTGGCAACAAAGTTCATAATATTAAGTTCAGAAGGGACCATTATGACCATCTAGTTTGACCTTATTGGGCCAAAGGACCTCATCCTTTGCATGAAACCCAGAACTTCTGTTTGAACTATAGCAATTCCTTTAAAAAGCTAAAAGAAAAGGAGTACTTGTGGCACCTTAGAGACTAACTTGTTAGCTTGTTAGTTAGTTAGACTTGTTAGTCTCTAAGGTGCCACAAGTACTCCTTTTCTTTTTGCAAATACAGACTAACACGGCTGCTACTCTGAAACCTTTAAAAAGCCAGTCAGTCTTGGTTTAAAGACTTCAAGTGATGAAGAACCCACCACCTACTTTGTAAATTGTCCCAATGGTTAGTTACCCTGAATGTGCCTTTATTTTTAGTCTGAATTTGTCTAGCTTCAATTTCCAGCCATTGGATCTCATTATAGCTTTGTCTGCTAGACTGAGCAGCCCTCTACTATCAGAAATCTCTTCCCCACATAGATACTTGTAGATTCTCAGCAAAGTACTTTAATGCTCACGCTCTAACTGACCTGATGTTAATTCAGTGATGTGGATTAGCAAATGTTAAAATAAAGGTGACTACAAGGATGCAAATATTTCCAAAATGTGCACAACTATTTCAAATTAAGCAGTGAAATGAAAGGCCACTTGGTAGGACTGATTAGTGCAAATTTGTGTGTGTAGTAAACCACAAACCTGGGCTCACATTGTTTCTTACACAGTGGAACACCAGTCATGGGCATTAAAATACTTCAGATTAGGGTTTTTCCAGAAAGTGCATAATAAATGTAATGAAATAACTGCCTGGGCCACATGAGGAGTGCTGGGGTCAGGGGGAATCACAGCCACAGTACCGCTTTGAAACACCAAAGCTGCTTTTTCTTTTCCTCTGAAGAAGAAACCATGGCTCAGCCCCCATCTCCCTGCTTATATATCTCATGCAACCTAGCAGCTGTTTCCTTATTTTTTCTGCTAAAAACACATTCTGGAGCGGCTTACCCTGGAGCCAATATATGGGATCAAGACAACATATAAAAAAATTGGGTATAATAGAAACCCTGTTAAAGCCTCAGTGGGATGTGGTGAAGCTGACGTAAAGATTAATTAAAACCATATAATTTTTTTTTGTTTTGAAAAAGAAAAGAAAAAGAAAAGAAAACAACAATATTCCACACTGAGTGATTAAAAAGGAATCTTGAATGTAAGTAAAACTTGAAAACTTAAGGTTTCTGGTTGAGAATAAGACTGTTTTCAGGTGAGAGGAGCCGTAAAGCCAGATCTGTGGAGTAAGAGACTATTTTGTGCTGCCTGATCATAATGTAACTCAAAGACAAAAGTCACATTTAATAAATGTTCTGTTTATGGCTTAAACACACACAATGTCTATACATTCATAATTAGGATTCAAATCTGCAATATCTATGAGATATCAATATCTATCTAAGATATGGCCCTGATTAATGATTAGATGTGACACTTAATCTATAAAAAGAAAAGGAGTACTTGTGGTACCTTAGAAACTAACAAATTTATTTGAGCATAAGCTTTTGTGAGCTACAGCTCACTTCAGTGGATGCAGTGAACTGTAACTCATGAAAGCTTATGCTCAAATAAACTTGTTAGTCTCTAAGGTGCCACAAATACTCCTTTTCTTTTTGCAGATACAGACTAACACGGCTGCTACTCTGAAACCTGACAATATATAGTTAATATAAATCTTTGGAAAACCTTGCTTTGCTCTCTCACACCAGTGTTGAAATAACACTAAATACATTTTGATCTGTAACTTATCTCTCATGTATCTTTGGAAAATAAGATTTTAAAATGCAAATGCTGACAACAGCCCAACAACAGAATAATGAACGAATCCTTATACTAAGCTATTCGGTGCATTCTGAAATACTGAAGATGAATGTGTCATATGGAATTGGAGGTTCCCACACATGAATAATGGAATTAATGTAAAGAAAACCACCAGATATATGTATAAAATGCCACCCCTGTCTTGCAACAAATAGAAACAACACGTTGAGCTTATAGAACATGCTAAAGAGGGATTCTTTGTTTCCTTACCTTTCGTGGGTCTCTCTTGGCCAGGTTTGTCAGGGCCATCACTGCACTAATTTGAACCCTGACTGGGAGATCAGAAGCACCAGGTGCATATCCTGGCATAAACTTCATGATGCGCTTTAGAATGGCTGGATGTCCTACATTCCCAAAGGCCTTCAGGGCCAGGACCATTTCTTCCTCCTTGGCCCTGCCAGATGCTTCAGCTGCAAAATCATATAGTGGCTGAAAAAACAAAAGGAGGGTTTAAGTTCCAATTCGGTTCTGTTGACATACCCTGAGGGGGTGGCTGAGAAGTTTTAGTTTGTTCAAATAATTTAATGAAAGTATTTTAAGTTGCATTTAGTGCTCATAGAAATTGCTGGAATTTTATCCCTGAAGACTGAAGTTGTGAATATGTTTTTGGAACAAGTACAGCATAGACAGCAGCAATGCACAGTTCCTCACCAATAAACCTTAAACATGATGGGTTAGATGTATAAAGGCAAAAATGGCAGTTAGGACCCAACTCCATTGACTTTCAATGGGAGTTAGGAACCTGGCATTGGTGCATTTGAAAATCTTTCCTTATCTGGTTAAGAACCCCCCTAGATGCAAGAAGACAGACTAGTCTTTGGGCCCATTCTGTCATTAGTCTCTTTTATGAGATGGTTAATAAAGGTTCCAATATCTGCCAACTGGAATGGCAGTTTTTGTAGCATGGACTTATACGGAGACCACCAGGCCATTTCATTCTGCTGCTTGTAAAGCAAGAAAACCCTAACATTTTTTAGTCACTGGGTAGGATTTGTTTCAGTGTAGCAGCCGTGTTAGTCTGTATTCGCAAAAAGAAAAGGAGTACTTGTGGCACCTTAGAGACTAACAAATTTATTTGATCATAAGCTTTCGTGAGTGAGCTGTAGCTCATGAAAGCTTATGCTGAAATAAATTTGTTAGTCTCTAAGGTGCCACAAGTACTCCTTTTCTTTTTGGGTAGGATTTGTACTTGTGGTCTAAACAGCTGTCATTTCTGAGTGTGTGGCTAGAACTGACTCTTGCATGGTAGATAACTCTTCTGACTGTACAAACAAGGTCTGAATAAAAAGAGCCAAAGTATTATAGAATATTTTCAATACATCAGATAGGCCTAAAGAGCAACTTTTGTTTTTTAAGACATCATATTTTGATTTATTAATCTAGCTCAAAACTTGCACAGGATAATACTAATAGGCAAATCCAAATTTAAAACATTTCCTGTCTGACCCCTTGCTTTGCTTTAAACACTTCCCATTTTCCAATAACATTTGTCTTAATTAGCGGGGAGGCAGTGTAGCCTAGTGGAGAAAGAGTGCTACACTGCAGTACAGGACACCTGGATTCTATTCCTGGCTCTGCCCTTGGCCTGCTGGGTGACCTTTTGCAAGTCACTTTAGCCCTCTATGCTTCTGTTTGCCCATCTGCAAAATGGGGAAAATGGTACTTAACATCTTTGCAAATCACTCTAAGATATACTGAGGAAAAATGCTGTATAAGAACTAGATATTATTATTGCCAGTGGGCAGTGTAGTCTTTTGGTTTAAGTAGATGACTGGGTGCCAAGATTTCTGGGTTCTGTTCCTAGCTCTACAACTGACTCACTGCATGACTTTAGGCAATGAATTAACCTTTGTGTTCCTTAATTTGCACATCTCTTACATGGTTATATTTATCAGTACCATGGAAGTGTGTCATGAGACTTCACTATAAAGCATTTTGAAAGCCTCAGATAAAAGGTGCCATGAAAGCGTCCAGAATGATATGCTTTGTCCTTCCAACCTTAATTGTCTCATTTACAATTTTTCCTTTAAAAAATAAATTAAAGAAACTCAGGCTGTGTACCTGGAGAGCTGACTCAGGGCAGGAGTCTGAAACGGAGCAGTACTTGTGAACCAATGAGCCATAGGCTAGATAGGCAATTCTGTGAAGGAAAGTATCTGAGCGTGGATGTGTCTTTTTCAGGATGAGCTAGAGAGAAAATATTTGGATATTACCCTCACTAGCAAGAAATAATTTAATTTTTACTTTGCATTTATGTACATTTTATATGAATCCGCATGCAGGAAAAGGCAATGCATAGCAATTGATATTCCCTGAAAGACTGGCTTCTTAGCTGATCAGTGGCTGTTACTGTATTTCACATAGTGACCATGCAGTATCTCTGAGAAATCCCAGATTTTGATTTGGGTATTAAGTTCTTGTTGTAATACAATGGGTGAAAAATCACCCTAGTAGGGAATTTTACTGAGAACTGAGGAGCACATAGTATTTATAAAACTATGAATGTTCTTTGTGGTTTTATAATTGCCTGAACTGTAGGGACAAAAAACTAAGATGGATACTAAATATATCCCAATAATTCAGACTGATGGGCATATTTACCATGAAACCATATTATAACATCAGACTTGAATCCATCACTTTCTGCCCTATAGGTGAACATGCTAATAACTGGTCTGTGCTGACATTCATAGAGGGCCAAGTTTTGCCAAGTTAGAGGCATGGCTCTCATTGAAATTAAGAGGAAATGCCTATATGCTTCTAATGGCAGAATAGGTACAAAATTTTATAATGAGCCTGATTCTACTCTCTCTTACACAAGTTCATTCCACACTGGCATAATTCCCTTGACTTCAGCAAAATTATTCTGATTTATACCAGTCTTGCTAGGACAATCAGACCCAATATATTCTGATAAAGCAAAACATGTATTTCTTACTGTCTAGCTGTTGTGAGGCCCCCGAGTTACCAATCTTGATCTAACTATAAAGTTAATTTGGACAAAAGAATTCCAGAAATCTGTTTGCAACATTAAAACTACATCACTTAAGAATATTCAACTGTTTCATTCTGGCTTCATCTATGTCCCTTTGATTGCTTCCACCCTGCCAACACAGTCAGGAAATAAACTCTTTTCAACCTCACTAGGGGATATAAAACCTTTGTATTTTCAAAGCCTTTGCAATCTTGCCAAAAGAGTAATACAGTGGATGTTAGAATTGATGAAGAAAGAATAGAGAGTGTAAAAATATCCTACCACAGCTTCCTCTATCACATCACGGGTTGGTGTACTTAAATGGAGGCCCATAAGCACTGCCTGAGCTGCTTCCAAGTCACTGAGTTCTTGCCTTTCAATTTTATGCCTTAAGAATCTGATTGCACTCTGAGTGGAAACGGCAGGAATTATATCCAAAATCAAGCGCCTGCAATAGGAAAGACAATGATCATTTTCCAGATCTGCATCTGAACACATTAATTTCAGATCTTCAATCATAGTTTTAAGAATTAAAGTTACTATTACCTATATACAGGCCGGCTAGAAAACTGTTTCCAAACTGACTCATAGATAACATCATTTGCTGCCCGGAAAAGCTGTACCAGCTGCAGGAATTTTGGTGGAGCATCACTAGGAACCCGCTCATGTGTGTGCTCTACCAGATACCGCAGGTTTTCCACTATCTGCAAGAAAATTAAAATATACAGCAAGATTCAATATGTTCCCTTTCCCACATGCATCAGCACCAATTTACAGCAAAATATTTACTTCAAGCAATTAATTTTACCTGACTCTCCAAGTTTTTGATTTTGAATAACTGGAAGGGAAGCTGAAGCAATTCACTGCCAAAATGGTACCGAAGTGATCCACGTTTCCGGAATTCTGTTGATGGGACTTCTGGGGAGTGTTTTTCCACATCACTCAGTACCAGCTTCTGCCTGCAATGGAGAAACCCAGTGAAATAACATCATGAGACCCAGTGTGCAAAATGAAGAGAAGTTGTGCTCTTAATATTATTATGTATTTTTACAAAAGTGTTTTGTTATCAAGATGCAAAGTTATTCACAAACATATGCACTGAAGTCCAGAGAGAGGGCCTTATCCTGAGAGAACCTGCAACTCCCAATACTCAGAACCTCTCATGGTAAGATCACAGGACATGTATGAGTATATGTACATTTGTGTACTGAAGTTCAGACAAAAATAACTGACTTGATCCTTCATCAGAAATCATCAGTGAATTTTAAGCCTGTCTAGAGGTTTCCTGAGAGTTCTTATACACCTCTGCACTTTCTAGTTTCAAATGGAAGTGAAAAAAGTGAAATATGGCAAGAAATGTTACAGTCTCTTCTTAAATTATTACTGACCCAACTCTAAGCAGAATGTCCTGGGGTTTTCATAAGATGAAATGTTCCAATGAGATTTCCAACATGATTTCTCAAGCAAAGAGATTCAAATACTATGGAAAAACATCCAAACATCTGGAAGATTTTCAAACTGAGCCAAACCATCTCCCTTCATCATTAAGCAGTTTTAACGAAAGGCTGTTTTTGTAAACATTTCTTATCCTTGCCGTATTTGTGGCTAAAGGGATGTGTCCTATCCTGCCAATTACATTTAAATAGTCCATTTAGGACAATATAATACTTTTAGATATTTGTAGTGAGCATCTGAGAACATTCCAGTAGATATATGATTGTACTGAAGAGTCTCTAAAACCTCCATAGAAAATTGGTACGTTCAGTTTGGAGTCTCTACAGAGATCCTTCGAAACATTCCACACACTGTTTCTATCAGAATTTCATAAGATCTTTGCAAAATATTATAAAAATACTCAATAGACAATCCAGTAGGAGCTCAATACAAGATGTTTCATCTCCAGAAAAGTTATAGAATATTACTGGAAGGGCATTGGGGTCCGAAAGTATAATGCCAGGTACACTCAGACAGGTTTCTCTCCCGCTTCCAGGACATGCCAAATCTATAATATACCTTCAGTTCTGAAGTATTGGGAAGAAGCATATGTGCATATATGGGAAAATGAATATCAAGGCTTGGTCTACACTTAAAACTTATATCAGCATAACTATGTCAGCTGGGAATGTGAAGGGGGAAAATAAATCTAGTGACACAACTATGCCAAATACCCCAATGTAGATGCATCTTGCCAGCAGACACACTCTTCATTGGCATTAGCTAATGCTGTTCAGGGAGATGGTATTAGTATACTGGGAGAACCCCTCAACATACGCTGAATCTACATTGGAGATTGGTATAGGCTGGCATAGGCTTTGTAATGTAGCCATGGCCTAAAAGTGGGGTTAAAAGGTAAAATAATAGTAAAACTCCCCCGACTTCAGTGGTTGCAGTGTTAGGCCAGCGGTGAACAGTTTTGAAAATCTAACCCCAAATGTATTACATTTCTTGATATTTTACTTCTGACTTATATGAAAAATGTATTTAAATAGCTTTAGTTATTTGACAAATGCTTTCTGGAGACCCAGACTGCAGACCCTCCTCTTTCTACCCCTTAGGTGGTTGGCCAATTCTGCTGGACAGTTCATGGAGAATAGGAGCAGGGAGCAGAGCAAACCCACTACTGAGTTTCTTTTCCACTCTTTTGGGGGCATCAAGCAGCCCTTGAGGAACAGGAAGGAAGCAGTCTTTGCTCTCCTGAAGTCAGAGGGCCAGGTCCTAAGTGGGTGGAAATCAGAATAGGTCCATTTGCTTCAAGAGAGCTCTGCTAATTTACAACAGCTTAGGATCTGGCACCTGTTCTGCAATTATGCCTGACCCTTTCCTGGGTTCGCAAAAAGAAAAGGAGTACTTGTGGCACCTTAGAGACTAAAAAATTTATTAGAGCATAAGCTTATGCTCTAATAAATTTGTTAGTCTCTAAGGTGCCACAAGTACTCCTTTTCTTTTTGCGAACCCAGGAAAGGGTCAGGCATAATTGCAGAACAGGTGCCAGATCCTAAGCTGTTGTAAATTAGCAGAGCTCTCTTGAAGCAAATGGACCTATTCTGATTTCCACCCACTTAGGACCTGGCCCTCTGACTTCAGGAGAGCAAAGACTGCTTCCTTCCTGTTCCTCAAGGGCTGCTTGATGCCCCCAAAAGAGTGGAAAAGAAACTCAGTAGTGGGTTTGCTCTGCTCCCTGCTCCTATTCTCCATGAACTGTCCAGCAGAATTGGCCAACCACCTAAGGGGTAGAAAGAGGAGGGTCTGCAGTCTGGGTCTCCAGAAAGCATTTGTCAAATAACTAAAGCTATTTAAATACATTCAACACCTTCCATCATCACCACCCAAATGTGTATCCATATCTGATCCTTAGAGCGTAAAAGTTCTTTAAAATACCTTATCCTATCCCCCCTCCCGCTTGTTCACTGTTTAATCAAGTTATCATGCCCACTTATACTCCTTTTTGATAATTAATTGGTCTCCAGCCCTTTATTCATTTTTGTTGCAGTTCTCTGAATTCCTAATTTGTCCTTATCTTTCTGGTATTGCAGTGCCTAGACCCATAGGCTATAGTGAAGGGGCCAGTTCCTCACAGAATTTTATGGAGCAATGTTAGTTGACATAAACTAGGATCTAGCTTGAGGTGAAATATATCTAAGTGATAAAAAGAACTCTCTCTCTTCCCTACTTTGTGACATGATGCCTCTGTATAAAAAGCCCATAACTAGAGCTGGTCATAAAATAATTTGTTTCTGTGGAAAATTTTGTAGAAAATGAAAAAAAAAATCATAAAAAAGCATGAATCTTTTTGGATTTCAGCTGAAAACCGGAAGATTTAAATTTTCAGCCAAATATTTTCAGGTTTTGGCCACAAAGCTTTTGACATAAATTCAAAATTTTCCACAGACAGCAAACACTTTTAGTGTTACATTTCTTTGGTTAAAACCCCAGTTACCCATCAAAAGCAGTTGTGATGGAAAATTTTCAATCAGCCATACCCATAACGGCACTGGCAACATGGCAAATTTCAAACTGCTGTGAATATTCACATGGGTCTGTTTCAATGACGTGGTTTTCTAGGGATCTTTCTTTTAGTGAGTAACTATGTGTCAGAGTATTTTACTACAAATACATTAGTTTGCATTTTTTCAGATCAAATTTCATTTATCTTGGCTTTTAAGGCATAAATCAAATATCCCAGAGAAATAAACTCATCAAATACTGCCCACTTTAGCTAGCAAAATTTGGATAGTGATGCACATGTTTCAGATTTATGACCAACAGTGTAGCTTGTTTTTTTTATTACCTGGTTGAGGCTTTATATAATGTAATATTGCCAGTCAACATGTGGTAGTTGCAGAGGTTTCATTTCAGTTAGGGAATTTGACTAGATTACTTAGATGCTGAATTAGTGAATTAAAGGGATATGTAATTTTGGATCAGCTATGCAGACGCACAATACCTTGCTTCTACGACAGCATCCCCTCCAGTGACCTCATTGAATGGTGTGAACTGATGGACTTCTTGGACATCAGCTTGTACAATTAAAGCCTCCTCATGGGAAGATTTGATTTTGTAATTGTAAGTAGTGGTTGCCCGGGAATACTTGTTTTTCTACAGAATGAAAAAGTGACAAATAGAAAGTTATTTAACTGTGAATAGAATTCATAGATAGTAGGCTCAGAAAATACCACTTATACCATCCAGTGTGACCCATTTTTTTTGCAGGGCTACTCTCTATACCAGGGGTGGCCAATATATTCATTATATGCACTTCTCTTCAGAAGTTAATATGCAGCTCCTTGTACTGAGGCCCCGACTCTGGGGCTGGAGCTACAGGCGCCAACTTTCCAAGGTGCTGGGGGGTGCTTACTGCTCAACCCCTGGCTCTGCCACAGGCCCTGCCCACCTCCATCCCTTCTCATCCCCTCCCCTGAGCCTGCCATGCCCTCACTCCTCCCCTCCCCCACCCCGAGCCTCCTGCACACCACGAAACAGCTGATCAGGAGGTGCGGGGAAGGAGGGGGAGGTGCTGATCGGTGGGGCTGCCAGTGAGTGGGAGGCTCTGGGAGCAGGGTGGGGGAGCTACTGGAGGACTGCTGATTTATCACTGTGGCTCTTTGGCCATGTATATTGGTAAATTCTGGCTCCTTCTCAGGCTCAGATTGGCCACCCTGCTCTATACTATTCCCATTAATGTCTTATGTGAACTCTGCTAGCATATTTACATAATGGAGTTCAATCCCATTGCTCATGCTGCTAAGAATTTTAAGCATAAACTTTTCTTTCCTTAAATTTAAGCAACTGATCATTCTTTTGAGAGGGAAGAATTTTGTTCTGAACAGAGACAGCACGAGACATATGTACCCCTATTCTGAGGGCATAATGTGATACAGAGGCTTTGCATTGCCAATACACATGAATACCACGCAGAAAGCAAATATAGATAATTAGATATAACAAGCCTGATTTGCCTTCTGCTTAGTGGTCTAAATCAGGAGCCAATGTAGTTAAATGGGTGCAAAATGAATGCATGTGAGAGAAGAATCAGAAGAATCAGAATGTATTTAAATATAAATCCATCTTACTTCTCTGCAGGCTGGGCATTGGCAAGTGTATGCAGCACCAGTGAACATCTGAGCTCTCTCATCACAGCTGTTTAGGTCCTTGGATTTTGTCACGTAGATTTGACTTGCTCGCCTGTTTTCTTGAATCACATAGGTTGTATTGCAAACACCATCGATCCCAGCCTGCCAAAAATTAGAACCAATCAGCTCTCAGAGAATGCTGCTCTTGATGCAGAATTGCTGGATGCCTAACATGGAGATCTACTATGCTCTGATCATATTTAAAAACCATGCATATACTGTCAAAGGGCCAAAGCAGGAGTCCCATTAAAAGCACAGACAATATTCCCACTGACTTCAGTGGGACAAAATTTCGACTCAGTGGGAGGTTTGTATCAATTTCCAATTAGGGACTATAGAATAGGAGATATAATTTGGAAAAATTAATAAATATGTGTTGAAATAATGTGATCAGTCAGAATTAAACTTCAAAAGCAAGAGATTTTTGAGTTGTGGCTGATACTTTGTCCTTAAAAATCCCATTATACCTAATCTCAGCTCATACATTCCTCTATTAGAGGCTTCAGAATAGCAGATAATCTGACACACAATGTGAGCAGCAATAATTACACATTAGTTAAGAACAGTGGAGCTTTAACTGTGGATTTTCTTGCATTTGAAGGTTTAACTCAGATGTTTAATACTACTTTAAGATTTTATATGTATAAGGTGTATTGGTTCTCTTCAGTCAGAGAACAGGACTTCTACTAATGTTAAAGGGAGATAAGTGAATGTATTTTGGCAGGGAGGAATGGTTCATTTCCTGACTTTTCCTTGTTAATTGTAGTGTACAATTACTCCAGGGACTTAGAGGTACGGGACCTGATCTTGCAGACTTCAGTTAAAACTCCCATTAATTAAGTGATGTCCTGTAAGCCATTTATCACCTGATTCTGCATTCCTTAAATACCCCAAACTTTTATTGACCTCAGGGTAGTTTAGGAGGCACAGGGAATACAGAGTCATGCTCTGCAGCTCAGGTTCACCTTCTGTGTTTTGGGATCTATCGTGATGCCTATCTTCCTTTGTAAAGTGCTTTGAGATCCTCAGGGAAAGATCCCAAGGTTTATTAGTCAGTAAATGACTGAGTAAAATAATGAAAACACAGAGAAGAATTCAGTAGCTAACCCCATCTGCGCAGGTTGGCAATGGACTACCATATGTAACCAATTCATTTAGAAATAATGAAGATGGGCAACTAGGCATTGCAAAATACTGCATATACTACAGCTGCAAGGTCTCAATATGGTGCTGCGGGTGGAACAAATATTGTGAAAAATATGAGATCCTGAAGCTCATTTCCAAACCTTTTTCTGATCATATCAAGTAAACAAAAGTAGTTTTGATCTACGTTTGCAATACAAATATTTTGAAAGCACAATAATATCAATGAAATGAAAACCAACCTCATCAATGTAAATATATTTATGCAAAACTAAATACATTTCAATCTGTGTGGTGAATTTCAATCTGTGGGGTGACTACAAAATATATTAAAACCCATAAAACAGTGGAAATTCCAACAGAACATTAAATACAGCTGTAAATGCTATTATAATAACACAACCGCATATGTACTATATTCCTTCTCAAATAGGACCTAAAGGAGATTAAAGTATACATGATTTCTTAGATACATCAAATTGCTATTATTTCTAGATGAAATGTTAATGATATGCTGAGGGTTTAAGCTTATTTTAATGTATTATTAACATTTTTTTAGGCTAACATTATAGCTTTCAGAGTGGTTTCCTTTTTCCTTTTACTACCCAACAAGCCATGTTTTCTTAGTTTCTAATGTTGTTAATGCACTCCTGAAATCATTTAATCAATTAGATTAAAAATCTATACATTTCTCTGGACCATTAAGGTACAGATCTACCAGTGGTGGTACAGAATAAATGAACAACTTTCCTCTAAGTCTAGATGTTGCTTACTAGTAAATATACACTTAACACTGAATTCAGATAAATGTGTTAGAAGAACCAGAAGTGTATGCTTATTCAAATTACACCCAAACATAATTATCAAAGCAGAGTGCTCACCTCCTGCAAGTTATATGTATTCTGTGACTTCTTCAGAGTGAATTCCAGCACATTCAGAAATCCTCTATAGAAATTAAGACCATCATCTGAGAGAGAATCTGGAGCCATAAGATTTCCAACACGGCCATTACTGTATTCAAATTTGATGGGGTTTCTGAGTTGTGCTGAAAAAGCCTGGGTCAGTTTAGATGACCGTGCAAAAGGATCTCTAGGCCAGATACCATTATATTCTGCTGCTTCGAGTGAATAAACCTGGGAGAGAAGGGGAAATAGATTTCCTATTAACATTTTTCCATTATCTTTTCTTCTTAGGATTTTAGGAAGCAATACCTCAAGATAAAGCCATGACGGGGACTTGCGAATGTGAAAAGTGGCTGAGTGGGATGTTTCCGCACATACCATTTTTTGTCTCAATTCACAGATCATCTGTCTGGCCCAAAGGTTGGCCTGTGTACAGAACTGAGCCAGAGAAGAGCCACACTAAGCTGAACTCGACCATCAGAACTGTGGATGACCTGCAGTAAATTGTGGGGAAAGTCAACGTTGTATGAAGCAGCATTAACTTTGGTGGCACTTGATGTGATCCCCCTAACTGAAGTCACAAAGCACAGCCAAGGGTCGAGCTAATAGTGACATGGCTACTGAGCTATTCTTAGAGTCACAATTAATGTGGGGGATGGGGGTTAGAAAGCAGAGTGGGGGGATTGTCCCTCCCTGTACATTTTACTGGGGAACCTTGAGGTTGGAAGCTCAGATAGCTGCAGATCTCTCTTCTCCACTTCATATTGCAGCCCTGCTGCAATGCAAAACTCTCCCCGCCCCCGCCTCCTGTGCAACACATTACCCCATCAGTGTGCTTCGGCCATATATGTTCAGTCTCCAGGGCCCATTCAGTACTTGGGCTCTCAGTGGAGACTGCCAACATGGGTGAGAGTTATGCTGCCGGTTTTATGATGAAGATTCTTGTCTACTGGGAAGGGGTCTGACACCATTAATTTTGACTTGAGGTGGATATGAACCAGTGGCCTACAAGTGAAAGGTTAATCTTCTGCGCCATTCACTTCTCCAAAACCACATGCTTTAAATTTAACAGCATAAAAATAAACTTCACCTATAGCTGAAAGGCATAACATGTTACATAACCAAAGAGAGAAATTTCCTATTGTCTTTCATTATATCCTATAAGAATACACAACAGCAGGCAGCTACTTCAGTTAGAAAGTTCCTGCACTTTTCAGGCACTTATTAGGACACAGCCACTAGTTTTTCCTATCTATAATTTAAATTTGCCAAGTGAAATCTGTTAAAAAATTATTTTTCTTCCACACACATACAAGACTAAATGGAATCAGTCCAGAGCAAGGGGCATGTTTCAATACATTCATTGGAAGCACACATAGGCTTACATTAAAGATCAAAATCATTTTCATGTAATCAGAAATCTTTAGTAATTACTCAAAAATGTTAATGTCAGCGTACAATAAAGGAATACAATCTCAGTGTAGCACAACATAGCACTTCCCCACTGAAGCTAAAGAAACAGCAAGAAAAAAATACTTATTCCAGATATTGAATGACATCCAGCTGCTATAATATGTTTATTTCTCTTTGTTTGCTAGTTGCAAAATCAGTAGATTAAATAATCGTAGGTTGTAGAGTTTGGGAACAATTGAATTGATCCAGTGATAAATTATTATGCATTTGAAATTACATTCTGTTGTCTCCCTGACCACAAAGCAGAAGAAATCCTTCAAGCCCAAGGTTGGCTTGAGCTGAGAATTACCTGGCAAAGTGCAAATAGAATATAGGGAACTGCATAAAAAAAATAACAGTGTCAGTTACATTCTGCTTGAGTAAGCAAAACATATGATGAAACTTAATTATTTCCCCAAAGCTTGGGAAAAAAAGTCATGTAGGAAGATAATTTCAGCTTTCACGTTGGATACATTTTCTTACCCTAATAAGACAAAGTTTTGGCCCAATACCACTGATTTCCACTTTACATTTTACTTTTATTCCAGCTCTTGCAAGCCCTCTGTCTGGAAGTCCACTGAGAAATACACTTTCATAATCATATGTATAAACCTTGTTTTCTTTGAAATCAGGTTCTGTAAAGAAACAATGCTCAGTAAACATTATAGAGAACCTATAGAATATATTTTATTATACTAAGCTCCAAATAGGAAAGATCAATTTGTTCATTTTTATATTACTTCTGAAGCACATTAGCAGTTGTAAAACTAAATTAAATATTCATACACCTTTCAGATTATATTTCAATTGCACTCATTAGAATGAAATAATCTGATAGGAAAAATACTTACCATAATTAAGATGCTGACTCCCTGAAAGAGAAAAAAATATAGAAATTATGACAAAGAGTCATTTTAAATTTTTTTTTTAAAAAATTACTGTCCAAATTTTTATCTGAACCTGTGAAGTACATACTGCATAATACTTTCCAGTTAATTATGTTAATTTTTCAATACAGATTTTTATCTTAAGGTCAGAATATATCCAAAGTTCCTCCCCTAGACAATGGAGAATTTGCAGTTGGGTTTTCTTTTCCTTTTATGCAACTTTGAAGTTTATATTTATAAATGAACACAATTAGTCTCTTAAGCTTTATTCAAAAAAGTCTCTACTAGAAACCTATCCAGATAAATAAGGTGCTTACTTACCCACAAAGGTTAAAGTCAGAGCGAGAATTAAGTCCCTCATTATGAAGGATAAGCTAAAGGTGAATGTGCCGGGTTCTCTTTTATAAAGGCATAGTGTATCACGTGTTCATTGAAGTGAGGTTCCAAAATAAATAAGCATATTTCAGAATCAGTATTGATCAATCAAAAACTAAACATTTCTTGGGGTAGAAATGCTGTTTATGCAAATCTACTGGATAATTTAGACAAAGTGTATCTTTTCTATTAAATATGGAATCTATTTCTGATATTTCTTGTTTTCACCCTTTTTCCCATTTCCACACACACATTTCTACAATAATTCAACAACTGGCAATAAATATTTGGGCTTACTTTAAAAACAGTGGAGCCAGATTCACAGCTGATGTAACTCAGCCTAGCTCCATTGAATTCAGTGAAGTCATGATGATTTACACCTCCTGCATATCTAGACCACAAGCTCTTTGAGGCATGCATCAGTTCTTCAAAGTGACATAGTCTTAAAGGAGGATTAGCGCATGATTAATCTTCTAGTGACTTAGATTTGTGCATGCTGCTTTCTGTCACAATCCTGCAGAGAAAACCATGCAAATGCAGAGCCCCACTGAAGTCAATGAGGCTCAGTGACTGCGCCTGGCTCCCCCTGCAGTTCTCTTTGCAGAAGTGGGGTCTTATTACAGACTTGTGTGAAGCTATCTGGGGAGAGCAATCCCCTCAATACTCCCTCAGATTCTGTTGCTGGTGATGTGTGTATCTCGAATAAATGGGCTGGCCATTTAGGTCAATGGCATTACTCTAGATTTACACCATAAAAACGAGAGGAAAATTCACCATTTTAATGGGAGCACAGAATCACAGGGCTTGGAGAAACCTTGAGAGGTCATCAAGTCCATACCCCTCTGCTGAGGCAGGACTGTGTATACCTAGACAAGTGAAGCTATTTTGCTGTGTGATATCTTAAGAGGAGCCTGTAAGAAAAGGCAGTGGGTAAAATTTTCAAAAACATCTGTGTGTGTTAGGTGCGTTATATCCCATTGACTTTGAAAGGAATGGACACTAAATCACTTAGGTGATTTTGAAAATGTTACCCACTACCTTCTACTTGTCTTATATAACTTTTTGATGCCCAACTTGTTGTAATAATGGCAATTATTTTAATCTTCCTTTGGAAAAAGTTCACAATGTGTTGCAAATCCTATTTCTCCCAAAACTAAGAGAACCTCAGTTATGCACATTTTGAATGAGCTTATGTCCATTATGAATGTAACCTTGCCTTAAAGGCAAATGTTTTATGTAAATTACATATCAAGTAAAAGACATAATTTTCAAGTGGCTGGGTGCTAAGGTTGTTCTGTGCAGAGGGGAGGAGAACTCAAAATGTACATCTAGTATTTTTCTTTGAGGCTGTGAAAGTTTAAAAAATGCTTGGAAGCTAGATGCACATGCAGGCAGCTAAAATACATCCTTAAAAGAAGAAAAAGATTTCCTTAGGATGCTACTTCATTAAGAAGAAGAAGTAGAAAAAATGGTGCTGGATTTTTAAGGCTGATTCTGGGCCTAAAAATCTATTCTGTGGAGGCCCCATTGACTAGTTCCCTCTCGACCATAATGATACTGTACATTTACTTGAGTATTGCTACCCGAATGAAGGAGTAACACACTTGAGCTGTGCCAGTGCATCTGAGGACAAGTCTTTCAGTGGAGTGCATGGAGCAGTCAACTATGTATAATAACTTGATGCAAATGTGCAATGCACGATCATTAGTGGACAATCGTGTTTAGCAGTGGCAACACCAGTTACTCTGTAGATGGCACCAAGGTGCACAGATGGGGCAGCTATTGTACATCACTTTCAGAATTGAACAGATATCAATGAGGGAAACCAGTGGCGGAAAAAATAAGTAGGATGAGGGCAAACTCATCTGGGGACCCTTATTATTGATGCTGCTAGAAGTCCTGGAAATCCTTAGTTCACACCTGTCTTCCATAAAACAAAATATATACACCTAAATATCTAAATTTTTCACTTCCAGATGAGTTTGCCCTCATCCTACTTATTTTTTCCGCCACTGGTTTCCCTCATTGATTATCTGTTCAACTCCGAAAGTGATGTACAATAGCTGCCCCATCTGTGCACGTTGGTGCCATCTACAGAGTCACTGGTGTTGCCACTGCTAAGCACAATTGTCCACTGATGATTGTGCATTGCACATTTGCATCAAGTTATTGTACATAGTTGACTGCTCCATGCACTCCACTAAATATTCCTGGAAATCATGTTGTTCTCTAGTAAAAAAAACAATGAAACTATCTCCTTTTATTGAAACATGCTAAAATTTGCAAGATATATGTATGAGTTGTTATCCAGATCCATATTTAGGTCATTGGTTCGGTGCCAGTTCAGATGGTAGCATCCCACCTTATAGAATAATCAAGAGTAAATGGGTTTTCCTTAACATTTTCCTTCAGATTGTTAATAAGACCCTCATGTTTCCCATTTTGTGGCTATCTGATGAGATCACAGTGTGTTTGCAGGCAACAGGGGTTCAGTGGCATCCATTTGCAGGTAACATGTATATTGCCATAAGTGGCTTTATTAAGAAATGGATTTCAATGGAGTTACACCACCATAAAACTGGAAGGACACAGTGGCGAATCAGGCCCAGTAGCTTCCAACTTTGAAATTGGAACTGTCATTTGGTCTTATAAACTGCTATCAACTCAGCCTGCAATTTTCAGTAGGGCCTAAAGGAGTTTGATGTCCAACTTTCATTGACTTTCAATGAGAGATGGGACACCTACCTCCTTTGAAAATGTCAGCCTAAAAGAATGTTCCATTCTGCCTTTCCAAGTATCACCATCTTTCCCAACTCACATGTTCCATCCACTTGGTGTTTCCCCATCAAAGATGTAATCTGCATAATGTGGAGAAAGAAACAGAAAGTTTGCATGTCTCTAAATAAAATGCTACAAAAATATATTAAAGAGGTGGCGGTGAATAACCCAAGAAGATGTTTGAGACCTGGAGTTCGAATATTAAATGTGTAAGTGCGTACTCTCTCATTAACTTTCTTTTAAGAAATTTTAATTTAATTTCAATCCGATTTAGTTACTGTTAATGAGACAAGTGTGAGAGACATGAAACATTCACTGACTGTATAGTTTTCTTACCCCTTTGCCTTTGTTGATTAGGGCATTAAGTATACAATGGTGACTGTTGGAAGTATTTGATAAAACGCAAGTCTATTACTAATGAAGGAAATGCTTATTTTTTCTGCAACCACATTATTTGCAGACTATAAAAGTAGCTGTATGTATAATATTTTCTGAGTGGTAACATTCAGAATTCTGCTGCTTTTGTTACTGTTCTTTCATTCTACTGTAATCAATGATATAACTCAATGATATAGCCTGACCGCTGCAGTAATATTGTGCCATCATAATATACTGGCTAGGCTTGCATAGTACAAAATGTTGAAACACTGTAAGTAAGGCTATTCATGTGAGACTATTAACACAGTATTGGAACAATGTGTAAGAGGCACTCATACATTTTAATATGGTGCTATAAGATGTTTCTATTTTAACAGTAGGTTTTATAGTTCAGTTAGCCTTGTTCTAACATTATTTTGGTGATGGGTGAACCTTAAAAGGATTAAAGTTTGTGATCAGCATGTATAAGCACCCAAATATTGGATGCTTAAAGGTATGTCTACACTGCAATCAGAAGATATGATTGCAGCACACATAGTCCTGCCTTCCTAGGGCCCTGGGAATATACTCAAGTGGCCGCCACCCATGCTACTGCAGTTTTACTGCAATTATTATTCAAGCTAGCTTTGATTTAGCTAAATCAAAGTTATCTCAAGTATGTCTCATGTGCTGAAATCACGCCTCCTGACTGCAGAAGCGACATCCTGAGATAACTGAATCTACGTAGTATTTCCTCCCTACCTCACCATAGTTCCTGAATCCCCACTGCCTGCGTTTGGTTTCCTGGATGTCATGAAGAAAAAGGTACAGGGATTTGTTACACCTTTCGTTATTTTCAAGGGGGAGCCTGGTGGACCATTCCCCACCCCACACAAATTCACTGCGTACCTGAAAGACAGCCCTAGAGTTTTGCCACTGACTTTGAGGGGAGTAGCACTGGGCCCTAATCTAGCTTTTCTGCAAAACATCCAAGTCAGAAGGAATAAACAACCTACCACTTTAAGAAATCAGATTAAAAGGAAAGTACAAACAATGAACACCACTGAAATATACCTAAAATAAATACAGCTAAAAAAACCCTCCGAGCTAGTGGGTACATACTTTCACGATGGAGGAAGGAATTTGTAGTCTGGCCACAGACTTCATTTGCAAACTACAAAGGTATTGCTAAAATAGAAACAATAAGCAAAGCACGATTTTTAAAATGATGAGAGCATCTTAAAAAAAGGCAAGTGAAAGAAATTCACAATGCTTCTATTCTATGCCATTTCCACAGCAACACATGTAATAAGTTTCAGAGTAGCAGCCGTGTTAGTCTGTATTCGCAAAAAGAAAAGGAGTACTTGTGGCACCTTAGAGACTAACAAATTTTTAGAGCATAAGCTTTCGTGAGCTACAGCTCACTTCATCGGATGCATTTGGTGGAAAAAACATGTAATAAGGACTGTGATGTGCACTATTTCAATATGTGGGGGCGGGGAAAGTTCCAGAGAGCACGATGGCACCATATACTTACAAGGGCTGCAGCATGATAAGGTAGGATGCTTTGAATTTACAGGTACGTGCACCAAAAATGAAAGATGAATACAGGCTAATTAACAATTAGAACTATTAACTATTAACAATTAGAACTATTGCTTCCATGCTGCTATTGTCTTTCATAACAGATTCTACTCAGGTAATAGACTCTTATTATCTGCTGTTGGACTGCTGCTGATAGCCCCACATTCTCCTTGCTCTGTATTTATGTTGCTGAATTATGGTGCAGTGATGCCACTTTCATCCTGCTAATATATTGCCTAACAACAAAGAAGGGATTAGCAAAACAGCTCCCAAGCAACCACTGTAGGTTAAAATGGATGCAATCATGTGGCTAAGATTTTTGCCTTCGAATTATACACAGCTTCTATAGCTGGAGAAAGGTTAAAATGACCAACCAAATCATATCTAACATTCAGTCACTGAGAAATTTTAGGTTTCAGAGTAGCAGCCGTGTTAGTCTGTATTCGCAAAAAGAAAAGGAGTACTTGTGGCACCTTAGAATGCATCCGATGAAGTGAGCTGTAGCTCACGAAAGCTTATGCTCTAATAAATTTGTTAGTCTCTAAGGTGCCACAAGTACTCCTTTTCTTTTTGAGAAATTTTAAAAAATATTCAATAGCCACTGTTTCAGTGTGGCTTACAAGACAATGCTTTGTACTCCCTCTGCTGGCTCTGGGGCAGTGGATAATTAACAAGGAATGTTTTCTAGTTTGGGCCAGGCTGCCAGATGCTGATTGACTGCATTCATCTAGGGACTTTGCTACATCAATTTGCTTTAAAAGTTTCTTTTGTTGTTCTAAAACAACAAAAGCCCTGACAATTCAGTCCAATGTACTAGAGATAAAGCTGCAAGCCCAATTTCCTATGAGTTACCCCAGTTTAATACTGGTTAGCACCACTGATTTCAGTGGAGTCATACCTGTGAGACCAGACACAGTCCCTTCACAATTATATTGATGGCAAAATTATTTATTATTTCTGTCTTTCTTTTGGAATGTGCAAAAACTAAAAGGGGGCATCAATCCAAAGCCCACAGTGGAGCTGGTTGGAACATTTTCAAAGAAATGGTTTTTCATTGAACTGTGTTGTTTCATTGAAGCTGAAATCTTTCGTGGAGATATACCACTTTCAATGATCTTTTCAACAGGAAAGCGTCTGAGGTCCAGGGCGGACTCTTCAATCCTTTCCACAGAGAGAGAGAGAGAGAGAGGGAGAGCGAGAGAGAGCCCTGAATCAAACCCCAGCGTTTTCGAAAATGGATGTTTGAACACAATTCTTTGTCACAAGATTGTTTGAAGGGTTTTGTTTTTGTAAATAAATTTCAAAATCTCAGATGTTGTCAATAAATGGAATTTTCCTCCAGTCAGCTCTAGTCCTCAGCTCCCCTGACAAAAGCCATAAGAACAAATGATACTAATTATCACCTAACCCCACAACAGCCAACAAAACTCCACCCCTCACAGAATGTCCACCTCAGAATAAAATTATATTTCATTTTATTTTTGAGCTTTTACAATGGGATTAAAGATAAAAAAGAGGAAAATAATTTTTGAAAAAAAGGCAAATTATTAAATTAGCTGGAAATTATATATCTACAGAAACGGCACTGATTCATCATCATCATCATCATCATCATCAGCTGTCAGGCTAATTACTTGGCTTCAGTTTTTTTTTTTTTTTTTTTAAACTTGAGACAGTCCTTGGATAGGGAAAATGTCAGTCAACTTGATGTTAGAGTCAGGTCACATCTGAGTGCTAGCAGATATCTGCTATAAGTTCATCTTGTCCTAAGTCAGATTTCATGATCAGGCAGCTCTTAATTTATGTGGCATTGGTATCCAGACACAGCATCAGGTAGTACTGAAATTTAGCCTTTGCATGAAAATGTGTCTTCACTTAACTCACCTCAGTGAGGAAACAGTGTCTGTACAAACAGGATGCTCGAGAGATACAAACAGTTAGTGTACCTAGTTTTCAAACACAGTTCTTGTATAAGGGGCACTGCATGTGGTTGTATTCCTGATTATGGTAACAGTGGACAATAAGGAGAGAAACACCAGTATAATTTTTTATTCTGATACACTTTGACTGCCAGCGAGCACCATCCCCCCCAGTAGGTATGTATGTTTAGAATTGTGGAGGTATTCTGTCTACCTTAATAATAAGGCACACAGAATGTATCCGGGATCATCAGAAGAATACATGCCAGAATGGCCATTTTTATAAGCTTTCACAAGAAGTGCTCTGGCCCCCCACATTTACTATAATCCCATTGTAGAAGGGAGCCCATGTTTCTCCATAATATACCACCTTCATGAAGTTGCAGAATGTGACTCTCTCGTGCTCTGGGAGCACAAGGACTGAGACCTTTGCAGAAGTGCTTAAGGAAAGGTGAATTCTCCATACACCCTCTCTCTCCTCCATTATATCCCATGCCAGGCCACCCATAATCTGGCTCTAGCCTTTAAACTCTCCTGGGCAAAGATTTGATTTTATATTTTTTTAAAAAAAGCATTGTGTACATTTATGGTATTATCCAGATAAATACTCATTAATAATTACATTTATGTTATGGTTCCACCCAAAATGTGCTAAGAGCTTTCCAAATGCAGAGGAAGCCATTGCCACTGCTCCAAAGAGCCTACAAAAACAATAGTATTTCTCAGGCAAGGAGTTTACAGACTTCTTTGTTTTATAGACCCAGGGTTTGATTCTCCATTTAGTTATGCTATAAAACCAGTGTAACAGAATGGTGAATCAGGCTCATCCTGTTGCCATATAATTTTAAGAACATTCCTGTATTATTGACAGCTAAAGAAGTTAATGATAACAGGTTATAAATTCAATATAAACTCACTTAGGGGCAGAACATATGTGGAGCATGATGCCTTACCACTAGGTCACTGTGACATCAGGTCATATGCCAGATAAGATAAGCAGTTTATAACTCCCAAGAAAAAAACACTTTTCTGCCAATACAAATAACAGACATTGACTTTACCCTCAAAAAAATGCAAAATCAGCTATCAGTATTTGATCAACGACTTTGACGTTGAAAGACTCAGGGATCTAATCATATAAAAACATGAAAACAATGCAGACTAACACAGTTTAGTTTTAAAATTAATCTAATGGCTAATTCAGTAATGAATTAAATACTGTATATTTCATTAATTTGGAAGAACTTTGTTACACTTTATAAAATGGATATTTCTGCTATATTTTAAATGGATCATTATTCCTTTTTCTGTTTTACATAATTTCACATTAGAATATTAAATGGAGAAGTGACGTTCATATCTATTAACCATGTGACTTAAACCCACCTAAACATGGGGTATAGCCCTAATGCCTTGAATTTTAATTGACCATGGATGTACTGTATGAACAGGGCTAGTTCTGGGTTCTGAATTTCTCAGCAACATTCAGTGATATCACAAAGAGTACTACTTGTAAACCATTTGGGAAAAATTTACTTTTGGTTCTAATTCATGGACTCACCTGGGGCTGAGATCATCAAGGATGAATCTGATTCTGTGTTTGTGAGAGAAGGGCCTAAATAAACTTCCCAGATCCATGTGTTTTGGAATCAGGACTGAAATCCACATCTGTATTTCACAATTGTCTCCAGCTAAAATTTTTCATAACTTGTGTCCTGGCCCTTTTACATTCCTCTTATACTGCAGGGCATTTCTTGTTCATTAGAGTGAATATCACAAAACAATGCTGCGTATTTGTAGAAAAGATCTTCCTTTCCTACAGGACAGGAGGACTTTTATGTAGCCAGCACAGTACATTTCCCCCTGTGCAGTATGTTACACGCAGAATGTATTTTTGCATGCAAATTGAGTGGTCTAGAATTTGAATTGTATTTGCACGTTCACATCCTAGTTTATGCATATGTAAAAGATAAGTGCCAGATTCTGGCAGTCCTGTCCACGAAGCAAAATCCAACTCCTACTGAAGTGAATGGAGTTATTTGAGTCACTTTAATGGGAGTGGATCAAGCACATACTGAGCAGTACTTTACTCCTTGAGTAGTTATTTTAACTTTAATAAAAATGCTCTAGGAATAAAATACTCCTTAATCTGAGCAGGGCTGGCAACATCTGGCCCTAACTCACAAACAAATTTCAACACATTTTTATAGGCCCCTTATGCTGACCCTTATTTCAGCAACCATCCGGTTTCTTAGTTTTTGGTACACAGTTACTGTACTGTGTACATTCATTTCCTTTTTCTCATCTCTGGGGAAAGCAGTAGGAGGATGACTCTTTTCATGGCCTTTTTAGAAAAATTACTGGGAAAGCAACTTCTGAATTGTTCTGTAGCAGTTCCTGCGCTGATCAATAAATAACAATATTCATTCTCAAAACCAAAGTGTGACATAATGACCAAACTGAACAATTCTATATGGCCTGTAGTAGAATAAAAGAAACACAGGGAGATGCCCTGCTATATAAGGTTTATACTCTTTATGCACTTTGCATTTTCCTTCACCTTTGACAATAGGTATATACTGTTTATTTATGAATCAGTCAATGAGCTAGAGTTTTGGCTGGGGTAACTTGGCAGAGCTCATCAAAGTCTATGGACTTATGCAGATTTACTGCAGTTGACTATCTAGCCCAGTATTTCTAATAGATTCATAGATTTATAGATACTAAGGTCAAAAGGGATGATTCTGATCATCTAGTCCGACCTCCTGCACAACGCAGGCCACAGAATCTCACCCACCCACCCCTACGAAAAACCTCACCTATGTCTGAGCTATTGAAGTCCTCAAATCGTGGTTTAAAAACTTCAAGGAGCAGAGAATCCTCTCTCAAGTGACCCATGCCCCATGTTACAGAGGAAGGTGAAAAACCTCCAGGGCCTCTCCAATCTGCCCTGGAGGAAAATTCCTTCCCGACCCCAAATATAGCGATCGACTAAACCCTGAGCATACGGGCAAGATTCACTAGCCAGATACTACAGAAAATTCTTTTCTGCGTAACTCAGATCCCATCCATCTAATATCCCATCTCAGGGGATTAGGCCTATTTACCCTGAATATTTAAAGATCAATTAATTAACAAAATCACATTATCCCATCATACCATAAACTCCTCCATAAACTTATCGAGTAGAATCTTAAAGCCAGATAGATCTTTTGCCCCCACTGCTTCCCTTGGAAGGCTATTCCAAAACTTCACTCCTCTGATGGTTAGAAACCTTCATCTAATTTTAAGTCTAAACTTCCTGGTGGCCAGTTTATACCCATTTGTTCTTGTGTCCACATTGGTGCTGAGCTGAAATAATTCCTCTCCCTCTCCTGTATTTATCCCTCTGATATATTTATAGAGAGCAATCATATCTTCCCTCAACCTTCTTTTAGTTAGGCTAAACAAGCCAAGCTCCTTAAGTCTCCTTTCATAAGACAAGTTTTCCATTCCTCGGATCATCCTAGTAACCCTTCTCTGTACCTTCTCCAGTTTGAATTCATCCTTTTTAAACATGGGAGACCAGAACTGCACACAGTATTCTAGGTGAGGTCTCACCAGTGCCTTGTATAATGGTACTAAAACCACCTTATCCCTACTGGAAATGCCTCTCCTGATGCATCCCAAAACCGCATTAGCTTTTTTCACAGCCATATCACATTGGCAGCTCATAGTCATCCTATGATCAACCAATACTCCAAGGTCCTTCTCTTCATCCGTTACTTCTAATTGATGTGTCCCCAATTTATAACTAAAATTCTTGTTATTAATCCCTAAATGCATAACCTTACACTTCTCACTATTAAATTTCATCCTATTACTATTACTCCAGTTTACACGGTCATCCAGATCCTCCTGTATAATATCCCGATCCTTCTCCGAATTGGCAATACCTTCCAGCTTTGTATCATCCGCAAACTTTATTAGCACACTCCCACTTTTTGTGCCAAGGTCAGTAATAAAAAGATTAAATAAGATTGGTCCCAAAACTGATCCCTGAGGAACTCCACTGGTAACCTCCCTCCAGCCTGACAGTTTGCCTTTCAGTAGGACCCATTGCAGTCTCCCCTTTAACCAATTCCTTATCCACCTTTTGATGTTCATATTGATCCCCATCTTCTCCAATTTAACCAATAATCCCCATGTGGCACGGTATCAAACGCCTTACTGAAATCTAGGTAAATTAGATCCACTGCGTTTCCTTTATCTAAAAAATCTGTTACTTTCTCAAAGAAGGAGATCAGGTTGGTTTGGCACAATCTACCTTTTGTAAAACCATGTTGTATTTTGTCCCATTTACCATTGACTTCAATGTCCTTAACTAATTTCTCCTTCAAAATTTTTTCCAGGACCTTGCATACTACAGATGTCAAACTAACTGGCCTGTAGTTACCCGGATCACTTTTTTTTCCTTTTTTAAAAATAGGAACTATATTAGCAATTCTCCAATCATTCGGTACAACTCCTGAGTTTACAGATTCATTAAAAATTCTTGCTAATGGGCTTGCAATTTCAGGTGCCAATTCCTTTAATATTCTTGGATGAAGGTTATCTGGGCCCCCCGATTTAGTCCCATTAAGCTGTTTGAGTTTCGCTTCTACCTCAGATATGGTAATATCTACCTCCATTTCCTCATTCCCATTTGTCATGCTACCATTATCCCTAAGATCCTCTTTAGCCTTATTAAAGACTGAGGCAAAGTATTTGTTTAGATATTGGGCCATGCCTAGATTATCTTTAACCTCCTCTCCTCTCCAGTGTTTAGCGGCCCCACTTCTTCTTAGTTTTCTTCTTATTTATATGGCTATAGAACCTTTTACTATTGGTTTTAATTCCCTTTGCAAGGTCCAACTCTACTCGACTTTTAGTCTGTCTCACTTTAACCCTACATGTTCTGACCTCAATAAGGTAGCTTTCCTTGCTGATCTCTCTCATCTTCTACTCCCTATATGCTTTCTGCTTCTTCTTAATCACCTCTCTAAGATGCTTGCTCATCCAGCTTGGTCTACAACTCCTTCCTATGAATTTTTTCCCCTTTCTTGGGATACAGGCTTCCGATAGCTTCTGCAACTTTGATTTAAAGTAATCCCAGGCCTCCTCTATCTTTAGATCCATAAATTCTTCAGTCCAATCCACTTCCCTAACTAATTTCCTTAATTTTTGAAAGTCAGCCCTTTTGAAATCAAAAACTTTAGTTGCAGATTTATTTTTGTTAATCCTTCCATTCAGCTTGAAGTGAATTAGCTCATGATCACTTGAGCCAAGATTATCCCCTACAACCATTTCTTCTATGAGGTCCTCGCTACTCACCAAAATTAAATCTAAAATGGCATCCCCTCTAATCGGTTCAGCAACTACTTGATGAAGGAATCCATCAGCTATCACATCTAGGAAAATCTGAACCCTATTATTATTACTAGCACTGGTCTTCCAGTCTATATCTGGGAAGTTAAAGTCTCCCATGATCACGCAGTTTCCATTAGTATTTACTTTATTAAAAACATTAAAAAGGGCTCTATCCATATCCAAATTAGATCCTGGAGGTCTATAGCACACCCCAAGCACTATCGTAGGAGAGGCTCTACTAGTTATCTTCCCCAATGTAATTTTTGCCCAGACGGACTCTGTCTTATCCATTGCATCGCTTCTTATTTCTTTACATTCTACCTCATCATTGATATACAATGCTACTCCACCACCTTTACCTTTATTTCTGTCTTTCCTAAACAGCACATACCCTTCAATACCTGTAGTCCAGTCATGACTACTATTCCACCATGTTTCTGTTATCCCTATAATATCTGTTTTCACTTCCTGCACCAGTAGCTCTAGTTCCTCCATTTTGTTACCTAGGCTCCTCGCATTGGTGTACAAACATCTTAATTTTTGCTGTTTGGCCTTGCTCACATTTTGTACCCTATTAGGCACAGTCATTCTACAGCCAGTATAACCTATTAGACTAGTATCCCCACTGCCCTTGCTCCTTATATACATTCTCCTACCCACGGCTGTATCCTTTCTTACTTCATCTTCTTCCCTCTCAATGCTAAAATCTGGTGTGGAGATTACCTGGACATCTCCCAACCATCTCTCCCAAATTCCTAGTTTAAAGCTCTCTTTATCAGTTGTGCCAGCCTCGATCCTAGAAGTCTATTTCCTTCCCTACTCAGATGAAGTCCGTCCCGAGAGAACTGTCCTCTGTCCATGAATGCCTCCCAGTGGCCATACATCCCAAAGCCCTCCTTATAGCACAACGGCCTAAGCCATCTGTTGACAGTCATAATCTTGTCACACTTTTGTTGCCCTTCTCTAGGAACAGGCAGGATCCCACTAAAGATCACTGAGCCTCAATTTCCTTAAGCATCTTCCCCAGCCTAGCATAGTCTCCCTTAATACTTTCCAGCGAGAATCTAGCCGTATCATTTGTTCCCACATGAAGGATAATTAGGAGATTCTTTCCCGCTCCCTTTAGGATCCTTTTCAACCTCAGGTCTACATCCCATACCTTAGCACCTGGAAGACAGCACACCCTTCTATTCTCTGGATCAGCTCTAGTTACAGGCCTGTCTATTCTTCTCAATAAAGAGTCCCCTATAACATAGACCTGCCTTTTCTTGGTGACGGTGCTATTCTCCAGTCTCTCCCCTGTTCCCTCTGGCTGCAAGTTCTTTCCATTCCTATTTTCCCTTATAATCCTCTTCAACCCATCCTGTATCCTCCTGGGGCTCATAGTTGGTGTAGTCTCCCTTGACTCTTCCCCTTTTCCTATAGGACTAGCCTCTCTTCTCTTCTTCCTTGCCCTTCCACCTTCCGCAAAACTACCTGCTGAGCCCCTTCTTCATTTTCCAACTCTGCAAACCTGTTCCTAAGCTCTATTTCTCCTTCACTAGCTCGTCTTTTCCTCTGCCTGGTTCTTTTAGTCACATGCTTCCACTGACCACTTTCCTCACCCAGTCTCCCCTCCGAATTCCCCAGCCCTGCTTCCATCTGTAAGTCTGAGCTTTTCCCTTCAGATACCTCGTATCTTTGCTCCATCATCTGCTTAAACCCCTTCCTAAACTCAACCAGACTTTCCACCTGCATCTCCAGACCTCGGATCTTTTCCTCTATCAGCTCTATCAGATGGCATTTCATGCAGAAAAAACTTTTACCAGGTCCCCCCTACAGGATCATGTACATACCACAGCTTCCACATTCAGTCATCCTCATTGTGTCTTCCACTATAGGAGTCACTCCCACAGCTGCCTCCGTATCCATCATAGCCTTCCCACAATTCCTTAATCTCCCACTCAGGATGATCTTGGCTAATGTAATTTATTTTAATTACTTTTTTCTGGTAGGATCTATACCAATCAGCTGAGATCCCTGTGAGAGGGAAATTAGAAATATTGCATGAATCCATGCATATCCCCTAGATACCAAGTTACAAAAGACAAAGATGGAAAATACAAAAAGCCTAAATATCTTCCATTACATTCTTGTTGGATTAATAATTTCTTTCCCAGAATCTTTGGATATTGTGACATGAAAAACTAGGAATGCAAGAATCAAAGGAAATCAGAAATTTGACATCTCACTCATTTTAAGCTAGATCCTGAATTCTTCATGTTTTAGAATAAATTTGATCTAAGGATTTCCAGATTTTTCGGTGGTTGATTTTTATCTGTTATGAATGATGACGCAGCATGCATGAAAAAACAAAGTCCTCATACCCAATAAAACCACTCATATTTATGCTTTCCTTTGTGAAAAGATAAAATATTGAATTTTCCATCTCCATTTATTCACAAAATATGCAATATATCAAAAGTACCCTTTGACATCTAGTAAGCACTATTTCAATACAATTTTAAAGACATCTTGATATGGATTCTGCTGACCCTCTGAGCTCTCTCATTACCTGATTGTCTAGTGATAATACTATTGCCCCATGGACTAATGGCCACTGTCTCACAAGATTCTTGTTGAAGTAGAACTGGCGATACTATTAATAAGATCAGCAAGAGTCTTACTAAAATTTGACTTTCATGTGAAGAAAGATGCATTTTATCAATGGGGCTGTGAGTAACTCCAGAGACCTAAACAGGCTGCTGGAAATCCATCAACATGTGGGATTGAGAACTGGGCATCTTGCTAGATTTCCACTACCAGTGCCTAACTCGTTGTTCCGGTAACTTTACATACTATTTTCGTGGTGCTCATTACTAAACTTGGAATTAGGAGAAGTTCAGATTTCAGGTAGAAACCTGGAGTTGATATGATATAATTCAGTAATTTACTGTAAGTGCTGACTCTATAATCTTTCAATATCTTCCTTCCAGTCAATCCACAAAGAAATGTAAGAAGCATTGGAGGAGTCTGATAAATCTCATCTCCAGGCATAAAAGTATCTGTAACAACAAAGTGAAATTAAATATGAGACATGCAGCTCAAAAAAAAAGTTTCATGTAAAAGCACATCAACAACTCCACCTATAAATTCTCACTTACCCAATGCACTGGGAAATGTATAGAAAGAGATGAAAGGGAGTTGTGATAGTGCATGCACCAATACTTAGTCAATGTCTGAAGAAAGGGTAAAAAAGGCGCTATGGTAATGAAGCAGAGTAAAGATACTGATCTGAGACTACTGCTGGAAAAGCCAGCCCAGTCACCTGGGAAACAAGAAAAAAAGGAAAGACAAGCAAATAGGCTTCCAAGGGAAGCACCAAAAGAAAATGTCCCCAAAAATGTTTCCCTTGTCTCTTAAATATGCTGTTCCATGATCTTCCAGACCCTTACAGTAGCTTCCATTATTGCATGAATGACTAGATTGTGCCAGATAAGCGCTTGCATAAGGAATGGGGTGGATCTACTCTGCACAGATAAAGATGAGGAGAGATTAATCCATCCCTGAGCTCCCGGATGGGCAGGAGGAGTACAGTCTGTATCATCCTTTAGGATAGTGTCTCCGTTTGCTCCTGGGGTACTCAGACCATTCCACTGACCAGGGCAAATGGGGTTTTACTGTTTCCCCATTCCCTTTGGGCTGATGTGCCCTCCTTGACCTGCCCACATGCCCTGTCAAAGGCTGGGGAAATGCTGCTCCAAACTTCCTTGTGAATTTGTTTACATTTCCGGTTTTGGCATTTTAGTTTAACAAATTAAAGTTATTTGAATATAAGAATTTCTGACTGTATTTCATTTATTTTCACTTATTTTATTGGTGTCTGAATAAAATATATGTGCAGGTCACTGGAAACTTGCTACACTGGTCACCTCCTTAACTCTCAGGTCCAAAATAAATTCTAAAAATCAGAAAGCAGCTACAGTTCAGCACTACACAGTGAGAGACTGAGCACATGAGATAGTATGAGAGAACAGCACGTGCACATTAGAAAATAGTCCAAGGACCTGATTCACTTGCTGCAGAATACAAGTAACTTCACTGGGAATAATTTTTATCCTGTGGTGGGAAGATAGGTCTCCCAAGAGCCTATACAGGAAAAAAACCCCAGAGTGCTCTCTATATACAGCAAGTGACTCACTTTTTACAAATTAAAATTGCTATGTGCTTTCGAAGTACAAGAGGGTAACAGCACTTAAAGCATATATGTGTAAAGCAGGTAAAAAGGGGAGCCGTTTAATCCCACGTTTCTTTAGCTTTCTTGTGTCATTAGGCAAGAAGTCTTCAGCAACCGTTTATACTAACCTCATTACAGACCATGCAATCTTGGGGACAGCTTTCTATACAGCCTCTTCCCCCAACTGTTCATGATCAAGAAGGACACAGTTCACAGTTTCCTCTTTCCCCAATTTTATTCAGTTTTTATAAAAGCTTGTGGTAAGTAATGAACATTCATTTCTATGAGTACATTGAATCTATGTGATGGATACATGAGAGCTTCATAGCCCTTTACAGTCTGTAGCACAGAAGCGATCCTTTGGGGCGCCTCAAAAAGTTTTAAAACACTTGATTTCATTCAGGGAAGAATCAAAGAGTTTCAGGAGGAGAAATTGTCTTTACACACATAAAAATGAAGGGATCTTTTAGCTAGATGACAGCAAACCTGCGTTCCGTAATCCCACAGGGGTTCTTTTAATAAGTCACTGAAAAGTTCCATTTGATGAGTTAAACCTTCAATTTTTTTCATACTTATTATAGCCAAGGAGGTGCTAACCTAGTACAATGGCCAAGGGGGTGTTAACACATTACAATAGACCAGACAGAGTGAGTATAATATTGGGCAATAAGGGACCTCAGTAAAATGAGTGAAAGAGGCAGTATCTGCAACACAAAAATGTGTTTTAGAAGAGAATGATTTAGGCTGTTACTGGTCATTTTATAGCTGCCACTACAACCAAATGAAATTAATTCAAGATATTTAAATATTTCCCTACTATTTTTTTAAACAGAGTGCCTGAAGATTCATAGGTCAGAAGGGACTATTCTCACCATCCAGTCCACCCTCCAGAATAACAGCCCAGAGATTTTTACCCATTGATTTCTGCACCTAACTAGAGTTGGGCAAAAATTTTTGGACGAAAGGTTAATTCACTGGAAAATACTGTTTAGGCCTATATGTATATGGAAATACCAAAAGAAAAACTTCAGTATGTCAACTTCTCTTTTCAAAATGATGTTTTGTTTTTTAATTTATCAAGATTTATTTAAAACAGATTCAAAAACACTTTAAAAATAAAACAAAAAACCCCAGAAAAAATAGTTTTTGGTTTAACTACATATTTAATTTGACCCAACATAAAATTGCATTGCTATTTTGGTGAGAAAAAACAAAATAAATTACTATTTTGGATGGACCCAAAATGAAAATTTTGTCCAATTTTTCAGTGTGGCCACATATTCACTTAGCTCTACATCTAAATCAACAAATTGGAGTTTTAGAGGTGGAGTTAAGCTAGGGATTAATTCAGCCCAATAAATCAGATACCAGGGTGATGAGCGTCATATTAACATGTAAAGAGATAGATTAGCTAGATGTAGATGGGAATGCAGCAATACTGTTGCTGGTAGTATTGGACTATAGCTGAATATAATTTACATAAATTAAAGCTGCTTGCTCTGTGATCAGTTTTTCTATAGGCAAAGCGAGCCTCCAATGTCCACCTTTGTTTACCTGATTAGATCCAGGCCCATCAATTCCCTCACTTGCATTCATATTCACTTCCCATTTCAGGCCTAAACATCACAGAAAAAAGTAGGCTACATCAGCCACATAGTCCTGCTGAAAGAAAGAAAGAAAGAAAGAAAGAAAGAAAGAAAGAAAGAGAAAAGCATTTGTCAGAAGAGAAGAGAAGAGAAGAGAAGAGAAGAGAAGAGAAGAGAAGAGAAGAGAAGAGTATTCCCATCTGTCGCTTCATTATAAAGCACAATGTGGGAACAGTCTTCTCAAAAGAAATTCATAACATGCACTATATACATTTCCATAGGTATTCAGCAAACTAAATTCTGCAAATGTATGTGACCTACTTTATTTCAGACTATTTAACACCTAACGGTATCCCTACTGCCAATCAAAATGACAACTTCAAATGCTATATATACCCTTATCTGAGAAGAACTGAACTGTTGATGGATGACTTGAATAAGACTCAGGAAAGCTGTAGGAGAAAATGAGGTGTGTAAGAACTAGATTTTACAGCATTGTTGCACAGATGCATTGCTGGGGAAAAAGTACGGTTCATTCTGTTGACATTTGGCCAGACTGAGGCATACATGGTAGACTGGTGCCTCTGAGCATAAATTTAACAAATGGAGTTAAAATTTAAGATCATTTTAATATTCATATTAAGGGCAGCTGAGAGTCCAGGTAGCACCTTTTCTGAATAATTACACAAAACCCAAATAGCAAAGCTTCGTACAAAACACTGAGGTGCTAGGAAATAACTGTCAGCAATCATAACGTATGATGCACACTAATTTTATGGATGCAGATGCAAAGAGAAGGGAAGCCAAATGTTTTTGGAGTTAGTGACTGCTGTGCTCTCAGTACAATGTAAAGTGGTCTGTGCTGACTACTGGACCTTATTTCAATGGCTTTGTATCAAGGAAAGTGGGCCTTGCTGTCCAGTACACGCAAGCTGCTTAGTGGCATGTAAGCATGAATTTAATAACCAGAGCACATGTATAAATTAGAAATATAGTTAGATGCTTGGGTATAGTATTACTCAGTGGATGTGTGCTAAGATAAAGGGATATGAAGAAATATTTCTGGATTCCTTTTGACAACTCTACGTCAGGAAGGGGAAGGATGGTTTTGTAGTTGAGGTACTTGCCAGGGATTGAGGAGAACTGGGTGAAATTCCGAACTCTGTCATGGACTTCCTGTTTGATTCTGGGCAAGTCACCTCGTCTGTCTGTTCCTTAGTTCCCTGTCTGTGACAACGGGCCTTGTTTAGTTAGCTTGTAGGGTCTTTGGGGCAGGGGTTTTCTCTCACTATGTGAACGTACAACATTTAGCACCATGGGGCTCCAATACCAGTTGTGGCCACCAAAGTACACATAATGATAATAATATTACATTGGCATGGCTGAGAGCTGGCTGTGTCTTCAACAGATTCCTTCGATCAGCTGTGGTTAAGCGGAAAGGCTTACATCATTGTTTGAGGGTGCTTCCCTGCCTACTGTGCATTTGATTAGAAAAGGATTTGGCTAGTGCACCCAGCATTACAAACTCTGCAAAAATGGCACGAAATAGATTTAGAGCAAACTTCCACTTTATTCTTCCAGCAGGGATTTCTCTAGTTCAGTGGTATACAACCTTTGCCGTGCTGAGAGTCACACTTCTCATGAGCCCAAGGGCCACAACTAATTTACGTATACATATTTACTAAATCTGCACAGATGTCGTGTCAGATAGTATCCCCATGATGCATTTACAATATGGAACTTGAATACTTCAGATATATTTTGCAATCTTTAAAACTGTTTTTCCTTGCTTTTTATTTCCCCTCCCCCCCATTTTATTCCCTTTTCTCCATCCATCTGACACTTTCCTTCTCTTGTGTAGTTTTCTGTTTCTCCCTTTTATTAGTCTTCCCCACTTTCTTCTGGCCTTTGTCCTGTTCCCATTTCCCATTCCCTTTCTCCATCCATTCCTTTCCCCTCTCCATTTCCCTCAATACCTTTTTCTCACTTTCATTGCTCTGTTCACTACTCCCCCCCCATTATTACTCAGTTCCCTCTCTCCACTACCTCCGTTTAACTTCCTCTTTCATTCTTTCGTTCTCTGTTGTCCTTCTCCAATCTCCTTTTTTCGATTATTCTTCTTGTCTCATTGTCTTCTCTTCCTCCTTCTTTATTCCCTGTCCACACTCTCCATGTCTTTTGTTACATTCCTGCTCTTCTTCCTCATTTCCTTCTCCTTTACAGCCCGTCTCCTCCATTGCCCACTAACTCATTCCCATTGTCCCACATCTCCTACTTCTTTTCCTAGTGGCATCTCTGGAAGGCTGGATCATGGACTGAAAACAAAGCTCCTCTCTATTACCTAAACCTCTTGGTTGCTAGCACTTTGTTCCTGTTCCTGCATCACACACGTTCTACATAACTTTTCCCAGTGTCAATAAGTCAAAACTTATACCAAACTATTTCCACTGTATACTCTTGCAGCTCTAGTCAGAACAGAGAGCTCAGAAGGAGACAAAGCACAAAAGAGTTAAGGTTCAGAATATAGTTCACTTATAAAAATACTATCAGTTATATGGTAATAGTTTCAGTAATTATAAATATTTGTAGCTATATTAAAAATAATCCTAAACATTAAATTCCAATGAAAGCTGAAGTTCCTACACCAATCTTAAATCGGTTCCAATATCTCTGGCTTCCCCCAGTCATGCAGCAGAGAGTTTAACCACTTGCTACACGAGTTTTGATACATATTTGTGATATAGCAATGTATTTGCTGGGGGAAAATGCACAATCCTTTGAAACTTGGCTTTTCACAAGTGTTGAAAGATCTACCAGTGAAGGCTGCAAGGACCAACTCCTGGTCCATTGAATGCCATGTGGGTTTTACCATTGATTTCTATGGAACCACAATTTGGCCCTTTGAGTTGTGTGGTCTTTTTTTATTCAGTGTGTTCAATGGAGAAGATACAGGTCAATCTATGGCTTCTATGTGGAGAGTACTGCCTCCAATCTATGGACTATATTCAATATTCTTTCCTCGGTCACTTGGCAGCCCTTGAAGAATTATGTGATGTGGAGACAGGTTACAGATGAGATGAGCTTTTCCTCTGTCCTATATTTACAAATGAAGATAGGAAGTACAGAAGTTTCTGGCCATTAGTGAGGAGTTACGTTTTTTGAAGCTCAGTTACATGTGATTTGTTTTGCAGCTAACAAGACAGTATATTGAAAGAGTGAGTGCCTATGATCTGAATTGCAAAGGGAGTATGGAAGTCAATACTAAAGGTGGTCCTCAGTGTATACTTGAAGGCTTGGTGGAATATGGGAGCATGGTTGAAGTTAGTCTTTACCTTGAGGAACTCCAAAATGGCTAACTTAGGTCTAATGTGGCAGTTTTCATTGGGGATTGGTGTCTGCTACAATTTTACACAAAAGACTTGAAATTCAAGAATACGCAAACTATTAAACCAATATTTTTCAAAGGAGGAAGGTAACTTGATTCATTTTACACGTCCCCGTGTGTGTACACACAGACAGAATGATGCTTTCTAGTAAGGCTCTCAGCTCATGTCAGAATGGTCTAAAAAACCCTAAAAAATACATTTTTGCAAAAGTATCTTGTAAAGGGGCTTTGCTAGTAAGAGCAACTTTTCCAGCTTCTTATTCATTAATAAAAGTTATCTATATGTGAAAGCTGAATCTTTTTGTTAGTTAACAGTTGTCAAACACTGTCTAGCATGCTTAATGATATTTTCAAAATATAAAACAGTGCTAATTGGTGTCTAATCTGAAAGCAATTCTCATAGTTTAAGCCTTCTTTCACTCCTTTGTGGGAATACTTGTGTGCTTTTAAAGAGGAACTGATTGCCTTGTCTAGGGAGTGAATTATTTTATTCTTCTGTATTAACAATTCATGAATGATGTCAATAGCTGCAACATGATCTTCTTCTCCCTGTCCCACCAATAACGTCAGCTGTGTCCTGGAGGGTAAACTCATGCCACATCAATCAAAGGTCTTCACAGTCTGTAGCATAGACATGTGGAAGTTGGAGCTGTGCAAAAATGAATTAACTGTTACAAAGTTTCCCAGCATCATGCTGTTTATGTGATTTGTAAATTATATTCCTAGAAAGAAAAAGGAATATGGGTTTTCAAAGTGTGGGCAGAGATGGTGATAGCCCATTGGGGGCCCTATTTTTGGGGACCGTCCCTCAAACAACACATACTAAAAAAGCGAATAAAGGGCCCCATTGAGATGCATGGGACCCTAAGCAATTGCTTAGTCTGCTTACGCCTAGCGCTGGCTCTGAGTGGAGGTCATGACCAGGTGTCAGGAAGTCACCATAACTATGCCCTTTCCCTGTTGCCCATTGATAGGGATGTCCTAGCAAAGCCAGAAGGACATTATGGGAAATCAAGGAGTTCTTTATAGTATTGGAAAATTTGAAAACTACTGGATTAGAAACCTACAGAGCAGTTGAAGGGGGTCAAATTTTCAAACCAGACCATAAAGTTGCATACTCCATTTCTGTTCATGAGCAAAACCCTGCATTTGCATCCAGAAATGACATATGACATATAATTATATATACAAAACTGGGTAAACAAACATTAAAATGCCTGATTGAAAAAACAAAAACAAATGCAAGATTATATGCAGACAAAAACTGTATGCTCAAATTGGAAGGTGTAAATTTAAGCCTTGATATTAATCTGAAGTATGTACATGACTTCCTCCATTTTTGTCCTCTTTAACTTCAATGGGAGTGCTCACAGGAGCCAAGTTAACTTAAATGTTTGCAGAATCACAGCCCAAGAGGCTAGATTGAGACCACCTGCAAAAACTGTGGCATGATTCTCATCTGTTTTACACTAGAGTAATTACACTCACTTAGTGTATGGCATGGTGCATAATTGATAGATAGATACACGCACACACACACACGCACACACACATTGAGGGACTCTAGGCTTTCCTATGTACATAATAAGTCTGTTCAACAGACATTTTTCTCAGTTTCATGATTGCCTTTGGTATGGATGCTTGAATGGTTAGGCACAGTGGGGAAAATATTGTGATTTAGAAAAAATAATCTTTTTTATGCCTTTCATTAAAATAATATTTTTGATGACCGGAGCATCCATAATAAGGCTTTACAAACAAAAGGTAACTTTGGTTGCCAGACAAAAAGTGTGAAGAGGCAAATAAGTGAAGCTAGTTTGAACAAAAGCTGCTATGGCCTCTGATATGAAGCATTTGATCTCTCTGGGGAGGACGGAGATACAATCTATCTAAAACATGTTTTGTAAGATAGCAAGCCATATATCTGAAAATATAAAATCTGAGACGACTCCTCTTATAAATGAACTTGGGAGAAGAAGAAATGAAGACAGAGCAGTTATAAACAAAGGACAAAATGAAAGCAGTGGCAGAACTGCAGGGCACGTGAATAAAGAGGTAGGAGATCACCAAAAGGGAGCATGAGAATAAATATCAGTCAATGGGATGGGTTACCCAGGGTAAAGGGTAGACAGCCTCAAAAACTAAATCCAAATTTCTTGAACATCTTAGCTCCTAATGATGCAGAGCATGGTACTGTTTTTGCTTTTCTATTCATAGCACTTATAGCTGCTATTCATAATGTATATTATGATTTTACATTTAGGTTTTTTCTCTTGCTGCTCATATTGTCTTTTGTTGATTTCTATTACAATAATTAATAGAGAAGTTGTACAATAAGAACCAGGTCAGTTCAGGATGACTATCTAGAGTATGTGTCCTTAGGATCCTTTCCCCTATCATGATGATTAAAGTACATTCAGATGCATTCTGTACTCCATGAATATATTTCAATCATATTTTGATTAAATTCTTAATGTGTGCCTAAAGACCACAATGGAGATCAGCTCCCCCAGCCCCCTGCTATCTTAGGCACTGTACAAACATATAGTTAGATACAGTCCTTGCCTCTGAGATCATACAGTCGAAGTGGACAAGACAGGGGAAAGGGAGCTGAGAAACAGAGCTGCATAGGAATTAAGTGACTTGCCTAGATTAACATAGGAAGTCCATGGCAGAGCTGGGATCTGAAGTCAGATTGCTCAAGTCTCAGTCCAGTGCCTCTTCTGAAAGATATTCCACAGCACATGTTATACAAATTTTCCATGCTGACTCCCTTTACTCACAGTAATTTTTTGGCTTAGAGTCCACAAAACGTGTTCTGCATATGGGCAGCAGCAAGGTAAACTTCCCCACACTAACCCGTCAGTTGCTAGGGCTGACCTTCCTCTTAGGACAGGACCATTCTTTTTGTTTTCACGACTGCACACTGATTAACATCAGGTCCCTGTGGTCTTAGTGGCACACTGGTCTTATGTATTCTGGCATGACCTCCTCCTTTCTGGGGCACCCCTATCTGAAACCGTGTAGCAAAGTTCTGTAGCAGTTAATGGATTGAAAAAACATTTGAGAGTATGTAATTTTGGTGAAGTCTGTCTCAACTGTATTTTAAGTGGAGTATACAAGTTTAGCAGTTTTTCATATACTTGCCCTGTGAATAGATCAAATGGTAAGATATACACAAATGTTTGATTTACTTTGAAGGAATTAAATGCCACCTGGCATGTGTACTCAGCTTGAAAGGAACCCTTGCCACTTCACATTCCATATACACGGGTTGCAAAAAGCTCCCTTTGTCTACACATTCCTGGCATGGAAATGCCACAAAGGCAATCAAAAAAGAAAATTAAAGATTTTTTGTTTCAAGAAGGAGATTTCTGTGGCTAAATTCTGTTTTGGATTATCTGATTTCTGAATTGCAAGTGAACATGATTAAATCTAATGCAAATTACACATGCACATCCAGGGAAGTGTACACCCTAACTGTGCACGTATCTTTACTAAACTGTGCCCAAACATTATTAAGTATATTGTGGGGTAACACTGTTAGATTCTATTTTATACTTTTAGGGCAATCATATATTTGCAGTCTAAATTACTTATTTTAGTTTGAGGGAAAACAACAGAACAAGATACAACAAAGTAAAGTCTTCACAGGAGAGCACAGTGGTTTTCAAAGATGATAGGTTTTTTTTAGCCACCCAGCTCTCAGTAATTTCAAATCTCAGTGTGGGTGCATACATCACCTTTGGAACAGATTACATCTGAACTGAACACAAAATGGCAGCTGCCTCCAGCAGATAACACAGATCTAGATATTTAAAGTGCCTGTACACAGAAACAAAATCACATCAAGAAGCTCCATACACTGCAGCAGGGATTTGGGATAAGAAGTCTTTTCTAGCACTGACATATATGATTTTATGAAAAACAATGGTTAAGGGCTGTATTTTCACCTCAGTTTCTGTGTGGATCCCATTAACATTAATAGGAGTTCACTATGTGTACCAAAAAAGAATATACTGTAGTAGGTATTAGAGTGTGCTTCAGTTTTAATGGCAGATTTCTGCATGACCTGATGCACTAAAATAGTTAAGTCCTAGGTTGTTTCAAAATGCACATTCTCTTTAGCTGTCTTTGTTTGTGGTCTCTGTTTATATCTTCAGCCCTTATTGTCCTGGAACAGCTTTGAATAGTTATAAAAGAAAATGATTTGAATATGACTCAAAAGAGTAAATAAACCCTTACCCTGCAATTGTTCTAGGCATAGCGAAAGAGTAAACAATTATTTTGACAGGTAGACAGGAGACAGGTCAAAGTGGTCTGCTGAAAGTTTGCTTTCAACAGAGGTCAGCAATGTAAAGCTTTTTTTATTTCATGGTGACCCGACGCATTCACAGATACAGACTTCATTCCCAGAGAGAATGTTTGATTTCTCATAGGCAGTTGTTGGTTTGTCCATGTCTTTTCAATGGTGTTTTGTGTGTGTGTGTGTGTGTGTGTGTGTGTGTGTTAAAAACAAGTGTTTGTTTCTGAATCATGCTGAAAAATCATTGTGAAATCAATATGAAAATCATGATTAATTTAAATCCTTACCTGTCTTTGATGTGGCTTCAATTTGGACAATGAAACTAGGCAGGTCAGGTTCACTTTATATTTATAGTCAGTTTCACTTTCTGCTTCTCATTATTGCATTCACAGCTTCAAAAGTGCAGGTCTGCCATCCTGAAGCCTTCAGAAATCATGTCTCAGTCCCCACAAAACCACAAGATTGGTTTAAAAATAATAAGATTTTAAGTAACAAACTTTGGCTTCTTTTTATTTGTCTTCTGGTCTTTGAGCCTTTAGTGGGCACTTGAAAACCACAAGGGCTAGACGTTTACTTTTTTTAAAATGAAAACTGAGGTTCTCCTGCATTCACTTGATTCCAGCAGCTTTAAGCAGAACACCAAATCAAATATAATAAGAGTTGGCAATACTGAAACTGCAGGGGAATATTGGAATGTCGACAAAATAGTTTTCATTCAAAATATTCTGTCAGTGTTGTGTGGGATGAGCCAGTGTCCCGGAAAATGGGGAGTGTCCCCTGAGTCCTAGTCCCTGTACAAGGAATGGTGTTTTGTCCTGTTAGTACCCCTTCCTGGGCAGACTGGTTTACTTGAAAGAGCCACTGAGCAGCTGAGCCAGTGAAACTGACACAGAGAGAGAGAGAGCATGAGAATGAGTGTAGTGGATAGAGAGGAGACAAAACAGCAGCAGATAGAGAGGAGACAAAACAAAACAGAAGTAAAAATACAGAAAAACCCCAAGAGGGGAGCAAGAAATAAATGGAGAAACCAGAACAAGGGGATTATAGTTTTAAAAGGTGCTAGCTGGAGAGATGACAGTGTGAGCCTCCTGACACAGCACCTCACCCAGTACAAGGCTGCCCAGTGCCCACACAGGAGGGTTAGATACACACACACACAGAGCTGCCTCCATACATAGATTTTGAAGGACATTCTGACCCACTGAAATGAGCTACCTACAGCATTCAGGCTGTATTATTCTTTTTATCTATAGATTGTGGATGTATTACCTTCCCTGGCCTCCTTTTAAAAGGGGCCTGCGAGCAACTTGCTTTGAGGGAGAAGGCCCTTGTTAGTGCAATTCCATTGGAGAAGCTGGTAGGGAAGCACAAGGCACAGAAAGTTCCTTACAGTTAGTTACACAGTGATGTACAGATCACCTCAGTAATAACAAGGGAGAAATCAACTTGCTTTCTAAGGACCTGATCCAAAGCCAATTAAAGTCCATTGAAAAACTCCCCTTGACTTCAATTGGCTTTGGATCAGGCCCCACAGCCAAAGCAGCATCTAAATCCCCAGCATGATGTATAACACTCTCCTGGGAAGGAATGTATTGTCTGCAGAGAGCCTCCAATTATAAAGTTCATAGGAATGCAAGGATCCAGCAGATCCTTTAGTGTCTCACAGCACATAGTAGCTCTTCATTAGCAAACATTCTTCCCTTTGAAGATGAGGAAATACACAAAGGGCCAGATCCCCGGCTTGTGTAAATCATTGGAACTCCATTAAATTCAGTGTTTAAAATCCTCTTTTCTGGAACCACAATACATAGTACACCAAGTTCATTTCTCGTGTAATTCGGAACACTCTTTCTTGTAGTTCTTTATGAGACAGGGGGGTCCTCAGGTGGGATTTAAATGACTAGAGGGCTTTGCACACTAGTTTAGGTTAAGCAGAGCTTGTTCCAATTATATTTTTTCTTGCCTTGCTAGATGAGTTCAAGTAGCTCTCCTTAGATACACCATCATTAAACAGCCAATTACAAGTCCACCTTGGTAATTCATGGGTACAGTAAGAATTGCAGTTCTTGGCTCAGGATGACACTAATGCAGCAATGCAGGGAAATAAGGAAAGTCAGATCTCCTTCCCTTGCACTGTCTCCCGGCATGTCATCTCTAAGCAGAGTTTCAGAGTAGCAGCCGTGTTAGTCTGTATTCGCAAAAAGAAAAGGAGTACTTGTGGCACCTTAGAGACTAACAAATTTATTAGAGCATAAGCTTTCGTGAAATGCATCCGATGAAGTGAGCTGTAGCTCACGAAAGCTTATGCTCTAATAAATTTGTTAGTCTCTAAGGTGCCACAAGTACTCCTTTTCTTTCTAAGCAGAGTGTGTGTGTGGGTGTGAGGAGGGAATCTGTGTGGCCTCTACTCTCCCACTTCATGTGACCAACTAAGCAGGGAGGCGTAGAACCTTGACACCAGCCAGTGGAGCACCCGGGGACACTAATTACTTCTTTTCTGGAATTCACAGTTCCTTCCTGGGGCTCCTCATAGGCTGATGCATCTATATGCCACCTCATATGCATCTATATGCCACCTCCTCTTAGGGTGATGCATTTATATGCCACCTCAGATTCAGGGCATCAAGCAAAGACTAAGTCTAACGCTTACTGATGAGTGTTGAAAGCATAAAGAACAGACTCTTCCCTCACACTAGTTTTACACCAGCGTAAATCCATTGAGTTCACCTGTGTCAGTTCTGAATACAATGCTGTTGGTAAGAGGGGAATCAAGTCCGTGGAAAGATTCCATTTGGACATGTTCTCACTGGGTTGTCCAGAAACTGCTTTACTATAAAGGTAATTTGTGCGGGGATTTGTGCTGAAGGCAGAATCTTTGTGGTATGGGTTCAAGGCTTAACTCTTAGAAACTCCAACATGATGGACCACAAGCGCAATATGTACAAATGCAACGTAAGGCAACATAATACACTTCTCCACTGAATTCTAGAGGCGCTGACTGAGCAACACGTGTTTAACTTAAAGTACTAACTTAAATTCCATTGAGGTTAATGGGACTTTCTCAAGTGCTTCGTTGAATTGGGCCAGAGTGAGGTAGGGTGAGGCTCCCAACTCTCTCCAACCTCTCTCTAAGGACACTTACTCCCCCTCGTCCTCCCTGGCAATATCTTCAGCAGTGACTTCCCGAATCTCTCAAGCAGTGACTTCTGCGAAGATCAAGAGCCCAATACCCCGCCAGCCAACCCTCATGTTCCCAATGGCCTTACCTCCCTGACTGTACAGCACAAAGCTTCGGGATTCATGCCAGGAAATCACCCCCAGCAAATGCAGAGAAATAGTTGGGGGTGGTGGGTGGGGAGAGGGCGGGGGAAGGGAATATAAAGGTAGCTGTCAGAGTTATATCTGTTTAACACCTATGTTATGAAAAATGCCACTCATATTAAGCCCAGATTTACTCCACCCTGAAGCTCTATCACATCATTACTGTACCAGTGGATACGCTAACTCTTGTAGCTACCCAACAGGAGAGAAAAAAAATCCCTATATAATTACTTGCTCCCATCTTATCCATCTATCTATCTACCTAGGCATTTAGGCTGAGCTCACCACCATGATATCTGAGCAATTCCACGGCTAGTTTATATTGTGTCCCTCATTTTGGGTTTTTTCTCACATCTAGGCTGACTGAGAGATATGATCTTAGTGCCATTTCTTCAGTTTAGTCAACTTTCTAAGCATTTTCCAGCAGGTGGCACTAAAACACTGGGCCAGGGTACAAGCTGTATAGCTTACTTCTCAAATGTCATCCATTGATAAAAGCTCTACAGGGTCAGAGGGCTGGTAGATGGAAAAGAAGGTGTATTTGCAAACAAAGAATATTTCAGCCTTGAAAAAAAATGAACACTGTATAAGTTTAAATTACTAGCAGCATCTGTCTTGAACTTGCACTGCTAGTTGAGAGAAATTACATCCTTCTTACATACACGTAAGTGTGTGCATGCATATGCTGTGGGAAGGTCAGAGTATGTATATGTTTCCTGCAAAGAAACAATTCTTATGTCTGGGTTATGTACTATCATAATTAATCTGCAAGAAACTAGAATTAAAAATGTATTTATTATCCTCAGGGGTATATTCTCCTCTTGATGCATGGGGATTTGTGTGCACACTGTAAGTCCTATTAGTGTTAATGGGAATTATGTGTGTAAATCCCCAAATCCCAGTGCACAAAGATGAGAGTGTCCCCTCCAGGGTCTGAAATATGTATTTGAATTAAACTTGGCTGTTGGGAAACTCATCATGTTGCTGCTGTTATTATAAATTTATACTTACTAGGACTAAGTTTCACCTGAAACAACAGAGCCTGAAGTGCTATTTGTTCCAGCAAATTATTTTGTTAGATGTGATAATCAGTTCACAGCAGGACTGTAAGTGGCTACTCAGATTGTTGACAATTCTGGGTCCTGGCCAGCTCAAAATAGCCTCTGAAGCTGTTCCAAAGGTCACAGAGGATACTCCCAAATCTAGCTCCTAAGGGACGGTAACCAGGGGTAACAATCAAATAATGCTAGCTCCAGTTTTCTGCATCTGCTCCCACTGCCTTTTCCTGAGGAGTGGAGTTACAGATCTGCCCACCTCACTCACTACTTATTACAGTCAGGCACATGGGAAGTATATCTGTGGCTGAGCCCCCTGATATTTTACTGTGGAAAGTGGGAGACGAGTGAGCATGTCAGGGAAAGGGTTTAAGGGGACTGGAGGCCCTAAACAGGCTTTTTTTGGCTGGCAGCTCTATTGGAGTTTAGTTAGGGTCACAACAATAGGACCATGTGGCCCAAGGATTCTTTCACCTTCCCCCACAAACAAACATCAGCTTTGATATTGGTTCAAAGAAGGTCCTGCTCTTCTGCTTACCTTCCAACTCCAATTCAGAGTTAGTGGCAGAGTTGGGCTGTGCCGTAAGATTCATGCAAGCTACTAACTAGGCCGCAGTACTCTTTCAGACTTCACACCCTGGATTGTGGAGAAGAAACAGGATCATGAGAACAGTTACAAAATTATGGGAGGCAGGAAATTCATGGACTATCTTCTCTGCCCTCCTTCCTTACCGGTTCCCTTGGTTAGCTTACCACAGAGCAACCACGTATAACCCTGTAGCTTGCACAGCCCAGATGTTTGGCTGAAACCCTTTGCATCTAACACATCATTTAGATAACATTAAATAACTACATTTAAATAACATTAACAGATACAATAAAATAATAATTCATAAAAAAGAAATTAATTAATTGAACGTTTTAGATTCAAACAATTATTTTATATCCCTGCCTTCTATTGTGAGCCAGTGAGTGAATATAACAAAAGTTCTGTTAAACCTTGAAATGGAATAGAAGTAATTTCATTCCTCATTAAAAACACAGTGAATAGCTGCAGCAGCATCACTGTGTTCTTTGTAATGACTTGTTTCACTGATGGATCAAATAGGCTGTTGACAACGGTTGAATGCAACTGACAAGCTCTTCTAATAAGATAAAAAATTCTACATTTTATTGATTACAAAGCAGCAGTGCTAAAATTGTGTTTTTGTCCCTTTACATTTTTTATTGACTACAAAATAAAGGCCCTTTGCCTTTGAAATTGAACCTTGCCAGGGTATTACAATGAATTATAATCCTAACCTATTTGTGCTTTCTCAAAGGCTTAAAACATTTGCCTTCATGGCAAGCGTGTTGTAAAATGCCTGCATTTGCATAGATATTTTATAGGGCCTTCTATCCCACAATTGTAGAGGATTTAAAATCAGGGGCCAAGTGAACTTAGAATCTTGGGATATTAAAAGCTATGCTATATATTGGCAGAAATTATTTAAAGAGTCTCTTTGATTTGTGTTATGGAAGACGTCAGACTTCTGGTCCCTTCTGCTTTAAAAATCTATCAATCTATGTTCCTGAACTGCTTGCGTGCTGAGGTCAGAGTCTCATAACACCGCATGTTAACAACAACAACATTACACTGTGTCTTTTACCCATAAAGCTTCAATGGTGCTTAAATATTGAATTCTCTGATACTATTTAAAACTTTTCACTTTCAACCTCAACCCAACACTAATTCAGGAGAAAGCAAGGGAGGAATCATGTGAGCATGTGCACACACACACTTTCTGCCCACTGCTGTGTGAGCAGGCAGATCTGGGAAGGACTGTTTTTTTTTTTTATACAGGCCTCCAACTGCTTTAAAATGGTCTTCTTACAAAAATCAGCCAACAACTCTTTGCTAAGGGCAAGGGGCTGTAGCCAGGTATCCTAGCCACAGAGCAAACTATCTGTCATTGATCTTCTGTCACCTGTATTGAGACCTGCTTCCAGATCAGCACACCTTGTTAGCTGGAGCATGAATTTTGCTGATTGGAAATTGGATTTAAAATTCCGAGAATGCTGTTTGCCACTAGTTGTGGGAAATTAGTGTTAGCTAAGCTAAATCCCGTGGTTAGGCATTTAAACAAGTGACATGATTCCAAAGTTGGTATCTGCAGGTGCTCAGTCCTCTTCAGTGTCAGGTGACTCCTTTCAGTGCCGAAGGGCAGGTCTACACTACAGCCGGAATCGACGCTCTGAGATCGATCCACTGGTGGTTGTTTTAGCGGGTCTCGTGAAGACCTGACAAAGCGACAGCAGATCGCTCTCCAGTCAACCCTGAACTCTACCCCCTACAAGAGTTTCTCCCATCGACCCCCCCGAAGTGTAGACCCCACAGTAATTAGACCTCAGTTGCTTAGCGTAGGTCGACTTACCGCGGTAGTGTAGACATAGCCTTGGTATAGATGGAGGTGACTCAGGAGCTTGAGAATATTGGCCTAGGTACACGGTATTGTCATAAACAGCCACTCAGCCTGAGAGGTGGTTGGTGGAGAAAAGCTTGCTTTGCTGCTGCTCATTCGCTCTTTGCCCAATGGATAAACAGAGCCCTTGAGTTTCCTGCTTTGTCAGTCTAGCACTTTCCGTTGAAGGGAAAAGAAAAATGTACCTTGCCTCTCTGAAATAGTGCATCTCTTTCTTGTGTGGCAGCAAAACAAATAGGAGCTGAAAGTAAACACTTTCTACTGGCAGACCTGTCCCCTCTTTCTGGGGATGGAGTTGCATTTCCCTTTAGCCAGCAGCAAGGAAAAAAGCTCTGCCAGTGAAATTAGTTATTTAAAAGTGTTTACACTTTAACTATTTGCTTTATCCCACTACACACAAAATGCAATAGTGGATTAAATGACCGTTTTCTTCTGGCTGTCTTTAGTGCTGGGTTAACAGAAAATAGATTTTGCTCTTTATCCACACAACAGCTACAGTAATGACAGCAGCAGTGCATGCTTCCCCATACTGTCCTCCTGGGGTGCACCCTGATCCTGATCGGGAAGGGCCACCACCAGAGGTGACAGGGCAAGGCAGCACTACACCATTCACTTAGGACACATACTGCCAGGTACATCTAGTGGAGAACACATCTGAGAATCTCGGATCATACATCTGGTATAAATTAGTGTAGCTCCTCTGCAGCCAAAGAAAGGAGCTACACCGTTTGATTCCAGATGAGAATCAGGCTCCCAGTATGTAGATTTCAGGCTCTAAGCCCTGCAAATATTGAACAACATTGTTCAATACATTGAGTAAATTTTGTTTTACTAATTATCTGATTCTTTTGCAGAGTCATCAGGCTAGATTCTGCTTTCATGGACACTGGAGTAACTCAAGAGTAACTCCATCAATCCACTGAAAGTGAGACTCAAATCAAACTTATTGAAGCAGACATGTTGGAGAGGTTAAAAACTTGGATTGAAAAAAGGGATAACTTTTTTTGTGAAAAGTTTTGTGAAAAATGTTTCCATTTTTCAACTGGCTTTAACATTTCCATTTGGAATCCTATTCTTCTGGATCAGCGGTTAATAAGGGCTTTTGATATGTTATTATTTATATAGTACATAAAATGTGCAAGGCATGTAACAAAACCTGCATGAAGACTGGGCCCTGCCCTGAAGACCTTACAATTAGTAGATGGGGGAAAAGATGTAACATACACTTCAAAGGGCATGTCCACACTTTGAGCTGGGGCTGCAATTCCTAGCTTGAGGAGACATACTTGCACCAGTTCTTGTTGAGCCAGTACTCCAAAATAGAATGCAGGATGGATTGGTCACCCCAAGTAGTCCCCGTCTGAGACCCTAGGCATGTACTGCCTCTTGTGCTCATACAACTGCACTCTAATTTTAGCGCCCTACCTCCATGAGAGCTAGATTGAGCACAGCTCTTTGAATTGCACCCCCAGCTTGAAGTGTAAATATACCCAAAGTGACATAAGGAAAGTTAAGCTCCAATCTGGTTGGTTCTGCATTAGTTTGTTTTTAAAATGCATCCATTCTCTGCAGCTCCATCCTCTCCCCATCTGCCCCAGTGCCCTGACCTTGTTCCTCCGCATTTCGAATAAACTTTCCCTCTCCCTTTCCTTTCTGACCAGCGGTTCCTCACTGCTGGCTGTAACTTGATGATAAAGATACTCATATCCTCAGCCATCTGGAACTAAGATCAGAAGACACTGGGGGTGATGTTAGAGAATTAACTGATTGGTGTAAAACAAAAGAAAAAATGTTGCCAGGAAGCTAAGAACTTTTGAAACCATTTAAACAAATAAGTGGCAAAGGAGCAGGTTTGTCACAAGAATACATTTTGCGAGATGCAAGCCAAAACATGTAGGACAGAGAGCAATCAGACGGAGCCTTCTGAAACCAATGTTTGTTGGAAGAATACATCTGTGTAAGGAATAAAAGTTCCTGTCTTTCAAAGAGTAAGATAAAATAGGCCAAATTCTGCTGATAGGTCCACCCTTTGCAAATTCACGCCAAAATCTTTAGCTTGCTCCAATTTGAAACACATGCAAGGACACAAGGAGGCATCCCTGAATACTCTCTTTTTGGTCTTACTTTTACAAGCATAAAGCTGGTAAAAAAAATTGTATATAAAAATAATTATGCATTTACCGGTTTCTATGCAGTGCCTCATTTTATTTAGTTACAACTGCCTGGAATTTCCACTTTTCCATCAGCACAAATAGAGTTAATATGTTCCTCCTTTAGTAGCCTCCAGAGACTTTACTCACTGTGGCTCCAGATGGATTTCAGAATTTTCTAAAATTTTGCTGCCCTGATAAATGACAGATGTGGGAGCTATAATTTGGTGTTTAGGCCCACTAAAGTAAAGTGACAGGCTTACACACAGTTAATGGGTCTGATTCTGCTCTCCCACTGAGGGCTGGGTACTTCAAGATGCTGAGTATCTCCTGAAGACATTGGGAGTGCAGGTCACTCAACAATTCATAGGCGATGCTCAGTAGCTTGCAGAATTGGGCCCTTATATGAGTTTTAATCAGTGTAAATCCTTTTATTTCAGTGGAATTGCCTCTGATTTACTGTATACTAATGTAAGTAAAAACAGAATCAAACTCAGTGTTCTTGACCTTAACTGCTCCCTCTCACTGGTCTGGAAGTTGCAGTTTCAGTTGAGAGTGGACTGATTTTCTCTCTCTCTCTCTCTCTCTCTCTCTCTCTGATACAACACATTCTGGAAGCAGAGTCAAAGTATGTTTCAGATTTACAGTCCCTTTAGCTCTTCTTTCTATAGGAAGGTGGAAATCTGAAATGTGACCAGTGTCAGGGAAAGGATGTTTACTTTGGCCATCATCCAGTAGTACTGTAGTAACTGACAGGTAAAGCATCAGAGGTCAGCTTGCTGGATTGGCACGACAAGGGCTGGAGAAGACATTGTTATGAGCTGGGTTAAACTTTGTTATGGGATGAGTTAAAACCTCACTGAAATTGTTGTGTGAGTGTGCCCTTCACTTAAGATAGTTGTGAGAAAGTTAAAGGGCCACACCTAAAATAATAGAACTGGCCCAGGAATTTTGGATCATGTGGGCAGAGGGGCTTTTTGCTGAGTATTATTTTGTGCATGTGTCTGTGAGGGAAGGGAGAACATACAGAAACTGAGGACAGACACAAACAGTGAGAGAGTCATAGGGAAAAAGCAAGAAAGCCAAGCTGTAGCCTGTGAGCATGGTTTATGACCTTGGAAAAAAGCTAGAGAGACAGCTGTTTGGGGTCGGCATTGGCTAAAGAGGCTTCAGTTTGTAAGCTAAAAAACTGCTCCTTTTGGTCTTGGTTCTTCCTGCAATTGAAGAAGCAGGACATAGTACATTCCTTTTAAATAAACAAGATTGAATAAAAAAATAATAATACCAGACTCCATCATTTTCAGTTTCCACATGGAACATCCCTAGGACCCTGAATTCTGACTAGCGGATTGGGTCAAAAAAGGAAACAATAATATTGCTTTGTTGTCACTGCATAAAACTCTTCATAAAATCATGGAATATCAGGGTTGGAAGGGACCTCAGGAGGTCATCGAGTCCTACCCCCTGCTCAAAGCAGGACCGATCCCCAACTAAATCATCCCAGCCAGGGCTTTGTCAAGCCTGACCTTAAAAACCTCAAAAGAAGAAGATTCCACCACTTCCCTAGGTAACGCATTCCAGTGCTTCACCATCCTCCTAGTGAAAAAGTTTTTCCTAATATCCAACCTAAACCTCCTCCATTGCAACTTGAGACCATTACTCCTTGTTCTGTCATCTGCTATCACTGAGAACAGTCTAGATCCATCCTCTTTGGAACCCCCTTTCAGGTAGTTGAAAGCAACTATCAAATCCCCCTCATTCTTCTCTTCTGCAGGCTAAACAATCCCTCAGCCTCTCCTCATAGCTCATGTGTTCCAGTCCCCTAATAATTTTTGTTGCCCTCCGCTGGATGCTTTTCAATTTTTCCACATCCTTCGCCAGGTGCTGTTCACCTGTCATGTCAGTACAGAAAACACAGAACAACAGTCACTTGTAACACTTCCAATAAGTATTGCTTGAACTATGAGGGGGAGAAAGGAGTCTAAAATGTGCAATATGCACTCATTCCCGAATGGCTTAGAATGTGATTTAATTACAGGCATCACTTTGCAGTGGCTTGTGTATACAGTTTACAGAGTCTAGATCATTGGCCAACCAGAGATCTTACTAATTCAGAGAACACTGGCCTCTTGAAAGGCCAATTCACTTTTTAAAAGTCTTTAGGTTGGTTTTGACAGATTTTCACATTATTCACAAAGAGAAAGTACAGAGTGTACTTCAGTTCATCCTTCTCTTTGCACATTATACCATATCGTGGTCACCTCTTTTGAACAATTAGGATATATAGAGGTAATTTGAAAACTAGATAAGGTTAGTGTAAATTTTACAGTCCCTAGTGTAGCATTAATTACAGTCCATTGGTGTCCCAACACACTAACACATTTCTCCCTTGTGAAGTGTTATACCACATCTGTTGGCTAAACACCTTCACAGAAAGGCTGAGAGGCATTAGCATTAATGGCATAAGAAGGGGTATATTACAATATGGTGCAGGTCAAATGATCAGTTACTGGGATAATTTCAGTATAGGCAAAATTTCCGGTGGCAGAACAAACTTTTTGGGTATACGTTTGATTATTTACTAGTGAGGCTACTGATGGGTCAAGATCTAGAAAAATATTATTTTCCCATCCCCACCCTAAGTTTGTGAAGAAGGAGAGGCTGAGGAATATTAAAAGTTTTATCTTCAGGTAGTTTTGGCTAGCTTCCGTAAGCTATTTTTTAAGATTTCGTAGTCTTAATTCACTTAGCTGTCCGGCAATGAGGCAGCAAGGGAGGGGTACTAGCACAATCACCTTGCTTGGTTGGAGACTTTATTATGTCCTCAGGTGGAGAGGTTGTTTTCTTCAGATGGAGAGGTTGTGCCTTTAAAGGCACAGTGGGTCTGTCAGCAGACAAAGGAGAGGTTATCGGCTTTTCACCTTGTCCTTCACTCCTGCTATCCAGAAAGAGCAACAACACCAGAAGGAAAGATAGAATGATCATCAGTCGGAGAGCCATTACAGTGAGAAACATGGGCAGGTAGTCAATTCTTGGCACTTCATAGCGATGTTGATAATTAACAGGACTTGATAAGGGTTTTTCAGCATCGGGCTAGGGCGCCTTCTTGCTGATGGACCTCTATGTCGATCCAGTCTCCTGGTTTCAGCGAGTGGCAGGGCTGCTGTATATAAAAAGACCTAACACATTTTGTTAATGCCTGACAATAATTAAGCATTGTGTTATTCATTAAATGACTGTCCATCTGAGCCAGGACTAGTAGGAGCTCAGCCAGTAGTCGCATCGGGTGCCCTATTAGAATTTCATGAGGGCTGAGTCCAGTCTTTCAATTGGGAGTGGCCCTCATATTTATTAATGCTAATGGGAGGGCATTTGGCCACTTTACATTTGTTTTAGCACAGATCTTGGACAGTTTATTTTTTAAAATCCCATTTTGACGTTTTACTGTCCTGGCAGACTGAAGGTGGTGGGGGCAGTGGAGATTGTGTTGGATCTGTAAAGCTGCATATAACTTGTTATAATTTGTCCAATAACATTAGGTCCACTATCACTGTTGCTACTCACAGGTATGCCAAATCGTGGTACAAAATCCTTAAACAAAGTTTTGCAACAGTTTTGGCATTTGCCTTTTTACAGGGAAAGGCCTCAACCCAGTTGGAAAATACATTAACTAAAGCTAACACACTTATAATTACAACATTTAGACATTTAAATAAAATCAATCTGAATATTTACAAAAGGTCCCCAGGAAGGGGGATGTGCTGCCTGCCTAACCTTGACAGCTTTACCAACACTATATTGCTGGAAGATTACACACTATTGGCAGTATTGCTTAAAATATTCCTTTCTTTACAAATATCCTTGCTGATTGCAGGCAAAACTGAGAAATTACTTCCCATATTTTCCTGTATTTGTTTTATAGGCAGGTCAGGTTTCAATGGCTTCTATCTTTATTCTTTAGGTGATTTGCATTAACACAGGCATTCTTGGCTTGCTTTTGGATTTAAAGTTATCAGCCGCTTAGAGACTTTGTCTCAAAAGGACACAATTAACTTCTAACTTTTAACTTTTGCTTTTAAACACACATTGATTTGAAAAGAAAAACACAACCCATGTTGGCTCCCCTTTGGCAAAGTGACTGTTGATTACACAGAACCACCTTAAGACTTAGTGTGGGGCACTGACTACAGCTTTTATCTGCTATTTGTTACCAAAACAGATTTAAAATCTTTTTCCATTTTCCTGGCTTTGACTGTCCTGCTGCAGCCACAACTTTGGTCTTTATTTAAAATCATTTTAAATCTTGTAAAGCATTAAGTCACCTTAAGGATTAAATGCTAAATACCAAAATTAAACAACACTAGTTTCTTTTGTTTGGCAAAAGAATTTTTTTGGTTTTACAATTTTTAAAACAACACCAATTCATCTTAAACTTATAAAACAAAGATTGTGCACACCAGCAGTGGTTTGGTTTTTTTTAGCAAATTTGACTAACTTGTTCATAGTTAAATGATTTCACTTAAATAACCTTTTGCCTGGATTATTTACAGAAATTTTTCCAGAGAAATGTGCCCTTTCTCCAAAGGAATGGCTGCAAAGAAACCAAGAATTTTTTTTCATAACACCTTCTTTTAACATTTGTACAAAGTTCTACTGATTAATTTACTCCAGTGACTACAGAGTTAACCTCTCACTTTCTTTTTTTAACTTTTTTTTACTGTGGTTGCCTGCTTGTCTGGGCCCAATCCTTTTTTCTTTTTTTTTTCTTTTCTTGTTGCATTATTTCTTTCCATGGGCACAGGCATTTTAGCAAGGACAGTGGGATTTTTGACTAACCCCCCCTTTTATTTATTTATACACACCTATTCACATACACACACATTTAGTCCTCATATCTAGATGCATTTTATTTAACAATAACCTTAATTCTTTATGTCCGGACTTAATACAACCTTTCCCTTATTTGAGGTGGTAACAACCCCTCAGCACCAGTGCTTTGCAGGAAAGGATAGTAGAAGGGCTAGGGACAACGGGAAAGGTAGGAAGAACAGCAGCATTAACCGCATGGTAAAAGGGGAGTTACACTCACTGGCCGTAGGATTAATGACTCCTTGCTGAATGTAGGAGGTAAGAATAGGTTGGATTTCCCTTTGGCCTGTTTTGATAGAGGGTACTGCTGCATCTTGGGAAGGGGTCTTGCTGGGTTTAGGCGAATCATAACGGGTTAGGCAGATCCAATGCACCCAACCTGGTTGGTATGATCGGCTCACAAGGCTTACAAGGAGGGAGAGATCTTAGCCAGCAGTTCCTGTTGCAAGGAGGAAGGGCTGGGGTTGATCTTCTCCTGTAAACTGCCAGGACCTCATTGTGAGCAGGATCAGGTACGTCCAGATACACACCATTTGGGGTACAGCAGATTATACAATTTAATTTACAGAGCAAGTCTTTTCTGAAAAGGTTAGCAGGTGAACAAGGGCTTAGGAGGTCAAACAAGGACATGACGGTCAAACAAAGGACCGATAGAAACAGAAAGAGGTGAAGAGACGGGGTGGGGAATAAGAGTATTGCCAACACCTACCACTTTTGGATCGACCAGGGCAATAGGGACATTTACTGTATCCAATGGCCCATTTGCTTGCAATAGTAACACGCACCATCACTGAGTCCCTAGGGGTGGTGGATGGTGGGGACCTTGGTTTGGCCTTCCCCTTCTCCCCCCTGCAATGGGCGGCTATTACGGGGTCCCTGTATGTTCTGGAGCTGGAAGGTCATTAACATAGTTTTAATGTGGCAGTGAGAGTATTTGGATTTTATTCAAATTCTTATTTTTACTTTGTTTACAAGTGCTAATTTTTGCTCCAGTCAGCTTTCTTTAGGCAGACTGTGAGAATTTTATTGAACAGCTTCTTCCTGATTTTATTTAACTTTTCTTGGTCATGGCCTGGATTTTGCTTGGGCCACTGAGCTTCTTCACAAAGGTGACTCAGTGTTTCCCTAGGCATGACCCCTCGTAGAAGCTGGTTTAAATCTGCCCATGTAGGGTTATAACAGTTTATAACAATTTGCAATTCCTTTTTGAATTTAACAGGGTCCTCTCTTATTTTTGGAACATTTTTAAGTAAATTATACAATTTTATAGGAGACCAAGGTGCATGTGCAGATATCGAGGTCTCATGACCCGAAGCACCAATGCCCGGGAATTGGTGCAAGGGGAACATTTCCTCAGTACGGGGAGACACTGTCTGAGGGGTGAACATAAGGGGCTTCTGTTGCTTAATATTTCTTGCCGGCTTAGTTGGATTTAAATTCTTTGCCAATTTTCTTTTTATCTCTTTTAATTGTGTTGTAAGTTTCTCCTGGGAATCCTTGAGACTCCTTATTGAGATTCACAGTGCCGTTTTTTTTCCCTTTTGTTTCTTCATGTCAATAGAAATATGCTTTACACTGACATTGGTCAGAAGCGCACATCTGAGGTGTACAATCTTGTCAAGGTCGAAACTTTCCTTCTAAGGGAAACCATAACTTTAAATTATCCCTATCCCAGGTATACCGATTTTAATTTTTCCAGAAACTTTCAAGTGAACTAGTGTGTGCCTTTTGGCAGGTCGGTGAGTCTTCTTGACTCAGGGGCCCCCATTTTTTACCTGGCGAGGTGGGAATCCCCTTGGACCCTCCAGCCCCCAGTACCCAGCTCAATTCACTCATCACACTCACATAGGGGAGGTGTAGTTTAGGGCCTCCACAACTGTCTTACAGCCCCCTTCAGCAAAGAGCATTGGCTGGTGCTGGATACTCTGTCGCTTCAGGCTAGGTGATCAGACCAGTCAGTGGCTTGTCAAACCACCTTCAGGCAGGAACCAGAGACAGAGGAAGAAAGAGGGTATGGAAACAGACTGCCCAAGGATAGAAGGGATGGGATCACACACTCCTAGACCCAGACAGGCTCCTCACTGGTCATGAGCCCATGGTTTTGCAGGGCACTCTGGGCATCTTCCTGTGACTCACACTCACACCAGTCTACTGACTTTCACTTTCACACTGGCACATGGAACCAGGTCTATTCATGACCTGCCCAGGTCTATCCACGACTTGACTCAGTGGCCTTTCCTGGGGAAACCAAACCTGGATGGGACTCTAATCCACCCCAAGGGCATCAGGCATATCTGGCAGCAAAAGTCCAGATAGAGCTTACAGCTTACCCAAGCCCAGAGCCTATGGGCGGTCCTCCACCAGAAACCGAATATAGGATTTCAAAAGGTCTCTTACCTTTTCAGATGGGCCTGGGGTCTGGTGGGGAACAGCTCGTGGTCCTCCGCCTCTCAGGGGTCACTGTCCATCTGAGTCACGGCACCAAGATTGCAGTGGAAAATTAACCACTCGTGTTTGGATTAGAACAAGCCTGAGGCTCCTTTATTCAAGCATGCACATACAGGGAGAGTCAGCCGGAGCTGCTCTGGTGTAAACAGAAATACAGGAGCTTATATAGCTGAAAACCACAATTTGTTAAGCCCACTTCCTTCAATAGCATTTTTCTTATTTGGCATATAGTGCAAGCTTCAACAGTAGCTTTGCCTTACTTGGAGTTTAGCAAAACAAGCTTTACCTGTTAGTGACAGGTGTTTCCTTTGTGGTTAATAGTCTTTTTTAACTTCTAGCGGTTATGGTTATATTTCTTCAGCTGTGCTGTTGCAATTGCCCCTCAATGGAATTTTCCTCACTCTCTTTTTATGCTTCATATACACAGTTAGTTTGACCAAAGTTTTAGGCCTACTTGGATCTACTTTGTTTTTTTTCCACAGGAGTCAAAGTTAGACTTCTTGGTTCTTCAAAGCCCTAGATTTCATGTTGTGATGGGTTGGATCACAGAAACCCCCTTGGGGCTGCCAACTGATGTGCCAAGACTACTTCTGCCCCTGCTTTCCTGCTCTGGCAGCTTGGGACTTCAGTGCCGTACCTGGTTTGAGCCAGACTTGCTAGCCTGCTGCAAACCGAGACCCAGGTCTGAACCACGTCCCCTAACAACTGTAGGCTTAAACTGAAAGCAGCTTAAAAAGTCTTTAACACTCAGATGTTCAACTCCCAATGGGGTTCAACTCCCAATGGGGTCCAAACCCCCAATAAATCTGTTTTATCCTGTATAAACCTTATACAGGGTAAACTCATAAATTGTTCATCCTCTATAACACTGACAGAGAGATATGCACAGCTGTTTGCCCCACCCACCAGGTATTAATACATGTGCTGGGTTAATTAATAAGTAAAGTGATTTTCTTAAATACAGAAAGTAGGATGTAAGTGGTTCCAAGTAGTAACAGACAGAACAAAGTGAATTACAAACAAAATAAAATAGAACATGCAAGTCTATGTCTAATACAGTAAGAAAACTGAATACAGATAAAAACCTCACCCTCAGAGGAATTCCAGTAATCTATCTTTTACAGACTAGTCCCCTTCTAGTCTGGGTCCAGCAATCACTCAGACCCCCTGTAGTTACTGTCCTTTGTTCCAGTTTCTTTCAGGTATCCTTGGGGATGGAGAGGCTATCTCCTTAGCCAGCTGAAGACAAAATGGAAGGCTCTCCCACGGGCTTAAATTGACTTTCTCTTGTGGGTGGAGACCCCTTCCTCTCTCCTATGCAAAGTCCAGCTCCAAGATGGAGTTTTGGAGTCACCTGGTCAAGTCACATGTCCATGCATGACTCAGTTTTTACAGGCAGCAGCCATTGTTTGCATGCTACCTTGAACATCCTCATGTAGACTTCTTATGTGGATTGGAGCCTTCCTAGATCCATTGTGCATTAAGTGCTTCTTGTCTGGGCACTTAATTTGCACATTCTTTTCCCAAGAAACTGACCAAATGCTTTACTAAGGCTACTTAAAAATCAAGCAAGTACACAGCCAATATTCATAATTTCAAATACAAAAATGATACATACATACAAATAGGATGAATAGATACAGTAGATCATAACCTTTGCAGAGATATATTACATGACATATGTAGCATAAAACATATTCCAGTATGTCATATATATATTCATAAGCATATTTCCATAAAGTCTTATGGGGTGCACCATCACACATGGCTAGAGAGAAGTTGCCCTTATGCAAAATGCGTAACTAGCCTAGGCAGCAAATGTACTTTGAATGTCTGTCACTGACATGAGAGGCAGCATTTAAACCACAGTGAATCAGGCACACCCTTCACAGGGAGGATTTCCCCAGAGGGAACAGAGCAAGTTTCTATAATTAAAAATGTGATTTTTAAAATTTTTTTTAAACAAATACTAAATGAAATATTACTAACAAATTAATGAACTAACTACTTAATTAAAGAGAACCTCTGTAATTTCTGTGGTAGACAAGAAGTGGACACGCTAGCTCTGTCTTGGGCCGAAGCAGTTGAGGAGCTGCCTGGGTGGTTTGCCCAGGCAGCCTGATATAGCCTTGGTGCAGGGCACGAGGACACGAATGGCACACACACAGGCTGAACGGACACTGCTAATGAAAATCTCCTTTTTAGGGCACACATGCCCCTAGAATGGAGGACCCGTTGGCATGCTACTTGAAGAATAACATTTTCTCTACAAGTGTCCCAGCCATCCCCATTTCCATCTCTTCCCACGAAGCAGCATCCAGCAACTCTCCAGCAACTGAAATGAAATGTTGGTTCCTCAAACTATGAGCCTATGGCCGCCACCCTTTGCTTTGCAGAATTTGATTGGAGCCTGGAAAGAAACTGTGGGCCCTAGGTGAGAAAAGGGTTATGAAAGCTGCTTTGGATCCCTCCTTTGAAATTTCAGGGATGAGCAAAATGAGTAGGGTTTTCTTATGCTTCTGAACACTGTGGGTCAAATCCTGAAGCCAATAGAAGTTATCCTGCAAAACTTCAGGAATGACAGAGCACAACAAAATGTGAGAAGGAAGGCTGTGGTCTGTTACAGCATGCACCATAGCTTCAGTGAAGGGCAAAGCATGCTGCACTAACCCTAGCTTTTCACTGCCTCCGTAGCACCAACAGCTAAAAAGCAGATGTATATAACTTGCCTTTTACTTTAGTACTAGGCATGTCAAATGTGCTGCAGATGCTGCTAATTTCTTTTAGCTCCTAACTCCTTGGTGACGGGAACCATGACCTGTGAAAGAGTAACAGTGGCTGCATTATTTCTAGATCATTCTTGGGCATGATATTTTTGGAGAATTTGCTAATCCGTCATGGAACAAATTTACAGATTATGTGTTGGAACCTGATCTTTCACCACTAATATAAATGAGCTGATGCTAAACTACAGAGGTTAAGATGAACATTTAGAAGTGTGTCAAGGGGGAAAGTAGTATTAGAGGGAAAGTATGTGCATTAATTAACAAACAAAGGAAGGGATGAAATTAATGATGGCTAAAAAGTAGCTGAGATACCAAACTTTAAAAAAACTCTTACAGAACACCCCCAACTCTATATAATTAGTAAATAAGGAATAACTAATGAAAAATCACTACTGATAATGAGCAGATAAGGGAATACTGTATTTGGAGATCATGAATATACGCAGATCCATTAGTACAGATAATAAGCATCCTGATCATGCAAATACTTATACATGTGCTTAACTTTATGCACATGAGTAACTCCATTTAAGTTAATGGGACTACTCATGCATAAAGCTGAGCAAATGCATAAGTGTTTGCAGGACTGGGATTTAGGTGCTAAAGGAGAGTAAACAAATTGTATCACTGATAATTATTTTTGAAACTCATGGGGAGTCAAGGAGGGACCAGAAATCTTGACACTGTAGAAGCAATATTCCAAAAAAGGGAGAGAAGTTGATTCAGGACACTACTGCCTTTAAGTCAAACTTCTAGTCCCAGAAAAATAATGGAGCAAATATGGGGGTGAGGGGGATCACTATCTAGAGTATAATTGAATGATGGATAAGAGCAACATGGATCTATAATGAACACATTTTGGCAGACAAGTCTTATTCACAAATTGTTCAGATTGGCTTGGGTTTATGTGCACTGAAGGGGTTATACAAATACTTATGATACATACAAAGGATTAAGTCAGAAGGAGATTTCTAGGGTGTTTCTGTAAGGATTGGTGAGAGTAAACATCACCTCAATGAAATTCACAGATGGTACTTAAGTTTGTGAGTCTCCACCATACCCTCCGAAATATTAAAGAGTCTCCACTGTAATCTCCGAAATACTAAAGAATAAGTACAATAGGAGATAAGAATACTTACCTACTGGAGGAGAAGAAGATACAGCAGACAGTTGCAAAATGGCTGTTTTAGGGCATCAGTTGCTTGTATTTGTCACATTTAAAGGGCCTGTAGCCCAGTAGCTCCTTGAAAGGTATTCTGGGGAAAAGGTCCTAGAAAAGTGCAACCACACACTGGGAGATTTGGTAATCTCCAGGCATTCACAGATGAATCTGTGTAATAGTCTTTGGACCTGACCCAAAGCCCATTGTAGGCAATGGAAAGACTCCCACAGACATTGGAGGCTTTTGGATGAGACTCTGTGTCACACATTCCTACTGCCTGCTAAAATTGTGTCTGACTGTGAGTCTCACAAAACATTTACAGCTATTAAAAACTACTAACAGTAGCAACCAAGGAACAGCTTGCTTCAATCGCTTTAAAGAGATAGGATTGTGTTTCACAAGGAAATGATGTGTAAAGCTTTACAATGGAGAAGTTGTCTGTACAGAGCAGATTTAAGTGCTTCCATCTCCACTGAAGTTGATGAGTGGATGCTAAATAAGGTCAAAACAGTTAAAGTTCAGTTCACTGAAGAGGGTACGGTTTCAATCCTATATCTACCCTAAAAACTTCATTTGATATAAAAATAGCTTTTCCAGTCTGGTTTGGTGGGGTGGCATCTTCACTTGTGTGCACCGGAGCTGCCGAGTGGCACAGTGAGGAAGTTACGTATGTCTGAATACAAACCGAAAAGGAAGAGCTCAGCTGGTGATGAGAAGCTGCCTAGCCCCCTCTCACTTTCCCTGGATGGAGGAAAATTTCAATATTTTTAATAGGCTACATTTTGGCTTTTAGATCTCACTTGTAAGATTTCCCAGGAAGGGACTGGTCTTCCTATGTTTTCATACAGCACCTAGTAGGAGGGGAACACTGCTCCTGAGTGGAGTCTTTAAGGGCTGCCACAGTACAAATAATAAACAGTATTTGATGCTAGAATGGTATTGAAGCTGTGGCACTTGGGGAGAGGTGCCTGAAGCATTCTGCTTATTTAGGGGCAGCACTCAATCTGCCAGCAGCCACCATATGCAGCAGTGCTCCTAACAGCTGGTCCAAAAAAAGCACTATGTGCTACCCGCATAATCTGACCTGGCCACACCACCTTGAGGACCACTGTTGGGCTATCCAAGCCTCTCACCTCTTCTTTAATAGACCACTAGGTTACCCATACTGCTTTCCTTGCAGCCACACCAGAAAAGACTGAATTTAATTCCCTATGCAGTTAACAATTTATCCGATGTACAAATGAGAAAATGGCCTATGTGAGAAGAGAAACCTTCCTTGTATGGGCAGACCCCCAAACTTATGAAGAGTAGTTTGTAACCGCATGGCCCATGTAGGGAATATCTACATGTAAAAATAATACACAATCACTCAGAACTGAGATATGCAAGGTCTGACTACGGTATATGTAAATAATTACTTTGCACACTTAAGTAACATTATGTCCTATAAATAGTAATAATAATCACTATATATTAATGTTGTGCTGTAAATGCCCATGATTGACAAGTGGGACTAAATAGTGGAATAAATGGCCACACTGGGATACTGCCATTCATGAAAAAAATTAGAGAGTTGAAAAAAAATTGGGAAGGTTTTAAGTGTAATTTGAACAATATTTGCGGTGGTGGCGGCACATACTTGTTTCTTCACAGCAGGCAAAGATTACAGGTGGTCTATTCTGTAGTGTTTCTCTTGCAGCCTGAAACTTCCAAAGCTGGGCTGGCTGTGAGGATAATTATCTCCTAAATGCTGCAGCTTCTTTGAAATTCACTTTCAATTCAGTGAGGAATGGAAGTGAAGTAATTATTTACAGAATGAACAGGTCTTTCTGAACCTAGATCTTATTTATAATGTTCTGTAGCACATCTCCAAATGGAACAGTGAACATAAGCTTTCATTGGTTTAGGAGAAACACTCCCTCTCTTCCAGCCAGCACAATTTCAGAGTTGAATCTTAACATTTTATTTTTATCTGTCTAGTTCACTAATTTTACCCCCTACTGGACCCAATTGGAGGTGCCACACACTTTCAAAAACTCTTAATCTGTACATCTCAAGAGAACTTAAATCAGTCAACTGGTGATCAGCTGGACTGACAAATAAGTCATGCAGATTTCTTATTGGCACTGCAGTTTGTTCATGTTATAAAACTAGCCGGAGTATGAGTTTTCTTAGCAAAGCCATAGGTAATGTGTAGGTGGTGTTTTCCATTTGGATAGTTCTGTGGGTTCTGTTGGTTACATTCTATGCTTTGGTTGGGGTAGAAGCACACAGAAATGAATTTTATTGTAATTACTCTGAACCCAGAATAACATTTCTTAAATTGCATCTGAAGAGACAGAAAGGTACATCAACAAAACACACAGACTCTGAAATATGATTCGACATACAGACATATTTATGTGGTAAAAAATTTATTGATTACATCCTGTCATATCAGAGGACCTTTGCTAGTTTCATTATTTTTTCATTATTGATTAAAAATGTGGTTTTTTATCATGATTTTATTTTTTCATTTAATACATATCACAGAATAAAGCAACATAGTTTGACTATGTGGTTTTATACCTATTGTAGTATACAGTATTCTTCACTTGCTAAAGGTCCAATTCTACAAAGACTTATGCATGTCCTTAATGTTGCAAGATTGGGATCTCCAAGAGAAATACATTGTGGTGAAGTCTTCCAAATATCTCAATAAAAATTAAATCAGTCTGTCAGTGACAAACTCATTCGTTACCTGAATACTCAACACTAATTACTCTGCATGCAGAAACTACTCAAGTGAAACTCATGAATCTAAAAATAATTAAACAAATTAAACCATAGGAAAATGGTCAGTACTCAGGTAGCTTAACCTAGGGAATAGCTATTTTCCAAGAGATTTGGGGAGCAACAAGAAAGTATTGTGCCAGTATCCGATGGGAACTGAATCTGGTTCAGGACTTCTGTCTGCTCACAGTTCCACCATGACAGGAACCATCTCCTCTCTTTCCTACACTGCTGGCTCATTCAATGACAGCCATTTTCCACTGGTTGCCGAGTCCTTTCTCCCACCCTCAGCCCAAGAAGCAACAGTATGTACTTGCCACAGAGGCTGGTATAGACCACAAAGCAGCTGAAGAACAGACTGCCACCAAAACTGGTCAGGCAATGAGAAATTGGCTGCTTCAATGTGTGGCTAGGGCCAATTTCAAATGTTCACAGTGGTAGATGGCTAAAGGTGAGGGAAAGGCTCATTCTGGAAATAGTAATTGGAAATGAGAAACTTGTGTGGGATGGGGCATGTGTTGATAAGGTGATTGATGTGCCCAATACAATTATATTTATCCTCAATATTTAGTGAGGACAAATATATTAAGGTTCTAAGATTTAAGAATTCTAAGAGCCACATGATAGATCTTCTCTTTTGTGCATGGATCTCTCAAGGAAATTAAAGTATCAGAGTAAAGATCTGACCCATGGATTGGACAGCAGAGTTTTGCTCTAAAATATGTTCTTTAATCATAAAGTCCATTGTAATGTAAACACTTTGTGGGATATTTTCTTTCAAAGGTACTTTTTCAATCTCCCTGAGCATACTGAAGTCATTATGCAGTTAGTAGAGGTGTTTCTTTGCCCAGACAACCTTAGCACAGGTTACACATTTCTATACGAGATAACAGATGATGCGTTAATAGGTATTCCTGTGAAAACGAATATGTAAGTGATATGTATTTGTATATCCCTACAGTTTAAGGAGAATATACAGCTTGCAAAACAGATGCAGCAAAACAACTATAAAACTTATTTCTTTATTTCTTTAAATGAACTAAAAGAAACATGTTGAAAGAATCAAACAAAACAGTTCAGTTTATTAACATATTTTACATACAGGTGACCGACAGTAATTACTTCTCTCTGAAAAAAAAATGAAAAGAAGATTGCCACTTGAACTTTCAAAAGAAGATTTTGACAGAAACATACAATATGTTTAATGAGAAATGTATGGTAAGTAAAGACTTGTATGTAAGGAAAATAGATAAAAACCAAGCAAATTTGACCATTGCTAAAAAGCCTTCTTAGTTATAAATAAAATTATTAAGAGGTGTTCTTTATTTCAACAGAAAAAAGACAGTAGTAGAATTTTATAAACAGCTACATATTTACACAGCCCCCTACCAGTAATGGTACTGGGCCTGATTCTTTAAGGTGCGGGGCACTTCCTGAGAAGGCAGTGGGAACTGAGGGGTCTCTGCACCTCACAGGATCAGGCACTTAAAAGGATGACATGACAGCAGACCTTATAAGAGGACAACATTGGAAATGCTGAAGCAACATGTTTAGACTGCAATCACGCAAAACTTACACGAGTAGGCCCATTGACATCAACAGAATTATCATGGGCTTAAAGTTAAACACATGCGTAAGTGCTTGCAGTATCTGGGGCCCGGATGGAAGACTATTGCGTGTAATAAAGGAAGTAAAGGAACCTGCTATATTTACAATATATTTTACACTGAAACTAAGGCACATACCCTTGTATTTGCACTTGCATTGATTTGCCCTTGTAGCTTATGCTCCTGCATTTTAATTTGACAAATAAGGTCAGGATCCTCAAAATGGGTACCAGATGACAAACTCATAAAAACATTTCTTTTCCAAAACCTTCCCAAGTCACAATGCTGGACGTAGTAGATATCAATCTTTCAATAGTTAAATAAAATCAGCACCAAATTCTTGTGAAGATATTCACAAAAGAAATTGGACTTACAAAATGTCTAGTCCAAGTTATTTTATTAGACCAGGCCTCAGAGAAATTCCTTGCAAGTTAAAAAAAAGATTAATAATACAACTATATATTTGGAAGGAAGAAGAGAATTATATGAAACCACAAAACATTTTAAAAATCTACTTTAAATTGAACAAAAGCTTGGGCTGAAGCATCTATGAACACTTTAATGGAACCCGTAGATGATAATACACAACTTTATGTGAACAATGTCATTACCACAAAAAAAGCAACAGGCATTTTTCCACTAGCAAAGTGATTAATAAAATCTGCTGTGCCAGTTGGTTTTTTCTCTCCCTCTTTCTCTCTCATGAACTGCAGATATTTCTAATATTAGAAATAAACCCTAACATATGAAAAGTCTCTAGTGTCTTTAGGAATTCTACTCCTTTTCTCTTCTTGTTTATGATATTTGTTTTACAATAATCCAGTTTCTCTTGTGTATGTATACCAATTGTACACAGTATAGTATAAATACTGTGCATGAGTGCACATTTAAGTACAATGCCTATACTGGAGAGACATTTATTGAGTTAAGAGAGGTAACTGTTCACTAGGTCATTTCATATTTTCACAATGCTACATTTTCCAAAATAACAATAATAATGTCTCGTTTCCTCCCTTCTTCCATTGTACTGCTCATACATATCTTTCTTCCATTTACCTTAAGCAGCTGAAACAGCAAGGGACATTTTTGAACAACCTATAGTATTCTTCCTGGATCTGAAATGAAAAGATGGGATTAAATCATGACAAATTTATTAACAGATTAATAAAGCCAGTGTTCCATTTTACTTGGTTTTAAAGGTGTTCAATACTTAAAAGGTGTTTAGGTGAATAAAGGTGATTTTGGCATTAGGAAAGGACACCACAGACTACATAATCTCAGAACACAGTACTGGAATGTGAACAGTAAGCCCCAGTTCAGATCCTAATTGAAAAGAATGAAGACCAGATTTATGCAACCTTTTAAATTATTTCATAGAGTAGTTGCATTGTAATCATTTTTGACATTGAAATGCATTGTTTTTAAAACCCTAAACCTGGGAGAAATATCTGAGAAGATAAGAATTTGGGGTGAAATTCTGGCCCCATTGAAGTCAATGGCAAAAGTCCCATGGTTTTCAGTGGGGTCAGGATTACACCACTTATGCCAGAGGGCATGATCTGGTAAACACTTATACACATGAATAACTTCACATATGTGAACACCGCTCATTGACCTCAAAGAGCTAATTCAGATGCATAAAGATACTCATGTGTGTTAATGTTTGCAGGATTAGGTTCCTGATTTTGTTGCTATATATGAATATTCACATGCAACATTTCCCACAGGAAAGATGGTACTTACTTTTCTAGATAAAACACAAAGAAATATGAAGATGAACATCCCCTGAAATGCATTGAAAATTGTAAAAAGATACGCAGTGACCACTGATCCCTGGACCACATGGAGCACCCCAAAGATCCAGGTAGCTCCAAGAAGGAACAGGAGAGCAAGAGCACCCCGAGCACAAGACCTAAGCAAAAGAAAAACATTGCAATCAATGTGCTGACCTATATCATTTTCTTCCTCTAATCTCTCCTTTGAGAAATGAATGCTTCACAAAGGTCTTAGAACATTTAGCTTTTTGCGGTTACATGGTGTATACTTTAGGTTGTGCTGCAGTACTATTGCAAGAATATGCTCACAGTCATTGTAGAATAGTAAAAGGGTAAAACTGGATGGATTTAAAACACTGGCTTTCTTAATCTTCATATAAGTTTCCTCTGGTGTACTGCAGTGCTGTATGATTTGATTTTAAATCTACTGTGAGTGTAATTCCCCAAGGTAAACCATATGTCTGTTATGAAGTATTCTCCCCCCAAACCCAGGAAAAATGTACAGTATGCTGTTACGTGAGCACATATGCATGGCATCAAAGGGATCTTATGGCTTCCTCATCAGAAAATGGGGCAAGCAGTAAAACAATGCACTCTCTTTAAAAAAAAAAAGAGTTTGCTTTTATAACGCAAATAACTTCACATAGTTCCAGCTCAGAATATTGCTGCCTTAATATTCTATACATTGATTGGCTGTGATTTATTTTTGCTAACATATTGTATAGCTCCCTCGTTCCAGCAAATTACAGTATGTTGTCTTGGAAATGAAACCACTCATTACTTCCTTATTCATTCTTAGCCCAGTCATTGCAGGACTTCCTTAGAGCAGAAGACATTTTTAGCATTGTTCCTCTGAAAATGAATAATTTTCAACTTCATTAAAACCAACTCACTACATGAAGCTATGAAGGATGGGGGATAAGAGAAAGTAATCCATCAAACAATTTCTAAATTCTAACTATAAATCTTGGGCAATGCATTGAAACTGCAGGAGTGTTTCTAAGCAACACAAACAGTAAGTTGTTTTCAATGTTCCCTGTAGTACACTTCAGCTTTTCCTGCACAAATGGTTTTCAAGGTCCCTATAAATCAGCTTTAAAGAGAGAGAGTTGATGGAAAAATCATAGCAGCATGCAAAGTAAAAATCCTGGGGAAGGAAAAAGAAAAGAAAGAAACACTGAGCCTCATTGTACAATTTCTTCATAGATAATGTGACTCACTGAGAACTTGCAAAAAGAAAAGGATTACTTGTGGCAGTCTCTAAGGTGCCACAAGTACTCCTTTTCTTTTTGCGAATACAGACTAACACGGCTGCTACTCTGAAAACTGAGAACTTGGTTTCTTCATATATTTATTATATGTCTCTTTACTCAGGGAGAAATCTTTCAGTTCTGATTCAGGCATAATTCATGAAATCAGTTTTTGCCTGAGTAGGGGCTGCAAGATCTGGTGCTTCAAATGGAGGGGAAAATTAGGCCTTTAAACCTTACCACCAGGTTAGGTTACTTTAACCTGTTCTTTATAAAGGGCCAGATTCTGATACTCATTTTGTGTAGAGCTTGTTTACTCTGCAAGCTGTCCCATTCATGTCAGTGGGACTATTTGAGACACATACATGTCAATGTGAGCAAAAGGATGGCAGAATGTAGCCCAAAATAAATTTAATGTGATAACAGAGAATTAGTTTTCTTTCTACAAACCATTAAAAGAATCCTTGAGCAGGAAAATTCATTATTTTTGGAATGATCACTTTAATTTCTGATTGTATTTAAAGTTATACAAAGTATAATTTGTGTTAAAAGAGAAACTTACCTTATATTTTCATAACAGCTAACTTCGGGTTTTAACATTGCAGTGTGTTGAAATACTTTGTAAATAATCACCCCAAAAGCCAGCAAATTAACCTGAGGGAAAAATGCTTTTGTTTTTAGTTCAGACTGATGTGCAATATCACTTGTATTTTTAAATAAAACAAATCAGATAAAGATTTCTGTGTACATGTACTCTAAAGAATCTGTTGTTGGGGGCAAAAACCCCTCTCTCTGATCCACTTATATTAAAAACAAAATTATGAACCCTGTAATAAACAATGATCAAACTGTAACTCTATCTCACCTAAACAGTATCACTGACTGTAGCCTGCAAATGTTTTTATTGATTTCATTGAGAAATCTCTTAGATTTCCTGCTCAAATTTTTTTCCTCTGTGGGTGTGTATATATATATAAAAATAAAATCCTACAGATTTATCATTATACTCTATATTGATAAAATGTATGTTTTTTGTTGACAAATAATATTAATGGCATCATATAATCTGAGGTCTTTAGGGTGTGTAAACTTTCAAGCAGAGTAAAAAACAGAGGTTTACACAAAAAATTTCAAAAATAACTTTGGTTGAAGGGTTCCTTGCTGGGTATTATGTGTTATATTTATGTTTGTTTGACTGGGGAATAATTTTTTTAGTGATTTTTTTGGACCTGTTTTATGATTATCATGCTTTATTTGTGGTTGAAACAGAAAAAAAACTAAAAAAGAGGTTTTGCAAATGATGCTCAATTTGCTTGCTTGGCTAAGCTTCAATGAGCTTTTATGTTTAAGTTTCTACTACATTTCTTTTCCAAGATATATAGGTTTGCGGTCTTTCTTTTTTAAATTTCTTATTTTGGTTTGAAGCATTTAACATCAGCATCTATTAAAAATGTTAATAAATTAAGCAAGTTTCAGCTGGATGTTTTCCAGATTCTATTTGTAGATGCTTGTGGGTTATAGCTGTAGACTGAATAGAATTAATACCTCCCTCACTTGTTTCTCCAGAATGATGTGTATTATTTCTCCCCTTCTCTTCCTTTAAAAAAAAACATTATAAAAGTGCAGCATCACTATTAAAATATCAGTTTAATTTTCTAACATTTGCTGTGTATGGTCTCAGAACATTGTTGATTATTTTGGTGGGGGTGTGTGTTATTAAGTATGTTGTTAAATGCAGGCTCTGCTTTAATTAGCCTGCTTTAATACAGAAATAATGTATTTACAATTTGATAAGACAGGAGAGAGAGCTGATTAGTAGTTTAGGGAATTAATTCTTCATTGAATACCTTGCACTTGCATAGATCATGAGAGATTTTCTGAAGCTACTTACATTTAAAATTGTAATCTATAATATCTCCCAACTCAGCAGTTTTTCAAAGTTAATTATAAGTAAGTCAGTAGTTGTGATAATTATACGCAGGGTTACTTTTTATCATATATTTTCTGGTGAATAATAGATCAAGTAACTTGGTATATACCGTGTAGTTTGCATAGCCAATCTAATGTATTTCTTAAAATACTCTCTAAAAAGGTAAAATGTGATCCAAATACCATACACAGAGAGAATACTCACTGTAATTTCTCTATAAAGTGACCTAAGATTGGAGACCTTTGAGCCATGATACAAAGCATGTGGCCTAGTTTCTATTCTATTGGCCTGTTACAAAACCCACCAATGCCAAATGAGAGCCTTTTCCATTGACTTCAGTGGGCTGTGTAGCAAGGCCTATGGGCCAAATCCTATTATTCCTTGCCCATAGACAAAAATGTCCTGAAAGGTGAGAATGGGGCAGCCCACAGGGAGTAACTGGGAAAGGTGTGTGTTGGTGAGGGAAGATTCCATTTCCCTGAATCCCAATGGGATTCCCCTACACAGATCATTGATTCTGTCTATTGAGCAAGGTACTAGGATTTGGCCCTCTGTACTAATGTAATAACCATTAATTCTAATAATTTGATTAATCAATTAATTATAACGGGAATAAACTGTATGTATCAAGGGGATGGGTGAGGTTAACGTTGGCTTCATTGGAGTCTGCCGTCAGAACACAGTTATTGTCTCAAATAGCCTCATAGGAGGTTGTGTTACAGGGTAATGACAGTGAGCTTTACTTCTGAAATACAGGGTATTTTGCAAGAGGTATTAAAATCCTAAGTAGGTTTTTACCCCATGTTCTAACATTTCCAAGCACTCGGTATATAAAAAATAATAAACCAAAAACATTTGCAGTGTGTATAATAGAGTGAGAATGCTCAAAACACTGACTTGTATGCAAATTTTCCAAACCCTAGCAAGAAACTTCTTGGACTGCAGCTTTCCCTGTTAGATGACTCAAGAGTAGGTGATAACAAAATATTTGCAATTGCCACCAACGAGCCACATTTTTCCAAGTAAGGAAGGAAGTTACAGTATGCCTTGTTATAAAGTTTGTTTTCAATATAACAAAGGCTGAACGGCATGAGAAATTGATGCGTGCCCTGACGGGGGTTCTGTGAAGTATGTATTTGTTTTTGGTCTGCTGTTCTAACACTATATGATCTAATGGGGGAAAGGGAACTGTAATGTCCCCTAGAGACAAATCAGGTCTGGAAACTGCATTCTCCTGCAAAAACAGGGGAAACTGCAACATACACTCATAAAAATCAGGTGCTGCTGGGCAAGTGGCAAACTGAATTCTTATTATTCCACTTTCCTCCCTTAACATCAGGCACACAAATTAAAAGCTTCTGACAAATTAAAGGCCCAAGCCTTCAAGGCGCTGAGCATCCCCTACTCCCAGTGATTTCAATGGGAACTGAAGGTGCTCAGCAACTTGGAGGATTGGGTGCTTTGCAAGTACAGTTTTTGAAATTACTCTGACTTTTCAGAAGTGGCCTATGAAGTTCAATCACATAAATGGTTGGCCAAAGAAGATAGAGCAGTGGTTCTCAAACTTTTGTACTGGTGACCCCTTTCACATAGCAAGTCTCTGAGGGTGACCCCCCTTATAAATTAAAACCCCTTTTTAATATATTTAACACCATTATAAATGCTGGAGGTGAAGCGGGGTTTGGGGTGGAGGCTGGCAGCTCGCAACCCCGAATGTAATAACCTTGCAATCCCCTGAGGGGTTCTGACCCCCAGTTTGAGAACCCCTGAGAAAGAGAAACTGCCCCTACCATATCATCTATAGCATGTTACCTGTTTCTAAATGCATTTACAAAAACATATTTAGCCAGACCTATCTTACCTTCTAGTAGCATTTATGTGCATTGATATATTTGGGGTTCTATAGCTTTGTATGTGAACAACAAAAAAAGTGAAGGCATGTGTAAATGAAAAGCCATTGAAAAAGGAAAATTAGCTGTAATGTATGTTATAGAGGGAGACAACTATGTATATGAACCAATTTAATCCCAGATTCCTCCAGCGAGAGTCAGAAATCCAAATGACATGCTGGAATGCTGGCTTTTACGTTAGGATCCATGATGGATCAGAAAGATATCAGACAGCTCCATATTGGGTACACAACTAAGGAAACTCAAGGAGCATAAATTATTTCATCTTTTGTTGGCACCTTCCTGGCATTAGACAGCTGGCTTTAAATGCATTTTGTTGTCATACAGTAATAGAAGTGCTATATTTTGTTTTTTTCCAAACACACCCTTCTTTGTAGGATACTCCATATGCAGGACAGGAGGTGTCAGAAATCTGAGATAAAATCCTGGCCCCAATGGCAAAACTCCCATTGACTTTAGTGGTGCCAGGATTTTACCTAAGTGTTTTCTGGAGGAATAGTGGAGTATCAAAAGATTTACAAGTAAGAATGGACACTACTCTGAGCTCCATCAGATGCATAACTCACTCTGCAGTTTAAAGATGGCCCTCATACATGTATGTCATGGTCTGGATGATGCCGTCCTGGAGAAAAACTCATAGGATTAAAAAATATGCAAATTCCAAGAAACCCACAGAGGTCTCATCTAATCAGCTTGTCATGAGATGGGGTTTGTTTGCCAGTGGAATCAACAAAGGTATGCCCTTCCAACCACAGTTATTCCATGATCCATGGAGAAAAAAATCTGTTTGAAGTGGTTGTACTCTACTTGCTTGTCTACCTCAGCCCTGAGTTAGGATAGCTCCCTCAGAAGCCTGGGTGTCATTGCTTCCCTGCCTCTGCTCTCCTACCCTTCCATTGACAGCATGGAGTTGGACTCTGAAGTTTTCTGGGAACTGGTGATATAGGGAGACAGTCCAACCACAGTGGTGTGTGGTGCTCTTGGATCTGGGTACAGCAAACATACCACTGCTAGGACTCAGAAAAGTACTGAAAAATAGCATTATGTTATTGTCTAAGCAAATTACAAACTTCCTTGTTGATCTCTAACTGTATGTTGCAAATTGTGTAATCATATAAAGATGATCACAAAGGTTTTAAAATGCTAAATGCTCCAAGCTGTTGGAGTCCTGTTAATAGCATATTGCATAGCAACTGCTAAGTTTTAAAATGATCTTTAATTCCACTGTTAAAATGTTAAAAATGGAGTATTTTATAATGGCAGAATAACATGTTATATCCTGGAGTAAATATTATGTTTCTGGTTTGCATTATATGTAACACTTCTGTATTTAGCATTAAATGCTAATTATTTTTTGTTGAGTGCTGAATGTTACAATGTATAAAATGTATTAAAGCATGCAAAATAACTGACTGATTCTGCTATCCACTATCTACTTATGCTGAGTAGCAGCTTACTCCATACGTAGCCCTTACTAAATCACTCTGACTACTTGAGGAGAAAGGGTACTACTCAATGTGAGTAAGGGTGACAGAACTGAGAGCTTACTGAGCAAGGAGATTTGCCATCATTTTGCCCCATCAGTGTTACAGCTTTCAGATTTTGCAACTAAGAGAATACTTATTTTTTCTAATGTACAGAACGTGTGGCACAAGAGCAACTGATTGCACAAATATATACAGCGGGTTTCTGCCAGATGCTTTGTTATAAGGAAGAGCATCAGAATAACTGTTAAAATGAAATTGCCAAGGACTATCTAAACTTAACACTTTATAAACAAACAGAGCAGTAATAGTTTAATTTGAAGCTAAGCTTTTTGAGGCTATTTCAAGTACAAATGTATTTACCAAAGAGAAAGGGAATGTGTACTTTCATAAATGCTATTCTGGTCTAAGAACACTGAAGACACTGTTTAGTTTTTCACAAGATATTAAAGTCCTTTGAGTTCCAGACTCTAAGGCTCTCCATCATTACAAAGCAGAGCTAGTACAATAAAGAAGGAGCTAATTCTAAAGATTCAGACGTACTCGTTCTGATTCAGTCTGAGCACTCCACATTCAAACTTCAAAAATGAAGCCCCCAAATCATTCTTTTTTCCTTTCTCGGTCTCTGTCTCAATAATTGATGAAACCATCTATATACTGATGTCAGATCTCACAAAAAAGAATGAGAACATTTCTCCTGCTGCTCTCTTAGACATATACTTGAATTTTTTACATACATCAGATTGCATTTGGCTCCTTCAAACAATGTCTGATGTTCAGCACAGTTGTATCTGTATCATTCCCTTCAATGACCCTTATTATCAGTGATGGAATTAACGAGTCTGTGATGGTCTGAATTCTGCCATGAAGCAAGAGAGAGAGAGATCTGTCTGGGTACCTGACTAATGGATGGGTAAAACAACAGTTAATGGGACATTATTTCTGAAAGGGTAGAATGGAGTTAAGGTGCTAACAATATAACAGTTCAAGCTTCAAATTGAAAATGTATGCCATCTTAATTGCATAAAATTGCACACAAGTTGGCAGTCAAACAGTCTGGGTTTTGTTTCCTGTCTGATTTCTCTCATTATCATCTCCCAAATGACTACAACTTCTTAAATGCTTTACTTATACAATAGTAACCTTACACAGCAGTGGAAAATGTAGGGGAAAAATAAGAATTTGTTTAGAATAAAGGAAAGGTCTGCAGTGGTACATGCTAGATTTTGTGACTCTAATTATCTAAGTAACTTCACTTATTTAAAAGTATGAATATGTGCTGGTTGAGTTCATTTCAGACCCTGTCTCAATAATTATGACATCTTCTCATAAAGTTTTGTCACTATGAATATTTCATAATCTTTTTTAAACACCTTAAGCTGTGGATTTAGCAATTTGATAAGTGAGTAGTTGTCAACATTTCTGAGAACCCTTTTAGGGAGGCCTCAATAAATAAATAAGTGGTTTTCTGCATTTCTCATGGGAGTGCATAGCTTCTGTTCTCTGAATCACTCTAGATTCAATGCAGTGTGTCAGTGAATTGCAGGGGGCTAGATCCACAAAAAGGACTTTCAGTATTGCCCTGCCTAATGCTTAGGGGCCCTTCTGCCTAGTGGAATCTTCAGCACTGAGTTAGGCATCCAGGCTCCCTATATGATACATGGGAAGAGTTAGACACCTAAGAATGGGATCCACAAAAGCCAGTAAGCTGAGCAGGGAACCACTTAAGCTAGCTAATAGGAAATGCTGAGGAGGGGAGTATGGCCTAACACCTGCCCTTCAAAGGTAGTGAGGCACATCTTTCCAAATAGGATTCACAGCCAGGAACCCCCTCCTGGAATTAAGTGCTGATGCCAGGTCAGTCCTTCCACAAAGGAAATGAGGATATTGACATGGTGGTGGTGCTGAAGTCCCTGCTCTGAGTCAGACAGCATGAAGATTTGGGTCTCCCATGCAGGTGTCCTGATCATTGGACTACCACCACCTTCTTCCCTTTGGTTTTGAGTAAGGTCCATTCTAGGAGGCTCTGAAAGCACTTACTGGATGGGGTCCCACAGGTGACATAGGCAGAGAACACCTAGTTTGAGAATTCCATTGAGGCTTAGATACTGATTTAGGTAGCTTTGCACACGCTACGAGCAGAAATTTAGACAAATTTGGAATTTAGGTGCCTAAAGGATTTGATGCCAGCTGTGTGGAGTTTTGAGGATCTAAATTTTGGATATAGGTGCCTAATGAGGCAGTTAGGCTCCTAAATTTCTTTGCAGCTCTAGCCTTGATTTACTAGTTAATTCTGAAATAGCTTTCTTCAATGATGATCCTGCAGCCAAGGGTGGACTTCTATGCCAGAGCTCCACTGACATCCATGGGACTCCATTTGGGTATAAAGGTGGCCTGCTTGTATTCTGTTGTAGGACTGTGGCCTATATTGGTCAGTATATGAGAGAAACTAAGAGTTCTGATAGGTATATATGAATAAACTATTTATTAGATTGAATCTGCCCCCTTTTCTGCAAAGAACCCTTGACCCTTTGGGCCAAGTCTTAGGCACTTCTTAAGTCCACACACTCCTTCATCAGTGCAAAGGGATTTAAAGCTGCCTTAAAACAGTGCCTGAAGATTTCCCTTGCACAAGGGCATCTTTAACTGGTGTAGAGCTGGCTACACGGGTCAGTCTTGCTCCAGGCCCCCAGGCATGGTGGGCATTTGGGGGTGTGCAGGCTGCTGGGAGGGAGAGTGCCAGCTGTGGGGTAGAGTGAACAGCAGCATGACACCTGGGGATACTCGAGTCAATTGGCAGCCTACAAATACAGGGTGTGTGTGTGAATACATAGCAGACAGTCTCCTCCTTCCCACAGGTGCACAGAGTGCTGCTATGATGCACAGGGAATCTGTTTTTTTTTTTAAACTGGATTTGTTCATTATTGATGTATTATTTATCAAACACATTTTGACATATGGATTGCTCAGCAGCTATTTGTTATGACGTGTTCCCTGAATATTCACTATTTCAGCTGTGTGACTGGTCACCTAAATCACATGGTATTGTTTCCGATCCCAGGTTGGATGACTCAAATTCAAGGAGCTTTCAGGGGATGGCCATGTGACACTGCCAATGAGAATACTCCTATGAATCTGTGGTCATGGGAGTATTTGTAACATTTTTTCTGCAATCATTTTTGTGAATAAAATTTCCCTCCTGAGAATGTTTGTGAAAGATTAATTGAAGTAGTAGTGTGGAAGCAAATTCCCATTTGAATAAATACTTATGCTCATGAATATTTTTCCATAGAATTCACCCATTGATGTTGGTGTCAGAGAGATGATCACAGCTCATCATTAGGGACATCACTCTTCTCCGTAGATTGTCTGAAGCAAACCCACACATTCCTTTTAATGAGCACTTTAAAGAGAGACAAAGTAAAGTAGCTCCAATAGCATTTTAAGGGATAGAAAAGTAAGACGAGAAGTCATCCAAATGTCAGTGGCTTCAGTGAAAAGCTCCAGTTTGGGGGGTGGGGCCAAGGATTCAGAATGTGGGAGGGAGCTGCGGGTTGAGGCAGTGGGTTGGGGTGCAGGAGGGGGTATGGTCTCTGGGCTGGGGCCAGGGATGAGGAGCTTGTGGTGCAAGAGGCAGCTCAGGGATGGGGCACGGTCTTACCTTGGGTGGCTCCTGGTCAGTGGCGTAGCGGGGTTAAGGCAGACTCCCTGCCTGTCCTGGCACTGCGCTGCACCCCAGAAGTGGCCACCAGGTCCGGCTCCTGGGCAGGGTGGGGGAGAGGGGCGGGAGGCTCTGTGTGCTGCTCTCGCCCACAGGCACCGCCCCTCCGGCTCCCATTGGCCAGCATTCCTGGCCAATGGAAGTGCGGAGTCAGTGCTTGGGGCAGTGGCAATGTGTGGAGCCCTGTGGCCCCTGCCATCTAGGAGCCGGACCTGCTGGCTGTTTCTGGGATGCAGTGCCATGCCAGGACAGGTAGGGACTAGCCTGTCTTAGACCCGCAGCACCACCAACCAGACTTTTAACAGCTCGGTTGGCGGTGCTGACCGGAGCCACCGGGGTCCTTTTTAAACTTGGCATTCCAGGAGAAAAACAGACACCTGGCAACGCTAGTGGGATGATGTTATGTAGTCTGCAAGGGTAGCTTGCACCTGACCTGCATTCCTCTCCTCTCTTTCCTTGGTTGTTTTTCCACCACTTTTACTTTGGTGAGTGGAATATTCTTCCAGTTACCATGTGTGAGCATGGGCCTGGAGAAAGTGGCAGTGGGCCCTCCACATGCTGGCAGAAACTAAAAAGGGGCTGCCAGTGGGAGTTGGGGCCTTTCTTATACCACTGCTAACAACTTGAAAGTGCTCTGCACCCACCAGCCTATGGGGTTGCCTGAGAAAGAACCTTTTAACTCTGATACGCAAAGTTGAAGATTGGGCTTTGTATGGCAATTGCTTCCATGGCAGAGCTCATTTGGATTGATCCTCCCTCACATGCTCCATCCAGGGTGAAGCTGGTCACCATATTTGGGGCTGGTAAACATTTTTTTTACCTGTGACACCACCATCCCCTCCCTCTGGATCATCCAGCTATCAGAGTTTGATGTTCTCAATGTAACAACTTAATAGGAGCACATTCCCTTATGGTGGAAATTTGTGGCCTGGCCTCTTGCTCCAAATTTTCAGCTTGGAAAAGAGGCGACCAAGGGGGGATATGATAGAGGTCTATAAAGTCATGAGTGGTATTGAGAAAGTAAATAAGGAAGAACAAGGGACCACCAAATGAAATTAATAGAAATTAATAGCAGGTTTAAAACAAACACAAGAAAGTATTTTTTCAGGCAATGCACTGTCAACCTCTGGAACTCCTTGCCAGAGGGTGTTGTGAAGGCCAGTACTATAATGGGGTTCAAAAGGGAGCGAGATAGATTCATGGAAGATAGGTCCATCAATGATTATTAGCCAGGATGGGCAGAAATGGTGTCCCTAGCCTCTTTTTGCCAGAAGCTGGGATTGGGTGACAGGGCATGGATCACTTGATGATAACCTGTCTGTTCATTCCCTTTGGGGTACCTGCCATTGGCCACTGTCAGAGGACAGGATACTGGGCATAATGGACCTTTGGTTTGACCCAGTATGGCCATTCTTATGTTTTTATGTAAATTATTTGCAGGTGCTTGGGAACAGGTGTATTAAGGATGATTTGGGGAAGACATGCATGAAGGGTTGGGTCTTCTTCTCATGCACAAATACCAGGGACTCAATGAGAAAACAGTTACCCCTCCAACACTGGTAAGATTAGGGAGCTATAATTTGGAGGCTGCATCTGATTGGTGTCCATGGCACAAGGTAGGTGTCCTCAGGTTTTGTGATTATTTAACACAGCAGGGTTTATGGATTGCTGAACAACATTACTGTCTGAACTACTGTATTTCAATCAGGATTGCAGCCTTGATCTTTAAATCAATTACCAATTTTTTCCACTTCATCCAAAGAAATGGAGTAGTGGAACATTTTTCTGAAAGGTGAAAAGGTGACTATTAAGACTTACTTTTCTGGAGAATAATAAAACTATAGAAAGTCCTTGAAAGAAATTAATTGCCACTAAAAGGCAGACTTAATAACCAGAGTAGATATAAAACAAGTGGTTAAAATGGCTTATAGTTTCTGGAAGATGCTCTGTAAACACTAGAGACCAAACAATACACATCTGTGTAAGAAATGTAAATCGGTATCTACCACAATGTATTAACCTCCAGGAAAGCTTAAACTCTAAGGAGCATAAATACTAGCTGAAAAGTGTGAGCTGGTGGTAAAGTTTATTATGGCAGGTGCTGGAGGTCAAGGAACCTTTTAAATAACTTATTGTAGGCTATCAAGAATACTGGCCATGAACGTCACAGTTAGAACAGAAATAATAATATCAAAATCTGAAGAGACAATGAGTCTGATTCACCATCCCATTAGTTCAGTTGTTGTTGTTTTTTAAACAACGCTGCACTGATTTCAGAGGAGTTGCACTGTAAAACTGGAGAGGCAGAGTGGTAAATCTGCCTGATATCTGAGGGCTGAGAAATATTTTTTCTGCTGAGCGTATTTTTTCTGCTTTTCATGTTTTCAACATGAAAGATGTGATCAATCAAAACAATCCAGATTAAAGCATTAAGTATGGGAAAGTTGCTAGTACATGGGAAACAGTGCAGTAATAGATTTGTCTAGAACCTCTTTTTCATTGATTACAGCAATATTACTAATTCTGAATAAGCCTCAAACGCACCGAACTAGTATGAAACCTGTTGAATTCTTTTTGATGAATGCAGCATTCAGTTCATTTGACCATTTTTGTTGAATAAATAATTTGACCAATAACAGCAAAATTCATCAAATAAATTATCTGATGCATATATTTTTTTAAGTAATTGACCAGCTCTAATGAATATGAAGGCAGTCCCTTAATGAAAAGCATTAATCTACTGGTAGCCTGCTTTCGTCATTCACATGTCACTCTTCTGAATTGTGCAACTGCAATCTGTATATTTTATTCATTTACCCATTCATTTATACCCATGAAGTTCAAAATCCTATGGTTAATCAATCACTGCAATTATTAGAATATTTCTTTTGTACAATGTATGATTCACACATACTATGGTATGTAACCTATTGCTTTTCAGCCTCTGTAACAGATAACTGGCGGATAGCAAAAGTAATGCTGATTTTTGAAAAAAAAAAACACAGAGACGATCCTGGTGGTTATAGATCATTAAAGCTAACTTCAGTTCCAGGCAAACTGGTTGAAGCTATAATAATAGAACAAGGAGTAATGGTCTCAAGTTGCAGTGGGGAAGGTTTAGGTTGGATATTAGCAAAAAAAAATTCACTAGGAGGGTGGTGAAGTACTGGAATGCGTTACCTGGGGAGGTGGTGGAATCTTCTTCTTTTGAGGTTTTTAAGGTCAGGCTTGACAAAGCTGTGGCTGGGATGAGTTAGTTGGGGATCAGTCCTGCTTTGAGCAGGGGGTTGGATTAGATGACCTCCTGAGGTCCCTTCCAACCCTGATATTCTATGATTCTAAAGAACAGAATTATAAGACACATAAACAAACATGATAAGTTGGGGAAGAATCACCACAGCTTTTGTAAAGGGAAGTCATGCCTCTCCAATCTATTAGAAATCTTTGTAGGAGGTCAACAAACATGTGGACAAGAGTGATCACATAGACATAGTGTCCTTGCACTATCAGACACTCTTTGACAAGGTCCCTCACCAAAGGCTTTTAAGCAAAGTAAGCAGTCATAGGATAAGAGGGAAGGTCCTCTCATGGATTGGTAACAGGTTAAAAGATAGGAAACAAAGTGTAGGAATAAATGGTCAATTATCACAATGGAAAGAGGTAAACAGGGATGGGGAGGGTCCCCCCAAGGATCTGTACTGAGATCTATGCTGTTCAACATATTCATAAATGATTTAGGAAAAGGGGGCAAACAGTGTGAAAATCTTCAGATGATATAAAATCACTCAAGATAGTCCAAAGCTGACTGCAAAGAGTTACAAAGGGACCTAACTAGACTGGGTGACAAAATGGCAGATGAAATTCAATATTAATAAGTGCAAAATAATGCACATTGGGAAAAATAATTCCAAGTATACATACAAAATAATGGGGGTCTAAATTAGCTATTATCACTCAAAAAAGATATGGTGGCTTCATTGTGGATAATTCTCTGAAAACATCTGCTCAATGTGCAGCAGCAGTCAAAAAAGCGAACAGAACATGAACCATTAAGAAAGGGATAGATAACAAGACAGAAAATATCATAATGCCAAATACAAATCATAGAATATTAGGGTTGGAAGGGACCTCAGGAGGTCATCTAGTCCAACCCCTTGTTCAAAGCAGGACCAACACCAACTAAATAATCCCAGCCAGGGCTTTGTCAAGTCTGACCTTAAAAACTTCAAAGGAAGGAGATTCCACTACCTCCCTAGGTAATGCATTTCAGTGCTTCACCACCCTCCTAGTGAAAAAGATTTTCCTAATATCCAAGCTAAACCTCCCCCACTGCAACTTGAGACCATTACTCCTCGTTCTGTCATCTGCTACCACTGAGAATAGTCTAGATCCATCCTCTTTGGAACCCCCTTTCAGGTAGTTGAAAGCAGCTATCAAATCCCCCCTCATTCTTCTCTTCAGCAGACTAAACAATCCCAGTTCCCTCAGCCTCTCCTCATAAGTCATGTGTTCCAGTCCCCTAATCATTTTTGTTGCCCTTCGCTGGATGCTTTCCAATTTTTTCACATCCTTCTTGTAGAGTGGGGCCCAAAACTGGACACAGTACTCCAGATGAGGCCTCACCAATCTCGAATAGAAGGGAATGATCATGTCCCTCGATCTGCTGGCAATGCCTCTACTTATACATCCCAAAATGCCATTGGCCTTCTTGGCAACAAGGGCACACTGTTAACTCATATCCAGCTTCTCATCCACTGTAACCCCTAGGTCCTTTTCTGCAGAACTGCTGCCTAGCCATTCGGTCCCTAATCTGTAGCGGTGCATGGGTTTCTTCCATCCTATGTGCAGGACTCTGCACTTGTCCTTGCTGAACCTCATCAGATTTCTTTTGGCCCTGTCATAAATATAAAGGGAAGGGTAAACACCTTTAAAATCCCTCCTGGTCAGAGGAAAAACCCTTTCACCTGTAAAGGGTTAAGAAGCTAGGATAACCTCGCTGGCACCTGATCAAAATGACCAGTGAGGAGACAAGATACTTTCAAAACCTGGAGGGGGGGGAGAAACAAAGGCTCTCTCTCTGTCTGTGTGATGCTTTTGATGGGGACAGAACAGGAATGAAGTCTTAGAACTTAGTAAGTAATCTAGCTAGATATGCGTTAGATTCCTTTAAATGGCTGAGAAAATAAACTGTGCTGAATGGAATGTAGCTTCCTGTTTGTGTGTCTTTTTGTAACTTAAGGTTTTGCCTAGGGGGATTCTCTATGTTTTGAATCTGATTACCCTGTAAGGTATTTACCATCCTGATTTTACAGAGGTGATTCTTTTTACTTTTTCTTCTATTAAAATTCTTCTTTTAAGAATCTGAATGCTTTTTTATTTTTCTTAAGATCCAAGGGTTTGGATCTGTGTTCACCTATGCAAATTGGTAAGGATTTTTATCAAACCTTCCCCAGGAAAGGGGGTGTAAGGTTTGGGAGGATTTTGGGGGGAAAGATGTTTCCAAATGGGCTCTTTCCCAATTATATAACTGTTAGACATTTGATGGTGGCAGTGATAAAGTCCAAGGGCAAATAGTTTGTACCTTAGGAAAGTTTAACCTAAGCTGGTAAAAGTAAGCTTAGGAGGTTTTCATGCAGGTCCCCACATCTGTACCCTAGAGTTCAGAGTGGGGAAGGAATCTTGACAGGCCCAATCCTCTAATTTGTCTAGGTCCCTCTGTATCCTATACCTACCCTCCAGCATATTTACCTCTCTTCCCAGTTTAGTGTCATCTGCAAACTTGCTGAGGGTGCAATTCGCGCCATCCTCCAGATCATTAATGAAGATATTGAACAAAACCGGCCCCAGGACTGACCCTTGGGGCACTCCACTTGATACTGACTGCCAACTAGACATGGAGGCATTGATCACTACCTGTTGAGCCTGACAATCTAGCCAGCTTTCTATCCATCTTATAGTCCATTCATCCAGCCCATACTTCTTTAACTTGCTGGCAAGAATATTGTGGGAGACCATATCAAAAACTTTGCTAAAGTCAAGGAATAACATGTCCACTGCTTTCCCCTCATCCACAGAGCCAGTTATCCGGTCATAGAAGACAGTTAGATTAGTGAGGCATGACTTTCCCTTGGTGAATCCATGCTGACTGTTCCTGATCACTTTCCTCTCGTCTAAGTGCTTCAGAATTGATTCCTTGAGGACCTGCTTCATGATTTTTCCAGGGACTGAGGTGAGGCTGACTGGCCTGTAGTTCTCCGGATTCTCCTTCTTCCCTTTTTTAAAGATGGGCACTACATTAGCCTTTTTCCAGTCGTCTGGACTTCCGCAGATCGCCATGAGTTTTCAAAGATAATGGCCAACGGCTCTGCAATCACATCCGCCAACTCCTTTAGCACTCTTGGATGCAGCTCATCCAGACTCATGGACTTGTGCTCATCCAGCTTTTCTAAATAGTCCCAAACCACTTCTTTCTCCACAGAGGGCTGGTCACCTCCTCCCCATGCTGTGCTGCCCAGTGCAGCAGTCTGGGAGCTGACCTTGTTCATGAAGACAGAGGCAAAAAAAGCATTGAGTACATTAGCTTCTTCCACATCCTCTGTTACTAGATTGCCTCTCTCATTCAGTAAGGGGCCCACACTTTCCTTGATTTTCTTCTTGTTGCTAACATACCTGAAGAAACCCTTCTTGTTACTCTTAACATCTCTTGCTAGCTGCAACTCCAGGTGTGATTTGGCCTTTCTGATTTCACTCCTGCATGCCCAAGCAAGATTTTTATACTCTTTCATGGTCATTTGTCCAATCTTCCACTTTTTGTAAGCTTCTTTTTTGTGTTTAAGATCAGCAAGGATTTCACTGTTAAGCCAAGCTGGTCGCCTGCCATATTTACTATTCTTTCTACACATCAGGATGGTTTGTACACCCATTGTATGCCCACATCTTGAATACTGTATGCAGTTCTGGTGGAGGATTAAAGGCAAGTTTGAAAGCTGCTGGTATATATAGTTTTATATCTGAAGAAGCTGTTGCTCTATCTGTTTATCTCAGAAGAAAAGTAGCATTTCTTTTTCAAAGTACATAATTGTTTTGTGTTTTTTCTCAGAGATTTCTCCACTGATTTTAAATTAATTAATATTTCTCTGGAATAGCAACCTTGGAAAGCCTTATGGAAAGAAACATGGTTTACTAATTTAAAAGATATTTCCAAGTCCTCATTGCCTAGGAAAAAGCATACATTTGTTACATTCCCTGCACCTAGCACACTAGTCAGAAAGGAGGAATAGCTAGAATGGAAATAATGCCATCAGTATCCTTTCCACAGAACTTAGTACTGACTTCATTTCCTCAATCAAGCATTTCATAAGATATTTTCTATTTTCTCCTTGGAGAGCTACCTGAGTTGAGGTTTTCAAAGTAGAGCAGGCAAATTAGCGAATCCCCTGAAGTACTTTGAAAAACTTCCTGTGTATTTCACTTCTTAATTTCTGTTACCACCCAATCAGAACTATCAAAAAGTCACACAGCAGCAAAACAGTCCACTGTGAATGGAATACATTCCCTCATGGATTTAGAAATGTGTGCACACATGGTTATTAACAGGTAATAATCAATGTGTAAGAATATTGTTAAAATAAACAATGTCAGAAGGCACTTTCATTGCATAAGCAACCACAACAAAACAATTGTTGATCTGATTTCCTGATCTGCTACAGCCATGTTATGCTGCTCCATGGATGGAAAGGGCTTGGAAACTAGTCAGAGTCTCTTCCTGGAGAGGGGAAATTATCTGGTTGTGTAGAACTGACATAGTGGGTCTAACCCATTCCGATCTGTGCCCCATGATCTTCTTGGTGTAGGGGGCATGGCAATCAGGTTAGCACGACAGAGCTCAAAATTTGGTCCCCTATCTTCTGTGGGAATTTTGGGTACATACGTAATGCAAGTAGAATTGGGCCAAAATATATCTGGTATGTTATTCAGCATTAAAGAGGTTAATATTTTCATGTACGTAGTCATTGCTTAAACTCTTTTGCTTTCACTCTAGTCATATTGAGCACTGTCACTTTCTCCTTTTAAAAATCCACAAATTTATCACCAAACACATAAAAAATTAGCTAAGGATTGTAACTGAACTGACCATAGAGGCCATAAGGTCCCCACTATACCTTCTTCTTCTTAGAGCTCCTGCTATTATCTGATCACTGTCAATCTTCTTACATACAGTGATGCCCGATTACAGATGGAATGGTTTGTTAAACTTCAAGAGCATTTCTAGGTGCTGTAAAGTACCAAAAGAATGGAACATATAATACCTGCCAAATTTGCAGGTTTGAAACCATTTCCAATAAGAATTAAAAAGGCCCTCTTCCGATCTGAAATAGGGCTATCAATACTTGACTTTTCTGCCCAAATGAAATAGAGGGTTCTTGTCTTTGACATCGCAATTTAGTTTAAAATAGCTTTGATGATGACAGGGTACATAGGAAAGATAAAACCATAAATATGACAGTCTAATCTTCTAAGATGACTGATCACTGATAAAAGATTAAGTAACGGAACATTTCAAATACTAGATTATTTGTCTGTTGGCACAGTGTCTGTATATACCTCCTGCTGAGCCTTGCTGCGATACCACTTAAATGTGAAGATGTTGCTTCTTACAGACTAAAAATGCTGCACTGAATTCCTCAAACTATCAGGTTAAAAGGAAGAAAAAAAGTATAAAGAAACAGCCCTGATCTGCCATGGAGTTTTGTTAGTCAAACATTTGTTTTCCAGGCTAGCAAAGCATTTAGATGTACAGCATAGAAATAATTTAGAGACACTATAAAAATAGTCTAAAATAGTCAATCCTGCCCTACAGTTAGCACTCACAGATAAATTGCCAATAGTTTAGTGATTATTAAACACCTTTTATTATCAGTTTTATGAACTATAATAAAAAAGGAAAATTATACTTACAAGAATTATTAGACATGCTGGTCCTATAAAACTCCATATAAAGTTATTTTTTGTGCTGAGCCAACATCTGAAAAGTAAACAGCACACAATGTCTTGAAATGTGCCCAACTCCTGCATATACTTCCTCTGCATTCTTACACCATGTTACTGACTGAAACAGACACGTAAAACAGCAACTTACACTTCGGTGGTGCCGTAATATTTATATCCTAGAGCTGCTGAAATTCCAACCACCACTGCTGGACTCACGTAACCAAAGATATAGAAGTTCTTGTGTAAGAATCCCTTGTTGTAGATGACTCCCACAACTATAAGGTACAGGTGTATGCCTTCAATGCACATCCATGCAAAAGCAGCTAAAAGGAAATAATGGAGTAATCCAGCAGTGATTGAACAGAAGAGCTAGAAAGTCAACCAGAGAAAGCAAAGTCATAAATAGTAATTAATTTATTACTATTACAATATATGACCTGGGGCTCTGTTTATTAATACTTATGCCAAAAGGGTATCATCACAGTCCAAATTTAACCATGATTTAGAGATACTTGTCCTAAACAGAAAACTAAATGTCTTCATTATTATTTTTCTGTAGCAATCTGTAGGGGAAAGAAAATATATTTAACTTTTAAAATCAAGCTTTGGATATATCTGTGTCCCCCTGCCCAAATCACATGTATAAATGGACACTCTTGACCCCACAATCGCTGTTTAGTCTATATATTGTGCTGAATTAATCAAGATTCATTTTTCCTTTAGATACCAAAATTAAATTGCTTGGAAAATCATTATTTAAAGTTTTATTTTAAAGCCTATGGACATGTTTTTAGTAAACAATGCTTGTAAAATTACACTCCTCAGTCAATCAATACCAGAGAGCTGTCTCCGGAATTTCAAATGATATTTTTCAATCAATTTAAAATACTGTTCTTCAATACATGAAAAAAAGAGAAGATGTCAAGCTAATTCAAAAATTATAAATATTAATATCTTACATGTACATAGCAACTTTCACCTGAGAATCTCAAAGTGCTAAAGAGGTCTTTTTACATCACTGAGGTAGATTATGCAGGGATTACGTCACAACCCCCACCCCTACTGACTCAGCCACCTCTGGTGTGGTACACATCAGTGCTACCAGCAGTTTAAGGCAGGAAGTGAAGAATACCATATTCACTTGAAACCACAGGATAATTTAGGTAGGCAGAATATATCTAGCTGAACTATAATCTTCCCAGGAAGCAGGGCTCAACATTCGTACTCCGCTGAAGAGTGTCATAAGGTCTTAAAAAGAACAGGAGTACTTGTGGCACCTTAGAGACTAACAAAGTGACAGTGAATGGTCAAAACTTCACTTTTAGATTTTATCTGATAGATGGCACCTCTAGCAGCACAGTATCTTTTACACAAGGCTGGGGCTTTGATTCAGGACTGACTCTGAGGGAAAAGTGCCATCCACTGATTCACCAGAATTGCTTTGTACAGCATCTAAATGCTTAATTGGTGGAACTGTTAAAGACCAAACCATTAGGGTTGTGAAATTGTTGAAATACCAACCACATGGAGACCAAGTTCTCAGATAGTGTAAACTGGCAAAGCACCACTGAATTCAATGTAGCTACATCAATTAATGTGGCTCCATTTCTTGAACAAAAGCATGCACAGAAAAAACATTTTGTATTCACCATAAGTACTGTGGAGACTAGGAGCTCAATAGCACTAGAACATTCATATTAACATCAAAATCTATTGCATGCTATATGGAAAATGGTACTTTTTACTGTATATTTACTTTGCAAAAATGTAAAAATCAAGGAAAGACAAAGGCTACACACCTTATTCTTGTTCATATTAATTCCAACAAGAAAGATAAGTTCTGCCAGGAAAAGGCTGCAGCAGAGATTTTTGTGAATTGTCGTTCTAGTGCTTTGAATTTCACTGAAGAACCAGAAGGTAAAAATACACATGGAGAGGCAAATCAACGAAATAATTATTCCTAGCTGAGTGATTCTTGTAAGAATGTTATAATTTGTAACACCCTGGGGGGAAATTATAATATAATAGTTAAGAGAATAACTGTGTACCTTGTCAAAAAAGCATCATTCTATAACATAGTTCCTTTTACCTTTTTACAAAATATACATCAAAACTGTGCGTAGGGTTGCAGTGCAAATGCACACTTTTGATCATCTCAGAAGTATTTTTTTTGAGGCAGATGTAATGCTCAGGAAAACCAACAATAAAATAAATATTTCAATGTTCTTAACACCAGTGATGTGTTATTGCCTTGCATAATATCGTCTTAGTATTGATATCTGGTAATATGACTTTTAAAAAATCTGATCTATTACTAAATGACAAACATATTGGCAATAGAAAATGTATTAATGCATGACATTAAAATATTACCCCATCAGTGACTCATTTATATTTGCCTACATAGCATAAATCATAGAATCATAGAATCATAGAATATCAGGGTTGGAAGGGACCCCAGAAGGTCATCTAGTCCAACCCCCTGCTCAAAGCAGGACCAAGTCCCAGTTAAATCATCCCAGCCAGGGCTTTGTCAAGCCTGACCTTAAAAACCTCTAAGGAAGGAGATTCTACCACCTCCCTAGGTAACGCATTCCAGTGTTTCACCACCCTCTTAGTGAAAAAGTTTTTCCTAATATCCAATCTAAACCTCCCCCATTGCAACTTGAGACCATTACTCCTCGTTCTGTCATCTGCTAAGGGCACCTCTTTTCTTCAGTGTAAACATGAGCAATAAAAGACTTGGAAATCACAGTTGCTTAAATCAAATGCTAGTTCAAGATACATAGCATGGAAATGGTCTAAAATATTATGGGCTATTTTTAATGATTATGTGCATGTATTTTCTGTTCAGAAGGACAGTTACATTGGCTACTTGGCATTCAGCAAAAAGAAGCTCTGAAATACGTGACTGCATAAGGACAGACTATGGCTGGCCATAAAGTATATCTAAGTATGGATTCTCAATACATGTCCAGAGATTATCCTCCTTTTAAAATAAACTATATAAGGACACCTCAAAAGTCTTGAATTTGAACGGAAGACTTAAGATGCTATTTAGCAACTAAGACGCACCCTCTGTCAGTCTGAAGTGCACAGTGTGGAAGAATTCTCTCAGCACAACGTACTCATGCTAATGCTCTTCTTATTGCCAATTCTGATGACTAAAAAAAGCTGCCTCCCAAGGCTAAACCTAGGCTCTCTATATATCCTGGAGGGATTCAAAAAATCTTAGGGGCCTTTTAATGTAAGTGGGGCCCAAAGTGAGGGGTCATTTTCACAATTCTGTGATGTTTGTGAGAGTCTCTGTTTTAATGTTCATGAACTCAGTCCTGCCGTGCTATTCCTATACAATTTTCTGACAGTGCTATTGCAACTCAGGGGATACATTTAAAGGAGACATTCCAGATTTTCAGATACCAAGACAAATATATGACAAAAAGCATTGTGAGAAAAATCCCAGACCATATGGTTGCTGACCACTTCAGATACCAGTTAAATCCCATTGTAGCCTTGAAGTGGGTTTTGAAATAAAAAGCAACAGACTGCAGGTTTGGAACAAGATTCTTTGCTGCATTACTGTTCTGTCATACTGCAAAATGGACACAAAAAAATTCAGACAGAAATGGGAGGAATTGTGTTTGCACTGTTCACAATAAATTGTGTGTTTGCTGAATGAGGAAAAAGAGATGGAACCAAAAGGAGGGTTGGGGGAGGGTAAGTATATTAGTGGTAATGAAAAAAAACCCACATTATATGAGATCTAAGTATCTGGTAAAACACTAAGTGAAAAATAGCACTTACAACAGAGCCGCCTGAAGACATCAAAACAGCAAAATGAGTCAGATGATTACATTTGCATGAGGTATGAGTAGTGTTGGAATGTGTCAGCTCACAGCCTTCAGTAGACCAGTTGCCATTCATTGTGTCTGCTGAGTAGTTCCAAAATGCACATTTAATATCCTTATCTGCAGTCTGGAAGAGAAATAGGATGTTTTACTGATGATGAAAGGCAGGAAATTTTCCATCAAGAGACTCTTGTTACATTAGCCAGAACAATTCATTAAACATTGCATTTTACTGAAGGAAGGTTCAAGACAAAAATAAAACCCCAAACTAGACACAACCCCCCCCCCCCACAAACCAACCCTCAGAACATAAAACAAAACATAAAACAAACAAACAAACAAACCTATCCCAGGCAATTAAAAATGGCACAACACTGAAATACCTGATTCACCCAGTTAATAGCAGACTAAACAAGCTAGACTGACCCAATTACCCAACCTTCCTGGCATTTAAAAAGGTGTCAGAATCTTATATCTGGTACACAACTATATATACATACATGCACCTATTGAATGGAACAACTTGCAACATTACAGCCACATTGCTGCCCCATCCTATCCAATAGAACAGCTTGGTTCCATTCTTTCCTTCTCATTTTCTGTCTCTTCATTTGCAGCCCCTAGGCAACATGGGTCTTTTCTGTTCTGTTACATTGAAGACCTTGGGCACTTGTAAAGCAACCTGGGGTGCCTCCATCTACAAGTAATGTGAACTAGAAAAAGACTTGAGGCTTAGCTCACTGCTTATAAATGATCTTGTGTTGCAATAATCACAGCACAGGGAGAAAATAGATTTCTCCTATACATTTTATAAGTCCAGCCAGAGGGTCGGGTGGGCAGGGGAGAGGAGGAGGGAGCCAGGGATTAGTGAGTACTTAAGGCCATTTCTGGCCCAACATGAACACACTGACATCAAATGTGATGCTAGCAACTGCGAAGACCCATATTATTATTATTTGTATTGTGGTAGGATCTCAGAGTGCCAGTCATGGCATGGCACAGGCCAGGGCCCTGATGTGCTACATTCGGTAATGTGCACATAACAAAAAGGTTCTGCAGTCACTTCTCCTGTGCAAATCTGCTTCAATCTGATTTGAAGTGTTCCCTTTTATGGATATAGCTCTAAGCATCTGACAAACTGTTGGCAAGATTATCCTAAATACAGAAAGGTCAGAAGCCGGAAGGATTCTCTGATCACACTCATAACTTTTTCCCCACCATTACAGCCCAGTAGTTATTACTGTATATATCTGTAGTTATTACTGTTGACATATTCTAGCAACATTTTCCCATGGTAGCCAACATATCCTGTAGGTACAGTTATATCACATCAAATAATTACAGTACTGTTTTCCTTTCTTCAGATGTTGATTAAAAAAAAATCTTACCTTGAAGTACTTTAAAGTAAATGTTATTTTCTCAAGCTCATAGAGTGTAGGTGGATTTGAATTAATTGCAACAGCAATAACTGATGAGCTTACTGTCTCTCTCTGGTCTGAACTATCTTTCGATGAGGAGTTTTTAGATGATGAAAGCAAAGGACCAATATTGCTATACCTCAGAAACACAACTGCAACAGTGCCTATCAATCAAACAGACTGTGTTTAGTAGTTTGTGGGGGTTTTGTTAATAGTAGAACAAAATTGAAGACATTAAGGAAACAATAAACAATAGACATTATTACTGCTATTGCATAAAATATGCAAAACAGATGGAATCTTTGTGGAATACTTACAAAAATAGTTTAAAGACAGTGAAATATAGCCTGATTTAAAACAATGTAATAATGTCCATTGGAATTAAAAATGCATGTTTATATTGGGTATTCCAATAGGGTAGATGCATATTTTTTTCTGGAGCAATGTATACTTGAAGCAATACTACCTACGGCTGCAGGTCACATGTCAGATCTTGTAAGATTAATAATGTTAATATTGGGGGTGAAATCCTGGCCCCATTTTTAAGTCAATGGGAGTGTGGCCATTACTTTTATTGCACCCAGGATTTCATGCCTGGTCAGTAGTTGGATAGGAGATATGCAAGGCAATAGTAATTGCATAGAATTATGTATGTACAGTAATACATAGAATGCTTCCTCCTGAGTCAGTATAGATACCATGCCCTTCTGTGGTGTTTGGGAATGAGGTTTTGATTGGCTGCAAACCCAGGAAAAGATGGAGAAAGAGCTCAAGGTTGGTTTTGCCAGATTTGGGGCACTAGTTCTGGTGTTCTGGCAAAATTCTAATTTCTTATTATTGTCCATATTTCAGTGACACCATAAGGCCCCAGCTAAGATCAGGGCCCCATTATGCTAAGTGCTGTCCAAACACATAGTAAGAGAGTCCCTGACCAGATAAGCTTGCAAACTAAATAGACAAGATAGGATACACTAGTGCTGGAAGAGGACGCAGAGATACAGGGAGTTGTGAAGTGACTTGCCCAAGGTCACCAAGCGGATCTGTGGTTGAGCCAGAGATAGAGTCCAGGTCTTCTAAATCCCAGAAGCCAGTGCCCTACTCATTACACTACACCAGCAGTTCTCAAACTTCCTTACACTGTGATCCTCTTCTGACAACAAAAAATACTAAACAATTGAGGGCACAGTGGAAGTGGGGCTGTAACCTGAGCTCCACCTCTCAGGGCTTAAGTTGAAGCCTGAGCACCACTGCCCAGGGTTGAAGCCTTTGGGCTTTGGCTTCAGCCCCAGGTGTCAGCGAGTCTAACACCAGCCCGGCAACGACATTCAAATGGGGTCGCAACCCACTTTGGGGTCCCAACCCACAGTTTGAGAAGCGCAGTACTATACTATCTCTCGCAGATCGTTTTGATACATTATGCCTGCCAAAATTCTCCACCTTATTTCAGCTAGACATTTTTTCTTCACTGCCTGTCGTAAAGTGTTATACAGTGGTGCTATGTGCTATTACACAGCTGATGTGTTTCAGTTTAGGGGGATAGATTGTCATGTGTGAGGGGATTTCACATAAATGGTATATTATTCCTCTAGGTTCTCAATATAGCCACCATCACTTTTGTATGTCTCTGTGTGGTATGCCCACCACAGCAATCAGGGTAACAGCTTCTTGGTTTCAAAGTGAGCTGTAGCTCATGAAAGTTTATGCTCAAATAAATTTGTTAGTCTCTAAGGTGACACAAGTACTCCTTTTCTTTTTGGTTTCAAAGGACATTTGACTGGGTATTTTTCATGAGGGGTAACTGAGTCTGCAAGTCATTCCTTCCATTAATCCAACTCTGACAGCTTGTAAGACTTGTCTACTGTCTTGGCTTTCTTTTTGCTGAGGAGTTGGTTGAGATGCATGGGATGGTTGGGAATGGGAAGTTTTATTGTGCTGCTGATCAATTCATTCCTTGGGAGTTGGGGTCAGTCTGGATGGGCTAGTTACACTTGGATCTTACTTTACATATTTTTAATATACATACATGCACCTCAAGTTTTAAGATAGCTACAGCAATATGCTTCCTTGTAAAGTGCTTTAGATGTGCCAGTATGATCATTAGTATTTTAGTACATTTAAAACATATTGTAATAAAAATACAGAAATGGAGGGCTGTACTCATATAAAAATTGGCAAAAATAAGAGGCATAATTTTCCTGTGGTGCATTACACCAGTGGAAGCTGTAGAGCAGATAGGACACAGGGCTAGACAACAAGGTGTTACAAATGCCTTTCTCTATTGCTATCAACATCACAACTGCACAGTTAGTGAATTATGCATCTGATTTTTGCCAGCAAGTAGGTACCAGGAACGCTGCTTAAACCAAGCTATTGCTTAATGGCTTTTTCTTACCATTAGAATTAGGTGATTCCTTTTTCTTTGGAGATATCTTTATATAATCTCCTCCCATGTGTGCATGAGGGTGAATATGTTTCGTGTGATGCGAATCAAAAGCCAAAACCTTGAGAGCTGTAAAAAGAAAAATACTATGCAAATCACTTCCATTACAGTCTAACATAATTTTACAGTTAGGTTAATAAATGTGACATCAGATTGCATAATTATTGTGAATTTTAAGAATACACCATTGTGCCAAATATTTCAAGGAGAAATGCTATTAATATGGTACATGTTTGCTTTAAACCTCTAGACTTTGTTATTCTAATGCATACATTTTTCTCTCATACCTTTTATTCTTTACATGAAAAATACGGTCTTTTATTTACTTTGCATTAAATTAGGCACTGGAAAGAATAATGTAGGTTACTTTAGGAAGAGCTATTGCTTTATTAAAAATTCATTTCTGAAAGGGACCACAAATCACAATTATAAAAAGCAAAGGATAAAATCCTCCATTGAATAGTAACATTTGAAAAAGCCAAGTTTTGAAAAGTGAATACCCTCACAGTTATCATTCCCTGGTATGAAATGCACATTGCACCACGATATAATGATGTGTGCTGTCAACAAACAAAACAAAAACAAAAAACAAACAATCATCGCCCCTCAGGACAAAAACTACATTAGAGGACACTGAGCTCTTTACTCAGTTCATTATAGTGCAGAGTTTCAATCACCAACAGCGGGGAAAAAAAAGTCAATCAGGCCTTAAAGAAAAAGAAAAAAAATCTAAAACTTGACTGATGGGCTAGAATCACTAAACTAGACCATCTGCATTGCTTATAGTGCAGCACACAAAAACAATATGAGCTTTTCAATAGACCAGCTGTCAGAAAATGTTTGTCAGGACATAAGAAATAGTTCTTCGTGGCTGAAGTTTTGGTAGTTAAAGAAGCTGTGCCATGAAATGCAATGGAGAATGAGACATTATTGAGGGCCTGGTCTCAAAAATAAATTTGTGGGAAACACATCGGCATTGTTGGTAAGATGTTCATAGTGCTGAGTAGTAATGGGAAAACTTCAAAAGGTTTAGAGCTTGGGTTCAGTTTGGATAAGTGCCCATAAATTCAGATTCTCAAACAAAACATTGCCAGAAAATGACTGAATTTTTCAAAGCTCTCTATTAGGTCCCTGTATGAGCATCTGCTTTCTTTTGGGTGTGGCCTAGTAAACTGCTCCCACAGTTGGCCATATAACTGGGTCCATATGTGTTAAAAATTACAAATGCAACAGGCTCCCTGGAGCGTATGAGACAGAATGAACCACTGTGTTCTCTCCCTCATTTCATCTGCCAGCAGCAAATCTCACTGAAGTGAAAGAAGGAAAAGGATCTGTTCTTCCTCAGAAACCGAGGCAGGTTTTTCCTCAGTATCATCGTGCATTTTGGGGAGCGATGTCTAAAGGGTGAGATTGATGTGACCAGGGAAGGGAACACTGGATTTTACTACACCAGACCAGGAAACTGGGTCAATCAGAGGATATATGAGTTACTCTGGAAGGAGGAAACCAGAATGGCTGGTCACAATCAAAAAAAGGGAAACAATAATTTAGGCCTGGTCTACACTGGGTGGGGAGGGGGGATTGATCTAAGTTATGCAACTTCAGCTACATGAATAACATAGCTGAAGTCGATGTACTTAGACCTACTCACCGCGGTGTCTTCACTGCGGTGAGTCAACTGCTGCCACTCTCCCATCGATTCTGCCTACACCTCTCGCAGCGGTGGAGTACAGGAGTCGACGGCAGAGCGCTTGGGGGTCGATTTATTGCATCTAGACTAGACGCGATGCATCGACTCACGCTGGATTGATTGCTGCCCACTGATCCGGTGGGTAATATACATATACCCATAGTCTTAGGATAGAGTCTCAAAAAGTGCTCAGCGCTAGCCTTACTCTACTCCCATAGCCTATAGTAACACTGTTATCTTCACTGCATCACTGACTTCAGTGAAAGGAGATAGGCCAAAGCTGAGAACTTTTGAAAATCCCACTCTTGGTGTCTTCCTAAGACCACAATACAGAAGACAAGCAACTGATACGTGGAGGGAGATAGTGGGAAGTCATGAGAGCCAAGTTGAGATCTTCTCCAATATCCTTCTCTGAGCTTTCCTGAAACTCAAAACATAGCTGTACCATCACCAACACAGGACTGGGCCTTCAAGGCACAGACTAGATTCATAGATTCATAGATACTAAGGTCAGAAGGGACCATTCTGATCATCTAGTCCGACCTTCTGCATAGCGCAGGCCACAGAATCTCACCCACCCACTCCTACAAAAAACCTCACCTATGTCTAAGCTATTGAAGTCCTCAAATCATGGTTTAAAGACTTCAAGGAGCAGAGAAGCCTCCCTCAAGTCACCCATGCCCCATGCTACAGAGGAAGGCAAAAAACCTCCAGGGCCTCTCCAATCTGCCCTGGAGGAAAATTCCTTCCCGACCCCAAATATGGCGATCAGCTAAACCCTGAGCATATGGGCAAGATTCACCAGCCACATACTACAGAAAATTCTTTCCTGGGTAACTCAGATCCCATCCATCTAATATCCCATCTCAGGGGATTAGTCCTATTTACCCTGAATATTTAAAGATCAATTACTTACCAAAATCACATTATCCCATCATACCATCTCCTCCATAAACTTATCGAGTAGAATCTTAAAACCAAATAGATCTTTTGCCCCCACTGCTTCCCTTGGAAAGCTATTCCAAAACTTCACTCCTCTGATGATTAGAAACCTTCGTCTAATTTCAAGTCTAAAACTTCCTAGTGGCCAGTTTATACCCATTTGTTCTTGTGTCCACATTGGTGCTGAGCTTAAATAATTCCTCTCCCTCTCCTGTATTTATCCCTCTGATATATTTATAGAGAGCAATCATATCTCCTGTCAACCTTCTTTTAGTTAGGCTAAACAAGCCAAGCTCCTTAAGTCTCCTTTCATAAGACAAGTTTTCCATTCCTCGGATCATCCTAGTAGCCCTTCCCTGTACTTGCTCCAGTTTGAATTCATCCTTTTTAAACATGGGAGACCAGAACTGCACACAGTATTCTAGGTGAGGTCTCACCGGTGCCTTGTATAATGGTACTAAAACCTCCTTATCCCTACTCGAAATGCCTCTCCTGATGCATCCCAAAACCGCATTAGCTTTTTTCACAGCCATATCATATTGGCAGCTCATAGTCATCCTATGATCAACCAATACTCCAAGGTCCTTCTCCTAGTCCAAAATTTGTTTACATTGCTTTTTCTGAATCAAAAATAAAACAAAACATGGCTTGTAGAGTTCTGTTAGCAACTCTAATTTTCATTCTGTTGGAGTTTTTAATGTATCTGTTCAAGATGTACAATGATTTGCTAAAAGGTGACGCCACTTTGGTCATGAGTTAGGGTTGAACTGGGATACATTCAGAGCTGAAAGCATGACCCTCTATATCATCCCTCTAAGAACCAAGCTAGATCTTCAGCTGGTGCACCTGGTCTTACCTTCATTGAAGTCAATCGAGTTAGCTGATTTACATCAGCCGAGCGTCTGGCCCAAAATCTGTAGGTGTTTTTTGGTTGCTCATACAAACCAAAATCTGTGGGTTTCATATAACACTACTTTAATCTCAACAATTTATACTGAAAAAACTTCATAGTGTAATTCACATCTAAAATATCACTTACATTCATTTTCTTTTTCTTACCCATTTCACTTGCATTAACATCTAGCTGTGTTGTCTTTTTGAAGTTTTGTGACATGAGCAGCGTTGCCTGTTCCGCAGCATGCATCAGCTTAGTGAGACTTGTTCTCCTGTTATCTGTAGGGAGTGCTTCCCAAACTGTAATTTTTTCCTTTTGAACAAAATTGTTCACGGTGTTAACAAAAACCTGTCAGTATAAAAATATTTTTGATCACAAAAGCCTTATGCTATTTATAAAAGAAAAAAATACAATAGTAAGGCTAAAGTCACTTACATTAATAGTCATATTAGTAAGTGCTTCCTTGTCAGAAATTGTGTTATTCATGGTACTTAGTGTTGGGTAAGATACAGATAATGCTTCCACATATGAAATCACATCTACAGGTGAAAGTTGTCCTACAGTATTCCTATTGATTTCCTGCAGGAAAGCCAAGGGTTCTTTTATGGTCCTAATCTGAAAGAAACAGGAAATCAGTATACTTAGGAGATTCCACTGGCAATTCAACCAGCAAAGCCACAACGGATGACTTTTTGAGAATACAAGAGTTGCACAAATGATGGGGAAATAAATTAAGGATTTATGTGAATTAGTGAATAAGGGCCAGCTTCTGCACACAAACAGGGCACAGCAGGTCAGTGGGTCTACTTATGGAGCTACTCCATTTGATTAGGCATGCCAGAATTTGACCAGGCAAATAGACATTGTAAAAGTATAATACATAACCAGCATACCGTCTTAATTTATTTTGACCAGTACAACTCAGTTTTATTTAGAATAATGCTCCATTATGTACTAGTAAATATTTTGTTGCATATTTTGTAAAAATAATTAAGTCTTAGTAGTACGGCAACTTACCTACAGCCTCTTCTGTTAAATCTTTGCTGAGAGGTGGAAACAGACGGCCAGTTTTTTTTAAAAATGAGGACTATAAAGCACACAGATTACCAAAATTCTATTGCATTCTTAATTCTCACTGCTAAGGGTTGAAAACTATTAAATTACTTCCCTACTGAAAATATTAATATAAAATAATTAGATGGAAATGTTTGTACAAAAATGCTATAGTAGTAATGGGCTGAGAAGATTGAGATCTGGATCTGTATTAGGTTTAGGCTAGGGTTCAGAATTCACTGTAATGGCTGAATCAGAGAAGGGTTTCAGATTTCCTGGCACTGAAATCCAATGAGATTTCATCCCTAAATAGTAGAAACATAATGAGATAATCCAGTTTGGTGAGATTCCTGTCATCTCAAAGGTGAATATCCCATGAGATAGTGCTCTCGTGAGATCCGGACTTTATCTTTGGTTGCATCCTAATGGAACTGGAAAACAGGCCTCTTTCTGTTTTTTTTATCTAACTCAGAATCAAAACTACAGGGGTAGGTTCAGATCCAAGGGCTCAAATTTAAAGCATTAATTTTTCTTGAAAATTTAGATTCAAGGTTTTGACCCAACCCTAGTTTAAATACAGGTTTAAAAACAGACAGCCATTCGGTTTTAAGTTCAGATGTTGTACTTATCCTGTCTTCTCTACTTAATTTACAGTAAGCATGTTAATATAATGTATACCTTAAAACTGAAGAAGTCAAACCTCTTATGTTAAAAGACTGGGTTTTTTAAATCTGATCATTGAGGCAAACTGCTTGAGATAAAAAGCAAACACGCCCTTGGTGATTCACTTACTCAGTCAAATCAGAAACCGATAGTCTTGTGGACTCACCAGTTTATTTTATTTGCTGTTTGAAATTTAAGCTTCTGGGTAAAAATCTGGTTCCCCAGTTCTTTCACGTGCAGCCTAACACACAATGTTTTGAAGGAGAGAAAAATATTGGTACCCAAGTGTATTATTGCTCTCTTTTATATTTTGTCACTTGCCTTCACTGCCTCTATAAATTATCTTTCTAGGTTTCATTCAGAACAAACAAATAGCTGCACATAATTAAATGTAGAAAGGTGTAATTTCAAGAATTTGCCATTCAGAAACTGTTGAGTGATTACCACACTTCTGAATTCTATGCAAAACATGATTTAGTTCACTGGAGATATAAACAAAACAAAGCTTGCAGGCAAATTAACACTGTGATTCAAATACATAACCCATTTCAAATAAGCTGGAAGTATTAAAAAGACTTCTATATATATGCTTATGTTCAATTATATCTTCAATCATTTGTTAAAAGCGCCTCAATAGATATTATAATCGAAATAACAGTTTTAAAAGAGAAACAATAAAAGAATTTGTAAATTAATCTATAATCCATTGCTACTTACTTCAGCTAATGTTCTAGTAATATTTTCAGTTATACAGTCATTATGTAACTTGCACTTTGCCTTTGGATTTTCTGTAGAAATTAAAAAGAAGACTAATCAATTACAGTAACAGTTCTTATATAAGAAAACTCAAACCTCTACAGTATTTGGAACTTGCACATATATAGGGATCATTCACAAGCATAAACTATTAGGACCTGATTCTGACCTCACTTACTGGTTTTACACTGGTATAAAGGCACCAAACCACATTCTCTGTTGGTTTCAATGGGAGCAGATCCACTTACTTCAGTGGAGTTTTGCTAATTTCCACCAGCAGAGAATTTGGCCCATTGACTTACTGTTTGCACTGGTATGAGTATGAGTGAGAGAAGAAAATCAGACTTATAAAGTTTAGAATACACATCAACACAATGTCAGGTTGGGTCTTCAATACAGAACAGATTTCATCATATTGTTCAGTACAAATATATTTCTAAGAGTACATCTCAATGATATTCTTAGAAAATGTAGGTGTGAGTGTCTTGCTTCTTTTTCATGTCTGGCTGATTAATCCAACTGAAGATAAAGAGACACTGGTGGGTTTCTCAGAAGATGTAGTTCTATAATAATACATAAACCTTTATAATATCATTTACCTTGGCAGGAAGTGCCATCATTTGGCTTAAACTGTAATTTTCCTGTGGATGCTTGATAACCTTCCTTACAGGAGCAGTTATATCCTCCATCCACATTTTCACATTTCGCATGATCTCCACAGGCAATAGTTACTGCTTCACTACACTCATCTATATCTGCAAATATTGTGAGAAATTGAATTTTTTATTAAGTATTTAAAGACTAACACTTGCTTCCTTGTTGATAAGTTATGCATACAGCAATTTCACATCAAGATTTCATGTTGAAATAACATTAAAGAAAAAATAGCAAAAAGCTAAAAAAGCCAAATTTAATGGCAAACACATCTGCTAATTATATCACTTAGGGTTTGGGACAATAAAGCACAATTAAGCATCTCTTTAATAATAAAAATATTCTTCAATGACAGACTGCTGATTTTTTGCACAGCTATAACAACTGTTTACTGAAAAAAACCTTCTTTGTACATATGCTGTATTTTTCATGTTTTAAAAGTGAGTTTAAAAGTTAATTCAACAATATCCAAATGCTAGACTATGTATGATGAAAATAATCTAAAACCTAATTTGTCTATATATCATACTAAAATAGATTGTACTACCTTATTATTCAGTTAGGAAAGACAGAGGAAACTGGTATACACAGCCTTTTGATTTAAAATCAATGCTTTATTATTTTAGTATTTAAAGGATCAATTTGCCTGTCTGGTTAATCTAATATTAGATAATTAATTAATTATTTATATATTACATAATATTATAATTAATCTAATATTAAAGTCAAAGGCTCTTCAAAGTACTTGACTTGTCTATTTTATCCACATTTAAACTTAATTTCCCTACAATTGATGATTCCTTCCTAATTAATTTGGGTAGGTAAATTCAGTAATTCAATTGATTGAGTGAGAGTGGGTCTGAGAATTAAACTGATGAATTGTTGGAAGGAAAGCTGTGAACTGATGGATTTGGAAAGGCAGGGAAAAAACTGATTTGATGCATGGGAAAGAGGGTCTTGCATTATATCGACTGACTGGGGATAGCGACCAAAGAATTCAACTGACACATTGAGTCTTGGAACTATACTGAGTAATTGTGAGCAGTGGGGTGGAGATCTGAGAAATTATGTACTGGGGGAGGAGGGAAGAACTGAACAGGCTGAAAAGAGAAAGGAACAAAAAAAGAATTGATTAATTTGTAGAGAGAAGCCAATACATGTATAGATTTAGAAGAGGAGGGGCTGAGAATTGAATTGAATTGAATTGAAGGCTTGTGGAGGTGGAAAACAGAACTGATGATCTGGGAAAGGGGCCAAAATTAAACTGATGAATTGGGGATAACTGAATACATTGGGTAGAGGTTGGGGAGAAACAGTGCTTGTGGGAGAGTGCAAACATTGATGAATTGATGGAGGGGCTCATGCTGATAAGAGGGGCTTAGGAGAGAACAAGTGGAGAATGGATAGGGGGACTACAAAATAGGCTTTTAGTTTTGAGGAACTGATCATTGGTTTTCAGTGCTGGTATTGTTTAGATTAGAGAGTGGATTTCTGGTGACAGTGATTCTGTAAGGCAGAGAATGTGTGAGGCAAAAATGGGTAAGAAAAAGAAGAATGACTGGATTTGGCACAGAAAAGGGAGAATACCGATAAGGAGGAGAGGGAATACATTTGTGGAAAGCAGATGTCAGGGTATGTGAACTAGAGAGAGAAGGGAGAAATTCAGGGAATAAAGGAGAATGGGAGACATTTGGAATTGGAAGGAAGAGAGAAAGTTAGGGAGGGGTTAATACAATAAAAAAGAAATATTAGAAGAACAGAGGAAGCAGAAAAATGAGAATGGAGGGAGAAAAAAAGATTTTACTTGTCTGAGTGCGGGGAGGGAGGCAAAGATATATAAAGGCATTTGAGGAATACTCAAAGGGCTTCTGCTTTTGGTGGGCATCATTTGTTGGAAATTTAATAGAGCATAATTTGCCAATGGCAAGCATGTCTGGTTAAAAAAATCTGATAAATGCTTTAAAAAAATCTTATGTACATGGAATTGTACATGGCATTTGAACATTTAATGGAGGAGTCTAAGAACCATCTCACCCCACTTTTTTTTATTGCTTTGTCCACAGTTCCCCACAGCCTCCTATCTTCTACTGGTTTAGATTGAGGCCTTCCTAGAAAATTGCAGGGTGCCATAATCACACTGGAAGGCACTAAGAGTTATCTTGAAAGATCAAGTGTGAGACTAAGTTGCTGACATCTGTATTATGTTGATAATTCATTTCTAGACTTAATTAACAAATATTGAGTCATTTGACTTCAGCATATGGACTTTTGCATTATTTATATCTGAATTTTTTTTATGACCTGCCTGCTGAGGTGTCAACCATGTCAAATCTCAGTGGACTGATAAAAGTGAGGAAAACAAAAAGAGAAGTACACGTGAGATATTGCTATACAAAGGGTAAATCATAATCAAATGCTGTCATTTGAAGGCATGGGGCCAAAGACACTAGTCCTGGCATTTAAATAATTCATTCACATCAATTAATTGTATGGCTCTTTTTTGGAGCAAGTAAATGTCACTCAGTGTCCCACTACTGTAACATAGATGCACTTGGATTAAACTGAAGTGCCAAGGGTGAGAAAACAATGACAACACCAGTCTGCATAATGGCTCCATAGATGAGACTCATCTCCAGGAATTTTCTTGGCCTTCTCAGCTATGTAGAGAAGGATGTGTAAGTCCTAACAAGATCTCCAGCATGCAGCTCATTGTGAAATATCAATAAATGACAAACTTCACAACAACCTGAAATGTCTGATTCGAATGTGTGCTAAAATAATCTATTAATAGTTTGATTTATAACAACACTTATAAAGTTGGTATTAAAATCAATAGATGACTAATAGCAACCTTCCTTTCCTAAAAATTAACCTTCTAGTGATGTGCATAAATAATTGAACGTATTCCAGATCATCATTGCTAAGTATCAGGTTGCTATGTCACTTACCATTACAAGTTTTTCAAGGTTATTATACTTGTCTTGCAACATATGATTATTTGTTTTTCATAAACCCAAATCATTTATTTGTCATTATTAGGTATTTATACAAATTACCTTTCTTTTCATACTGTTGTAACATATTAATTGTAATGGAGACCTTAATGAGGAGGCAGGATTTTAAAAACAGAAGTGGAAGCTCATGGACATGGCAACAAAGATGCTAAGGACATACAAAACGACTGAGGAGTATATACAAATAGTTTATCTGCAGCTAAGTTGTCTATATGAATTTATATGAAACCTAGCTAATTCAGTGTTTACTGGAGAAAATAGTTACTGGAGTAGATAATTAAAGGTACTGATCACCTTCACATTCTCTTTAAATCAATATGATTTTCAGGTGCCATCAATGATTTTATTACCATTTCAAGGTAGATTGCATGTTGCTTTTAAAAAGGTTAACAGTGTCAGTTTAAGTTTTCTTCTGTACTTTTTGCAGGGTTTGGGGGGGGGGGGTCATTCTATTTTAGATGACTATGCAACTTTATACCACACAGGAGACAACAGCTTGTCAATGCTTTTAGAAAGTGATCCATTTCCACCTGAGGTTTATAGCTAGGAGCCCATTCATTCTCTGATTATCTACAATCGGAGCAAGTTTGGGCACCAAAAGCCCAGTCTTGCAACTCTAACTCATATGAGTAGTCTTTAGTGAGAAGATTCATGAGTGATGGTTGAAAGACTGGGCCCTTTAATGAGAAGACCATTTGCCATGGCTCAGCAAGGAACCCTCCCTTTCAGAAAATATTCAAAACAACGCTGGAACTGAGCTTCGAAGCCTTTATAATAGCTCTGATCAGAAAGAAATATTAAAGCAAAATCCCCCAAAATAACACTACAAGCACCAGTTAGCTAGTATGAAAAGAGATGTATAACTTTTTATTATCTTTCTGCTTTTTTGTCACTGCTCGTTTACTACAGCAGGCAAGATAATTCCAATTAATATAAAGGTAGTGAGAATGGTTATGTTCAGTCTTGCCAATTACAGGATCATAGCTATATTTCTTTGATTCTTCATCAGCCAGTCAAGATAGCTTGATGTCTCCATTATAAATTATGCTTATTAGTAGCTTGTAGGGTATTGAAAAGTCCACTGGTAAAGGACCAGATGTTCCTTTTGGTTCTGTACTGTGGAGGGGAGCAATGTACACAAAGTGGATTCCAAATTGTCCTAAGAAGGGCATATGGAAAGAGATAACAGCTACGTGGCATATCCCTGCACAAACGGCACTGTAATGGGCTATGACAGAGAAGGGCATACGGCCAATCAGCTGGGGGAAAAGTCAGGACCCGAATGCAGAAGTGCATGCTTGGAAGAATGGTGCAACTTCTTTCAGAAATTGCGATGCAGAGATGTCAAATTCATTCTGGACAGGAACAAATTCTATTTTTGACTCCTCGGGCTGGGGTTACAATTTAGGGTTCCATTCCCCCATAGACCCACAGCAGAACATTCACTAATATACAAAGATCAAGGGTGGAAAATGGCTTTTATGTAGTAAATAAGCTTATAATTGTTATTTAGCTTATATTGAGCATCACAAGAGGGAAAATATCCTCACCTAAAGGACCACCACTATTTCTACTTTGTGGTTTTTTCTTTCCCTATTCTCCCTTCTCAATTTCTCTGTCCCTTGTCTTTGTGACTCTCATCCTTTCTTCCCTCTGTTTTTCCTTCTCTACAGCAACCTCCAGTTTTCTTCTCCCTGTGGGTGTTATCAACACCCCCTTCCCTAATCTATCTGATATAATGATCAGCCATGAAAAACTTACCACTGACATGTAAAGTGTCATCATTAGATATTAGAGTTAACAGCCCAATTAGATTAATGGTGGGGAACTGCCATCTCCCAGAACCAGTGTTTCAGGCTATCTTTAGACCCAGGAAGACAACATTGCATCCGTTATGCTTGCTTCACATTTGAAAGGTTAACATGAAATCCCAGAGGTATAGAAACTTTTTGTTTGTTTGTTTAAAGAAAGCTTAGATTGTGCAAATTCAGAATAGTCCTGTGGCACCTTATAGACTAATAGACGTATTGGAGCATAAGCTTTTGTGGCTGAATACCCACTTTGTTGGATGCATGTAGTGGAAATTTCTAGAGGCAGGTATCAATATGAAAGCAAGAAGCAGGCTAGGGATAATGAGGTTAGTTCAATCAGGGAGGATGTGGCCCTCTTCTAGCAGTTGAGGTGTGAACACCAAGGGAGGAGAAACTGCTTATGTAGTTGGCTAGCCATTGACAGCCTTTGTTTAATCCTGAGCTGATAGTGTCAAATTTGCAAATGAACTGAAGCTCAACAGTTTCTCTTTGAAGTCTGGTCCTGAAGTTTTTTTGCTGCATGATGGCTACCTTTAAATCTGCTATTGTGTGTCTAGGGAAGTTGAAGTGTTCTCCTGCAGTTTTTGTATATTGCCATGCCGCTTTTAGAGATCCAGACTAACATGGCTACCCTTCTAATACAAATTCAGAATGTGTCTTGGGGCCACATAAATACATCAAGTGAGCTGACAGCACTGTCCTAGTGCAAATTAAGCAGCTCTGACTTGTACAGCATAGCCAACACTACTAGATTCCTATTATAATACTGGTGTCCACTCCAGACATATGGCACTGCCTGCCACCTAGGTACTCCACTAGGGTGCTATTGTCTGTGTGTAGAAGACATGTCTGAGACCTCTCCCACCTGTAGCAGATTCATGGGTTACAATGTAATCCTCTATGGCTTCCTCGATAAACTGCAAAACTGAATTTATTTATTTTGTACCTGTATTTAATGGGATAATATGCCACGAGGTTATTTTTGTTTTGAAATGTGTCAACTCCATCCACACAGATTTGCACAAAAGAAGAGGAAAGCCGACAATCAAGGACCACTAGAGGATGACAGTAGTCAGTCTGCACTCTGAACAGCAGGGAAAAAAGTTTATTATTAATTTGTAATACCTTAGGCATGGAACAGGACCCCATGGAGCTAGGTGGTGTAGAATCACAGAACAAAGAGATGGTCCTTGCCCCATCTAGATACTTACAATCTAGGACCGAGGTGGGCAAACTATGGACCGTGGGCCACATCTGGCCCATGGGACCCTCCTACCTGGCCCCTGAGCTCCTGGCCAGGGAGGCTCGCCCCTAGCCCCTCCCCCGCTGTTCCCCTCTCCCCAGCAGCCTCAGTGCACTGCGCTGCCGGCGCAACGCTCTGGGCAGCCAGGCAGCACAGTTGCAGAGCCGCAGCCTGACCCAGTGCTCTGGGCAGTTCGGCTGTAGTGCCACCAGCCAGCGGTGCTCCAGGCAGTGTGGAAAGGGGGCAGGGAGTGGGAGGGAGTAGTTGGATAGAGGGCTGGGGAGTTCGGGGTGTGGATAGGAATCGGGGTGGTCAGAATGTGGGGAACAGGGGGATTGGATGGGGCAGTCAGGAGGGTGGGGGGAGTTGGATGGGGTGGGGGGGCAGTTAGGGGCAGAGGTTCCGGGGGCGGTCAGGGGACAGGGAGAAGGGGTGGTTGGATGGGGCTGGGTCCTGGGGGAGCTGTCAGGGGGTGAGAAGCGGGGTTGGGGGTGGGGTCAGATAGGAAGCAGGGGCCGGGCCATGCCTGGCTGTTTGGGGAGACACAGCCTCCCCTAACCGGCCCTCCATACAATTTTGGAAACCTGATGTGTAGGCATATCCAAGCTAGCTTGGATCTAGCTAACTTGAATAATAATAGTGAAGCTGCAGCAGCACAGATGGCAGCATGGATTAACCTCTTGAGTACAGAGCTAGCTAGACCAATGCTAGCTCAGGTATGTCTACACATGCTTTAGTCACACCTATGGCTGCAGTGCAGACATAATCTTAGTACAGGAAAAGGGACAACAGATGTATATAGACAGACAAATGTAATAATAAAAAGTAATCTTTCTCAACTGGCAAAAAAGTAAAGCAAAGCTAGGAACATTCAAGTGAAACAACTTTGAAGACATGATTTCTAAAGCTTATGGTAAAAAATCAAGACATCTTCTGGAAATAGGTAATTTTTACAGCTCATTGTGCTCACAACATGAATCCCAGATAACCTGAGAACAGATTCACAGCAATTTAGTAAAAGGGAAACATGATATCGGGGTATGAGAAACATCAGTGAAATTTTGGCTAGCTCATTCTCTAGCCTAATATGCAACTATTTTGCTTATATTTGGAATGGTAAGAAAAGACAGACATTGTGAGGACTGTCAACCTTTGGGGAGAGATATCTAGAACTAGATATAATCAGCCTAAAGATGATATACCTGTGTAAAGAGCCAGTGGATTTATTGCTTGTTTTCCCATTCCCAAAAGAGTATCACAGCACAAAAAGAAAATTACCAAAAGGATTGAAAAAAAAGAAATAGTTACAATTCTTCCAATGAAGGGCAATCCTTAAGGACTGCACAATTGTTCAGAAATAATATTTTCCCAGAGAACATTTCCTGTCTTGTAATCCTAAACGTGATCCATCAAACTGCTATAGAGGTAGAAACTGAAGGACTGCACAGAAGGTAGGGTAGATACTCATCCTACTCACTATCTTAAACCAGAACAGAAAAGAAGAATCAGTGAGGGATGAAGAGCTGTTTGGAATATTGGTCAGAGTCTGGTGCTGAGGTGTGAGCAAATTGAATGTGGCTGGGACAAACCCTAAAGGCCATTCTGCTGGTCCAGAATCAGTGGATTGCCTTGAATTCTGACCAAATCCCATCTGACCCCTGCCAGGCCAATTGTGTTGTAGAGCCAGGAGAAGGTGGCATAAGGTGGAAAGAATGTGGGCCACCATTTGGCCTTAGATCTATATTCCTATATAAAGCTACTGCATTCAGGTAAAATCCTGAAGTTCTGTTGAGGTCAATGGGACTTTTGTTGAGTAAAGATATTAGGAAGCAGTCTTTAGTTATTGAGACATAGGGGCTTGAACTGGAATACCAGGTCTGTGCCACTCTGAATTGTGGGAAGCTCTAATCCAAATTGCACAGATCAGGGCACCTGAATTTCTTTTACTGGATTTCTCTAATTAACAGGATACATAAGAAATAAGTGACAATTTAAAGCTACCTGGCTGACATTATAGTAACTTACCCACACAAAAGGTTCCATCATTAGTTACAAACTTCTCTTGACCACTGCTAGATTTGAAACCAGTTGCACACATGCAGTAATAACTCCCCACAGTATTGGTACAGTTGGCGTTCTCTCCACAAGGTTGTGTAGCATTTTCACATTCATTATCATCTGTCAAGACACAAATTACATAAAAATAATTTTCATTTGCCACTTAAATAAAATAATGGTTTAATCTGTACTCCAGTCTTTTTTATTTATCGATGTTGAGACTGACATGCTGATTATTTGTTTAACACTGGCCTCACAAATGCCAAGGACTTAATCATGCTCAAAGCCACATAAGTATCCAAAGTAAAACCAGCCATGTATTAGAGGAGAACAGAAATGCTTGTACTAACTGATGTTCTAGCAGGAATCCCCACTTCCAAACCACATATTAGGTCAGATATGCTCATGTTTAGAAGATCTCCAAATAGAGACCTGGTGTGATGTCCTGGGTCTCAAATCCAGGCCTGGAAGTGCCCAGACAGCTGTCGCATTCTCACCTCCACCCAATGTCTGCTGAAGGCTGGTGGGTTGAGAAGCTAATAGGACAACAGCCTCAGCCAAGGCACCACATACAGGTGCCTGGATTGGAGGATTCCCAAGTCTCCACCGATTGGTTCAACCATGCCACGTAAGCCAGAAGGAGGCATAGAAAGTTGTCTGAGCAATTAGGTGATTCCCTGTTGCTGCTGCATTGGATCCTGCTTGTGCCTGCTTCCTTCATTCTGCACCCAACCCTGTTCCTGATTCCTTTTCTGCTCCTGGCTTCCCCCTGCCTTTGTTCCTGCACACCACCGTGTTCCTGCTCTGTGCGGGATCCTTGCCTTTCTTCCAGTTCCTGTCCTCTTGCCTCACTTCTGACAATCAGTTACCAGTCCCAGCTCTGACCTTGGGCTCTGGTAATTGGCAGTTGACTCTGGTGCTGACTCTTGACTTTGTTCGCTGACCTGGACGCCTGCTGTACCCACTAGACCTGACTTCTGCTCTGATCTTCAGACAGTTGTCCCAGTCCTTAACATGTGGATGGTGTCCTGAAATCCACATATGGAGGATGGGCCATGGGTAGGTGCCAAAAAATGTGCACAGATATACAGTATATTGTTCTCCACTTCCATCCTTCTTGAGATTTTTTGGAAAATAATGGATTATCTTTGCTATGGAGCCTTCTCTCCTTAGGGTCCTTGGGACAGCTAATGCCAAAGAGCAGAGGGCTTCTGCCAGGGGCAAGAGTCTTGACCTAGATAACCTTCATCTCCCAAAAATTCTGGAGGATTCACCAACTATAAAGGCAGGCCCACTGGTATATTTCAGAAGGGGACCAACACATGCTCCTAATGGAACAACAGGGAAAGAACTTCATAAGGGTATCTTTCTGAAGATTACCTCTCTAGACACCTTTCCTGTGGATTTTATCATGTGGATGAGGGAGGAGAGGGGGAATGATCCAAGTGATTTGACAAAACATACTAAGAAGCCAAGTGAATCAATACACACAATACAACTATTTCTTCTATATTCTTCCATACACACTGCATTCTGGATGTTCTATACAATTAAATAATCCTCTGACCAACTTTAGGGAACAGTGCAAAACTTTCGTCTTCAGTAAAGTATATCCACTATGGAAAGAATGACACAACACTGATACCTCCATCCACTCAAATGTTCCCCAGAAAACTCCCCCCAAAATCCTGAAGCAAAAGAAATAAATTAATCTAGCAAGAGCTCCCCGGAACCAAAAAATACTCCAAGCAGAGTTTTTCATCCTAAGAGAGGGAGGCCCTGGCTATTCCCATGAAATCCACTATGGACTTTGCTCTTACTTTTATATGGAAGGTGCTCAGAGTCTACAATGATGGGGAGCAGTATAAAACCCGAAGATATAACTACTAATTGCAGAAAGATAATTATATTAAGAGGCATTGTAGCAGGGAGAAAAAATGATGGCAAGTGTCGCAAATAAGGTGTTTTAAGACACAGGTGCCAGCAGATAAAGACGATACCAGTTTGCCAAATGAGTTGAGAGAGTGGCAAGAATAGAGTGAGCTGACATTTGTAAGGATACAGCAGGGACAAATTTCTGCCTTGTAACTTATTCTGAACCCCTGGAATAGCCTTTGCACAGGGACCTTTTCAGATGTAAAGTTAATGGGAAGCCTTTTCACTACATGTGATTTAACACACCTTTCAGTTAATTCACAGTGCAAATGCCACTCAGGAACATCAAATGGATTTACAACATTCTCCAGGGGACTTTGGGTCAATGCTAATGAATGGATTACACTCATTATAACTAATATTGTAATTTAATTTAATAAGGAATCCAAGCGTAAAAGAAATTTGCTAATGTATGTTAACAATATTTATTTTATGGCTTTAGCAGCTGTACTTCTGAGAAAACAATAGAGAAGGTGTGTGATTTGGCTCTCACTTACAGAACACTGGTGTACACCCAAATTAACTGCAGTGAAGTAATGGAATTGCATCGGGGAAAAACTGGTGTAAATGAGATCAGAATCAAAGCCCAGAAACTAATATTTTAAGATATGAGTACTTCATGATCTGTGGCATGCTTCTCACTCCAATGACAAGCATGCTAGAGTACATGCCATAGAACACTTTAACCTTCACGTTTTTTTTTTTTAGAACTCGCCCTCTTGGGGACAATGAGTGTGACAATGGAATTGCATTGTGTGTGTGTGTGTGTGTGTGTGTGTGTGTGTGTGTGTGTGCGCGCGTTTGGTGATCTTGCTCAGCACGACCTATTATTGTGATGCACACTATCCATTAGAACCCTAGCCTTTCAATTGAAAAATCAGTGTGGCTATGAGTGCGCCATACAAAGTCTGCTATTAAGATCGAAAACTATGGTGTTGGGGCAGGCAATGCAATGGTTTCTAGAAGATAAGACACAGTGATTTTGGAAAATGTGGGGTGGAAGCCTTGGAAGAACAGAAGTGGGTAAGAAGACTGACTATATGGAGATTTAGTCAAGGCCAGGGGGAAATAGGGCTGAATAGACAGAGGTCATTCCATTTTGTGAGTGGAAAAAACAAAAACTCCTGCCTGTGTTTTCTAGTGTCTCAGACATAAGAACGGCAATCCTGAAAGCCTGGCTGTATTACAGCTCTCAAGTGGCCCAAAGAACACTCTCAAGCAGTATAAACTGATTCATATAGTGGACACCATTAAAATCTTTACAGTTTTGTCTAATTAACTTTCCCCTGGTATTGGCGGCATTCCATATATTTCGGGAGCTCATAAATATTTTGATGGTAATCATTAATCATTGGAAGGATCTCCTGTTCTAGGAACTTTTTCAGATAAGTGCTCCTGCTGCCCCCCACTTTCCTGAGAGGAAACAAGTCTCTCTTATAATCACCCTACAAGCCTGGCTTATTTTCATTCATCTGGCCTGACTAGCTAATGAGCACAGAATTTTAGACTGCTTACACAGAGGCATCGCAGGAACTCCTTACAAGGAAGATTATGAGAACTAACTTCCCAGATCACTTAACGTCAGATTTACATGGATACAACTCCATTTACATCAATGGTTCTAATCCTGATTTGCTCCCGTGTCACAGACAGCAGAATCAGGCCTGATCTATGTATAATTTGGTTCCACAATGTCTATGAGGGTCCTAATAACTGTGTACAAATATCTGAAGTATCTCAGTACCAAGGAAAGAGAGAAACTATTTAATATTGAACCTACAAGTGCTGACGTGATGCACAGCAGGAAGCAGATGGCTATTGCTCTCCAGCCTTATCTGTAAATGAAGGCTATGACTATGTACAAGTGTGCAGAGAAGTAAATCTTAAGCCTCTTGTATGTTTCCTCTTTTACTCTGCTGTGACAGTGCAGGTAAAATGAAGGGTAGGATATAGGAAAACAGAAAATGTGTGTGTCTAATGACATATAGGAGTTAAGTTTCAGAGTAGCAGCTGTGTTAGTCTGTATTCGCAAAAAGAAAAGGAGTACTTGTGGCACCTTAGAATGCATCCCATGAAGTGAGCTGTAGCTCACGAAGCTTATGCTCTAATAAATTTGTTAGTCTCTAAGGTGCCACAAGTACTCCTTTTCATATAGGAGTTAAGTGTGAGCCTTAGCATCCTTGAAGACAATGGACTATGCACATGATGTTAAGTATTTTACTGGATTGGAGCCAGAGTTCTGAGCTCCTTGCAGGATAGAGCTCCTAGACCACAGGAACTTGGTGGTCATACTGCATTGTTTTCGTTAATGCCTGATAAAATTCACCAGTTGTTCCCTGCCATGGTCATTACCTTTCCCTCATGCTTGCACTGTGCAAGATAAACTTTTCTGATGTGGGTCAAGGCATTAGAAATAGGAGTAATCGGAGAAACTATTACTATTGGAGTTGAGGTGGTCATTTAGACTTGCGCAGAGTGGGTGCAAAATCAGAATGGCAGCATTTTACAACATTTTGCATAACTGTCAACAGTGACACACGGTGTGCAGTAGAAAATTAGGCCAAACACGACCTTAGCCATCTCTAACCTGGCCACCAACTCTGCTTTCAGGAATACATAAAGTATGACATAATATAGAATATGGAATGAAAGAAACCAAAATTTATATGACAAACACAAGCAAAGTGAGCATCTGAAGTGCTAATATGATATCAATGAAAACTTGACAATAAACTTTCATTTAGCTTTCCCTACACCCTCAGATTTCATATATATGAAATTTTGAGTAGACCATGCCAGGGATATAATTTAGTGGACCAGGTCCTGCTCCCATTGAAATTAATGGCAAAAGTATCACTGACATCTGTGGAGCAAAGGGGATGCTTGCTATGGAAAAAAGTCACTGAGTTCCTGCAAGGGACAGAAAGGGGAGGTGTTTTCAAGAAAAAAAGAAATTTCACATAAACTTTTAATTGTCATATTTAAGTATTCTGCTTGACTTCACAAAAATATTTAAAACCCACTAACAACAAAACATATTTTTCAATTCTTTTTATAGTCAAGATATTGAGCTACTGTATAAAAAAAATCCAATGTGAAGCCTAGGAGTTTAAAGATGTTTTCCATTTTTTTTCACAATTTATAATGCTATCATTTTATATGGTTTATGGGGAGTTAGACAAAATCAGGATTTATAGATTAGATAATCTCTAACCCCTTCTTAAACAAACTTGTTTAGCAATATGGACAAAAAGGAGGATACGCTAAATGATGAACTGGCATATGAGCCATTTGCTTTGTTGCTGCATAATCTAATTATGACATGTGCATGCAAAGTAAAACAACTGCTGGCAAAAGAAACCCATGAAGCATTGCAGGCAATATTTCAGGAATGCAAACTGAAAAATCAAGGGAAAGAAATGACACAAGTGAAACAGGTATTGTTTAAAGATTTTTTTTAAAATAACTGATGAAAAATATGAATGACTTTTAGAAACAAGAGTGGTCAAATTACAAGGGTAATTCTTGTGCCTGAATGGTAATGTGTCATTCTAATCTATTTGATACACAAGATGTTCACAGAATGGCTGATCAGTCTTGAATTCATTTTTTTAAGCAGAGTTCTATAATATTTGGTATGCACTCAAATTGTTATAATTAAATATCACAATGGGAGGAAACCATGAATAATTTGTGACTTGGTTACAGGAAATTAGGTTTAAGTAGCCCAAAGACCAAAAAGGACTGTACGTGGGGGCGTGTACATGTGTTACTAGAGGGTAGGATGGGTTTTTTTTGTTATAAGTGTAAAATAAAAGTGATTATACATGCTGGTCTCAAAAATATAAAGATAACGGACATCTATTTTCAGAGAACACTTTATATTTTATGATACATAAGCATATTTATAGTCAAACAAAAATCCAGTCAGTTATTGGCCAGACTCAATTTCTCGGCTAGTTTACAGGATATATATATAAAGATGTTCTAAAAGAATAGGTCTGAGACACTGATGTGCTTTTACTTGCCCGCTGCATTTTGAATCGTGGTGATGTTATTTCTGTATGAACAGTGCATGACTTTAGTTCATGAATTAATTTTTGGATTAGAATTATAGGGTCTAATCCAAAAACCACTGATGCCAAATGTATGTCTTTCCATTGACTTCTGCAGGCTGTGTATTGTCCCTCCCCACCTGCAACCCCATAGCTTGTACAGTTACTGTTAAAGAAAAGCTATAACTACGTCTCTCAATGCAGTTATGAGAAAGTTTTACATATGGAACATTTCTTATGCATGAACTCTAAATTGTGGATGAAATACAACTTTTGGTTGTATAAATAATAATAATTTATGTGTCTTGATGCCACCATGTTACTGAAAAATGCATCATTGTACTATTCAGCATGACTTTAACAATCTGAATTTATAGTACAAAATTCTCCACCCCCATTCCACTTGACATTTCAGTTTCTTTGGCATTACCCAATTTTAGTGCACCATGGAAACTAAATTACAAACTCCAATATGGCTATATTGGAACTATTACAGTTACAAAATGATATCACTGGCCAGTAATATGGCAGTAGCTAAATAGAAGCCCCTGAAGTGCCAACCCTAGTTTAAACGTATGGTTTCATTTGAAATACCCTTTTCATTTTTTTCTTGAGAGAAAGCACAAACTTTCATGGCAGTTAGCTGAGCAAAACAACTACCTTCAAGGATTTCCATTACAAATTAGTGAATCTCCGTGATAAACTTTGTTATAGTGAGAACAGTTTGTTAGCCAAGTAGTCTCAGGTTCAGACCTGCCATATTAGATCTTAGCCAGGAAGCAATAGCATTATTTTTCTTATTAGAAATTTTGAAATGAACCACTTTCATTTTTAAAGAGAGAGAGAGAGATTAATACTTTTGTTCTAAAAGTACAAAATATTTCTACAACAAACTCAGTCCTCTTGGACCCACACATAGCAAGCACCTTGCTAAAATGATGCACTGAGTTTTAAAAATCAACAACTGAACAAACACAGTAGCTACTTTCCATAAAGGTAGTTACACATTTGATATTATTATGGATCATAAGATACACAGCTCATACTGATGCTAAAGTATGCTCACAGCTTTATCTTCAGATATTCCTCCCTTCCCGTATCACCTTAAAAGAAACAATTAAAACAAAGGATCAGATTGAGCCCTGATTCAGGCCAGCGTAAACCAGGGTCCCTGGTGGTCACAAACCTGTCAGGGTGGTTGTGACAGCACAAGCCTGGGGACTAGCGTGGAACCATCACAGTCTGAAAAATGGACAGCACTGGCTGGGAAGGGAATGTAGCCAAGGTGGCTGGGGAATACACTGATTCATTGCATTCTGCTGTTCTCCTTTGACAGCAGCCTCGCCTGCTAGAGCTCCTGAAAAGCCTCTGGGGGAAACTTAAAGCTGACCTTCCCCAGCATAACCCCCAGAAAAAGCAGTGGTTGAAGTGCCTCACTTAACCCCTCAAAAGCAAGGAAATGAAGGCTTCCTGTAAAACAAATTCCAGTGCTACTCACCCTGCTGTGCCTTGCCTGTCTAGAGGTCTCAGAACAGCGGGCGATCTTACATACGTGCTGCAGTACAGTATCTCTAGTTATAAGAGACTGACCTGAGGATGGCAATCTGCCTTTCTTTTCTGCAATATGTTACCATTAATGTTAATTTAACACAATTTATTTATGATTCTTAAAATATTCAGCATTTAGGTTTGGTTCAAATCAGCAGGAAAGAGCAGATGCTTAGATGAACCATTTGAGACTGCAAAACTGGGCTGGAAATCTCATTAGGATTAATTTCTTTCATAATGGGCCTGATTCATCTTTGACCTCTGGTGCCTTTGCACCAGCTATGCTGGCACAAAGGGAATACACAGCAGCCACACAAAGCTGTTATGGGAAATACCTGTGCCTCTTTCCCATTATGCTTTCATGGCTGTGCACCTCCTTGCAAGAGTTTGTGGCACTGGAGATGCCCCGGGTATTCTAATAGCATGCTGAGGTCTTTTAGGTGTGTGGGTATAATGGTTCCACACCAGTTCCAAACTAACCCCGGAAAACCCTGGAATCAGTGAGGCACAAGTCTGCCCTCTCAGTCCCTGCACCAGGCTCTGCACTGATGCATGGGCAAATTGAAGCTAGTATTTCTTGTGCTTCTAGCTGAAAAGTGGGGCTGCATATTCCAGGTAAACAGACTCTGAGGTCCTGGTTTGAACCTTGAAGTGCAAAGCAGCCCCCCCGACCCCAAATGAAGGACAGTGGGGAGGAAAAAGGTTACACTTTTTTGAAACCAAAAAAAGCATTCAGGTTGGTTTATTCAGAGCTTGGGCAAACTTTGGAGAGGTTCTTATGTTACCCAAAAAGCTTTCCTCATTATTGTTTGTAAAATCAGACATTACAAATTAAATGTGAAATGCATGTATTATTGGGATAAATGATAGTGATGAGAAGTGTCATTTGCTTAACTGCACAGAACAATGCACTTCTCCAATGTGTGCAGAGTATCATGAAAAGAAAATCTATAATTTGTGATCATTCATATGTGGAGAACAGACTAAAAGAAAAAAAAACCATCATTAAAATGCTACTCCTTGACTGGAAAGAAAACATTTACCCAGCAAAGCATCAACTGGGACTCAAGAAGAAGAAGCAGGTGCTCAAATTAGTCAGGTTAGAGAAGGGAAAGTGAGCATGGGTGTTTGGGGGAGGGAATTCAATCAGTTAGGATCCATGTGAAGTCTGAACAACTGCGTACAATCTCACTGTTCCCATACAGAGAGGGGACATGTTTATTTAGTAGTGTCCTTGGCACTGTCCACTCCTATTCCCTCAGAAAGGTCCTCTGAATGTGTGTAGGGGGAGGAGATGTGTCACACCCTCCCCACCTCGGCATGATTCACCAAAAATGTGTGTAGGTCTGCAGCACTGCAGTGTTGAGGGTGGGGGTGGGAGGAATCTCAGGAGCAGCAGTGGACTGGAGAAGACTCGGTAACCCATCTCCTTTACAGCTGCTTGGAAGCTTATGTGTGGTTCCAGAAGTTCATGTGAAGAAACAGATTCATTGCTTGTTTTCACTTGTGACTTCTACCCCCCTCCCTGTTCAGAACAATTTGAGGAAAACTTCACAAGTGGACATCACAGAGACTTCCTCCCTCTGCTGTGAATTTTCCCATAGGAGGCGGCAACTCCCCCCACCCTCCAGGAACCCAGTAGCACTGCCTGTTCTATGAATTCATCACAAAGCAAGTAGAAATTTGACTTCAATGGCATTATGTCAATTTACACCAACAGAGCATCTGGTCTGGTGAGACTGTTACGACACAGACTGAAAGAAGAAGAGGCGAGTGACCTGTTTGTAATAGCTTAGTTATAACAGAAAATGATGAGTCACAAACAAAATTGAAATGCTGGCAGTCCAGGTTAGCAGTGAGTTGTCTGAATTCTCTGTCTGTGATTGTGAGGAATGAATTAGTTCTCTGGAAAATGGACTGATGGAGACTTGACAAGAGGAGATAAACAATGATCCAATTTCTACTGAGCAGTCACACGCAGCTTCTATACCTGAGGTAGTTACAAATACACTGAACTTACTTGGAGAGGATTGAGCAAGTGAGACACCGTCATGTGTGTCTAAACATTTTGGTCCCACATCAAAGATTTCAGAAAAGAACACAACAGCAAGCAGTTTGATTTTAAAAAAAGAAGAAAAGTTTATGCTCTGGGCAACACCCTCACCAAATTTCCAGACCCTGATCACCACCAGCTAGGAAATGCATCACAACACTCTGGCTTACAAACTCTGTCATTGCGGTGTGGATAAACAAGTTTACACCTTGAATTAGGCAGACACACCTAGGGTTTTATCTTACAAGCTATTTATAACATAAAACAGACAACAAAGGGCTTGAGATAAACAACACTGCATTAGGCCAAGGTATATACTCACATTTTGTTTATATAGGTTCAAATCCTGGAGTCCTCAGCCTGTCGACATTAGGCCCAAATGGCAGCAGAAACTGTCCATTTCCAATTTGAAGGTGGGAGCTGGGGTGGGAAGCACTGAGGAGAATTTCACAACTCCTTGCCAGCTAGGAAGCCCTCCTCAGGAGCACCAAGGGGAGTTTTGAGCGAGGCTGGAGTTAGGCTGAGACCTAACTGTACTCTAACCATGCAGTATGAAATGGACTGTGCTCACTGGCTATAATGAGCTATATGGGACTACTCACATGCACAAAGTTAGGCACATGATTGCATACACTGCTGAACTGGGGCCTACTGGACGCAAGGGAAAACCACATTCTGTTCTGGTTTGGTCCATTATAGAGTTAGAGGCCAGACATGAAATTTGGATCCAGAGTCAGTGGGGATTCTGAATTCCCTCAGAGGATGGGGATGGCAGATAGGTGTTGGATTTACCTCAGGCTCATCTCCACTGAACTCTGAAAAAAAGAGCATTTTCTTGCATGAACTGCACTATCACTCCCCCCAAGTGATATGAGGCAAAATGGCAGTACAGCCTCCACATTCACCTGGAGTGAATGGATCCACAATTTAGTCACATATTTATATTTTAAGTGTTGGAAGAGTCTGGTACCGAAGTGGGGCCAGATCTATAAACTCACGGGAAATTAATGGAAAGGCTCCCATTGACTTCAATTATTTTTTATCAGGCTGGTGGAGACAAAAATGGCACAGAAACAGAAGGAAGAATGAAAAACATATGACCCATACTCTTCTCATCACAAATGGATCAAGTTTCCAAGTTCCTTCCTCAGGGAAACACAATCTGGCATGCACCCTTTGTCTAACATCCCACTTGGGTATTGGACACAACGTGCTTGAGACATTATGGCAAGAGAAACCACCATCAGATCTTGGATTTCCTCCACTGAAAAAACTGAATTAAAACAAGGTGATGTACTTTGAAATTGGAGTACATCGGATGTGACTTGCCAGCAATATACGGGTGTGAATGTTTTTCTGAACACTACCAATAAGGGTTTTGGAAACTTCCACAATTATTACATTAAGTCATTCTCAATTTGTGTTATAGTTTTTGTTGATAACTGACTTATTTTCATTAAATCACATCTTCTAACCAAGAAGTAAAGAAGCATATGTTACATTCAGAAAATGTTAAAAGGAAAGTGAGAAGTGAAGCAGTGTCTAGAATTGAGAAGGATTCTTTGGTTGACAACAGTGCCCACTGCAGCATTAAATATGCAGTCCAAATGAATGATTCATTTCAGCAGGGTAACTAGAACAGTATTTGTTTTAAAACTAAAAATAGATAACATCTCCACTGTAATTATTTGTGGACTTCCCATTGTATTTTCAATTTGCCATGGTGTAGATATTACACCAGCATTACAGAATTAGAAGGACCAGAACCTGTGATGCTCAATTCTAAGGTGCACAGTCTCAAATTAACCCTTTTTTGGCATTTGGGAATACAATGGTTTCTTCTAAGAAATGAATACCAGAATCCACTCTACAACAACATTCAGGAAAGTCAGAGCTAAGGCTACCATTCAGCCCTTAATTCACTCTGTTGTAGCTATTGCAGAAGACAGATCACCCACTTCTGAATCTTCCAGATGAAGAACTGTACAATTTAAATGATCTTATGAAATATAAAAGCCCAGTAGCACAAATTCAGGATTGGAACATCAGCCTACATCTGAATTACTTTCTTTTGCATGTTTAAAGCAGAATCTTTAAACCACCTACCCTCAGGAAAATGGTTTCACATTTAACTACTAACTACCATTTTATACAGCACAGGTTGTGCGCATCTTCAAAGATAGTATCGCTGTGTGTTTGTGTGTATGTGTACCCTCAGCATAAGTTAATGGATCTCTCAGGCTATTCTAACTCAATGTCAATTGCTAGCAGCTCCAAAGGGGCTGCAAATGCAGTCAGAGGCAGAAAGGCACACGTAAGTATTGACCACAGCCCCTTTCCTCGGGCAAGGCCCCATCTACTGGCAGCATGAATGGGGAGGGGTTAAAGAGCCCTATGCAGGCTTCAGGGTGTTGTCTGTAACCCAAGGTGATATTCAAGATTGCCTATGCAGGAGTGGCCATCCTGTGGCTCCGGAGCCACATGCAGCTCTTCAGAGGTTATATTGGCTCCTATATAGGCACCAACTCGGGCTGGAGCTACAGGTACAACTTTCCATGTACCGGGGGGTGCTCACTGCTCAACCCCTGGCTCTGCACAGGCCCTGCACCCTCCATCCCTTCCCGCCCCCTCCCCTGAGCCTGCAGTGCCCTCGCTCCTCCCCCCCAGAGCCTCCTGCATGCCACGACACAGCTGATTGGGAGGTGTGTGGAGGGAGGGGGAGGCGCTGATCGGTGGGGCTGCCAGTGGGTGGGAGGTGCTGGGAGCGGGGTGGGGGAGTTGCTGGGGGGCTGCTGATGTATTACTGTGGCTCTTTGGCAATGTACATTGGTAAATTCTGGCTCCTTTCTCAGGCTCAGGTTGGCCACCCCGGCCTACGCCAACACTACACAGCTTAATTGATTAACAATATTTTGGAAAGGAAAAAAAAATCCATCTCTGCTGAAAACTTATTTGCCGAGTCATAATATCAGAAGAATTTAAAAGTCATTGTAGGAAATCTCAGCTCTGAGAAACAATGGCATATATAATATGAGCCATTTGGTACCATCAGTGTGGAAACACTGCTTCACGTCACTGGGTCTTCCACTTAAAAACTGGTGCCACATTATGGCACTATGTATGGCATATATATAATAGTGTGTTACCTTTCTCTTTAGAAATGCCAAGCTTTTTAAAAACAAATTGCTTTAAAGTATCTGAAATAAAGTATTTATTAATTTTCTTGCTTGCTCTTAGATTGAGGTCCGTTATAATAATAACCTCTGTCACAGTTTGGGGCAACTGCATCTGTATTCCACCCTCTATGGTCTACCGAGGGTACTGACCTTCAGGCTTCTGGCTCCCCAGCTGTCGCTGTCTTGGGTGGAGACTCACATCTCCCTCCCTCCTGACCAGGCATATTTACAGGTTGCACATTCCCTGCCTACACTGTGAAGCCCCCAGCAAGTCAGCCCTACTTTGCTTTTCTCCTCAGAGGCTATAAATAGTGTAATACCCCACAGTTATAAGTTACCACCCAGCTTTCCCTATGCAAGCACATTAATTCTTATGATGAAATCATTACAGAGAAAATATATTAAAACAATGAAAGAACTGACACACATGCTATTAAGCTTAGCAGATATCATCCCAACTCCAACAAGGGCTCTGGTAAGAAGTCAATCCTTCAAACCCCCCGAAGGGGTTTTCCTGAGGACACAGGTACATAAGTGCCTTGGCTCAAAACAAGCACACCATGAATCTAAGAGTCACCCCTGTGTACTTGTTGGGCCTTTGATTTTTGTCCTCATGCAATGGTGACCAGCAGACAGAGGTCACCTCCTCATGGTGAAGTTTCAAAAGGCTGAGTTTTTGCATTATCCCAGGGATACCTTTGTGTACACCTCCCCTTAAAGATTTCCTGGGAAACCCACTTAATTTAAAAAATTCTTTCTTGTCTTGCCTGTTGTTTCCAATGGTCCTTTGAAGCTAACAGCACTTCCCAGGGTTTACATTAGTCATGTCTCCCCCCTTGAGAGTTACGTTCAATCCCACAATAACACAAACATTTGCAGTTTAATATAATTAACTCCTAAAATACTCCAACTTAATTCAATAAGGTTTGTCCTGGATATTGCAGGAAATTGCATATCTGTCTCACCCTCCATTCTGGGTAATAAAATAGACCAAAAGATGTGATAAAAATTGCGTTGACAGAAATAACGGTTCAAATACAACAGAAACCCTTAAAGAAGGGCCTTTTGAAAAGATATTTGCTCTGTGTGGAGCAGTATTCACTGATTTCTAAAACTAGGAGCTAATTATCCTCTGTGTGGAGAAAGTCCTTTTCAGAGATTTGTCTGGGTATCAGAGATTGAGACTATGATATGCTTTAGTCAAATACTAGTTATGGGGTTCACTGCAGAGGTAACTGGATGAAATTCTATGGCCTGTGAATACAGGCGGTCAGAGTAGATGATCTAATGGTCCATTCTGGCCTTAATCTGTGATGAGAGACACTGAGCTATGTCACTGTGTCTCCTTTGTTATTAAGGCTGAGTTATTAAAGGAAAAACAACCCCAGTAAATAAACCACTTGATGTTAGCATGGAATGGACTTTTTTTCTTAATTGGCTCTGCTTCATTCTTTTTTTGCGACTACACATGAACCATAAAGCAACCATGTCACCAAATAGCTACATGATGACTCCCCTACTATTAATGTGACTTGGTGATAAACAAAATGCCTTCTATATTACTTGTAAGCCATTCAGTTAAATGCTCTGGAATTCAGTAGCTTCACTATTCAATAACAGACTAACTCGCAAAAGGAAACCATTTCAATCTATAATTTAGAAAAGCCATTGCTTTTTGGAAAAGTTCCAGTCTCCAAAACGGAAGATATCATGTATGGTCTGGCAAGCTGAGACCTAGGAGGAGACACCCAGACTGAGGTATTCCGCCCAGAGGGAAAACATCCCAGCCATACTTCAGCTAGACTAATTACTTCAACTATAATAACTACTGTAAGTATTTCTAGCTACTGTAAATACTATAAGTATTCAATCCCTTGGTGAAAATCCTCTTTAGATAAGGAGTGTGTATATTACTGACAGTCATGTTTTTAGACCTGGACTCTAAAATTACATTTCTAGTAACCAGGGGTCACCATCAAAAAGATAGGGCCTGATTGTCCTATCCCTTACTCTGCTGTGAATTAGGACTAAGTCCACTGACATCAATGGAGTCACATAGCGAAAGATGGGGAGAAACAGGCCCCTCTTCCAAGGAGTAGCAGATTTTTGGGTTCTCACAAGTCAGTTTCCTCTTTGGAGCAGAAATTGGTAATTTTCCACAGTCTTTGCCAAAACTGACGACTTTACAGAACAATTTTCCTCTTACAACCCCAGCTTATGAGCTTTACAGTTGTGTAACGCTGGCAGCCCCAAGCTGCCTAGAGACCACATGGTTTGGTGAGCTGGGTTTCAGCCCTCCTTTTGTGCCTGTTTATAATACAAAGGATTCTCAAAGCTTGAACTCCAAGGGTAGAGTGAGTTAACTCATGCATTGACTCCTGTGTGTGCAGTTAGCATATAAGAGAGACAAGGTGGGTGACTGCAAACATGGTTTATGGCATCTTAACTCTTTCCATTGGGGAGCTTTGCCTTTGATGGTTACATCAGTGTCCCCTAATGACAACCATTAAGGTATTTGTCAATAATGATTGCACAGTGGTTTCAAATACCAATAATGTACCTGAGCAACTTATGTAAATAACCTTGTTAGTTATTTCTATGTTTGCGCACACATGCACGCACACACACACACACACACGTGCGCACACACACACACACACACACAAATGCTTGGCACTGAGATGTGAAACTCCCAGTTTATACAGTGAGCAAACTTGAAATGTTTCCATTTCCAAAAAAAACAATTAAAGGTTTAGAAAAAATGACCTACGAGGAAAGACTGACAAAATTAGGTTTGTTTATTCTGGAAAGAAGACGGGGGGGGGGGGGGGGAGGCATGATAACAGTCTTCAAGTATGTAAAAGATTGTTATAAAGAGAAAGGTGATATGATGTTCTCCTTAACCACTAGAGGACAGGACAAGAAGTAATGAGCTTGTGGAAGGTTGTGGAATCTCCAAAAATTCTTGGAAATTTTTGAGAATAGGATAGACAAACACCTGTTAGGGATGGCCTAGATTAGATCTCAGTGGTTCAGGAGTCAAATTAGCAATCAACATTACCTACAAGAGCTGCTGTAGTGTGAATTAATTGTTTCATTTACTCTCTCTCTATATAAGTCTCACAGCAAAATGACTAACCAAGTATTCTAAAATTGGTTAATAACATATTAAAAATATCCGGATTGGTTAAAACTTAGACTGGTTAATAATCAAATCACACAGTATTTTAACGTCATGTGCTCCAAAGAGCCGCAGGAGACACACTGAAGAGACACTTGCAACTCCTGAGCCTCAAATTGAGTAACACTGGTCTAGATAATACTTATCGTCCTGCCTCAGTTCAGGGGACTGGATTAGATGATGTATCGAGATCCCTTCCAGTCCGACATTCATATGATTTGACAAATTCTACTGGCTTGAGAGACATCTTGTATACATATAACAGGGAATACTGCTGAAACTCGTAGTGACACTTCAGGGTTGTGTAACTGCCTCAGACATCATCTTCCTCTCCAAATGCAAACAGATGGACATCATACCGAAAGGACTGAAGGTAAAAAATCCATTACAATCTACATACCACACAGACTATGCTGACAGCTTGTGCCACACACTCTCAAAGAAACTGCGGAACCACCTGATCAACATCCTCTACAGCAAACAGGGAAAGATTAAGAATGAGCTCTCAAAACTGGATACTCTCATAAAGAACCAACCTTCCACACAACTTCCTCGTGGCTGGACTTTACAAAAACTAGACAAGCCATTTACAACACACTTTGCTTCTCTACAAAAGAAAAAGGACACTAAGCTATCTAAACTACTATATGCCACAAGGGGCCACAACAATGGTTCCCGTAACCCACCCAGCAATATTGTTAATCTATCCAACTATACTCTTAGCCCAGCAGAAGAATCTGTCCTATCTCGGGGCCTCTCCTTTTGCCCCTCCACCCCCACGAACATGATACGGTTCTGTGGTGACCTAGAATCCTATTTTCGACGTCTCAGACTCAAGGAATATTTCCAACACACCTCTGACCAACATATTAACCCACAGAGACCTTCCTGCCAACACTACAAAAAGAAGGATTCTGGGTGGACTCCTCCTGAAGGTCGAAACAGCAGCCTGGATTTCTACATAGAGTGCTTCCGCCGATGTGCACGAGCTGAAATTGTGGAAAAGCAGCATCGCTTACCCCATATCCTCAGCCATGCAGAACACAGTGCCATCCACAGCCTCAGAAACAACTCTGACATCATAATCAAAAAGGCTGACAAAGGAGGTGCTGTCGTCATCATGAATAGGTCGGAGTATGAACAAGAGGCTACTAGGCAGCTCTCCAACACCACTTTCTACAAGCCATTACCCTCTGATCCCACTGAGAGTTACCAAAAGAAACGACAGCATTTGCTCAAGAAACTCCCTGAAAAAGCACAAGAACAAATCCGCATAGACACACCCCTAGGACCCCGACCTGGGGTATTCTATCTGCTACCCAAGATCCATAAACCTGGAAATCCTGGACGCCCCATCATCTCAGGCATTGGCACCCTAACAGCAGGATTGTCTGGCTATGTAGACTCCCTCCTCAGGCCCTTCGTTACCAGCACTCCCAGCTATCTTCGAGACACCACTGACTTCCTGAGGAAACTACAGTCCATTGGTGATCTTCCTAAAAACACCATCCTAGCCACTAGGGATGTGGAAGCCCTCTACACCAACATTCCACACAAAGATGGACTACAAGCCATCAGGAACAGTATCCCCGATACTGTCACGGCTAACCTGGTGGCTGAACTTTGTGACTTTGTCCTCACCCATAACTATTTCACATTTGGTGACAATGTATACCTTCAAATCAGTGGCACTGCGATGGGTACCCGCATGGCCCCACAGTATGCCAACATTTTTATGGCTGACTTAGAACAACGCTTCCTCAGCTCTCGTCCCCTAATGCCCCTACTCTACTTGCGCTACATTGATGACATCTTCATCATCTGGACCCATGAAAAAGAAGCTCTTGAGGAATTCCACCATGATTTCAACAATTTCCATCCCACCATCAACCTCAGCCTGGACCAGTCCACACAAGAGATCCACTTCCTGGACACTACGGTGCTAATAAGAGATGGTCACATTAACACCACCCTATATCAGAAATCTACTGACCGCTATTCCTACCTACATGCCTCTAGCTTTCATCCAGATCATACCACTCGATCCATTGTCTACAGCCAAGCGCTACGATATAACCGCATTTGCTCCAACCCCTCAGACAGAGACAAACACCTACAAGATCTCTATCATGCATTCCTACAATTACAATACCCACCTGCTGAAGTGAAGAAACAGATTGACAGAGCCAGAAGAGTACCCAGAAGTCACCTACTCCAGGACAGGCCCAACAAAGAAAATAACAGAACGCCACTAGCCATCACCTTCAGCCCCCAACCTAAACCTCTCCAACGCATCATCAAGGATCTACAACCTATCCTGAAGGACGACCCATCACTCTCACAGATCTTGGGAGACAGGCCAGTCCTTGCTTACAGACAGCCCCCCAATCTGAAGCAAATACTCACCAGCAACCACACACCACACAACAGAACCACTAACCCAGGAACCTATCCTTGCAACAAAGCCCGTTGCCAACTCTGTCCACATATCTATTCAGGGGATACCATCATAGGGCCTAATCACATCAGCCACAGTATCAGAGGCTCCTTCACCTGCGCATCTACCATGTGATATATGCCATCATGTGCCAGCAATGCCCCTCTGCCATGTACATTGGCCAAACTGGACAGTCTCTACGTAAAAGAATGAATGGACACAAATCAGACGTCAAGAATTATAACATTCAAAAACCAGTTGGAGAACACTTCAATCTCTCTGGTCACTCGATCACAGACCTAAGAGTGGCTATCCTTCAACAAAAAAGCTTCAAAAACAGACTCCAACGAGAGACTGCTGAATTGGAATTAATTTGCAAACTGGATACAATTAACTTAGGCTTGAATAGAGACTGGGAATGGATGAGTCATTACACAAAGTAAAACTATTTCCCCATGGTTTTCTCCCCCCACCCCACCCCCACTGTTCCTCTGATATTCTTGTTAACTGCTGGAATTAGCCTACCTTGCTTGTCACCATGAAAGGTTTTCCTCCTTTCCCCCCCCTGCTGCTGGTGATGGCTTATCTTAAGTGATCACTCTCCTTACAGTGTGTATGATAAACCCATTGTTTCATGTTCTCGTGTGTGTGTATATAAATCTCTCCTCTGTTTTTCCACCAAATGCATCCGATGAAGTGAGCTGTAGCTCACGAAAGCTTATGCTCTAATAAATTTGTTAGTCTCTAAGGTGCCACAAGTACTACTTTTCTCCCTACAACACTGAGTGCCTTCAGCGCTATGCTGCTGTGGCTCACAGCCTGATACCAACAGCCAGTCTACAATCCTGCAGGACTCATCCTGGCTTCCACCACCCAGTTACTTTTTACAAGGTGACCACAACACCCTCCCAGGCCTGAATTTTCCCCAATGTGTCTGCCAATGTGACAATCTGCTGAGGTTCCCAGAATTGTGAGATACTGGGTTACCCTTCTCAGCCTCAGCAAGTAAGAGTTTTGCTACTGCTAAGATGAGTGACAGCTCCCTGCCATACTAGCTTGCCTGCAAACTCTTCAGGACTCTGCCAGTGTTAACAAACAGCACACTGCAATGACTGAGTTCCCAGAGAGATCTCCCTGCAGTGTCCAGCCCCCTCCTTACTATGTTAAGACATAGGAAAGAACAAAGAAAAACAGTTCAAAATTAGCCCAGTTTTAGGTCATCTTCAAGGTGCGAAATAATCATGATTCTCTTGAGGCGCTGCACATTTCTTTAGTGCCCGTTTTAGCCAAAGGCTGTATCACTCTGTTGTTTTATGTTTAAATACAGTCTATTGTGACAAACCACCGAAGTCTTAAAAGTGTCTCATCTTTATTTCAGACACTACTTTGATCCAAGTGGTAAAAAAGATCAACACAAGAACCTTAGAAGTTAAGTTGTTTACATCCCACATATGAGGTGAATAAGGGAATGTGGCAAGGACATCCAAGGGCGATTAATAAGGCCATTTTTTCCCAGTTGTACTTCAAATGTTTTTGTTTCTGCCAACTGTGGCGTTAACAATGTCATTGTGATATCCAGTGAAATTCCCTTACTTAAGTCCTTTCTTCCAAAATGCTTAATCAATCAAAGCACAGAAGTGCTCCATCATAGGATAATTGCAAATTGGCATGCCAACAAAAGGTATCCACATGCCATCCAAACTGGCATGCCAACAAAGGTCCTTGGTTTCCTTAGCTATATGGTGGGCAGAATGACAGCCATTTTATTAGCTGAGATACTGTTACCCTCACCAGATAAAAAGCTGTGCTTTGCCGCTCTGATGTTTTCTGTCAGTGGAACAGAGCTGACGGTTTCAACTGCATATTTAAAGGATGGGTGCAGTGGCAGCATATGTTGCTTAACAATAACATTGTACGGAAACATCTTGTGAAAAGAGGTAAGCAATGTACTAATTGCACTTCATCAGAAAGAGAAAAGAAAAACTGAACACAATTTCTGCTGCAGTTACTTCCAGTCAAGACATAATTGCAGAGCCATCTTTCTTGTCTACATTCGTTCCCCTAAGGGAAGAAGATAGCCAGAGAGAACATTTGTTCTGAGAGGAAAGCTAATTGGGCAATACACCCCAAAAAAGTAAACCACCCAATATTATAAACCCATAAAATATTTAATAGATTAAAACAACAATTTTGGAAAACATGATAAAGGGAACCATTGCTTATATTTCATAGTTCTCCACAATAAAAACAAATATTACAGCACTCAGAAACATGTATCTTACTTCTACATGCTTGGTTAGATCATGCAGACCTTGAAGGCTAACAGAAAAATCTGTCATGCAGAGCATTATGCAAAGCCATTTAATTTTCTGTTGAAATCCTTCCTGACAGAGTGGACTTCTCTTGAATTCCAAAACAGCCAGCCTGTTAACTAAAGTCTGAAGGTGGATAAGTCTGCTTGTCAACGCTATGCTTATCTCACTACACTATCACCTTGGCAATAATTATATGAAGTGCTGTAGATACAATTTTAAAATTCAGCATTTGCCAACTGCTACCAACAGTCACCTTGATACCTTCTACTCTAAGTATAGAGGGAGGGCTGTAGCACCTCCAATAGCACTGTGTGATAACTGCTGGGAAATGCTGACTTTTGAAGGGTGACTACAGTGATGTGGAAGGTGTGGTATTCTTGTGGATACCGATTAGATAGTTTGGAATGATGTTCAACACAACACTGGGCCTCATCATCTTCTCCACTGGCAACATTCAGACATAGGCGGTTGTCCAGGGTGGAACAAAGAAAAAATGATCTTGTGGTTAATCACCAGACTGAGACTCAGGAGATCCGTGTTCTGTTCTTGTCTTTGCCACAGACTTTTAGTGTGATGTTGGGCAAATCACTTAATCTGTCTGTGCCTCAATTCCCCATCAGCAAAATTATTTCTTTGACCTTGTTTATTTTTTTATAATCCCTTTCAGGCAAGTACTGTCTCTTACTACTTGTATATATAGCACCTAGCACAATGGGGCCTTGATCTCACTTGGGACTTCTTGCTGCTATTGTATAACAAGTAATTAGTAAATAGTAGTAACAAAATATTGCAAAGTCTCCCTCCAAATTCCCAGGTTGTTGAGTGAAGGATAGTAAAAGATTAGGGTGTGACTTTAAAACAGGCTAGCTTGGAGTCCACTTACAATAAAAACTAAAGGTGGAACTCCCAAACTCTGGAACCCCTGAAAACTGTGCAGAACTTGGAACATCCTTTTGAGGCCCAAGAGAATTTATAGACCCTCTGCCTCTGCATTAGCTTCTGGACTCCTTGTTACTGTCCCAGTTCCCAGTGGTGCAGTTCCATTGGAGCTGAAACAAGGTTTCCCACAGCCAGTGCCTGCTCCCTTGGGTTTTATTAATTTTGTTAGTGGATTTATTGATGAGTGGATGATGCACAATCCTAAGGCAGGCCCTTAACCTGTAGAAGACTGATCAGGATGAGCGCTCTACTAAGACATTCCCTGCATAATGAAACACAAAACTTCAGGCAGTGGATTTAAGAGATAAATTGTAGCAAGAAAAAAAAGCAAATGCTGGACATACTTTGGGAAGAATTCCCTGTGCTATTTTACTGTGAACACCACCATGATGCTATGAGGATCAGTTGCTTTAGAAATGCTTAGACTGCACAAGATTAATAGTCTCATGATATTTAGTATTTTTCTAAAGCATTAGCTCCTGGAATCATGTGATTACATGACAATTTTAGTTTACATGAAGAGAGAAAACCTTCCCCCCCCCAAAAAAAAAATTCTAACCCCGTGGCTGCAGAGAAAAGGCTCAAAAACCAAATTAAAAAAAATCTAATTTTTATGCCAACCTCATGACTTTTTGGTACCTGACTCATGATTTTTTGAATGCTTGATCAAGAGTTGTTGCTACTTCCAGTGTGAAATTATCAATACCATCCAGGATATGCTGTAATTCTTTAAAATTAATAAAAAAGAAGTATGCCATTATTCTATCTATCTCATTCTATTAAGGCCTCAAGAACTAATGCCTGGGAAAGTTATGGACAGAGAATTATTTACTTTATTATCTCTAACCAGTCCTTCAAACAATAACCACTGCAGCATTCTTGATCAGGCCAGACTAACTAATGCCTATTATCTGACCACCTAGCTAGGGTGATCAGGTGTCCAGTCTTGGACCGGAACACACAGTCAAAAAGGGATCATGGCAGCTGAGTGATTTAGGCAGCCCCTGGAAAAGTGTATGAAAAAGTGTCTCTGTATAGGCAAGTGTGTGCATGTATTCATTGTGTGTGTGTGTAAGAGACTGTATGTCTTTGTGCAGGGAGGTGTATGTATTGCCCCATGTGTGTATATCTGTGTGAATAAAATTTGCAACCTAACTCTTTGACTTTTATTCATTTTGCTGGCTAGCGCACAAAAAAATTGATGACATAAAATGCATATGTATTCATTTCATAACAAGTTTTTAGAAGTTAAGGGAACTCTAAAAGAAATGTATTATTTCTTAAAAAGTGAATGTTGTTGACTAGTAACTGCAGAAGAGCCAATGTATCATACATTTCTCCTTACCTTTGTCTAGTTACATTATAAACTCTTTGTTGCAGACTCTCTCTTTTATGTGTATGTCCAGCACCTACATCCTGGATCCCTGATCTTAGTTGGGGTCTCTAGGCACTAAACAACAATTGCAATATTAAATAATGTGGAAGTATATGTGCTAGTGCATGCTAGATGGGAACACATGAATATTGTGTGTGTGTGTATCTGCATATAGGTGTGGGAGTCAGTTTCTACAGATTTATTTGTATAGGTATCTGGACACGTGTGCATCTGTGGTTGTGCTCTATGGCAGTGGTTCTCAAAGCCAGTCCACCGCTTGTTCAGGGAAAGCCCCTGGCAGGCCGGACCAGTTTGTTTACCTGCCATGTCGGCAAGTTCGGCTGATCACGGCTCCCACTGGCAGTGGTTTACCGCTCCAGGCGAATGGGGGCTGCGGGAAGCGGCGTGGGCCAAGGGACATGCTGGCCGCCCTTCCTGCAGCCCCCATTGGCCTGGAGCGTGAACCGCAGCCAGTGGGAGCCGCGATCGGCCAAACCTGCCGACGTAGCAGGTAAACAAACCGGTCCGGCTCGCCAGGGGCTTTCCCTGAACAAGCGGTGGACCGGCTTTGAGAACCACTTCTCTATGGATTTGTACTTGGGCTTCAGGAGTGGACCTTTAATGAACCCATTGCAGCTGTGATAATGTGTGGTCCTAATTCCACTCATTAAATTACAATAACTTTACTGAACAAAAAACATGGAGCTGATTATGAAAAATAAGAAGAGGGGAGGGAAAGAATCATGAAAACCTTTGTGAATTTTTTTAATTACCCTTTTTGACTACATTGCTGCCAGCTCTAAGGTTCTGTAATGAATAAAACCTGAACTTAGCATAATACATCTGTCAAAACAATAAATATGCCTGTTTGGGCCTTGCAATGAAAATGAGCATGTTTCCCCTATACATTTTCCCCTATACATTTCTCACATCTCTAGGTGGTGGGATAACGGGGATGGAATGAGTTGGGGACAGGGCAAGAGAGTTCGGTTTTCTGGAATTAGAAAGTTTGCAACCCTAGCTCACACTTGTCTACTTGTTTTACAAAGAAAAAAAGTATCTATGGTTACCACTTGCCTGGCTTTCTTTAAAATATGATTTATTTATATTGGTATCTGGACACGTGTGCATTTCTGTGGTTGTGCTCTATGGCAGTGGTTCTCAAAGCCGGTCCGCCGCTTGTTCAGGGAAAGCCCCTGGTGGGCCGGGCAGGTTTGTTTACCTGCCGCGTCGGCAGGTTCGGCCGATCACGGCTCCCGCTGGCCGCGGTTCGCCGCTCCACGGTTTTCTTTGTCTTGTTTCCGTCTGCTGCTTGGCACCTGGCTTGAAGCAGGGTAGCAGTGACAATCCCACTCCTCTTCCTGTCTCTGCACTTATTAGAAAAAGGATACGAGTTGGTATTTGGAGCAGAAGGGCACAACGAGCACATTTAATTGTCATTGGGAATAGATGTGTGGCAGATACGAAGGGTTCTGTGTAAATCATAAACCTCCATAATGAATTGTAAACACAGAACCACAACGCCGGGGTGGGAAGGACCCTTAGCTGAAGAGGAGGTCTAGCATTTGTACACATTGTGGTACAGTAAAGGGTTATTAAATTATCTAATAATCAACCCTTTAGACAACATACTATACGTGAAAACAAAATCAACCACCAGGATTTTACAACAACAGATGCAAACCAGCACATCTGCCTCCCTCCATACTGGCAAATTGGTTGCTTTAGTATGTTCCATTTGTTCTCCTGTCAATTGCTGATCTTGTCAATTCAGTCTTAAACTTGGAAGAAAATTAAAAGATTTAATGACATATTGGTTTCTGTATTTTATCTTTGAAATGCAAAATATATTTTTCAATGTTCTTAGTAAGAAATTCCCCTCCCCATATCCAAAAATTGCAGCAGGAAGATATTGAACTAAATGGAGCTTTGCCAATTTACACCATCTGGGCACTGGCCCATTGTTTTTCTGCATATTAACATAGAAAGTGTTATTTATGTTTTTAGATCTCAACACCTTACAAATGGCTGCATATCCATATGCTTTAGGCACCCTGAAAATACATACCAGTGTTTTCTTTTAACATACAGTATGTGGATTACCCAAAGAAATGTCCCTTAGAGTAGCCTTGAATAGCCAGACTAAAGACAACCCAGACACCATGCCCAAGAAATCAGAGGAGAAATGAAAAATGATAGCAGCAACTACTGCCATAAAAACTTGCATCAATGAATGTTAAAATGATGGAACCAGTAAGTTAGCTACTCCTTAAAATGTAGGCCAAAATACCAGGCAGGTCCAATATATTTTACAAGTGACAATAGTTATACAACATTTATCAAAATACATCATAGAAAGAGTCTTTGTATATTGTCACACAGCCCTGGTTGAACTCCTCCAGCTGGACACTCACTGTGTTTGGGTTCTAACATACAAAAACCATGTGTGTCTTTTGGCCTGAGTAAGCAATAACACTGTTTCCTTGGCTACTACTTCCTAAGCACTAGCTGTCTGTTTGTTACCCCTTCATGGAAATGAAGGCCTGCAGCCCAGCTGCCCTGGACCCCAGGACTAGTGTTGACACCCTGTAAGTTTAAGCATACCCTTTCCCAGAGCACCCGTCTTGTGGCCGCTCTAGGTTTATAGTTCAGTTCTTCAGGGACACCTGATGGCGAAAGCAAATTGACACAACTGACAGACTTTGTAAGCCTCCCAAAACACCAATCACTCTTCACTTTAGCTGGCCCAATAAATACGAAGATCTAGACAAAATAATAAATACCTATATGCCTTTCCCTGCCTCAGTTTCCTCACCACTTTTAAGTGTTCTTTGTGCTCAGGTCAGAGTCCTGTAGTAGTCCATGATCCCCACTACCTCACACAGCTTCTCCTCTGAATCTCAGTCTCTTTCTCTCCCTTGGGGCCAGTTTCCTGCTTCTTCACCTGTCATGGAGTCCCCAGGAAATGCTCAGGAACTGCTCCCTACGAAACCAGTCAGGACTCTGGTGAGGTCTCCTCTCTGTGAGCAGACTATCTGCAGGGCAAAAAGCTTGCACAACTTCCACCTTCCTGGGTCTGACCTCTGAGCATTCAGCATCCTCTTCCCCTTTGTGTGCTTCCCACAGTGAGTCCATCCAGGTGAGGTCCTGGGGAAGCCAGAGGGTCCTGCACCCCAACTTCACAGTCAGATGCGACTCTTAGCCAGCCAGTAAAACAGAGGTTTATTAGATGACAGGAACATGGTCTAAAACAGAGTTTGTAGGTACAGAAAACAGGACCCCTTGGCCAGGTCCATTTTGGGGCTCAGTGAGCCAGACAACCACGTCTGCACTTCATGCCTCATCCCCAGCCAGCCCAAATTGACTCATCCTCCAGACCCTCCTCCTCTGGGCTTTGTCCCTTTCCCGGGCCAGGAGGTCACCTGATTCCTTTGTTCTCCAACCCTTTAGCTATCACCTTGCAGGGGGGAAGGGCCCAGGCCATCAGTTGCCAGGAGACAGAGTGTCGGCCATTCATGTACACTGGCCCTTTGCTCTGCAACAATTAACCTCGTTATCCCACCACCTAGAGACTTAAGAAATGCATAGGGGAAACTGAGGCACCCCTAAAATATTCAGAGGAAACATTAAGAACAGTCCCACTTCATCACATCACCTAGTCTCCTTTGCTATGAAAGCTTTCCCCTCTCTCTTGTTCATGCTTCCTTTGTCTCATGCTCAGACTCACCCAGTCTCCAAGGCTTTAAAAGCTAGCATCAACACCTTGGTTCTTTGTCCTGTTCTGGGGAAATTCCACTAGTCCAAACCCAGGCTCTCTCCAAACACTCTGGCCAGAACTGGTTTCAGCCAGGTTTCAACAACCCCCCATTATTCTATTATGGGCTAGATCAGTTCAGGTGGTGGTAATCATTATGATTAGCCTATTCAGGCCATTACTCACCTGTTGTGCTTCCCTCATCCTGGACACAAGGGTATTGATTTAAGAACACAGTAGATGACGGGCACTAAGATATAAGGATACACACAGTTCATAAAAATCAAACTGGGATTCCTAAGCTGCTTACACAGACTGGATTCCCCCAAACTGTCACAACTATAATGAGCCAGGATGCCAATGGTTAGGGTGCTAGCCTAGGACTCTCAGTAGGCTGGGGTTTCCTGTGTGACCTTGGACGAGGCACTTGGTCTCTCTTGCTTCAGTTCATCATCAGAAAAATGGGATAATTGGTCCTTTCTACCTCCAAAGTGTTGTGAGGTAAATGATTAAAGACTGTGAGCTGCTCAATTAATGTGGTCCATATGAGTACCTAAAATAGATCATTTACATAAAAAGTGAGGGCCTGATCTTCTTCTCTCAGTCCTAGTGAAAGGCTACTGGTGAAAATGATGACAGAATCAGCACCACGGTTTGTCTCCTCTACATATATTGTTTCTTTTCTTAGAACTAATCAGCAAAAATTGGAATAGGAATAAAATTACCCCAACCTTCCTCATATCACAATTAAACCTTTTTAGTTTGGGGGCCAATTTCCTATTTGGGTGTACTACAAATGTAGGTATCTAAATCATAGCGCCCTTTGCATCTGCCACCAGATTCCATCCCCTGTTGGGTGCAGATTTTCCATCTACTGGAAACGCGAGCCTTTTAGAAAGGAGACTTTAAGGCTGTTCTTCCACTGTGACTATGCCGTCCCCAATTCTCCTTGCCCCCTGTGGGGTCCTCACTGAGGTAGTAAGTAGACATTAGGCACCCCAACTATTCTTGTGGGTGCTCGACCTTCCCCTCTGCCCCGGCTGCACCCAACTCCACCCCTTTCATAGGCCCCACCCTGCCTCCCTCTTTCCACCCTATTCCACCCCTTTCCCAAAGACCCCACCCCAACTCCACCCCCTCCCTGCCCCTATTCCAACTCCTTCCCCAAATCCCTGCCCTGGACCCGCCTCCTCCCCTGAGCGCACCACATTCCCGCTCCCCCCCCTCCCTCCCAGAGCATGTTAACACTGCCAAAGAGCTGTTTGGCAGTGGTTGGGCAGGAAGTGCTGGGAGGTAGGTGGAGGAGTGGGGACGTGGTGCACTCAGGGGAGGGAGAGGGGGAGAAGGTGGGGTAGGGGTGGGGGGGGGGAGCTTGGCTGCTAGTGGGTGATGAAATTCAGAGCTGCTGAGCACCTGCTACTATCATTGAAACCCAACAGCTGATCAGAGCTACCAAGGTCCTTTTTCGATCAGGCATTTGGGTCGAAAACCGGACGCCTGGCAATCCTAACCAGATAACTGGGAGCAAAACCCTCAAAGTTATCACCACCAGCTTCCTAACTGAGCTGTTTGAATAGGCAGAGGATGTTAACTAAATTGGCATCCAAATTCCAGTGGATGGAAGTGACAACATCTGCCTTTCTGATTGTTTGATTGTCAACAGAGGAAGTATGTCTTTCTGCTGCTCTATCAACCATATGGAATGCACGTCTGCAAGAAACAAAAATCTTCTGTATGAGCTAATGTTGTTTTCTTCCAGGAGCTGGATCAAGATTTTTGTAGCATGGACAAAGTGTCCACACTGTCCTTTCAAGTCAGACCTTCCATGTTTTCAACACCATTGTTTTCACAAGGAAATCCTTGGTGCTGTTCAAAATGAAACCCATTATCCTTTTGAGGAATGTCGTTTGGCGAGAGAAAGAGAATAAAGATTGGGGAATGAGATGCAGAGAAAAAGGGAAAAGAGTTGGAGAAAGATGACAAGAGATGGCAGCAAAGGAAAATAATGGTTGAAAATAAATGAGCACTTTGGGACCCCTTGATACAAAAGATTAGGGAACCCACCAGAGTTGGTGGCAAATTAGCATCAGTAGCAATAAATTAGCATTTTCCTAATTTGGCACAGTGGGATACATTAGTTTGCACTACAGCTCAATTAGGCACCAACTTGAGAGTTAATCTGGGTTGGGTAGACTTCCTACCACTCATGCAGAGTCCCACTAGGTCCCACACAGAGTGTTTCCTAGATCAGAGCCTGAGAGTGCGGTCTCCCATGATCCCCACTGATGTCTGAGCCAACTATTAGAGTTTCTATCCTGTCATAGCCCAATTTTCTCCATTTGATTTTCTTCCCGCTTCCCTCCTGCCATAGGTTCTTGCAACTGAACCATGTCACCAATTTGCTACCAGCCAGTGGTAGAATGTATAATTCCCATACAAAAATAATTCCACACCGAGGGTGTGATACGGCAGTCCTCAAGTACAACTCTCACTGGAAGGCAGTGAGAGTTATACCTGTGTACTGCAGTCTTAAAACCACAGGTTTGGCCCCCATAGTGGGATCACAGGTACAAAGGTTATCCTCCTCAACACAGCAAAGGCACAGATGGCACAAGAAGAGAAATCACAAATTAAAGGTATACTATACTAGTAACAAATGCATCACATTTCACAAACAGAAACATTTCACAAACAGAAACTGGACATTAACCTTATGATCAGCTTCTAAAATCACCAATGCAATGCCCTGAATAAGCAGTACACAAGCATTACCAGAAAATGAAAAGCCAAGACCCTTTCATAAAAATAGCAACTTTAGGAACTACTGAAATGAATTAAAAATTATGGGCCCCCCACTGTAGTCCTCATCTCCACTGTTACCCTAGAATACCGAATACAATTCTGGTGTGCACATTTAAAAGGATGTTGAAAAAATGGAGAGGATACAGAAAACAAAATGATTTGATGGCTATAGAAAATACCTTACAGTGAGAGACTTAAAGAGCTCAGGTCTGTTTAGTTTATGAAAAAGAAGACTGAGCAGGTGACTTGATTACAGCGTATAAGTATCTTCACAAGGGCAAAACTACTTGGTACTAAAGGGCTCTTTAATCTAGCAGAGAAAGGCACAATGTGAACCAATCGCTGGAAGCTGAAGTCAGATATATTCAAGTTAGTATTAGATTTTACCAGTGAGGGTGAGTTAACCATTGGTGCAAAACTGTCAAGGGAAGTGGGTGGATTGTCCATATACATGGACAGAGTTTCATACCAACACAGGGAGCCTGATTCAGCCCATAATCTATTTTGGTTTTGCATGCTATGTGGGCTACAAAGTATATGAGAGAGAGAGAGAGAGAGAGAGATCCATCCATCTCCATCTCTTGTTGTTTTCAAGACCGGATGCCTTCCTGGAAGATGTGTTTTAGTCAAGCACACATTATTGGATTCAACACTAAGGTAATGGTAAAAGTTAATGGCCTATGAAATAGAGGAGATCAGACTAGATGATCTAATGGACCCCTTTGGCCTTAAAACTTATGAATCTTTGAACCTCAAAAATTTGTAGTATCTGCAAAGTAAAAGGAGAAGGAAAGGAGAACAAGCCTGGCAGTTATCTCTAGCAAGGCTACATTCAGTCCCATGCAAAATAATGGAACAATTATTAAGGGGTGAAAACACTGGGAAGAGGGTATAGAATTATGACCAATAAGGCAGCTTGGATCATGCCAGGAAAATGTAATTGCTTTTTTGACAGTTACCAGCTTTAGTGGATGGATTGGAACACAGTTGCTGGAACATATCTTGATTTTAGTACAGCATTTGATAAATAGGCTCTCAAATCTTAATAAATTAATATTCTTAGGTAGAAGTGCTGTCTTGTGAATTGAAAAGTTGGTTGATGGAATGTAAACAAAGGATAAGGATGAGTCATGACAAAGACACTGTTCTGAGTTGTGAAGAGGTGACCAGTTGGGTTGCCACAGGGTTCGGTGGTAAGCCCAGTTTTATTTTACGTATTTATTACTGTTCTGGAAGAAGAGATGAACAGCCTGTGAATTAAATCACAGATGATACTAACTTAGGAGGTGTTGTTAACATCAGTCAGGCAAGAGAAATAATACAAAGGCAGGCAAAAAGGTTAGGAACAGCAAGAGTCAATGACAATATTTACATGTACTAAATGTGAGCATCTATGGGAATATTTGGGCACAATTAGGGAGTCTCATTGACAATTCATCCATGCCTAATCAACAACTGGGGCAGCTTTGACAGCCATACCATGACCCAAGTCCTCTGTACAAAATCTCAACCTAGGGATTTCATTTCTATAGTCCCAACAGTTTTATACTTGGAGGTGCCTGGATTTTTTTTTTTTGGTCTAGAATCAGTTTAGAAAGCTATTGCAATGAAGCCTCTTGGGAGCAGATGTCAGAGGCTTGCGTGTTGATTTCCTGTTGAAAAAGAAATCAGTGACGCAGAGTGTTGATGTTTTCTTAGTGTTACTAACAAGAAGATTGAGGGATAACTTGACTACAGACTATAAGGGTCTACACGGGAACAAATATTAATAATGGGCTTGTCAGTCTGACACAGTAAAGATATAATATGATCCAATGGCTGAAAGTTGAAGCTAGACATATTCAGACTGGAAATAGGTGGTAAATTTTTAAAAGTAAGAGTAATTAAGCCTTCGAACAATCTACCAAGGGTCATGATGATTCTCTGTCCCTGTCAATTTTTAAATCAAGATTGGATTTTTCTAAAAGATATGCTCTAGAAATATTTTGGGGAGGTTCTATGGCCTTGTGCTACAAGAGGTCAGACAATGTGATCACAATGGTGCCTTCCAGCCTTGGAATCTATGCATCTACTTATTTTATTTACACTATATGGCACCAGTTCTTGAAAAGAAAGTGGTCCAGCAGGCAAAAAAGCAATCTGCTCTTTCAGGAATCTCAGCACCAACACAATGCCCAGTTTCCTGCAAGCAATTCTACCCACCAATTGATTGGTTACACAGATTAAGGCAGACAGCACCTCCCTTGCTATTTGCAAGAGCTTCTCCAAACTCAATCTGACTCATAAAACTAACAATGCACCATTCGTCAAAGACTGCTTATATGAGAAGAAGAAAAAAAAACTTGTCAGACTGTATGTAATAATGCCATCTGGTGATTCCATCTATAATAGTAAATTTAGTACCGTTGGGTACTTCACATTTAATGGATATTTTTGAGATTTCATTTTTTGTGTTTTATGTACTTTGGCTTCCATCTCGAATGAATGAGTTTTCCATAAAAGGCAAGTCACTATGCTTTGCAATTTGTCCATTTACATGGATTCCTGATCTTGCTGATCAAGTTCCAGTATAAGAATGTGAATGTAACATCTTGTTATACAGTGAAATACACTCAATTGAGGAGAGTGCATGCAAAAAACTCTGTGCCATTTCAGCTACATGGAAGACCAGCCACCACATCCCACGTGCAGCAGGGAGGGGAGGCTTCAAAGTGTTTCAGAGAGGGGAAGTTCCAAATGGGTTGATGAAGCTGGCCGGGAGAGGGGCCAATGGAGCAGATCATAGCATCTGAGAGATTATCCTTTGATTTTCATGGGGTCTAGATTAGATTATTGCAATGGCCAGAAATTGCAGTATAGGGGCTGTGCCTACGAAGGGGTTCTGTTGTGTCCCAGTAGCCTGTCTGTAGATTGGGATGTGTGAATTTCTTCTCCAGCATCTCTTGCTTATATACCTGTCCAAAGCCATTTTAGTCAGCTTTGTGCAGGGCAGAGGATATTTCAGCCACAGGGAATCTGATTTTTTAAATATATTTATGGAAGCCAAGTACCTCATAAATCAAATACTGATCCAAATTTTCTACCAGAAGGTTTTGATCTCTCAGCAGATTTCAAGAAATGTAGATATCACTTATAATTTTTATAGTATTTGCACATGCATATAGAAAGAGATAAGATGTATTTACCAAGAGAAAATATAGGAATCTCTCTCGCCTCTACTTTGTAGCCCACACAGCGTACAAAACCGAAATAGATTATGGGCTGAATTAGATCCCCTGGGTTTGTATGAAACTCTGCATGTTAGGATAATCATCATGTTTATCACATTTATCAAATTGTAGCACAGCAAAACAGTGATGTATACTGCATGTATAAACACTCCTACATATGTTCATTATTCAGTATTAGTATAGCATGAAAAGAAAAATAAAGCAACCTATTAAGGATTGCAATTGCCTTCTCAGAAACAGTGTCTAACCTGGCCATTAACAAAATACAGATTAATTATATAAAAAAAATGTATAAGACAAATGGTAACCTGGCCATTAACAAAATACAGATTAATTATATAAAAAAAAATGTATAAGACAAATGGTATCCCTAGTGGGACCCTGCAAGCCAGTGCAAATTTAAAGTAGCTTTAAGGGTACTCTCAGATACGCCATGGATCAGGGACAAAAGAGGGTGAAAAGCCACCATTGTCCCCCTCTTTTAGGTGACCTAAGCACTGCTCCTGCATACCGAAGGATCTGGATCAGAACACCTAACAGGGTGTAGGACTAAATCAATGACTTTAAAAGAGATTCAATTTTTCAGTCTTTCAGATCTGCAGCATTGCCAGTGTCCAGTATTATTTGCAGATATTACTTAGGGGCCAAAATTATCTGCAGAAGATGTTTAGCTGTATAAGCATCTAGTAAATATAGGTTTGTTTCAAGCAGTATTATTGGTTTCACCGGATAAAAGCTGTCACTTGAATGTTGAATTCTGAAAACAAATGTTAAATTTCAATTAATTCTCTTTCTCCTTTTTTTTTTTTTGGTTTCTCATGCTGAAGCAAGGGAAGATAATTGGACCAGATCCTCACCTGGTGTAAATTGCCATAGCTCCCTAGAAATCAATAAAGCTATGTTATTTTACATGGTGCTGAGGATCCTCTGTGAGAAGAGCTTCAAGTGGAGTTCTGTGCAGAGTGGCCACACATTATCTTGCACACTGAGGATGGGTCTCTGTGCTGGCTCTGAATAGGATGGAATGGAAGGCTCTTGCTGGAAGCAGAGCAGCTGAGGTGATTACGCAGATCCAGTGCCCTAACATTCCTTGCAAGTGGTGCAGAGGGATTGAAGCTAGAATTCCAGCCCACAGCTGGGGATAGCAGCCATTGGCAGCAAAGGGGCAGTACTGCTGTCTTGTGCATTGAAGTTTGCCATTCCCTTCAGCCACTCCCACTCTTCACCCGCAGCAAGCCAATTACTCTGTTTTTCTTCATGAGTTCCACCACTAAAAGAGGTTACCAAAAATAAACACAGGTTTATAGTGGGAATCTGATGAAGTGTCTAAAGAAAAAATCACCAATGAGGGGAGGTGGATCCTAACTAAGTGAGGAAGATACATCTGGTTCAATTGACTGTATCGAGCACAATAGATGAATCATGATGTGATGGTACTATTGGAAAGGATGTTATTGATGGAGCTGTCAGCAAGTATTCTAATAGCAAGCTTTCAATTTCATGTTTATGGGGGTTTAACCACCAAAAAAAAACCCCAAACCATACGTAACAAGGAGGAATGTTCAGTATTGTGCTGTTCAAAAGAAAGAAAAATGTCCCTCTACGTGCACTGCAGCTGATAAAAATTGCCAGAATTGCCAGAATGCTTTTTCCTCCATTTACTGATGTTAAACATTGTAATAGTGTAATGTCCTTATGATTTTCTAAATCTCATCAATAAGGAGATTATCTGCTTATTTAATTATTGAATCTCTTGTGGCAGAGGAGTCATTACCACTAGCAGATCTAACTCATCCATATATTTCCCTCCCTAATTAAAGGGTCTTTGCAATTTCAAAATAAGTAAATCAAAAGTAAAAACAGCTAACACACTAGGGCATAAAATGAAGGGCCAGATTTTCAATTGCTCAGCACCCACAAGCAGGATCATTTTTTCAAAACAGCTCAGCTCTCACTTGGGCACCTAAATAAGAGCTAGATTTCAACAGTACTCAACTCTCAACTTTTTGGAAACTGTGCCCCAACCTATAGATATATGTTCTAAGGCTGTTGTGGCTTGTAAAAGTCATCTACACGTCACTGCCCCATTACATTATAGTCAGCATCAGTTCCCCCTCAGTGGACTTATGATGGAAGTTTGGCATACAGTATCATTATAGTGATCATGACTGTTACTGATTCAGAAGTTCCTATCACTAAAAGGGAGAATATAATTTACATGGCAACAAGTAAATCAAAGGGATTTTTTTTATCATAGTGCCACAGAATACAGCTGACCGCAAGGGCTATTATCTGAGTTTCCTCACTGAAGGCCAGGTGTCTGCTCTGCTATCCAAAAAATGTTGTTTCTATACATAATGAAGGGGGAACCCTAAAATCCTGTCCACCACCACACTCAAGCTAGAGGTTTTTGTGTGTGGATGAAAGGCTGGATAGGGACAACAAACACTCAAGAGCCCAATGTATGAGAACAAAGAATCCAGCCGAGATGCCAGTTGGAGCACCCCCACGGCAAGCAGCTTTTGGCAGTGCATGCAAACCAAGAGGATGTACAAAAAATTCAGCTAATGAAAGTTTTCTTTGCAGCACGCAGCTGTGTAAATATTACCTCAATATCTCCTGCTACATCCCTCTAACTCTTAGACATTGTGTGTATAGTGATACAACGGAACTTAGAATTTTTGTAGCCCACTGTTGTATCCTGACACACCTAGGCCATAACACATTTGAGCTCTTAGCCTGTGAAAACAACAATGCCACATGATGCAGACTATGACCTCATTTTTCTAAAGACGGCTTTACTAAAACATTCCAGGATCTTAATAATGGAACTAGGTCTAATAAAAGCTTAATCATATTTAAAATTACTGCAGCAAGATTTACATGACACCCACTTATTATACTGTGGTACATGAAAAGGAACTGAGCCAGGGCCATGCCCCATTTACAGCTGCAACCCAAGTTCATTTCTATTCAGATTAACCTACATGAGAAGCTGTGTTAAGTTATAGAAACTTTCTCAAATCTGCTTTTAAGTCAATATTCATTTGAAGCTATTTGCCTTTCCTATTTTCTCTGTGGTTGTTATGGAGATAAAATTCTCTCTGTATGCATTATGTATCCTTTATACAATAGGACAGTGAAACTGACATTTTTGCATCACTCACTCACCGTTTCGAGACAGATGCTTGCACCACCGTGGACATAAATAATGAAATACTTTACTATGCTTTTTGGCTGGACACAAGGGGCCCCGATCCTGTTGGTTATTGAGCAGCCACAATTTCCACTCACTTCCCCTCTACACTATGTGCTAATTTTGGGCCAGTGGAGCTGCGCAAGTACAGATCCAGTCACCCGTTCACAGGCTCTGAACTACCTCCTGTATTCCTCTCCAGGATGATTTATTTAAGTGATTTGCTGTAATGTGACCTCTCCATACAAAGGTGGGCTGTGGGAAGAATGGCACAGACACCAGCTATGCTATCTCTGCAACTGTTTGGGGACTCTCTCTGTGCTATGGAATCCTCATTTGGGGAGATGCTCGTGATTTATGCCCCTTTTATGCTGTGGTGTAAAAGAGTGGAATGGGGGCAGGTGAGTGGTGTTCCTCTCTTCAGATGGGACAGGAATGAATTTTCAGATTCATCCTTTATTTGGCCTCTTGCACTTTGGCTATTCATTGGCCTTTGCAGAGCAGCTTCTTAGGGATGAGAAACAATCTGTTATACTTTCAAAATACTACAAACTAGCCTCAAATCCTTTTCAGACACTTTTTGCAACAAATAAATAGTAACTATATAAACATGCTCGTCACCATCTATACTTATGCCCTCCCTCAAGGTAACTTATTTAGATAGCTGTCTATGTGAATAGCTTTCATTATGAATAAAGCATAAAAGCCATTGCATATCCACAAGAACTATTTTTCTATATTGAATACCTCTAACATAAAGAAAGATTGGATTTGACTATTTTTGAACAAATAACCATTTATTGTGGAGGATTTTCATCCAGTTTCATTTTCTATTTTGAAGAAACAAGATCCTTGTGTCAAGGTAACAAATGGGTTACATTAAATCATAACTAAAATAATGAGACTATCTGCCACATTGGTTTACAGAGACAAGGTGAGTGAGGTAGTATCTTTTATTGGACCAACTTCTATTGGTGAAATAGACAAGTTCTTGAGCTTACAAAGAGCTTTGTGTAAGCTTGAAAGCTTGTCTCTCTCACTATCAGAAATTGGTCCAATAAAAGATATTACCTCACTCACCTTCTCTCTCTAATATCCTGGGACTAACATGGCCACAACAACTGCGTAAACAACATTGGTTTTCCAACAACTTCAGACTGTCACACTTGCCTGAACCTAAACTGGGCCAAAAATTCAGTCCCAACATCAAACAAACATAACATTGAAAAGCCACCAGAAAAATACTCTGGGCAGGTTTCTGCCATGCACAGTTGCTGCTACACACCATAAAACTAGTGCATTTTGCCCCCATGCTGAGCTGCAGAGATCTTCTCCTCACAAGGCAATCCACTGACACAGAAGTTCTTATGCCAGTGCCAATCCACCTCCCTGTTGCTGGCATGGTATAGAATAATGTGAGTGGTCAAGATAGCCTTTCACTACATTAATTTTCTGGTGGTTGGGGGTTGGGGGGGAAGCTAGCAGAGTGTAAATTAGAGGAGCCTCAGCCAAAGGTGTCTGGTTCTGTATACAAAGGCGGCAGGATCACGATGTTGCTCAACTCCTGAAACTTCCTTTGCACATGCAGCCTGACTTGCTCTGTGTCCAGCACAACTGTAGCTGTTGTTCTGGCTCTCTGTGTTTATTCAGTGTTAATTCACCCACAAATCTCCATTTTTAAAATGATCATGAATCTCTTAACCTTAGCTCTAAATCCCGAAGTAATCACATAAGACCCTACCCATTAGACAATAAACAAAGATTATTCAGTTTCCTTGTACCACATCAAAACAGCAGCTTCCTTCCTCCCAGTGATTACAGTTGTGATTAACTGCAGAGTTCAAGGTGAAAAAATAATATGGTTCCAGCATATATGGATTCCTCTAATCGCCACAAAACACAGTGCCAGATATTCAATTAGAGTATACCAACGTCACAAAATCAATTTCTTATCAGCCAAAAACACACATACCATAAAATTTTATTTTCAAAGCATAATATCCAAATTAAATCTGTGTACCTAAAAAAATACACAGTACAAAAAACTAGTTCTTGGGTTGCCATATTCACAAATGGCACCTGGCTTTGTGCTCTGTATTTAGAATACAATGTTTGGATAGATTCTAATCTTCTTGGAGAATGTCATTATCTCTTTCTACAGCAAATAGATGCCCAAAGTGTCAATTTCCTTCTTAAAGTTTTTTATCCATACAATTTATACAGGGTTAGACATCCTGTCTACCAGTAGCTCAGTTGGCAATTTTTCACAGTCATACACAGAAAAATTGTGTACCAGCATATCATCCTAGATAAATTACACATTTCAGATGAGGTTTGTATGCACAACACCACTACCTCTGCCCAGTTCATACCAGGGAAAAACTAAGAACAAGTCCTTTAATGTTAAACTAGATAAGTTATGCAAAGGGGACACAATAAATTGAACAGACCAGGCCAGCCACGCATAGCGAAATAATTTTCATACTTTATGGAAAACAGCAAGGTACCTGCACAAAAATGATATCATTCTCTTTCACATGTATAATTCTTTGGGATCTCTGCTTAGCCACAAATATAACTGCAGTGACTAACAGTTGGCAAACTTTACTACTGTCTAAGTCTTGGTACTGAACCTAAACATCTAAAGGTAATGGAAATTATGCAAGCAATTCCTTCCCAATAAACCCCCGGTATACATTTTATCTTTTAAGAAAGTGTTAAGTCTTACAACATAAGTAAAACAATAGCAATTTTATATTTCTTTACATTTTCTTGTTAGAAAGATAGCTTCATATTTTTGTTCCAAATATTTTTCTAGGGAATATTATTGCATGTAAATTCAATTTCATACATATCTATATACACACATAGGTGTACACTCACATTAATATACACACATTAATACATAGACACATGCTGGAAATACATACCTTCACTTTATTTCAGACAAACAAGCTAGCTATACGTATCTGTTACTTCTGGACCTTGGGACCGCTTCACTTTTGATACTATAGATACCGGATATAAAATCATATCTCTGGTAGACACAAAGTAGAGCAGACTCTAAGATAATACATTTACAGCTTCTTAAATTAATTTTTCCACATCCTGTAAACATGTAATATGTTGATTGATTTTAGAGCCACAAAGCAGGATGAAAAGGATCTTTCTTAGAGAAAGGAAGTCAGCAACACTTGGTGAATGTTAAAGCACATTTTAAATTAAATATGTAATCCATATTTGGATAATCAACTTGAAGGTTTAGGAACATTTCTGAGAAGGGGAAAATAACGCTTTTCTATCACATCAGCTACCCACCTTTTTTTTTTAGCTCTAGTCAGAGGCAACCAGAAGCAATTTAAAAGAGTGTAGGGATATGATTAAAGATGTGAAAAGAGGAAGTTTTGTTCCTTCTGGCCCATTCAGAAAATTCAGTTACTGAACTTACTCATGTTCAAAGTATGATTTCAAATGAAATAAAATATAAATAAAACAAAAGAGGATTTTTTTCTGTCATCTGAGAGATATGTAACTTGTAGAACATTTAAAATCTCATAATTTCTTCAAAGTAGTCTGTTTCATAGGATCTATTTCCATTTTAAATTTGCATCCTAGCCAAGAAACAACATGCCAAATTATTTCAATTTGTTCAGATCCATCTGTCTACTGCTGTTTTGTCTGATGATGAAATAATGACAAATACAACTGTTTGGGCCCCAATAAGTATGTATGTAATAATAAATATTACTTAGTGCTCGTATAGTGCTTTTCATCCATACATCTCAAAGTACTTTTTCTAAAGTGGCTAAGTAATTGTGACCCTGGGAGCCCCTTAATGCCAACTGGCAGAGTACCCAACATACTGAAAGTCATATCAGGTCTGACACTGTCCCCAGCACATTGTTGTCATAATATGTATCAAAAAGATGTCTTGTAAGCAATCATACGTAAACTGGTGACATGCTAATCCGAAAATCACTGAGTGATGTATGTATGGGTTATATACAGGGAATTATAGATGTTTGCTAGAAATATGTTCTTCAAATGTGGTTGAGCGGCAGTGCATACATTAAGCCTACCTAGACAAAGGAATATGGTTTCCCCTTTCTGACCTGCCTGATAACAGGCAGAGGACAATTAAAGTACATTTACATACAAGGTAAACAACCCCATCAAGCTAACAAGCAGGGATAAGACAGTTTAACAGTCATGCCAGGGGACAGAATCTGCATCCCAGGAAGCCCTGCTAGCCCTTGAGTCAGACACAATGGACTTGGGTAATAACAGAAGAGCAAAAAGATATTTAGGAATCCATCACTTAGGGAACATGGGGAACAGCATCCTCTGAGCTTATGAAAGCTGGACCTCCTGGCCAGGAGGACTAGGGCTGCTGGTAATTAATGTAAGTAAGAAAACTGCTTTAGACAAAGATTGTAACTTGCTAAAATTAAGTTTTAGTTTCTATAAAACGCATTGTGTTTTGTTTGTAACCAGGACTGTCTCTTTTTCCTCTTGCTTCATATCATCTCTGTTCTTTGTTAATAAACTTATTCTTAGTTTGACCATAAACTATCTCAGTGCTGTTATATTGAATTACAGTGCGAGTTCTCAGCTAAGTTAACAGGCTGGTGTACACTCTGCTCTTTGGAGGTAGTGAACTTAATAATTTCTGAGTGTCTAGTGAAAGGGGACTGGACACTGCAAAGAGATGTCTCTGGGGACCTGGGTTCATAGATCATTACCACGAAGGCAAGGTTTGACTGACAGAGTCTTGAGGAGTATGCTGGTAAAACAGATGGGCCAATGTGGCAGGGAGCTGACACAGTCTAATCTCCAGCAAAGCTCACTCCTGCTGAGACAGCAGGATAACACAGTGGCTGACAGTTCTGGGTCTTCTTAGCGAAATGCCCCAGTAATATTATCCTCATTTTCCATATGGGGGAACTGAGGCATAGAGAGGTGAAGTGATTTGTCAAAGGTCAACCTGCAAGTCAGTGGCAGAGCCAAGAATAGAACCATGTCCAGTGACTGACTCCATGCCCTATCCACTGTACCCCTCTGCTGTTTGGTATGAGGACAGATATGGGCACTTGGTTCTTTTTCAGCTAATCTATCATCTGGATCCTTGCAGACATGTGTCTTATCCTGAAAGAATGAACCATAATCATATTTTAAAAAAACCTCATCCAATGAGTTGGATGACATACATTGAACAAAATTTTAAGATCCAGACCGGCATCTTTGTTGGGATCCAACACAAGGGTCTTGCATTCCAATGTCCCTTTGCTTCCCTGCCAGCTCTATTCTTGACAGATAACACAGATTAAAATTAATATGAATCCTTAGTTACCTCATCCTGTTGGTGCCCAAGAAGAGCAAAGATGTGGAGGTACAATGTAGTGGGCTGGCTCACACCACATGCACATCCATATCCACAATGAACATAGCATATCCTGGATTTTCTTCTGATGTCTCCAGTCAGCCACCTAGGTTGTTAAGATTGGGTTGGCTGCTTGGGAGAGCTGTTAAGATGAGTGCAGTGTTTTTTATTTTTGTTTTTGTTTTTTGTGTAGGCAGAAATGCAAATAAATACATACATTTGAAAAATCAAGTTTTATGCAGAAGGTCATCTCAGCCCTGACAGCATCACTTTAAATAAGACACAGCTAAATAATTTGTCTTTTAAAGTGTTGGCCTTTTAGACAGATAAATATAGCATTCTCCATCAGAGAATGTCATCTTACAATTATTAATAAAGTAAGCCTCCCTCACCTTGGGAAAGGAAGTATGATTATTCCCATGTCACAGCTGGGAAAATGAAACAATGTTGGAGAACACGCCCAAGATCAGAGGCATGAAACATTTCAACAAATATATTTTTTTCTATCCTGGATTTTCTTCTTCAGATTTTATATAGCTCATCCAGAATCACATATTTTCTTTAGAGAGGAGCCAATAAAACAGAAGCCTTGGTGATGGCTCATGTACAGAAACTCTTCAGAAGAAGTTGTGGCTGCCTAAATCAAAACCATACCTACAACTGCCCTTTTTCCGGGAGGCAGAAATAGACTCGGCTCAGCCTGGCATGCTTTGAGAATGCTCTGAGCATGTGTAACCCACACACCTCCTGGGTGTGTTGTTCTGTCCTATCTAGTGGCACTGAGACCACTTAGAGAGAGAGATTAATGAGTCTGCTTTACAGCCTTAGCTAAGAGTCAGTTGGCTTTTAGCTCATGCGGTAGAGGTTCATGCACTAAGCTCCAGAGGTCCCTGGTTTGATCCTGCCCGTCGATGACCGGGGTCTGTCGGCGTTACAAGTGGGGGCTCGTCTGGGATTTCAATTGGGAAGTCTCTGAAGCTTGGGATGCGCTTCCTCAGCTAGGGGAAGTATGTAACCCACACACCTTCTAGGTGTGGTGTTCTGTCCCATCTAGTGGCACCGAGACCACTCAGAGAGAGAGAGATTAATGAGTCTGCTCTACAGCCTTACCTAAGCACCAGTTGGCTTTTGGCTCATGCACTAAGCTCCAGAGGTCCCTGGTTCGACCCCACCCACTGACGACCAGGGTCTGTCGGCATTACACATGCTCATTATGCCTCAAGTTTGCTAATGAAACTGTTAGCCCATGTGGAGGAGAGGACTGGATACAGGAGTTAAAGTGCTCATAACCCCTTGGGACTCCTTTACAACTCCTTGTTGCAGAAGTGTGCTTCAGGTCAGCCTTTCCAGCCTCCTGATCTGCAAGAAGGATTGACTTTTGCAGGTCAGCAAATTCCAGAAGATCCCTTACATTATTTACTACATAAAATACAGAATTTTAATAGAAGCACAAAGAAAACTTGAACCCACATCCGTGTGCTATACCATATACCAAAGTCAGGCACCTTATTCACAAGACTATGCACACACTTCACTCAGCTAGCCCCTTCTCCCCGAATGATGATCAGTCTCCTAGGAGGACTCTACCTAATAACATGAATGTCAAAGTCAGCCAATATTAATGCAGAGAAAAAAATTAAATTGCTTTCAATAGAAGCTAGGGTTTGAGTACAATGTGTCGGTACCAAGTTTTTCATGACTTCAGATCTTCATGAACAACGGACTGAGGACTTGATACTGCAAACTCCTAGTCAGGTGAGTAGTCCTTGCCCATTGACCTCAGCATAACTATTCATGTGAGGAACAGTTTGTAGGCTTGGGACTTTATTTCACTTTCATCTTATTTATAGCTAAGAAAGCCTGAGCTGCTGTGACAATGATGAGGAGGTGTAGTACACAAATGGTGGCCTACAGATAGCACATGGGCTTACAGAGGGCAGGAGTACACACAATGCTTCTGGGAACCCAGGGTGAGTACACTCAGTGATAGCTGCTACTATATTTGTACAATTTCCTTCTTCACAGACCCACAGCCTCTGGCCAGTGCACAGGAAGTATAGACTACTCTAAGTTGCATGCATGGATGTCATCAATGGTGCCTCCTACCTTTGCACTACTAGGACATGATCAACCACATTGCCTGTATCCTGCATTGAGGGATGGTGGAGCAAAAGGGTTCAATAGATTTCAAGGCCAGAAGATACCATTAGATAATCTAGTCTGATCTTCTGCATAACACAAGCAAAAGAATTTTGCCCTATTAACCATGTACTGAGCCTAATAACATGTGTCTAACTAACGCATATCATCTCCCAACTCTTCTGCACTATGCTAAAGCTGCTGTAATTTGGCCTTTATGGTTTCTGGTTACTGATACCAGTGAGATGGATTTAGAAGTGGGTGGACAGGATCTTTTATGTCAGTGGTTTCAGGCTTTTTGATAAACATAGAAGTAAAAGCATGGTGACATTTGATGTGTATCTGCTGCTAACAACAAAAATTATCCTTTGCTGGTCCAGCATTTAGACTAGACTATTTGCTGCTAAAGACTATCTTTTTATAGAATAAAAATGACTAGAGACAGTGGTTTTACAGGGTCATGTTACTTTGTAAGGAAAAATCTCTCTGGAACCATACACCTATAGTATGCCATTTAATGACCATAGGGACACTGACGAATCAAAATGAATTCAGGGACTGCCATGAAGGCTGGATGGTAGAATATGACAACATCACATTAGGGTGATAACCTGGTGTCTTGCAGGAAAGATCATCTTCAGAGTTGGCTAAAGCCATAAAGCCAACACCGTGCCTCTCAATAAAACAAGACACATTAATAATATATCTACATTTGGATTTCCAGTAGGCTTTCAATTTGATTTAGCTGAATTTAGGTAAATTACCAACAATCAAACAGGGCTTCTGTATTTTGGTATAAAATATTACTTTACACTGTGATTCTAGAAAACTGATAAATCTAGGCTGTGATTCTAGGAAACTGATAAATATTACTCTATTGCATATTGAACAAAGAGACATGATAGCTTTTCAGAGCCCTGTGTCCTACTAAAGTTTAAAGTTGTCTTGATGGCATCATTCCCTTCTCGCTAAGTCTGAAAAAAACTGCATCTACTTTACAAATAAGATTGATTCATCTTTTAGAAGGCTAATTGTCAATGGACATTTAAAAGGAAATCTGGAGGGATATTGTGTTCCTATTTTTCCTGCCTGCATGCTTGGAACAAACAGCACTGCTTCATTTTCCTGCCATATTTTAGAAAGTTAAAGTAAACATGGTGATCACACTGTTTACTTTAATTTTCTGCAGTGTGCCAACAAAGCCGCAAATTGGCAGTCAGCATGTAAGAGGCAGCCAGTGTTGAAATGATAGAACTGCCTGAGAAAGCTTAAATGGTGCCAGGCCATTTTTCTTTGTTTTAAAAATAAAAGATTGACTTCACTTAAGCTTCACTTCCGCACTCTGCTTTTCTCCAAAGGTCTGAAAGTTTTTTGGAATGGAGGAAGTCAGGATTACAAGCAACATGTAATTTACATGGCCAGTTCTGTTCTCTTTAGCTTGTAAGGATGTTTTGTGTTCAAAAGAAAAAGGTCACCCTTCTTATATAAAGAAAAGGATTTATAAAAGTGGTAGATATATTCTATTTATTTGTGCAAAATCCACAGAAATCTTGCATGAAAGGAAGTTAATTCTCTGATAAATCAGTCCTATTTGGTTATATTTTTACCGTAATGCTAGCTTCATGCTTTACCTTAATGTTAGCTGTGCAAGTTCAATTACAGATGTCAGGAAATATGCAGGCCACATGCATTACATTCAAATAATATACTACCACATGTATTATATTCAAAATATACTGCCATTATTATATATGCCTCCAAACCGAGCCCTAGAAGGAAAATGGTTACATTGTGTAAGGTCATTCTCTCTGTGTCATATTATAAATAGAGAGTTAGAGACATAGAACTTTTACAAGAAATAAGAGAAATGTAAGGTTATTTTGCAGCAAAGTGTAAAGTTTGAAAAAGTGACTCATCTGTAATTTTCTGGAGGATTATATGCAGACAGAATTTATCACTGGGTAAATTATAATGCTAATACATAAAAGATGCCAGTTCCTGCAAACAGTCATTCCCATAGCTATACTCACTCCTACACATATTCCCACTGAAGACAATGGGACTAGGCATGAAAGTAACTGTTTGCAGGACTGGATGAAAGCATGCTTCCTGAAGGTCCAAAACATGATCTAATTGAAAACACCTGAAACCTGGTGGGAAAAAATCCACACAGTTCTAAATGGATAATTATTTTAAAATCCATGATTTTGACACCAGGAAATTAAATTCATATATATATATATATATATATGTATGTGTGTGTGTGTGTGTGTGTATCTATCTAGACACAGTGAGTCCAATAATTTTGTGTGCTCTGCAGTCACTTAGCCAGTTGGCAAAGAGAGGACAAGTTAACTAACAAACCCCTTTCCCTAAGGTATGCTGACATCAGTGATTCATGATTGATCAATGATAGTGCTAGTAAATAAGTAACAGGACTATATTGCCTTGTGCTTCACAATAAACTCAGAGGGAAATGTCTAAGTGTATCACATTGAAAAGACAGACTTGGCAGGGAAATAATTTTTACAAGTACTTAAAAGGTGTTACAAGCAACTGAGTGTAAAGAGACAAATTAAAACCATTTAGAAATAATTGAGAGTGTCCCTTTAAATAAAGAGGGACAGTTTTATATAAACTGACTTTGAATTAAACTGACAACGGGTGTGTTTTGATGTTAAAAGCTTTTTACAGAGAGAAAATCATATCATGAAGACAAAAATGGAGCTTGAACTTCTTTTTCAAAAGAAAGAGCTACTGTGGTTTGGTTGGTTATCAGCAAAAAGATGCAATACAGAGGAGAAGATAGGCTTATGCAATGCAACATTATTCATATTAATGACAGTAATTATGACTGTTACAACCTTTCTAAATAACAAAAAGGGCTAAAATTCTTACATAATGGCATTATATGCACTATTTCGAAAAAATGCTTATGTTAACGCATGATTGATGGTCTGCTTTGAAGATGATTGAATTATCATCATAAAAGCTTAAATTATTAATTGAAGAGAAATGTGTAGCTTGCTGTGCTGCATGCTCTATCTAGAACAACAAGATCTAATACATCATTAAACAACTGCAGCTTTGCTCTACTTTTTTTAGCTTTAAGCTAATTATGATGGGGTGTAGCCTGAGTACATTTTTAATCCTTTTTAGAGCCTATCCAATTAAATTGAACTTGTTTATGCTATTAGAAGAATACATACAGTGTTGACAATGTTCTGCATAACACAGCCTCTCTTTCAGAAAGAACATCCCACATATGAACTGTGCTATTAAGCTGGAGGGTAAGTGATTTTGGTGATTTTAGAGGTAGTTTGTTATAGAAACTGTTGGTCTAACCTAATGGAGGCCTCTAAAGATATGTCTGCACAGCAAATAAAAACCCACGATGGTCCATGCCAACCAATTCAGGCTCGCAGGGCTCAGGCTGGGGGGCTGCTTCATAACTGTGTAAACTTCCAGACTTGGGCTGGAGCCCGGGCTGTAGGACCATGCAATGGGAGGATCCCAGAGCTGAGGCTCCAGCCAGAGACTGAAAGTATCCATAGGAATGAAGCAGCCTTGCAACCCGAGGCCCACACGCCTGAGGTGGCTGGCACAGGCCAGTCCCATGATTTTTTCTGCGGTGTAGACACACCCCAACAGTCTTGATTTCACCGTGATGCACCATGAATCTGCCTGGAAGCTGCCTTGCTTGAACACTTGTAGGAATTTGGTTTGAAGGATTGCACTTCCTGACACTTAGCATAACTCTATACAGCTAATCAAGCCTGAGGCTTTGAGAATGACTGATACTTTTGTCTTAAACTGCAGCTGGTGTAAACGGTAACCTATAAGTGTCTCTAAGTCTTTGGGTGGGGGGGTAATATAAACAAAATATAAACATTAAAAATACCTCAGACCTTGGGGAGGAAGGATAGTGAAAGAGGACATAATGATCTTTGCTGTGAATTTAATTGCTGACTCATAATTTCTCCTCATTGAAAAAATATCCTAGTGACACGATAATGGGGTAGAAGGAAATGTGAGTTGCAAATAATATTAATTGAAATTCTTGGATTTTTTCATTGAATAATTATTCACAAATGGAGATCTTGATTCTGCAAACATGTATTGAACATTGCAATCAATTAGATTAACTGGGCTAGTGGATAGATCATTGGACTGGGATTCAGGTGAGCTGGGTTTTTTTGTCACTACAGTTTTTCATTAATTGATCAGTTATATTTACACTTAAACATTCCCTAGACACATGCAGGGAAGGCAGCTTTCCCAGGCAAGCACCTTCAAGTCCTATGCTTTCATAAAAAGAAAGTAAATTTCTAGCCTTTAGGTTTATAACCCTGAATCAAGGGCTCCCAAGTGCAGAGATGTTTTCTTTATTTTGCTCACAGCTAGCTCCGTGCCTTTGTTTTTGCTCAGAGCTTTGCCAAGGTGCACTAGGGGAAGCTCTGCGCAGGGTCTGGTTACTGTTCATGACTGCTGTTAAAGATGTAGTGAACAGCAGTGAAAACTGACAAGAACCAGGTCACAATGCTGCAGCTGGGCATAGCCTGACAAGCAGCTGGAGCAGCAGAGGCAGGCATTACAGCTATTCACTGCAAAGGGCAACTCACAGATGAAGGCTGGGGGAGAGGAAGAGTATAGAGACCTCACTTACATCAGCCTGAAAGCAGAGAGAGGGACAGAGTAGCAGGACTTCCCTTTCTCTCCACATATGTTGCAGAAGCCCAGAATGCTAAGAGTAGAGATTGAGATGGGAGAGAGGAACAGAGAAAAAAAGAAACTCCTTAGCCCTTCCAGCAGCCAGAAGGATATGACCGGAGGTGAGGGAAGCTTCAAAGTAATCAGATACCTATCAGATACCTATGAAAGATGGAGTTCCCAAGGGACAGATTCCTGTTAGGAATCCGAACTTACTTCCCTTTCCAGCAGCTGAGGTGAAAGGAGGAACATTGGCTTATCAGTTATTAATATTAGGTGTCTAGAAAAGCTGAAAAGCCTTATGTGCAAGAGAATCAGTGTGAAGGAGTGTGGAAGTGGCAGTATTGCCTATTAAGCTTCAAAAATACTGAGTCAGGCCCCTCCAAAGTCATGTCATTGGCTTAAAATCCATAAGATTGGCTTAAAATAATGTATTTAGGACTCTTTTTATTTGTCTTCTGTTTTATTTTTCTTTAAGGTTCACTTTTTCAAGCTTTTCTCCACAGAAAGTTATTTTTTTTATTAAAGTTGAGATTCTCACTTAGTCACAGGGCTCCGGGATCTGGGGCTTTAGGAAAAAACATCAGGTATCATGAGAGTTGGTTGGTAGCACTGAGGTGGGCAACAGTGGAAAAAGGCAGACAATCAATGTAGAACTGTGGCACCTTAGAGACTAACAAATTTATTTGAGCATAAGCTTTCGTGAGCTACAGCTCACTTCATCGCATGCTTATGCTCAAATAAATTTGTTAGTCTCTAAGGTGCCACAAGTACTCCTTTTCTTTTTGCGGATACAGACTAACACGGCTGCTACTTTGAAACCAATCAATGTAGGTGACCTATATAACCATTCTTTCAATAAATTGTGTACTTCTATTCTTGTAATCTTTCCAGAGGGGTGGGGGAAGAGGAGGACATAAGGAAAAATAGCTGACAGTAACTTGGGGAAAATATATAATTATCTATCATAGGAAAGAAAAGACAAAGTGGAACAAAGTCCAACAGGGAAAGCAGGTCTAATAAAACAAGAGAGATGTAATATGGTAAATTATATTAAAATATTAGATAGAAACTTGATTGACAAGTTGCAATCAAATACGGTACCCACTATTACTTTAAATTACCAGGGATAGCTCTTCAGTTTTTTAGCCTTGGTGGGTAACATAGGTATTATTCTGGTTATAAATTTAGTCCTCAATAGGTACTAGGTATATTTTTCATGCCCTGTAGCAATGAACATAGGTAAAATATGTTTACCGTGACAGAAATGTATGCCATTTCCTGTGAATCCTGGGGAGCAATAGCAGCCTTGCAATCCACCCTTAACTTCACACTCCGCATCTTTATGGCACGTCATGTTGCAGTTCGGAGAAGTGTAGCCATAGTCCAGCAGACTGGACACAAACACTGAAACAAATGTAAACCATGTTTGTTTGTTTCTAAAATGCATACTGAATTCTAAAATCAGATATGGGCAGGACATGCCCAGCCAACTGGGGGTGTTCCAGCAATCAGACACATAGATGAACACAAAATGTTAGGGAAGAGCCAGCACAGCTTTTATAAAGGGAAATCATGATTCACCAATCTATTAGAATTCTTAGAGAGAATTCTAAATCCAAACATGTGGACAAGGGTAATCCAGTGGATATAGTGTACCTGGACTTTCAGAAAGCCTTTGATAAGGTCTCTCACCAAAGGCTCTTCAGTAAAAGGGCACTAATGGGATAAGAGGGATGGTCCTCTTATGGAAGGGTAAGAGATAGGTTAAAAGATAGGAAACAAAAGGGTAGGAATAAATGGTCAGCTTTCATATTGGAGAGAGGTCCCCAAAGAATCTATACTGGGACTAGTGCTGTTCAACAAATTCATAAACGATCTGGAAAACAAGGTAAACAGTGACATGGCCAAGTTTGAAGATGATACAAAGTTATGAAGATATTTAAGTTCAAAGCTGACTGTGAGGAGTTACAAAGGGATGGTACAAAACTGGGTGACTGGGTAACAAAATAGCAGATGACATTCAGTGTAGATAAACGCAAAGGGATGCACATTGGAAAACATAATCCCAACTATACATATAAAATGATGGGGTCCAAATTAGCAGTTCCCATTCAAGAAAGTGGTCTTGGAGTCATCGTGGATAGTTCTCTGAAAACATCTGCTCAATGTCAGCAGCAGTCAAAAAAGCTAACAATGATAGGAACCATTAGGAAAGGGATAGATCATAAAACAGAAAAAATCATAATGCCACTATATAAATCCATGGTATGCCCACACCTGGAATACTATATGCAGTTCTGGTTGCCCCATCTCAAAAAAGATATATTAGAAATGGAAAAGGTACAGAGAAGGGAAAAAAACAAAACAAAACAAAAAACGATTAAGATACTGAACTGCACCCGTAAAAGGAGAGATTAAAAAGAGTAGGACCTGTTCAGCATAGAAAAGATATGATTTAGGGGGCATATGATAGAGTTCTAGAAAATCATGAGTGTCATGGAGAAAATAAATAAGGAAGTGTTATTTACCCATTCATATAACACAAAAACCAGGGATCACTCAATGAAATTAATAGGCAGCAGGTATAAAACAAACATAAGGAACAACTTCTTCTCTCAATGCACAGTCAACCTGTGGAACTCATTGCCAGGGGATGTTGTGAAGGCCAAAATTAGTGTAACTGGGTTCAAAAAAGAATTAAGTAATTTCAAGGAGGATAGGTCCATCAATGGCTATTATCCAAGATGGTCAGGGACACAATCCCATGCTCTGGATGTTCCTAAACCTCTGACTATTAGAAGCTGGAACTGGAAAACAGGGGTTGTATCACTCAATATGTTGCCCTGTTCTGTTCATTCCCTCTGAAGCACTTTGCATGAGCTACTGTCAGAAGACAGGACATGGGACTAGATAGAGCATTGGTCCAACCCGATATGGCCATTCTTAGTTTTTATGTAAACATTAAAGAGTAAGGTATCACTGAAGTGGTACAAAGGATTGAAGCTCCAGTCCTGTAAAAACTTACTCAATGAGACTTCTTAAATGGTCAAAATTAAGTATACATTTAAGCCTTTGGAGTATTGGAACCTGTGTTCCACAAGCTTAAAATGATGATCAACATAAAACGTACATAGTGGAGTGGGAAAACCCTTTGAAAGGTTTTCAAAGCTTTCTACTTCTTCCCACTGAAGAGGCAGATACTTGCCTTTGTATCCAGAATTATGCATGGAATGTAATCCAAACTACTCAACAATAACCAGGTGAAAAATACCAGTCAGAGTTCCCTAGATCAATTTTTAAACCATGTCTACCCATATCTAGTTAACACAGAACATAGTCACAATCTGAGAGAAGATTTAATTCCCATGGAACAACATTTGTAGCATTATCATTTTAAAAAACCCTCCAAATCATTTTAAAGGAAGTCTTTTTTAAATATCATGTCTGTGTTCCAAAAGTGCTACCTTCTACATTCTCCCACTAAATGATTCCTAAATTAAGAAGCTGCTTTCCCATTGTATACATGTGTATAGTTTTCAACACAAAGAAAGACAGAGGAACTGCTGACTTTGAGGAAACTAACAGTTCACAAAAAATTATACATGCCCACTGACATAAATATATATCATTAAGAAAACCAGGCAGCTAACACTGGAGGGGAAAAACACTTCCGACTTTGTACTTTACAAACCATTAGAAAGACATAAGGAAAGTTACAAAACATAAAGCCCCTTCTTGGTACTCCCTTCCCCTGCAATTCTGCTTCTCTCTACCAAAATATCATGCTGGATACTCGCTAGTCTAGTGTTACAATTACAGCTTTCACTGCCTCTAAAAAGTTCATTGAAAAGTTGCTTTACTGGACAAATAAAAATTTCATGAAAAACTAAAAAAATTAAAAATTAAATATTTGTTTAAAAACTATATACAAACCAAATCAATTCATTTCCTCCCAAATTTCATCTTCTCGTTCATTTATTTTTACTGTTCAGAGTATCTTTCAGATATCGGAAGCAAAAAAGCTAGAGGAGAAGTGAAGTCCAAGAACATCCCTCACCAAGACAAATCAATAGCTTTGGCTTTACAGAGCAGATTACAGAATGAAATAAATGCAAGCACTTGAGGGATTCAGAGAGCTAATACCGACGGTCTTTGAGATGTTCGGGTTACCCTGATGCGATGGGATAGTCAAATGCAGCAGCAGCACTAACCAGAGTTCTGGGAAACTTTTTAATCATTGTTACCCATGAGTTTTCCCCTCAGCTGCCACTGACTCTGTCCTTTGCCTAGCCCCTGCAAAGTTGTTCCCCAGTTTCATCTTTCCAACCCCCCTACCACCACCTTCTTCCACCTGCCCCTCACTTATTTGGGAAGGAAAATCACCTACCTAGGAGAGGGAGTAGTTTCATTGGCGGTGCTGCTATGCAGTGCTTGGTGTTGAGTCCCTGTGTAATAGAAGATCCTGCCCTGTCTTAGAATGTATGAGCATGTGCAAAGTGTCTGTACACGCCCATTAGGAATGTGAAACCCCAGTGAAGCTGCTGGCCTTACCCTGCCCTTTACCCTGAGCCTCATTTCCCCCCCAAAAAAACTCCTTAGTGACTCAGGAGCTGGAGAGGCAGGGTAGAAAAGAAGAGTAACAGATCTGCAGGGGAAGATAAGGAGCAGATGAGAGAGCATAGGGGAATAAGCACGCAGGGGAATGGTATGGAGTAGATCAGGAGGTGAGTAGGCTAGAGAAATAGTTTGAGAGGCTCAGAGGGCAGTGGAGGGATGGAGAAGCAGATTGTCACGATGGTGGAATAGATGGTGGGGGTGGAGAGTGGCAAGCCAGATGAGGGACAGATCAGTGGCAGGGAGGGTGGAGGCAGATTAGATAGTGGAGTGGGGGTGGAGCAGACCAGGGACTGGGCAAGTAGCAGTTGCAGAGTGTAGAGAGGGCGGGGTGGTGGCGCAGATTGGAGCAGGGGAATAGTGGACAAATCACAGAGGATGGGAGGAACAGACAGACTGAGGAATGCAAGGGGTTGGTAAGCAACTCAGAAGCTGCTGCATGCTTCCCCTGGCTAGTCCCTGTCAGAGCCCTAACACCTATCTCTGAGAGAAGACCCCAGCTGCCTGTAGTTGCTCTTGTCCCTACTGCTTTCCTCATTTTGAGGGAAGTCCTGATTTCTGCCAGGCTTTGTCACTTTAAGGGTAACAGCCTGAGAAAAAGTACAGGAAATCCACTGAACTCTGCTTTGTGAAGAAAACAAAGACATGGAGACAGGGAGGAAGGAGGCAGGAAGACAAATACATAGCTGGGAATGTCAGGAGTAGAAGGAGCCAGCATTTCTAAGGATTTATGTGACTGAAGCAGAAAGTTATGCAGTAAGGCGTATTCAGGAAGGTTGATTCAGAAAAGCACTTAGACACTTGTGCTAATGATTGTCATAATCCCATCCTTAGTTAGCAAAGCATGTGAATCAACAGGATTTAAGCATGTGCTTAAAATTAAACATGTGCTTATATCCTTTGCTGAATCAAGGCCTGAGCACGCAAGGAAGGATGGATTATTCAGACTAGGAAGATCATTATACAGCAGACATCCTTTTTCTCTCTGGAAATTCATGATATCTTGTATTGAAATGATCACTGGTCTCTTGTCGCTGGCCTCTAGTTAAAAAAGGCAGGCCACCACAGGAAATGTCCCAGGCAGGTTAGGATACTGTCATCATCCCAGCTCAGACAGTATTGCTGAGCTTCCTTGGACTAGGGTGGCCAGATGTCCCAATTTTGTAGGGATGGTCCCGATATTCGGAGCTTTTTCTTGTATAGGCGCCTCTGTCCCAATTTTGCACACTTTCTATCTGATCACCCTACTTTGGAACCAGGCATAGAGATTAGAATCAAAGAAGGTTAGACTGTAGGTTGGAATGGTAACTTCTGATGAATGGCATTGGATGTGCAGAGAGCATAAGGAAGATAGATCCTAAAAGCAGAATAGAAGGTGTAGGTTGTGAGGGAACTGAAAATGATATGAGGAACTCAGATCAGATTGAGTAGGCAATAGGGAGCCAGGGATTTAGGAATGTATGAATGTGATCTTAATACTGGGAGGTGGGAAATTTTTTGCAACAGAGTACTGGAAAAATTGCACGATGTGTCAGTTGGATTCTGAAGAGAATAAGATTGCAATAATCAAGGATGATGGGAAGGATTTTTGTGGTGAGAATAAAAAAGGAAAGGGAAGATTTCAGAGACATTTTGGTTTCAGAGTAGCAGCCGTGTTAGTCTGTATTCGCAAAAAGAAAAGGAGTACTTGTGGCACCTTAGAGACTAACAAATTTATTAGAGCATAAGCTTTCGTGAGCTACAGCTCACTTCATCGGATGCATTTGGTGGAAAAAACAGAGGAGAGATTTATATACACACACACAGAGAACATGAAACAATGGGTTTATCATACACACTGTAAGGAGAGTGATCACTTAAGATAAGCAATCACCAACAGCAGGGGGGGGAAGGAGGAAAACCTTTCATGGTGACAAGCAGGTAGGCTAATTCCAGCAGTTAACAAGAATATCAGAGGAACAGTGGGGGGTGGGGTGGGAGGGAGAAATACCATGGGGAAATAGTTTTACTTTGTGTAATGACTCATCCATTCCCAGTCTCTATTCAAGCCTAAGTTAATTGTATCCAGTTTGCAAATTAATTCCAATTCAGCAGTCTCTCGTTGGAGTCTGTTTTTGAAGCTTTTTTGTTGAAGTATAGCCACTCTTAGGTCTGTGATCGAGTGACCAGAGAGATTGAAGTGTTCTCCAACTGGTTTTTGAATGTTATAATTCTTGACGTCTGATTTGTGTCCATTCATTCTTTTACGTAGAGACTGTCCAGTTTGGCCAATGTACATGGCAGAGGGGCATTGCTGGCACATGATGGCATATATCACATTGGTAGATGCACAGGTGAACGAGCCTCTGATGGTGTGGCTGATGTGATTAGGCCCTATGATGGTATCCCCTGAATAGATATGTGGACAGAGTTGGCAACGGGCTTTGTTGCAAGGATAGGTTCCTGGGTTAGTGGTTCTGTTGTGTGGTGTGTGGTTGCTGGTGAGTATTTGCTTCAGATTGGGGGGCTGTCTGTAAGCAAGGACTGGTCTGTCTCCCAAGATCTGAGAGAGCGATGGCTCGTCCTTCAGGATAGGTTGTAGATCCTTGATGATGCGTTGGAGGGGTTTTAGTTGGGGGCTGAAGGTGATGGCTAGTGGCGTTCTGTTGTTTTCTTTGTTGGGCCTGTCCTGTAGTAGGTGACTTCTGGGTACTCTTCTGGCTCTGTCAATCTGTTTCTTCACTTCAGCAGGTGGGTACTGTAGTTGTAGGAATGCATGATAGAGATCTTGTAGGTGTTTGTCTCTGTCTGAGGGGTTGGAGCAAATGCGGTTATATCGTAGCGCTTGGCTGTAGACAATGGATCGAGTGGTATGATCTGGATGAAAGCTAGAGGCATGTAGGTAGGAATAGCGGTCAGTAGGTTTCCGATATAGGGTGGTGTTTATGTGACCATCGCTTATTAGCACCGTAGTGTCCAGGAAGTGGATCTCTTGTGTGGACTGGTCCAGGCTGAGGTTGATGGTGGGATGGAAATTGTTGAAATCATGGTGGAATTCCTCAAGAGCTTCTTTTCCATGGGTCCAGATGATGAAGATGTCATCAATGTAGCGCAAGTAGAGTAGGGGCATTAGGGAACGAGAGCTGAGGAAGCGTTGTTCTAAGTCAGCCATAAAAATGTTGGCATACTGTGGGGCCATGCGGGTACCCATCGCAGTGCCGCTGATTTGAAGGTATACATTGTCACCAAATGTGAAATAGTTATGGGTCAGGACAAAGTCACAAAGTTCTGCCACCAGGTTAGCCGTGACAGTATCGGGGATACTGTTCCTGACGGCTTGTAGTCCATCTTTGTGTGGAATGTTGGTGTAGAGGGCTTCTACATCCATAGTGGCTAGGATGGTGTTTTTAGGAAGATCACCAATGGACTGTAGTTTCCTCAGGAAATCGGTGGTGTCTCGAAGATAGCTGGGAGTGCTGGTAACGAAGGGCCTGAGGAGGGAGTCTACATAGCCAGACAATCCTGCTGTCAGGGTGCCAATGCCTGAGATGATGGGGCGTCCAGGATTTCCAGGTTTATGGATCTTGGGTAGCAGATAGAATACCCCAGGTCCTGGCTCCAGGGGTGTGTCTGTGCGGATTTGTTCTTGTGCTTTTTCAGGGAGTTTCTTGAGCAAATGCTGTAGTTTCTTTTGGTAACTCTCAGTGGGATCAGAGGGTAATGGCTTGTAGAAAGTGGTGTTGGAGAGCTGCCTAGTAGCCTCTTGTTCATACTCTGACCTATTCATGATGACGACAGCACCTCCTTTGTCAGCCTTTTTGATTATGATGTCAGAGTTGTTTCTGAGGCTGTGGATGGCACTGTGTTCTGCATGGCTGAGGTTATGGGGTAAGCGATGCTGCTTTTCCACAATTTCAGCTCGTGCACGTCGGCGGAAGCAGTCTATGTAGAAATCCAGGCTGCTGTTTCGACCTTCAGGAGGAGTCCACCTAGAATCCTTCTTTTTGTAGTGTTGGCAGGAAGGTCTCTGTGGGTTAATATGTTGGTCAGAGGTGTGTTGGAAATATTCCTTGAGTCTGAGACAACTACAGTACCCACCTGCTGAAGTGAAGAAACAGATTGACAGAGCCAGAAGAGTACCCAGAAGTCACCTACTACAGGACAGGCCCAACAAAGAAAACAACAGAACGCCACTAGCCATCACCTTCAGCCCCCAACTAAAACCCCTCCAACGCATCATCAAGGATCTACAACCTATCCTGAAGGACGAGCCATCGCTCTCTCAGATCTTGGGAGACAGACCAGTCCTTGCTTACAGACAGCCCCCCAATCTGAAGCAAATACTCACCAGCAACCACACACCACACAACAGAACCACTAACCCAGGAACCTATCCTTGCAACAAAGCCCGTTGCCAACTCTGTCCACATATCTATTCAGGGGATACCATCATAGGGCCTAATCACATCAGCCACACCATCAGAGGCTCGTTCACCTGTGCATCTACCAATGTGATATATGCCATCATGTGCCAGCAATGCCCCTCTGCCATGTACATTGGCCAAACTGGACAGTCTCTACGTAAAAGAATGAATGGACACAAATCAGACGTCAAGAATTATAACATTCAAAAACCAGTTGGAGAACACTTCAATCTCTCTGGTCACTCGATCACAGACCTAAGAGTGGCTATACTTCAACAAAAAAGCTTCAAAAACAGACTCCAACGAGAGACTGCTGAATTGGAATTAATTTGCAAACTGGATACAATTAACTTAGGCTTGAATAGAGACTGGGAATGGATGAGTCATTACACAAAGTAAAACTATTTCCCCATGGTATTTCTCCCTCCCACCCCACCCCCCACTGTTCCTCTGATATTCTTGTTAACTGCTGGAATTAGCCTACCTGCTTGTCACCATGAAAGGTTTTCCTCCTTCCCCCCCCTGCTGTTGGTGATGGCTTATCTTAAGTGATCACTCTCCTTACAGTGTGTATGATAAACCCATTGTTTCATGTTCTCTGTGTGTGTGTATATAAATCTCTCCTCTGTTTTTTCCACCAAATGCATCCGATGAAGTGAGCTGTAGCTCACGAAAGCTTATGCTCTAATAAATTTGTTAGTCTCTAAGGTGCCACAAGTACTCCTTTTCTTTTAGAGACATTTTGGTGATTAAACCAGCTGGATTTGCTGATAGTGTCTACCGGTATATGGGGATAAAGAGTAGATTGTCACATAAGAAAAGAAAAGTAGATGAAACACATGATAATACAGGTTTCAGAGTAGCAGCCGTGTTAGTCTGTATCTGCAAAAAGAAAAGGAGTACTTGTGGCACCTTAAAGACTAACAAATTTATTTGAGCATAAGCTTTCATGAGCTACAGCTCACTTCATCGGATGCATTCAGTGGAAAATACAGTGGGGAGATTTATATACACAGAGAACAAGAAACAATGGGTGTTACCATATACACTGTAATGAGAGTGATCAGGTAGGTGAGCTATTACCAGCAGGACAGTGCGGCGGGGGCGGGACTGGGGACGGGACCTTTTGTAGTGATAATCAGGTTGGACCATTTCTAGCAGTTGACAAGAACGTCTGAGGAACAGCAGGGACGGGGGGTGGAATAAACATGGAGAAATAGTTTTACTTTTTGTAATGACCCATCCACTCCCAGTCTCTATTCAAGCTTAAATTAATTATATCCAGTTTGCAAATTAATTCCAATTCAGCAGTCTCTCCTTGGAGTCTGTTTCTGAAGTTTTTTTGTTGAAGAATAGCCACTTTTAGGTCTGTAATCGCATGACCAGAGAGACTGAAGTGTTCTCCCACTGGCTTATGAATGTTATAATTCTTGACGTCTGATTTGTGTCCATTTATTCTTTTACGTAGAGACTATCCAGTTTGGCCAATGTACATGGCAGAGGGGCATTGCTGGCACATGATGGCATACATCACATTGGTAGATATGCAGGTGAATGAGCCTCTGATAGTGTGGCTGATGTGATTAGGCCCTATGATGGTGTCCCCAGAATAGATATGTGGACACAGTTGATAATACAGACACTTTCAAAACCTTCACTGTCATAGTGAGATGTAATAAAAATATTAAATCGATATATCATGTCTATAGACAGAGAGGGGCAGGGGTGTGTGTACACATACATACACATCCCTGTGCATTTGAAAAAGGTCATTCAAAATAAATGACATGTGAGAAGGTCACATGGAGTGTCAGTGCTGAAAAATCTCTTTGACTTCACTACAAATAAAGAAACAAACATAAATGATTCATGACATCATGGTAAAGAAAACATATACCTTCATTTTTATAATCCACATAAGGCTCAATGTGGCTCTGGTTCTTGCCCTGCTCCTAGGACAGTGCAGTTTACTCAAGCTGGATTGCCCATGCTGATGTGGCATGTACGCTCTCTTCTTGCAAATGTTAACAAACTTACCTTCACATGCAGCAGGCTCATGATACCTGTAAATAAAGCAGCCTCCAGCAAAGCACAGACTTAATAGTTAACTCAATGTCCCACTAAACTAGCTATAGGCAAATAGCTTGATAGTCTTTTTTACCAGAGATGTATATTTGCATATGCCCGATAAGCAGGTTTTACTGACTATTTTAAATAATAAGGACCCAGTCCTACAAAGATTTATGCATATGATTAACTTAACACATGGGGAATAGTCCCATTTATGTATTCAGGATCAGGGTCTTAGTTAGGCATGAGCATATGTATATGTACAGATGAGGGTCCCTAAATTTTAAATTCTGATTTTTGATCACTGTAATCACAGAGATTGAAGTATCCTGTGTCAAACTATAAAGTTCTCAAATAAATAGCTGTGTGTTTGATGGGAAGACATCAGTCTTCTTTTAGAAATCATTGGATATGTTCCAGCCTTTGCATTATAAAGTTTATTTACCTACAATATTTTTGAAAGGTAATTAAGATGCTGAATATGCAGACAATGTTATAAAGCTAACACCCCACTGATGATGAATGGGAGTAGTTCTTACTTCCTAGGGCTTTGTCTTAGTCACCTTGCATAACAAATAAAAATAGAGCAATTGTTTCATTCCAAAGACCACCTACAACGTCAGAAAAAATTAGAAATCACATAAATGAAGAAGATTAGGGTTCCAATACCCTTCAAAAAGAATCTTGCAACAGACCTAGGATGCCAACAGGTGAATGACTAGGCAGTCTAGCTGTGGTTTTGCAGATCATATAAAAATGTAGACAGACACACTGCTTTGAATGTGCCCATTTATAGATCAGACATTAAAGCTGGAAGTTGGACATTTTCCAAGGGGTGTTCCATGCCCCACAGAATATATTAGAGTATTGTACATTTTAAGGCAAGGTCTATCACCTTGGGTTTTAAGCATGCATATGTGTGTCAGGGACTAAAGGCCCTACCAAGTCCAATTAAGGTCCTTGCATCCCCAGCCCACATGCTGCTGTTTCCAGTATACTTTTACACGTCCCCCTCTTCTCACATTCTCACACACATAGAGCTCTGCTCCAGCACACACAATGCTAGCACTGTCAGAAACTTTCATCTATATATGCAGAGCTCAGCATCCAACCAACCACACAGACACACACTCTCTCTTTCTGTTTCCATTACTGAAATAACTAAAAAGAGCTGGTGAATATTTGATGTCAACAGTTAAGAGTTATCCTAGTTGTTCTTTTTTATTTTCCCTGTTTTTTTTCCCTGACAAATGGAAACTTGATCAAACCATCAATATTTCTGCCAAAAAGAAATGGATTCAAACACAACAGTCTGAGGAAACGATGTTTTGGGAAAAGCCTTTGTTCTTCTGATTCTCTTTTTGTAAATATCAAACTAATTCAACTGTTCTAAACCAAATCCTTTCTATACTACAGGAATTCAGTCTCTGTGCCACTTAGGAAATGTTTCATTTATCTAGTAACTGAAAAGGGCAGTTATGCCATTTTTTCCCCAGGCAACACAAATCTGAATACAATTGAAAATGTAACTAGTGTCACATCAAAATAAAGAGTTTCCTGGGTTTCCAGAAGTTATTTTCACGAAAAATATTCAGCAAAAATTTTCCCAGAACACACAGGTCTATCACAGAAGCAGTCTTTGCAGCTTCTCCTGCTTTCCCTCACCTCCTTATCTTAATGCCTTATGAATCCTTTTCATTTTCTGTGCAAACATCATATTGCATTGGGACAAATAGGACTGAATTTACCCATTGGGATGATGTACCTAGCCAATCCTCCAGCAATAAACACACACATCCTACCTAAACTTAAATGGCTGACTCCAATTATAGGAGACTGCAAATTTGAATGGAAGAAGCCAATTTCTCTCTACTCATTCTTGCTTTTTCTCCAGTAAAATACATGACAATATGAGGCTTTATATGTGAATTTAATGCTTGTGAAAGCCAGATTAACAGCTCTGCAACTGCAGTCCTCTACTTTCATTCACAGACCAGGTACAGGATGGAAAGCAATAATACAAGGATACTCACAAGCAAACTCTTCCAGGGATAAAGTAATTTAGTTCCCATGACCATTTATCTTGTACTGGGACTGGTAACAAAGGTGCCAACCTTAGGTTCAGTGGTGGTGGTTTTTGTGATACAGACACCTCTCCAAAAGGATCAGGACTGAGACCACAAACTCGTTTTACACAGAACACTGAACTGACTTCAGATGGTAATGACTTTTAGTCGCTGCTGATGTGAACTCATTTTGAACTGCAAAATTAAAGGTGAAAGGCTCATTTATTATGGTACCAATCCCTTAACCTAGAAGTTTCTAACCTGAGGGTCATGAACAGTTCCAGGGAGGTCATGATTGCCTCCTTTTTCTTTAGGGCTAGTTGAAAAGAAAATCCCTAAACTACGAAAGAGGAGTCTTGACAATTTATTCTGTTGGGATATATGCGAATCTCTGCCTTAGCCCATCTAGATCATTCCATCACAACATCCCAGCCCAAATTGCCACACAGTTATTCCATATTGGCTTTTTACTATCGTTTATTTTTTATTTAGAACTTGGGCTCTCAAATAAGGCAGCATAAATTAGGCAGCATATCTTGAAGTCCTTACTCAGTTAAATTCCAATTGGCTTGAGGAATGAATAAACACTAAACAAGGGCCTCAGGATTTAGCCATATTTTTTTCACATGATGACATGCAAGTCTTATAGACTGTAGGATACAATCATGCCCTCAGAAAGTGATGGACTAAAGACCCAAATAGTTCTTTTCCATCTCTGAGGTCTATGATAGAATGAACTGTTAGTAATGCTAAAAGTTAAAATGGTAAGGTTATAAGGTGATTGATTTTTTAAAATAACCTGTGGCCATTGTGCTGCAGAATATTCTCTGATGTATAGATGCAGGAACAGGTAATTCTCTATCTGTTCATGTAGACAAGCTGTTTTTGTATGTCATCCTCTCTTTCAGTGCTTCAGGACACAGCTGTGCATTGGGAATGTCTACAGGGGAAGTTGAGAGGAATTTTGGCACTAGTCCATAAAGCACGAGTCACTCCATGGAGGTTACTCCACGGCCCTAGCAACACTTCATAAGGAAGAGAACCAGAGGATCTGTGTAGGATTGAATCCTCCAGCTCCATCTCCATCTGCAATTCTGCACTGTATTACCAGTTCAAATTTCAGCACCTCTTGAACTTCAAAGCACACCCCTGAGGGGCCAGCTAGCTTGAGTTTAAAGCACCACTTAACTCAAGTTAGAGAATTGTGTGTATGCTCACAAGAGTTGGGTTGGGGCACCACTTGAGTTATACCTCAAGCTAACACTACAGTAAAGCAAGCCCTGAGACCACATGAGGAGTAAGGTAGCATTTGGTATAAGTGTGGCAGAATCTAGCTCTTTCTTAATTATTATTCTGTTTGTATTATTGTTCGGGAAGTGCCCTGAAAGGTTTGGTGGAGTGTGTGTATGTGTGTGGGGGGACTTTGTAAATATATTTTTGCCATCTAAAATGATGATTAATGTATAGAACCAGTGGGGTGATTTATTAGTAATAAGTCCTTCCACAGGGCTCCACACATGTATTTGTTTGGCTCCTCCCTGCTTTATTGCCCATATAAAAGGCTTCCCTAAAAAAATATTGCTTTTCTTTGCTATTTGGTTTTAAAGCATCATTTACCTCCTCCTTTCTTTGGTAGTTTAGAGCAATACCTGAAAGTAATATTTATCTCTGGCCCTATTATTGTTTAACTCTGACCTTTCAAACAGTGTGATAATTAATCACGCTCTATGACAGCTTAAAGTCTGCCATTCTTTCCAGAATAAACCCCAATTTTCAGGGGATTTATAACTCCACTATAAAAATGTCCTGGGCTAAAGTTTGACAGACAAGATCTGTTTTTAGTTCCATTTAGATGTGCTAAAAAATGTCTTAGTGATTTTAGATTTTATTCTTTAGTGTGTTGCCATAGTTTCCAGCACAGAACATAGGAAATGTCAAACAGACCTTCAGAGCTCAGTGAACAGGCAATTATGTGTTACTATAACTTATGGGTTAAAAAGTATCTTCTCTGCCCCAGCTCCTGGATCCTGTTATGGCCTGAAGAATCTTTTATGATAAGAGATAGTAAATAGGAGCATCTGACTGGCTTCTGTTGTACTATACATTATCACATAGGCCCTTTCCACCGAATCCATCCGATGAAGTGAGCTGTAGCTCACGAAAGCTTATGCTCAAATAAATTTGTTAGTCTCTAAGGTGCCACAAGTCCTCCTTTTCTTTTTGTGAATACAGACTAACACGGCTGCTACTCTGAAACCTGACATAGGCCCTTATTACTTTTATGATCTCCAAACTAACTAAGAATGCTTTTAAATCTCTCCTGCATGCATTAAGCCACTGATCATGTCCGTTGCTCTTCTCTTCACCTTTTCTATTCTGACTATTTACTTTTTGAATTGACTTGCCCAAATTTTGAAAGCAATCATCAAAATAAGAATGCAACTATACCACTTACTACAAGGTGTGCCTCAGTGTAGAATCTGGCCAGATGTCAGTGACATTTTTTACCATTTATTCTCTGTGTTAAAATTGATCCCTCTGCAGTGGCCTATGCACCAAGTCCTTTTTCAATAGGGCTCAAGTGGGATCTAAGCAGTGCATCGGATTTGTGTGGGCCCTCTGCACAAGGGTGAGTGTCAACCTTTTTGCTTTCTGACTGCTGCTATGCACTATACCCACCCTCACTCCTAGATCTGTTCCAGAGAGGTTACAGCTAAATCAGGTCCCATCAATATGTGCAAGTAGTTCCAATGATTTTTTCCAGTGTTCATTATCATGCTTGTATCTGCACTGAACTTCATCTGATATCTTGTTATTCAGTCACCTATGTTTTATTGGCTCCATCTGCAATTCCTTGCTTTATCCTTTGGTTTATATTAACTGAAATCATTTTGCATTGTCAGCAAATCTCAACTCTTTGCTATTCATCCCATCTCCCAGATCATTAAATATGAAAGGTGAGCAAATAGTGGAGGAAATGATTCATGAATATTCATTTTGAAGTCAAAAGCAAATTTGTGACCATTCCTTCTTCACTTTCTTCACTTTCTACAAATACGTACGTGATTTACTAGTCCAAATACATGCCAAAAATTCAAGTTAAGCTCACAAATAGTCACCTAAAGCAAAATTCTAATTGTACGTACACATGTAAAAGTCATGCTGTACAGGATAGGAGTGTTCCAGCTACACTGCCTCTCCTTTCTCCTCCCCCACAATACCCCTATGCTGTGGAGGGCCAAGGAGTCACTTCCAGGAGCTATGTGCCACCCAGAGAGCCCCACATGCAGGAGGAATCTGACACCAACTAGATAAGTGGCATTATAGCTGTTGTGTGCCACCAAAGAAGAGCAAATCAGTCATAGTGAAGCCAGGAATGCCACTCCAAGTCCAGAAGTCCCAAGTTTAAGGCTTCATTACACAAACTCCTCAATCTAAATGGACATGACATGACAGACAAAGGGTGGGAGGGAAAACAGAGAAGTGAAGTGAACTGTCCAAGGTCAGTGGCAGAACAGGGAATAGAATTCAGGTTCCTAACTCCTAGTCCAGTGGCTTTTCCACTAGCCCATGCTGCTTCCAGTTTTCCCAGGCATTTATCGTCCACTTGCCACACAGGTGTCTGAGTGCCTTGCCCTGGGACTTAGGTGTACAATTAATACAGCATACATTGTAAATGTTTACAATTAATCAATGCTATGCACACTAAGGGCTTGATTCATTACTCGCCTCAGCCGAGCTTGGATGGAGTGACAAGGTGAGGACTGCAGGGAGCTGGTTGTGACACCCTGATTCATAAGATCCCGGCCTTGGCACAAGTTTGGGCTGCACAGGGGCAACCCAAATTTACTCTATGTCAGTGGAGGGTTGGGAATAGAGGAGCTCTGCTATGCCCTACTTCTCTGTCCTGCTCACACCAGGCCTTGGAACATTCCTAACCTGTACTCGCCTTCCCCTGGTGCCAGATTGGACGGGCAGCTGACACAGGAGGTGGTGGAGCCATCATCACCAGATCTGTGCCAGCAGAGAGTTCCCCTATATGAGGGGAATTATCCACTAGCATTTTCCAGATGCTTTAAAAATTCTTTGCCCCCCTTACAGTGTGAAAAGTGGCCAGAGCAGTCAAGAGAACCCAGCCCTCAGAGTTATTCACTGAAGAAATTCACAGACCAAGAATACATTCAGCAATTTAAAACGCTGCTTATAAACAGAAAAAATAGGTGAACTTCATTAGTTACAAATCATCACTGAATACATTGAGAAATACTGAGCTTAGCACTGGTCCCTTTGAGCCCATTATCATCTTTATAGTCCTGTGAACTGGCTGTTTATTCCTAATTTCTCTATCTCTGACCTATTTTATGATCAGTGACTAGATGATCACAAATTCTCTTAAAAACCTCTTGTAAGGGTGTGACCTGGGTACTAGGGGAGCCAACTGAGGTCACTCAATTAGGGTGAACTGCAAAGAGTGGGTCAGAGAATTCCCAAAGCTGGTGGATATTCCAATACTTAGATTTACTAAGCCAGCACAAAACACTTCTATAATACCTCACTGGTTACCCAGAAGCCAACAACACAGTTTCCTTAAAGTAACCCTGCCATAGGCCTCCATCCAGACACCCAAGTCAAATATGATGAGGATTACTGAAAATCTTATTCATCATATAAAAAAGTTCTACGAATCCCAAAGGAACGGACACATTACCTCCCAAATTAACGAATAGTCTACATCTTATACAAATACATGTTTACAGCCAATTCTTGTCAACTAAACTAAAATCTATTAAAAAGAAAAGAGAGAGAGTGAGCTTTGCAGTTGCAAAGAGTTCTTTCAGAATTAGTTCATAAGTTATAGTCCAATGTTTATACTCCGGGAGATCCAGTCAAGACTGGAGATCTCAATCTTGTGCTTAAGCTTCCCCTGCATGAAGCATCCAGCACATCTGAGATAAAAAGGATCAGGACCAAAGGGGTTTATATACAGTTCCAGGTCTTCTTTGATAGCTCAGAATTCTTAGGCGAACAATAGGCAATCATGGCGACTTTTGAAGTAGACTTATTTCATAAGCATCACTGGTAATTAGTTACACAAATTAACATATGGCAATTTATCCATTAGGCAGTCTATCACAGACTTTAAAGAGACATACAATGACATTATTTCATCCAAGGTTCATCTAAATGTCAATATTCCCTTTTGATCTCTAAATCAATAGCTATAGTGACAGACAGGAACTGTCTGTTTACATGGCTAACATTTAACAAGATTTGAGTACACACAGACAATTAGTATCACCTCTAATTTCTAACAATATAGGTTTGCATTTCAAAGTTCTAGCCTATCTACTATGTAATGGCCCTAATTACCATTTACATACATTTCTAACACTCTCTAATGGTTGACTTTGGGTCAATTATCCTGCAGAATGCTTAACCCTTTTCGGCCATGTGGCACATTTTGTATAAGATTTGTTGCAATTATATAACAGTGGTAGCAACAATGATTTGCATGGTCATATTTTAATTAGACAACGTCACAAAGGGTCTTTATAGAATATTTCTAGAAAGGCCAGATAAATTACATTCACCTGCTCTGCTTTATCCACTATTTTGCTATCAGTCTCAAAGATCCTTCTGTATCAATTTAGGGAAACACAAAATGGAGCAAACCCTCCCTCTCTTTCAACTGCTATAAAACTCCAATAGAAATCTTACGGCTGGATTGTATTGCTTTGCACCCTTAAAGCCACATTGAAGTGAGTATGGCAAATGAGTGGAGAATTGGGCTTAATAGGAGTAAGAAGGCAGTAAAATCTGCAAGCTTTGGACCTTTACAAAAGTCAGGCCATCTGTTCCTCTAAATTACACAAATGCATCCTTATGGTACAACTCTGTGGGATGCATGGGTGAAGCTGAGAGAGGAAGTTGACTTTTGTACAGGTATGTAATCAAATGGGCTTGCATTGGTGTGGCTAAGAAGTTAGTCTGCCACACTGATTTTTATCCCTATAATTATTATTTATTATTTGTGCAGTACCAACAAGGTGCTCTCCAGACAACTCTGAAGAGTAATAATTTGTATTACACGAGGGTCTAAAGACCTGTCATATTAATTTGAGTGGAATATATGGGCCCAAACATGACCCTGTCACTGTCTAATATTAAATATTGTTAAACAACATTTGGTGTTTCATATAGAGACTTGTGCCTACATAGCACCATGGCAAACACATTAGGAATTTCATACTAAAGGTTAGAAATGTATTGATTGAAACTCACAAAAGAAAAAAATTAAAAGAAGATAAAAAGCACTGATGCTCAAATTGAGTGTTTATGCAAAACAATCAAAACTTATTAAAATCTCTTTCTAAAGAGGATGACTATTGGGTAAAGTCTTTTATTCTGTCAAACAGTCCCTCTTATTGGGAAAGAAAGCTTTAGTTCTGTCATTCAGTTTTGTGTTGGTAATAATGATAAATCACTTTCATGTCCAGACAGACACTGAAGGGAGAGAAGAGATAGGATAGGAAAGATGGGGGAAATGCAGATTTTGCTGATTTTCTCAGGATACAGGATGGTTGGTCAGTCATAAGCGATTGCTTTAGTCTGGCAGGTCAGCCATAACAGCTGTTTTTCTGGATACTGGCTTGCCGCCGTGGCCCAGGACATTTGGTCTGGTCAGGTCCCTCCCCGGCCAAGCAGAACTGGACGGACTATCTTATCTTGCTGCACTGATGCCACGCAGTGCAGTTGATTTCAGGTCAGGTGAAAAGCAGAGACAGAGAAAGAGAGACAGAGAGAGCGAGAGAGAGAGAGAGAGAGGGGATGGGGAAATTAGTGGGAGACAGAAAGAGACACAAGAGGGAATCTCATGTAGCACCAGGTTGGGTCCTGGATGGGGCAGTGATGGTGGTCTTCACTGAGTCTTCACTGGAGTATTATGATAAAAGTCCTTCTGGTGCAGATGCAGGGGTGGTAGAAGTTCCTTTTCCCTCCCCCCAACATCTATTCTGGGTGTGATCACTGGAACAGTCCATCCTCTCATTATTCTGCTCACCATTTAGGCCTAATTTCTGAAGCACCAGTTTTGGTCCAGTGATTTCTAGTTCCCTACTCCTTTTGTATTCCAATCAAGATTTAACACAGTCATTGAGTGGTATTAGTAGACCCTCTCTATTTAAATTAATTCAGTCTGTCTCCTTAAATCTCTTCTTGTTAACATTTGTTGTTATAGATTATTGTGTCATTTTTATGAACTTTCACTCACTTTTCACAGTTGAACTCACACTGAAGGTAAATTTGTAGGCCCAATTATCACAACAGGCCCCAATGAAGATTGTGCTCGGTGCTGTACAAACACAGAAAGAGGCACTCTCTGTCCTGAAGAGTTTATAATCTCAACAGACAAGGCAGACAAAGGGTGGGAGGGCTCAGCGAGGTGAAGTGACTTGCCCACAATCACGCAGCAGGTCACATAGCTGGGATTAGAATCTTGGTCTCCGGACTTGCAGGCCTGTGCAGTGCATGTATTCATTAACCATGTTACGGATTACTCTTTAAAAGAATATTGTGAAATGGTTTTCCCAGCACAAAGGTGACCCACAACAACCTTTAATGCCCAGGATTACCCTGTGCTTCTTTTTAAAGTGCTCTGTATTCAGCATCCTCAGGTCCCCGATATAATTACAGTTCTGAAAGCACTCGATATCTTTTAATAGTAGCTCAGCTGCTTAATTCTTTGACTCCTTCAGAAGCTTCAGAGAAATTGCCTGAACTTTTGGGTCATTAGTCTATGTGATTTTCAAGTCAACTGTAGAAATCAGTAGAAGTATGATTACCAAAGTCAGGATGAAAAATATTCTCTGGTGTTTTGTAGTATCATGATGAAAAGCAACAAGAAATACATATTTATGACAGTCTCACCGTAGTACCATGAGTGAGGTTCCTGGAGAGCCAAGCCACCCAATAAATCACTGAATAATCCCTACACAAGACAAAGACAATGGAAGTTTTGCTTGTGTGGAGCTGCAGGTTTGGTCCTTCAAAAGAACTGCACTATAATGAAATGAACAATACAATACAATACAATACAATGAAACAAGTTCTGGTTGAGCTGTCGCCACTGAAATGTTCACTGATTAATGCAAAAGCTCTCAGATGAACTATTTTAAAATAACTATTTCCAATAAATATTGCTGTTGAATTTTTATCTCTCAGTGGCTTGTCTGTGGGGTGGTAAGGAAGCAATTTGCAGATGTGCAGATATTCATATGCAACTTCCTTCGTAGAAACGTCTGTAGTCAAAATGAAAAGGAAATTAAATTGGGATTGCATCTTTTGGATTTGAAAGTGCAAAGGTTCAGGACTAAATTAAAATAACACTAATTTTGACCCAGAGACAAAGTACTTAATAGCTTTCCAATAAAGATATCAGCTTTATTTCATACTTATTTCTTAGTTTATGTTGTTTTAATTGTTTAATAAGTAAAACAATTACAGATTTACACTACATTTTTAGCCATATTTATGATAATCTGGACAACCTTTGTTTCATGCCAATGCATTTGCTTGAATTTCAATGATGTTATTCTAGTCTGTGGGACTTTAAACTATAATTCTTCCCCCAAGAGTACTATGGTCCCGATTCTGCAGTTATGCACAAGAGTAAATGTATGCATGCAAGAAATTCCACTTAGTTCAGGGGAACCACTCAGGCATGTAGGATGGGGGCCTATATTTGCATTTCTATATTTCACGTTGTTTGCCAAACCTCATTCTTTAAAATCCTTCTCTAACTATCTTATGTCATCTTTGCTTTAGTATTTTCAAAGCCTCCTTATCATGTAGATGGTTTTCTTAGAGATTTAAGGACAGATCCTGAGGTCACTGAAGTCAACGATTTATACCAGCTCAGCATATAACCTCAAAGTCTCATCTTTGTGAATATGCAGTACGATGGATTTATTCAAACTTGTGAAAAAGAGGTCGATAGCAGTTTAGAAGGCTGAAATTAATTTTTATTCACTGCTTATGCTTTCTACACTGATATTGGAAAGGATGATGGGTAAATATAGTTTTAAATGATGTATCTTTTTAATGCTGTTTCCTTCTGGTTCATTACTATAGGATTTGAGTGGAACCATATGATTATAGTCTTAGGTTGTCATGCAAATGCACTAATTTTGTTCCATTTCCCATTCTCCTTACTATCCTTGTCAATACGATGAATAAATCTTGTGCTGTTTTCTATTTCTGATAGCCTTGTAAGACTGTCATCAGTGTGGATTAATCTTGTGCCTGTGTTACCACAAAATTCTGTTTCCTAACAGAGAGTTATCATTGAACTTGAAGCCCAATATATTTTACACTAAGTCTGTAGTGTAAATCCTGCAACAAAAATTGTAATGAGAGCTAAAAATGGCACAAAGTGAATCCATTGTTATTAGGATCTTTAAATTGTAATTTCATGGCCTTCCTTGAATGCAGTACTTACTGAATAATACCGAGGAAGAACATGGCAAAATAACTGATTGGAAAATTCAACTTTAAAATGTCACTTTAAGTAAATTTCCAGATTGTTTAATCAAGTGACTATAACCATAGTCCTGAGTATTTCTAGCATACAAGCAATTCCTTCAATAAAAGCCATTATTCAGACAGGATATTACTCTTCAGCACATAAAGGGAGTATTAAAAATAATGGTAATGGCTGGACTTAAACCTAGAAAAACAAAATTTTCAGGATTTCAGCTTCCCCATTTAATCCCTTAACTCTACTCTGTGCCTAGTTATTACATAGGTTTGAAATCAGAATGTGATGTTGTATGTCATGTAATTTAATTCCTTTAAGTGTTGAGACTCATTAGTGTACACTATGGGAAAATACACTTCAAATATTGCTTTTAAAATATTTTTATGTTATGTATATAAGAGATTCAGTGAAACCACAATTTTTAATGTTTCTTGCACCCTATACAATATATAAAGGGCCTAAGTGACATGATTTAAACCAGATTTGCTAAGGGCTTGCATATTAAATTCTAAACTAGCTTGACTTTTTATTAGTGTATAAAGGTTTGTCTACATGAGGATGTTACATTGGATTAGTTTGCTTGTTCTAAGGGCAGTAAATTAACGATGTGGAACTGAAGTGTGTGCACTACTTTGTTATGTCAGTTTAAGGTGCTTTCCTTGCTAATCATTGCATCTACATAGGTCTATGCTTGTTTGAATTAACTGTGCAACATTCTGGACAGATATCTCATGGTGCATTATACCACTGCTGAGCTCTATGCAGGGCTTTGTAGGAATTCTGGGACTTTAAGTCAAATTTCCAAACTCCCATGATTCTCTCTTGGCATCTCATAATTCATCTGTATTTTGTCAGGGGGCATGTGCATATCTGCAGGCTGTCTTTACATTGGGGGATGTTAGCAGGGTCTTGTTCAGAAACGCAATGGACAAACCAGGGATACGCAGCACTGCTCTTTACCAGGATGGTGTCTCCAGCTGGTGCAGAAGTGGAAGAAAACACTAGCTATGGGCAGTCTCGAGAAAGTTACATTGCTTTGCAATGTCCAAGCCCAGATAAAGTACTATCTTTGCCTTATGTTCTCTTTGATGATATTCACAGATCAGCATAAAGTAAAATGACAAATAAGTAAAAAGAAAAGGAGTACTTGTGGCACCTTAGAGACTAACAAATTTATTAGAGCATAAGCTTTCGTGAGCTACAGCTCACTTCATCGGATGCATTTGGTGGAAAAAACAGAGGAGAGATTTATATACACACACACAGAGAACATGAAACAATGGGTTTATCATACACACTGTAAGGAGAGTGATCACTTAAGATAAGTCATCACCAACAGCAGGGGGGGGAAGGAGGAAAACCTTTCATGGTGACAAGCAGGTAGGCTAATTCCAGCAGTTAACAAGAATATCAGAGGAACAGTGGGGGGGTGGGGTGGGAGGGAGAAATACCATGGGGAAATAGTTTTACTTTGTGTAATGACTCATCCATTCCCAGTCTCTATTCAAGCCTAAGTTAATTGTATCCAGTTTGCAAATTAATTCCAATTCAGCAGTCTTTCGTTGGAGTCTGTTTTTGAAGCTTTTTTGTTGAAGTATAGCCACTCTTAGGTCTGTGATCGAGTGACCAGAGAGATTGAAGTGTTCTCCAACTGGTTTTTGAATGTTATAATTCTTGACGTCTGATTTGTGTCCATTCATTCTTTTACGTAGAGACTGTCCAGTTTGGCCAATGTACATGGCAGAGGGGCATTGCTGGCACATGATGGCATATATCACATTGGTAGATGCGCAGGTGAACGAGCCTCTGATAGTGTGGCTTATGTGATTAGGCCCTATGATGGTATCCCCTGAATAGATATGTGGACAGAGTTGGCAACGGGCTTTGTTGCAAGGATAGGTTCCTGGGTTAGTGGTTCTGTTGTGTGGTGTGTGGTTGCTGGTGAGTATTTGCTTCAGATTGGGGGGCTGTCTGTAAGCAAGGACTGGTCTGTCTCCCAAGATCTGAGAGAGCGATGGCTCGTCCTTCAGGATAGGTTGTAGATCCTTCATGATGCGTTGGAGAGGTTTTAGTTGGGGGCTGAAGGTGATGGCTAGTGGCGTTCTGTTGTTTTCTTTGTTGGGCCTGTCCTGTAGTAGGTGACTTCTGGGTACTCTTCTGGCTCTGTCAATCTGTTTCTGTCTGTTTCAAAAACAGACTCCAACGACAGACTGCTGAATTGGAATTAATTTGCAAACTGGATACAATTAACTTAGGCTTGAATAGAGACTGGGAATGGATGAGTCATTACACAAAGTAAAACTATTTCCCCATGGTATTTCTCCCTCCCACCCCACCCCCCACTGTTCCTCTGATATTCTTGTTAACTGCTGGAATTAGCCTACCTGCTTGTCACCATGAAAGGTTTTCCTCCTTCCCCCCCCCCGCTGTTGGTGATGACTTATCTTAAGTGATCACTCTCCTTACAGTGTGTATGATAAACCCATTGTTTCATGTTCTCTGTGTGTGTGTATATAAATCTCTCCTCTGTTTTTTCCACCAAATGCATCCGATGAAGTGAGCTGTAGCTCACGAAAGCTTATGCTCTAATAAATTTGTTAGTCTCTAAGGTGCCACAAGTACTCCTTTTCTTTTTGCGAATACAGACTAACACGGCTGCTACTCTGAAACCTGACAAATAAGTAGAATCCTGCAGGAATTGTTTTGAACTCAGAGGGTTCCTATACCCGTGACTGTCTTATGATTGCTTAAAATCTCCATGTATCTTGAAATGTCTGCAAAGCATGATTTGGGCTATTTACCCTCATAAAATCTCAAGTTAGCTAAAAACTTAGTAGAGTAATGAAATTGTGAGACAAATAATTTTTGATTGATTTTTCTCTTTCTATATCTGCTACACTAAACATGCCTGACATGCAATGCATTTGATTTTTTAACCTCCATGGGGCAGACATCATGAGCAGAGTAGGGTGGAAAGTTATGAAGGTCACAGTGGATGGTGTGAGGGAGAGAGGGAGAATGAGCAGGGAGCTACTTACAAAGGTGGGGTTGAAAGGTAGCAAATACGGCTGACGGTTACAAGATTTGATACTGGAAAATAAAGATTTTAAGCTTTAAGTCTCTGGCATAGATGCCATTATGAACACACCGGGAAGGGACAGGGTTAAAAACTGAGCATGCACAGAGATGCTCCTAGCTCCACCCCTATAGTGGTGGACAGGCAGTACCCAGAACAAAGTTGTTTTGTAATACAGCACATAATGCTTACTTGTAGAACTCCCCTCTGCAGCATTTTCAGGCTGGCTGCTGGTAGATCTGCCCTCCAGGGCAGTTTCAGTATGGCTGCTCACATGGGGGTTTTGTGTAATCTCTGAATCTGCTAGGTCACATGCTCTGGGTTGGACCCCATGGTATACATGGAGTCAAGGGAGCTTTCCGTGGGGTCCTGGACGCTTACTCTGTTGTCTGGGATGCTTTGTCGAAAACTGTCCACCACATCATTCTTGGGTGTGGTAGTGGAATGGCTTGCAAAATGGCAATACAGTTCTTCATAGTTTCGGCAGGTAGTGGGAGCATTACCTGAGGTCCTGTCCTTATCCCTTGCTGTAGGTATTTCTGTTGCAGCTCCTTTGCTTTGTCTCAGCATTGGGAGTAGGTCTGGGAGTTCCCCCTTCAACTTTATTTGCTCTGACAGTGTCTTGTAGATGCCTGCATTCCCTTCTCCAGATGGGACAGGGTATACAGCTCTTACAAGAAGGCAATCGAGTGCAAGAGTTCTGCAGGATCCATGCAGAAGCACAGGGGCCTGACTGCTATATTGGGTATGTGACTCTGGATCTGTGAACTCACTACTACTTGGTATTGAAAAGGGCATTCCTAAATGGAGAGGTGACATCTGGTCATGATGACCTGGAGCAGTGGAGGACAAATAGATACAAAGTCAGGCCCATGCAGGTCTGAAGCAAGTATCTGGAGGACTGCCAGAAGCAGATTAGTTAGGAATATGTCCATACAATCCTTAAAGTGAAAAAAAACTCACTGTGAAATGGAGTTTCTTCTGTTCCAAGCAGGAATATTTACTGCAACATAAGATGGTAAATAATTTGCTTTAAAAACAGGTTGTGTGCAGATGCAAGGCACTTTAAGGTGAAAAAACTAAAGTAACTCTGATGTAACATCCCTATATAGACAAGCCCTCTGTAGAAGTACCAAGATGATAGGCATTTTTTGTAACACATTGATAGATGCCTTTGAAACACCTGAGGTGGAAAGATAGTTACTAATCTCGTACCTAGGAATTTTATAATAGAAATGGACCTTTGCTACTAGTAGATGGTATTATTAAACAGGGCCAAATCCTGTAGTTCTTGCATACATAGAACACCCATTAGTTTTAATGGAAATTTTACTTGAGTAAAGATTGAACAAGTTTGGGCCCAAAATTCTGATAAAATACTGTTTATTTCTCAGTTTAGGATGACAAGATTTGTTCATGCTAAGAAAATGTCTCAAATGACAAGCCCTCAAGATTTCAAAGACAGTCTAAGAGAGCTTTGTTCAATCAGAAGGTAACAAAGATGCTCATACTGACACATCACAGCAGTCTCAATAGAACAAGAAAGACACCCAGGGGAAAAGAAGAATGTACTATTAATCAGGCTAACATGAAAGCATCCTCTCTAAGTGCTAATGGAAATCTTCTTTATTAGTTTATAACTAGAATCCAGTCTTTGTATCACAAACACTGGTCTTTGAATGGAGCATTGCAGTTTAATTGATGAAATCTTTTGGTTTCTAACAAAGTAGTTGATACACTCCATGAAATAGTTGACTATCTGACAGCTTTATTAATAGATATATGGGGCTTTGGCTTTCCCTACTGATGCAGTCGTAATATGCCATATTTATTTCTGCACAGAAATGGATTTCATCGGAAGGGCAGATGGGAAAGCTATTGATCCATAAAGTGAGTTGGTATGCGTATGTGACTAATAATGTGATGGCATGGCAGCTATCACCTAATGGTTCAGGGAGGGCAAGGACATGTGGCAGCAGAAGATTGGCTGCTCTGGCAACAACTGAACATCACTTCAGCGCAGAAGTTGAACATTACTACACGGAAAAGGACTGTGCAGACAGACCTCCTGTGGATGGAGAGAGCCAAATGGAAAATGAAGAAAAACCTGAACTTTAAGTTAATTTACCTTACAACCTTACCCCCAGCTTCACGGGGGACTTTTGGCATTATTGTTCTATATGTTCCTAAACTTGTATTAAGCTAAAGTTATAAAGCCTAAATCATTTACTGGCCTGTGGAGTGTTTATCTCTGTGTGTAGGAGACAGTACTGGAAGATCTGTATCAAATTTACTGGTATAACATTAGTCACATAATGACTGTCCCTTCCAGCTGTTTCTCATTTTATCATAAAGTGGACAACTTTCACTTAGAGTGCCTAATGAGGTACTCCACAGCTGCTGACTTTCACCAGAGGATTTTTTTTTCTCTCTCTCTCTCTCTCAACAAGGTAAATCATCTGGCTTTCTGAGCTCCAACCAAAGGTTAGAATACGAATCATTTTTTCAAAACTACTGTATCTGATGGAAAGCCAGTAAGCAGTGATGAGCTGGAGCCGGTTCACACTGGTTTGCTAGAACCGGTTGTTAAATTTAGAAGCCCTTTTAGAACCGGTTGTTCCGCGAGGGACAACCGGTTCTAAAAGGGCTTCTAAATTTAACCAGACAAATGTGGCGCCTTAGGCACCCTCCGGCAAGCTCCCTGCCCCACCCCCGGCCCCAGCTCACTTCACCTCCGCTCCTCCTCCTCCTCCTCCCCTGAACACGCCGCCCCGCTCTGCTTCTCTGCCCCCCAGGCTTCCCATGAATTAGCTGTTCGCGCGGGAAGCCAGGACAGGCTGAGAATCAAGTGGCAGCTTCCCGCTCAGGCCCAGGGAGGCGGAGGTGAGCTGGGATGGAAGGGGGGTAAGGAGGGCCATCCACGCCGCAGCAGGTAACCCGGGGGGGGCTCAGGGGAACCGCTCCCCGCCGCAGCTCACCTCCGCCATCCTCGGCCTGAGCGCGAAGCCACCACCTGCTTCTCAGCCCTCCCAGGCTTCCCGCCGAACAGCTGATTTGCAGGAAGCCGGGGTGGGGGGGCGGAGAAGCAGGGCGGGGCAGCGCGTTTAGGGGTAGAGGCGGAGCAGAGGTGAGCTGGGGCCGGGCGCGGGGTGGGGAGATGCCAGTGGGTGCTCTGCACCCACCAAATTTTCCTCGTGGGTGCTCCAGCCCCAGAACACCCAGGGAGTCGGCACCACTTTTGATATGATCAGTGGGGGAGTGGCCGCTCCCCCTGCTCCCCCCCAGCTATGCTCCCCTGCCCCTAGGAGCCAGAGGGACCTGCTGGATGCTTCCTGGGAGCTGCCCCAGGTAAGCACCGCCTGGACTCCCCACCTGGCCCCTCGGCAGGTGCCTCTGGCTCTTAGGGGTGGGGTGGGCACCCATTATGGTGGCCCATGAGACCCTCCTGCCCAGTTCTGGGGGCAGTCAGGGGACAGGGTAAGGGGGTGGATGGGGCAGGGGTCCCAGGGTGGGCGTCAAGGAACGCGGGGGGGGGGGGTTGGATGGGGCAGGGGTCCCGGGGGGTGGGGGTGGGCAACGACCCCCTTGTGGGGTGAGGAGGGAACCCATTGTTAAGATTTTGGCAGCTCATCACTGCCTGTAAGACTGTTACCAACTCAGGGCCAATAACATGAGTATTGTTAAGAAATGAGACACATGCACTCAAATCAGGGATTAAATGGAATGTAAGTGGTGCACTGGCATACTATTCCAGGTTTCCAATGAGCTCAGCTGGGTGAAGCCTAGGGACAGACTCCTCATTGTAGAAAGTCCATTTAGTGGAAGAAAGGCAGAAAGCAGCCACAAACTGCCCTTTCTTGGGGAGCAGCAAGTGGTCAGTGCTGGCAAAGCATACTTTGTAGCCAGGGCAACCGTGGGGAATGCACTCATTCAGCACAACCAGTAATCAGTCTTTACTGATGAAATCCTCCTATTGAGGCCCCAATGGCAATTAAGACTGCCCCATCACCCCTAGAGAAACTCTGAGGGATGGAAGGTGGCAGAAAACCTACCTCCTCTCCCGCTTCTGCCCCCCCCTCCAGTGATGAATCTCCCTTAGGTACTGTAGATTAGTTAGCCATAGGAAGTGTAAACTACAGCTCTCTGTATCAGTTTAGGTGAACCTGCCCCACAAATTGTATTACAGGAATTTGCTCAAAATGTCATAATAGTTCATTTCAAGGGTCAGAACATTTCAATAAAAGAGTAGAGAGTATAAATATTGCCATTTAATTAACATTATACAATAGGTTTCTTATACAAGCTACCACAACTCTCTCTATTTCAAGTGATAGGTTTATATGGCAACAGTTTGAAACTAGTGGATTTACTGCAAATACTACCATAAATAAACCTTCACAACCCAATATAGGTAACACAAACAAACATTTATGTCTGTTGTCTGAAGTGCAGCATATAGAGTTATGGCAGGTGTGACACCTGATAGCTAAATTGAAATTTATAGAATGCATATGGAAAATTTTCATTTTTCTTTTTCATTTAATGATCAAAAACTCCATGACAGAAAGTGTAAAATGAAAACAGATGAAATGAATTTCCACATGGGTCCTGCCAAGTTTCATTTTCTCTGCAAGTTCTTGGAAAGCCCAGAATCTATTCCCTCATGTATGGCTGGAATCTGCAGATTCTGCAACTTACCTCTTCATTTTTGCATCTGACAGTCCGCCAAGTGCTGTATGTTACAGAGTGATTGAAAAGACAAGTCTGTTTATTATGGTACCAAGATCTTTCTGATTGACTTGATAAGCTAAAATATAAATAAATAATAAAAAGTTGTAAAAATCTCCAAAGCCACAGTCATTATAAGACTTATACTGGTGAAAGCTGTGTGACTGGATAATAGATGAAGTGTACTGGAAACTTGATATGGGGTTTTAACTAAGTGCTGAGGTAAAAGGTGAACTTAGTTAACTAGGCAACAGATCTTTTTACTCACTCTGATATGAAACAAGATTCTCTGTGGAATAAGTTTCAAACAGGCATGGAGAATTTATTTTTAATCAGTTTTAAAATACAGTCTATAATAAGCATGCCCTAAGCTACTTCTACGGTGCCTGTCATCATAAAAAAAGGTGGGGTGGGGTGCTGCGGAGAACAAAAAAAAACCAAGCAAAAAAACCCTGACACACACCAAAACAGCAACCAACAACCCCCATTTCCCCCCACCCCTCAAAAATCCCAACAAACACAAAAAGACTTCATAATGGGGTTTAAGAAAAATGGCAAACAGGACACAATCTTTTAGAATCCCTGCCCTTGTCCAGAATTCCTGCCTCATCTTTTCATCAGAAACTGCAGGGCAGGCCACTCAAAACCATATGTTTGTACTTGCTGAAATCTATAGAGTGTAAACGAATGGCAATTTTTTAAGGGCTAATGTGTGAAACATTAAAAATCCATACTGTACAAACCATAATAATCTTGCCAACCACAATTCAAGTTATATCAAACACAACACAGATCATGGTATATTATACAGTAACATGAAATAATTTGAAGATTGATGATTAACTCTTTGGGAAGCATTTTGTGATATGGTATATTAAGGACTCCATAAAAAAATGCTCTCTCATAGAAGGGAAATAAATTCAATCTGTTTTTTTAAGAAAACAATAGTCTGGTGGTATGATGGGTTCAATTAAGGAAATTAAACTTACAGAGGAGAACATTAGAATTTTATGCATTTATTGCACACTACAATGAAACTGACAAGATTTTTTTAAATTTCAGATAATAAAGTTATTTAACTCTAACTTTGTAACTGTGATGTATCATTTAAAATTAAAGAGGACCATGCCAAAAATCTTGTGAATCAGAGTTCACTTTACATACTATTGAATTTATTAATTTGGGTTAAAGATGTAACAGAAGAATCCCCCCCCAAAACAAAAAAGCCCACATGTACAGCTGAGTTTACAATCTAGGATTCCAACTCAGGAAAGATTTATATTGTATTATCACTACAAAAGTTTTTTTTCTCCTGCTGATAATAGCTCATCTTAATTAATTAGCCACTTACAGTTTGTATGGCAAATTCCACCTTCTCTGTATGTGTATATATATATATATATATATATATATATTCTTACTATATGTTCCATTCAATGCATCCGATGAAGTGGGCTGTAGCCCATGAAAGCTTATGCTCTAATAAATTTGTTAGTCTCAAAGGTGCCACAAGTACTCCTTTTCTTTTTACAGATACAGACTAACATGGCTGCTACTCTGAAACTTAACACTGTTTGTTATTTATCATTTTACTTTATGTGAATTTTGTATCTGTAGAATTTCAAATAAAACATTAAACCCTCCTTCTTCAAAAGGAAGTTTAATAAGTACAGAAGAGATTTACATAAAGCTTTTAAAAGGGGGGAGGGATAGCTCAGTGGTTTGAGCATTGGCTTGCTAAACCCAGGGTTGTGATTTCAATCTTTGAGGGGGCCATTTAGGGATTTGGGGCAAAAATTGGGGATTGGTCCAGCTTTGAGCAGGGGGTTGGACTAGATGATCTCCTGAGGTCCCTTCCAACCCTGATATTCTATGATTCTATGATAGCAGTTGAGAACTGTAGGGAAAAAACCAAGAAGCTTAAAAATATAATCAACTCCTGTTAGCTGTAGTTGTGAAGGGAAATAAGAAGAGAGAAGGAAAATATATTTAGGAGGAAAGAAAATCAAAGGATAAAGCAAGACCTTTGAATAACAGAATAGAAAGAACAATCCTCAATCATTTAGACATGGCAAAACTCCTAAGTAAATAGTTCTCAGCTTTTAATAGGAAGGAATAAGGACCAAGCATGTACTGGGAGCAAAATTCCAGAAACTAAAGGGAAAATGAAAAGGAGTACTTGTGGCACCTTAGAGACTAACAAATTTATTAGGAAAATGTCAAATTAATCGGCGGAAAGGAGAGCGTAAACATACATTTAACAAAAGTTAACAAAAAGAGGCTCCAGGATCAGAATGGATGCATCATTGGGGCATGAAGGAATGGGCTGAAGAACGAGCAGAACTATTAGCAATAATATTTCACAAATCTTGGAAGTCATGCTGCAGCTCCCAAGAGTGGGAGAAAATATAGTGTGGCTCCAATCTTAAAAAAAAGGAATGATCAACACTTATCAAACTTTTAACCTGATCCCTTGTTCAGGTGAAAAACTTGAAAGCATACCAAAAGAATTCATTTATGATCAACTGATAGAGTGGAAAATATTTAATAAGAGAGTTAATCTAGGTTTGCAGAGCACTGACTCACCAACTTTTTCCCCATAACAGACTTGGCAGATAAAGAAAAGATGGTAGGCAAAATTAATCTGGAGTTTAGCACTTGTGGCATGCAGAAATGTTATAAGAACACAGGTCATCGAGGTAATGGAGATGGATTGCTGGGTTAAAATGATGATATGGTAGATAAATGATAAAAGTGAGTCGTTTTCTGACATGTTTTATCAAGGATGAGTCATGGTTCAGTTCAGCCAGTATTGTTCAGTATAACCTCTCGTGACTCTAAGGAGTTGATTAATTTATCATTGATCCAATCTGCAGTTAGAATTGGGAGCTACTATAAATAATTCTATTGTTTGTTAAGCACTGATGCTAAATACATTAAAAGGGCTCTGGACTGGACTCTGGATGTTGGTTGGACCACAGTTAGATAAGCTTTTATGTCAAGAAATGAAATTTCCACACTGGTAGAAGAGTAAGTTCTAGCTTATAAATACATTTTGTGAGTCTTATTTAGAAAATCATTATCAGGGCAGTGAAATGGGGGAAATAGTGGCTAAAATAGGCCTCATTTCTAAAGCCATTAAGAAAAAAGGCCAGTTCTCTGCTGGGATGGTGTGACCATGTGAAGTCACCCCGCACTGGTCGGGGAAGGGTTAACTTCTCACTGTGGGCAAAGGAAACCTCACCCCACATCCCTATCGGGCATGCTCCAGGTGTAGCAGCGGTATAAGAGGGAGGAGCCAGGCTTAAAAGGTGGACTGCTGGAGAGGAAGGATGCTCCTTGCTGGCTCCTGCCCAAGAACCACTGGAGCCCCAGACTGCAGAAGCCGTAGGCACTTCTTAGATCCACACAGATGCCCAGGGAGGTCAGAGCTACAGGGAGTTGTACTGGTTGAAGAACCCAGAGACCCTGAAGATGCACAAATTGCTGACTGGAGTGACAAGGTAGGAAGTAGCCCAGGAGGACAAGCCATTGTCCTGAGGCTGGTCAACATGTTGTGGATGGATCCCTGCTGACCCAGTGGTGGACACATTTGCCCCGGGCTGGGACCTGGTGGAGCAGGGAGGGCCTGGATCCCCCTACTTGGCCGCCACCTCCTCCCCAGTGGTGCTTTTCCCAGAGGCTGCTTGACCATACAGCCCCACCCAGAGGGCAACTTTAGTGACTCTGGTTGCTAGACCATGCAGCCCCACCCAGAAGGTGACCCTGCTAGGATCCACCTGCTAGGCCATACAGCCATGCCTGGAGGAGTATCTCCATCGACTCTGGTTGCTAGATCTGGCTGCTGGTGAACCCAGATTATCATTAATGACTTTGGCCGCTAGGCCTTACTGCCCAGCAGAGAAGGACTATCCCTGGACATTAGTAAGGTTATTCCATAGACTCCAGCCATTGGGCCTTTAAGTCTTGTGGATCCTTGCCAGCTCCTGCCCAGGAACCACTGTTACCCTGGACTGCAGAAGCCAGAGGTGCTGAGACCCACACAGGCACCCAGCTATCAGTGGACACTCCAGGGAGGTCAGATCTACAGGGAGTTGCACCAGCCAAAGAACCCAGAGACCATGAAGATGCACAGATCGCTGACTGGAGTGACAAGGTAGGAAGGAGCCAGGGACAGGACACAAGCCATCTTCCCGAGGCCGATCAGCATGTTGCGGACAGATCCCCGCTGATATAGGGCATCTCTATAGACTCTTGCCCTTAGGTCTCATGGCCTGGAGACAGAGGGCAGCTTGAAGGATTTAACTCACCCTGCACTGGACAGGGTCTTCCCACCCCATCACAGATGGATTACATGGGAATTAATTCTCCACTGTTTTTCATTTTCTGTAGTCACACCTGTGTAAAATTTTGTGGGTGTAAAATGCTAGCAAATGAGAATGGTTGAATTTTAGTACCATGTTGCATGGGTGCAAGTAATGACAAAAAATAGAGGGAGGTGGAGTCTTAGGCCAATAGAATGTTTCTGAGAAAACAAGAGGCCTCAAAGCTACAGTACACTGCATTTGTGAGGTTGCATTGAGAATACTGGGCTTGGTTCTGATGTAATTATTTTTCACATGATAGCATGAAGGGAGAAATGTTTCAAAGAGAGGCAACCAAACTTTGTAAGGGACATATAACTTTCCAGAGGCTGGATGGAATTTATTGGCTTTTGCCCCAAATCAGCTCTCTGGTAGCACAGCTCTGCCTGCCACTGTTCCCCAAAACACTTCAGTCAGCATTAATTTGCACTGGCTTGGATTGGGGTAGGGGGAATGACAATGCAAAAGTGAATAACCATTCTATGTTCCTAGGCTTCTGTGAGGGGAAGGAAGGTTCCCCTCACAAATTCCATGTGGCTGTTACTGCTGCCTCAGGGCTACAATAGCCACAGGTATGTTTGATCTTCCTCCATGCGGTGGGAATGATCACATGGCCTATAGAGCCTGTCATAAATATAAAGGGAAGGATAAACACCTTTAAATCCCTCCTGGCCAGAGGAAAAACCCTTTCACCTGTAAAGGGTTAAGAAGCTAAGAACCTTGCTGGCACCTGACCAAAATGACCAATGAGGAGACAAGATACTTTCAAAGCTGGAGTGGGGGAAAACAAAGGGTTCGCCCTGTCTGTGTGATGCTTTTGCCTGGACCAGAGCAGAAATGCAGGTCAGAACTCCTGTAAAGAGTTAGCAAGCAATCTAGTTATATATGCGTTAGATTCTGTTTTGTTTAAAGAAAAGGAGTACTTGTGGCACCTTAGAGACTAACAAATTTATTTGAGCATAAGCTTTCGTGAGCTACAGCTCACTTCATCGTAAATGCATCTGATGAAGTGAGCTGTAGCTCACGAAAGCTTATACTCAAATAAATTTGTTAGTCTCTAAGGTGCCACAAGTATTCCTTTTCTTTTTGCGAATACAAACTAACACGGCTGCTACTCTGAAATCTGTTTTGTTTAAATGGCTGATAAAATAAGCTGTGCTGAATGGAATGTATATTCCTGTTTTTGTGTCTTTTTGTAACTTAAGGTTTTGCCTAGAGGGATTCTCTATGTTTTGAATCTGATTACCCTGTAAGGTATTTGCCATCCTGATTTTACAGAGGTGATTCTTTTACTTTTTCTTTAAATAAAATTCTTCTTTTAAGAACCTGATTGCTTTTTCATTGTTCTTAAGATCCAAGGGTTTGGGTCTGTGTTCACCAATGCAAATTGGTGAGGATTTTTATCAAGTCTTCCCCAGGAAAGGGGGTGTAGTGCTTGGGAGGGATATTTTTGGGAGGAGACATTTCCAAGTGGGCACTTCCCCTGTTCTTTGTGTAACACTTTGGTGGTGGCAGTGCTGGTTAAGCTTAGGGGGTCTTTCATGCAGTTCCCCACATCTGTACCCTAGAGTTCAGAGTGGGGAAGGAACCTTGACAGAGCCACAAACCCACCTGCCTCTCCACTCCCCAAACCACCCATATTTTTTAACATGCAGGGTGCCTTCATGGAGCTGTGTGCCAGGGTATACAGAAGGCACCAATCCTGTGTGAGCACTCTAAATCCTGCCTTTTGTGTTCTAGAATCAGACAGTTTCATTATGTCCACAACCCTCTAAAGACATAGATGGCAGCGCTGGATCTATTAAGCAAATTTTAAAACAGATATCTGGTTTCTGTATTGCAGAAACCTGCATCACTCATTTTGGTTCTAGTTTGGATCTGTTGGCAACTGGTGCAGCAGTTTTCTTTGTTTTTGTACAACACCTTGTTTTTTCCCTTTACACTGGCTGTATTTATTTTAATTCCAATCCCTTCTGTGATTGATTTTTTTTCTGTCTGTTCTGCTGGGCGGAAGGTTATGTTAATCACTACTTTATTTTGTATAAAAAGAGATAAAAGGGTGAACACTCCAGGTTTGGCCTGTTTGCTGCCATGACTCATGCTCTCAGAAGTTGCTGCTCTATGGTAGATGCTATTGCTAGTGAATTTTTCCCTGCTTTTTTAATATCCCTTCTCCAGTAAGGCGTATGGTGAACGAGAATAGCAACAATTTCTGTTTGAGTGCCTGCCATCCTGACAACAAAAGAGAAAAGAAACCAGACGGGCTTTATTTTAGCAAATTAGCCATATGTCTGACATCAATGGGAGACATGCCCTGTTGAGAGAAGAGAATAGTGCTTTTTTTTTTTTTTTTTTTTTGGTAGATCTTTGCCAGGTTATAGATTTGGCTTCTGATTTGCAATACAAAACTTCCTAGAGCTTTACAATTTTTTGGTTTTTTTTGTATGCGCCAAATATGCTAAGAAAAACTAACCGCTTTGCATGTTCATCTGTCTAGGAAGGAACAATAATAAACGCCAGTGTAAAAAGGCAACAGAATAATGGCCAGTAATTTATTAATTTGTATGATGGCAATGCCAGAAGCCCCAGATGAGATTGGTGCCCCATTTTTCTAGATACCATGCAAAGAGATAGTAAGAGACAGTCCCACTCCTTACATTTAAAAGTTCACAGTCCAAGGCCCTGACCCTCAAAGACTTATACACATGCTTTAACTTTAAGTACAGAGTAATGCCATGATTTCAGTTGTTTTAATCATGTGCTTCAAGCTAAATGCATGAGTGAGTGTTTGTAGAATTAGGGCCTAAATCTCCAAGACTGACAAAGAATGGGAGAAAGGAAAATTAATATCCCAATTTTACAGATGGGGAGCTGAAGCTCAGAGGGACTGGGTAGCCTAGGGTCAGATAGGGAGCAAGTAGAAGAGCCAAGAATTGACCCTAGATGCCTTGAGAGCCAGTCCAGTAACTAAGGTTTTGTTTACAATGGCAACTGAATGACAAAACTTGTCATTCAGAGGTGTTAAAAAAAAAAGACAAAGTTTTGTCAACAAAAAGTGCAGATGTGAACAGCACTTTGTCAGCAGGAGCACCCTCCTGCCAACAAAGCCATCACCGCTCCTTGGGGGTGGAAGTTTTTTGTCAGCGGGAGAGCTCTCTCCTGCTGACAAACAGCAGTTACACTGCTGCCTTTTAGCAGCACAGTTGTAACAGTACAGCCATGTCACTAAAAGGTGCACAGTGTAGGCAAAGCCTAAGTCACAAGACTTGCCTTTGCCCACTTGGTTTTTCGGTAAACTGAAATGAGACTAAAAGAAAAGGAGTACTTGTGGCACCTTAGAGACTAACAAATTTATTAGAGCATAAGCTTTCGTGAGCTACAGCTCACTTCACCGGATGCAGTGAGCTGTAGCTCACGAAAGCTTATACTCTAATAAATTTGTTAGTCTCTAAGGTGCCACAAGTACTCCTTTTCTTTTTGCGAATACAGACTAACACGGCTGCTACTCTGAAACCTGAAATGAGACTGAATTAACAACTTAAAAGGGAAAAACATTATTTCTCTGAAAGTGCAATTTATTTCCAGCAACATTACCCACTTTCTTTGGACCTGACTCTGCCAGATTCTTTGGACCTTTACTCTTGCTAAGTAGTATCTTAGTATGGAAATCTCATAAATTTCAGTGGGGCTACTTTCAGAGTAAGATATTGTTTAAGATGATGATGATGATGGTAGAACTGGGTTCTTTATCATATTTTCATAATGTTGCTCTTAGTTTATTTTTAATTGCAGCAGTTAAACATTATTTTGACACTCATATACTTGTTTCTGCTTACGTGGTATCCCAATGTTGTTGTGCTTTTCATTACCATAATTTTTGTTATGTGGCTTTCTATTTCAATGGGGTTGATCAAAATTAATGTAGTCCCTCTACTCAATGGCATTTATTTTGGTTATAAGATTAGGAATGTAAATTTGCAATAAAAGAAGAAAATAGGAAGCTGGTTTTAATGAATATTTTACACATGACTAATTAATAGAATCCCCTACAGGAATTTGGAAGTAATAAGGAATTGACTGAAAATAAATTAAAAATTAATAAAGGGGTCTCCAAACAACTTTGTTTATGCATGTTACCAGTTGCATTCTGAGTCATGAATATTTCAAGCTGTTTTGCTATTCAGAATGTATTGTTCTTGGAGTGCTCATAATTTTAGAGGTGATTAGACAAAAAAGGAGTAACACATAAAACAAAATGTCTTGAAATGATAAAGCCTACCTGGGGAAAACTTCCTAATGTACAAATAATGGCTTAATATGCCGGTTTTTTGTCAAACAATACCTGCAAAATGATGCTTCTGTCTCTAAGTATCCTAAGCTTCTAAAAGAAGTAAACAGAACTGCTCTCTAGTTTTGATTCACTGAGTAATATGGAAATGTTTTGTAAAATGATACGTTGGAAGACAAAAGAACTGCACAAACTCAGCTCAGCACAATCATTACTGATTATTTGTTGAACCTTGACTGAAGGTTTTTGCTACAGCACAGGAAGTGGTGATAATGCACTGAAAGACAACAAAATACAGAAGAAAGCTAAACGATGATTTTTTTTCAATGAAGAGGTGACTTAAAGGGAGAAAGTAAACACACACATACGCGCACACACATGAAAACCAACAATGTCCTGATTCATATTCTTGCTGAAACTTTGTCACTTCCAATCAAAGTTTGTTTGCAAACTAAAGTGAAATCTTTTGATTTCAATAGGGCTGCCCCCACTTATACCAATGGTGAATGGTAATAATGGGAGGTAGTCTAGTTGATAGAGCTCTGGACTGGGACTCAGGAGACCTGTGACTTCTTGGGTCTGCCACTGACCTGCTGGGGAACTTGAACAAGTCACTCCTCTCCCTGTCCCTCAGTTTCCCCATCTGTGAAATGGGGATATTGATACTGACTTCCTTTGTAAAGTGCTTTCAGATCTAAAGATGAACCTAGATATTTATTATTATTATTAATAAAGTTCCCTCACAGAATTTAGACACAGGATCAGGTGTCTAACCCCTGAAGAATAAAAGAGAAACTGTCACACCTCTTATTACTTATTGATAATCCTGGATTGCCATTAAATCACCTGAATCCTGCTAATGAACTAGGTAATCCTAATGCAAGGAACATAACATCCCAAAATTAAAATAAAATCTCATCAGAAAAGCATGCATTTTCAGAAATAATCAGATTAATGATATTAAAAATATGGCAGATTTTAGAAATTTAGACAAATCTTTTTTCAGAGTTTCCAGGACTGGCCTGAAAACTCCTCTCTGGCCTTATTCTATCATCAAAAACTGAAACCTCAGAAGCATGACAGATGAGTTTAATAAAGATGTGGGACCTATAGAAATTGTAAGATCCAAAATGCTTCACAAATGTTGGGGTGGAGGTGAGGGTGGGGGAGGGAGAGTCTCTGATTCATATCTTCAAAAAGTAAAAAAACAACTTTTACCAATCTATATTATAATCTGCCAAAACATGCAGTGAAGACCACATTGAATGGCCTCAAATACTGCCTGGAAACATGAAGCAACAAAGAGCTTATAATACAACAAGAAACATATTTGTGTGACAAGTTGGGCATCAGCAACCAGTGAGAGAAATACAAAACATTTAGGCAAGTACAAGAAGAACAAATCTCAATTTTTTTAAAAAATAAATGTTACTAATTCTTCACATCACCACAGAATATTTCCACTAGTAAAACAGAATTAATGAAGTTTATCTATCTAAGGCATGGTAAGACTGTTGAATGTGAAGCATTATTATTATTTCTGATTATACTACCCAATAACCTTCTCTGAGAATTGGTATGTATAGGGTTGACTAGGCTGGTCACTCACAGTTTCAATGGACATATCACAGAAGATTTTAATCTAATCTCTTTTATCTTTTTTTATACTAAAGAAGTCCTTTCTATCCATTATTAGAATTAGAGTGTCACCTGAGTACAGAAACAAGGGGTAAGGAAATATTTCAAATATCTATCACTACTACTGCTTTTATTCTTTCTTCATCACCTGAAGAATGTGAGTAACCAGGATAATTTTGGACTGAACATAGAAAGGTGTGATCCTCTTTCCATCTCTAAACAAAGAGGGTGAAATGCTGATTCCGTTGACGTCAGTGGCAAAACTCCCCTTAGAATCAGTAGGGTCAGGATTCTGCCCAGAGAATCTATAAAATGACTTTGCAAACCCTCTGAGATTTAGTCGCATCCCTGACTCAAAGCTGCTGCCAAATTTCAAGCACCTGCTCCAAAGGATGGAGGCCCTACAAGTTTTCAAGAAAAGAGCCAAAAGATATTTTTTTAACATGGGCAAAACAACATATTCTTTCCTACTCATATTCTCAGAAATGGCTGAACCATTTTTGCTGAAACTTTCCAAATAACTTCAGCCTGCGGCAGTCACCAAACATGGAAAATTTGAGTATGAACATTAAAATTTGACAAAGCTACAAGCACCTGAAAATAGTGTCTTATAATGGGAAGTGTTAGGCAACTTTAATTCAAAATAGGGCTACCAGCTCTGCTTAATGCTTCCCATTATAAGACCCTATTTTCTGTTGCTTATAACATGTATATGTTAACCTCTCTCTGTCTCATCCAAAGCCCATTTTAGTTAATTGGAAAACTTTATTCCCTATACATTATGCCCCATATTTCCTGGGAGCAGAAGTAATGAATTACCATGAGACAGTTTGTTCTTGTACTATTTCTGGCCTAGCTGAAGTATTGGAAATCTTATAAGAAAGTTTGGTCTCATAAGATTTCCAGCTCAATGCCAGACACACTGAGGTAAGATATGGGTAAGCATCTGAACTTCTCGATGCCTCTCTGAACGTCCAGACTTTAGTATCACATGCTATTAATTTTAAATAACCAAAGATACATTCTTAAAGTTGAAGCAGTTATCTGTGAGTGTGCAGACAGTGATCAAAAATGGATTTAGCACTCATTCTTTATCAAGGCCATAAAAGCCCTTTCCTTTTTTCCATTTCCACTAAGCAAAATTTCTGAAATAATCTTTACCAAATGATTTATAAATGCAATTTGTTTCCGAAAAACATACATGAGTACTACAATGCTTCAAATTACTATCACTAAGAGCTTTTAAATAAAACCTAAAATATGTTTGTCACTGTAAAAATAAATTAAAATTTCTAAGGTTTTATTAATAAGGCTACTTGTTAAGGGTTCCTGAAGCAATTGTGCTTTTGAAGATAAGCTCTAAAACAACTTTAGTCTGGCATTTATTTTTATTCTTTACAGCTTCTAAATCTTTTTTCCTCCCTACTGGAAATTTTCCCTATTCTTTTTGTGGGAAATCACCATGGGTGTTTCTGCCTGGAAGGGAAGGGAGGACCCCGTGCAAAAAACGTGAAGCAAAAAAAGGTTTAGATTTAAATATGGATAGTTGCCACCAAAACACTGGCAGTAACTCCAAACACTGGCGAGAACTTTTTATTGGAATAAATGCCTTTAACTTTAGTATGAGAAGAACAATGTTGTAAGAGCTCATCGGGGTGCAGTGTAACTATCAGTATTAATAGGGACTTCATGCTAGAAGAACCTCCAGGTTGTGAATGAGCAGCTGGGTAACAGTTTGATTCACAGATGCTTCAACGTTTCTTGAAAAGCCTGTGGTGAAATTCATGGATGTTTTACAAATAACAAATCCATAGCCATTCCAACTGTGAAAAGTCAAGTCGCAAATAATAGTTTGAGGCTCTATGTCAATTGCCTCCAGTGCCGCAACACACTGGACTAGATAATATACAGCACTTACAGTGTAATACCTTTACCTCAGCACTTACAAATAGAACATAGCTTAGTTATTGGAGTCTAAACTTAAATACTAAAATCCAGTGCTACTGCTATACAATATATCATGAAAATGTACAGGGAAATCTCTCTTTCAGTTAACTTAAAGACCAGGGCAAAATTAGCTCCAAAATTTAGGTTTTCACAAAATTTACAACCAATTCATATGTTTTTATGGTTTTTAAAAATATTTTTAATCTGCTATGTTCCTTATGTATCATATTCTGTTCAGAAAACACTTCTGATGAATAATGAAAAATATAGGATTGGTGACACATGTCCAAAAAAACCCTTACAGCAAAGAAAAGTTAAGAATCACATAGATTTAATTTATATTGTGCATTATAAAAGTCTTCACAGAAATATAAAGCAAACTGTTCAACTAAGCAGCATAACAAAAGTTCTTCTGAAAACCAGAGTTACAGGAGAACACTTGAAGAAAGACCAGAATTATTCAACATTCACCTACACCAGACTGATCTACTATGCTGTCTTAGTCAACTTTCCTTATGGGCTAACAAGGTAAGCTCTAACAGTTATGTTTTATGTTCAGGTCAGTTAGTACACTATTGTCTTCTTATCATTCCTATGCAATGATCACAATTTACAGGTGTTTTGATATTTCCTTCTGAAGAAGGATTATCTCCAAGACTTTTTCCACATAATGTTGCATAGAATTGCAGTTTGGCCATCATAGACTAAACAAAATTATTTTTGTGTGTAAAAAAAAAAAAAGTGGTAGTGGTTTATAAAACAGTCTGTCATCTGTCAATTAAAACTAGGGATTATCAAAAAGTGATTGCAAACTTGTTCAATTGACAGGTTTTAGAGTAGCAGCCGTGTTAGTCTGTATTCGCAAAAAGAAAAGGAGTACTTATGGCACCTTAGCGACTAACAAATTTATTTGAGCATAAGCTTTCATGAGCTACAGCTCACTTGACATTCCCAAATCTGTTTTATTCTCATCTTCAATTAGAACCAGATTCAAGCAAAAATATTTTTGGCATTCAGACAGGTTAATTTCGTTCATTTTATCAACTGCAATCCTACTAATTATTTTCTTCCTTTGAATTTACAATCCAAGTATTCTTTTGGTTTTGTATCTTTTTGTTTTGCATGTGTGGTTGATTTTATATGTACAGGAAAAGTGCAACATATTAGTATTTCCATTACAAGTTACAGCAATTACACATTGTAGTATATTGAAGAAAAAAACACTCTCTCAGTTATTTGGATCTATTGCCTAGTCAAAGTTCTGGGTAGAGCTGCTTTTGGTTTGCTGGCAGTTCTGAGAAATTGGGCAAAAATGTCATATTGGGTTGACCCAAAACAATTTTTTAAAAAAATTTCAGGGACTCAAAAAGTAAAAAGAAAACTGCAAATAAAAATGAAATATTTGTGTTTGAGCTTTAATGTTTTTAATTTTTTAAACATAACATTTTGAAGAACAGTCTTTCTGAATTGAAAAATCAAAACATTTTGTTTAAAAAATAATATTGAGTTTTTCTGAATTTGTTATTTTGGGTTTTATTTCTACTGAAATAATTCAGCAAAATGGACATGGATTCACTAAACGTTTTAGTTGGCCAGGATCACCATATTTTTGCCAAACAAGGTTTCAGATGAAACATTTCTCCCAGCTTTAGCTCTCGGTACAAGAGATGATTAGAGCTGCATGTTCTGCCACCTGTCCAGGGGCTGGGGTAAACATCGTGCTGTTTAAATTTTTGTTTTACATTTTACAACAACAACAAAAATTTAAACAGCAGTTTACCGCAGCCCATAGCTGAACTATTCTCACCCCATGTACAGATCTATCCCTCATCATGCCCCTCTCTCTGCAGGCTGTGCAAATAGAGGCACCTCACAGCATGCCCTGAAGATTAACAGACCCACGCTAGTTTAGACCAGGAGGTACAGCTTGTTCTAGTTCTGAGGGCTTCTTACAATGAATGCTTTACTTGGAGTCCTGTGTCTTTCAAATTGTGGGGATCCATGTCGAGCACCCCTGCTGATCACAACAGCAGCCATATGGTAGGAGGAGACAGATAGTCTCTCAAGTAGAAAGCTCACAAGCCATTTTGGGCTTTATGTCAAAATTAATGCCTTAAATCAATCCAGGAACCAGTAAACAGCCAGTACAGATCATAAAACTGCCACCAGGAAGCACCACTAAATAAGCAGCCTGAAGTTTAAATGTCTGGATTAAGTTAAGGTGTGCAGTGCAACACAGCAATTGATGCTTGAGGTTGCAACGGTGTGCATCGTGGAAGCACGGTCTATATGTGAAAGAAACCATTGTTTTAAAAAAAACACACACACAGAGAAAATTGTAGCAGCAACTACCAATTACCATTGCTATATCACTGGTTTTTGTGGTCACATGGCACTGTAATAGTAATATGATATGGTATGCTGATATGCTGGGGCTGTCTACTCAAATACATCAATATAAAGATGATTTGCTGTTTGCAAGGAAGACAATCATTCTCCCGTTTGATCACCAATTTTTATTTTTAAAGTGAAGATCCTTGTTTTTAAACAGGTGGGAAGACCATCATTTTGTAATAATCATCCACTTACTGCCATCATTCATTTTTAAATAAAGAACAGAATGTTGGCATGGAAGAAAAAGTACAAAACAATTTGCAAATGAAAAATTATGATACGGATGAATAAATAAAGAATTTGACTTCAAAAGAAAGTAACAATCATATTCCAAGACCACAGGCAATGTCTGAAGAGGTTTACCTGAAAGCTCAACGTTTCTTGTAGCTATACTGCCTTCAGCTCTGCTCTTGTCAGATAAGCCGTGTTGAGCCTGGTTAGTGCTTTAAGGAGAGACTGACTTCCAAATACTCTCGGTTACCACCGATCACAACTAGAGTGTGGAATCTGCCTATGAGGAGAAGTTACATTTCAGAGATTTCATTTTAAACAATCAATCAATCAATCAATCAATCAATCAATCAATCAATCAATCAATCAATCAATCAATCAATCAATCAATCGATCAATCGATCGATCAAACAGTCAATCAAACACACACAGACACACAGACACACACACACACACAACTACAATACCCACCTGCTGAAGTGAAGAAACAGAGCCAGAAGGGAACCCAGAAGTCACCTACCATAGGACAGGCTCAACAAAGAAAGTAACAGAACGCCACTAGCCGTCACCTTCAGACCCCAACTAAAATCTCTCCAGCGCATCAAGGATCTACAACGTATCCTGAAGGACGATCCCTCACTCTCACAGATCTTGGGAGACAGGCCAGTCCTCGCTTACAGACAGCCCCCCAACCTGAAGCAAATACTCACCAGCAACCACATATCACACAACAAAAACACTAACCCAGGAACCTATCCTTGCAACAAAGCCCGTTGCCAACTCTGTCCACATTTATCCAAGGCACACCATCATAGGACCGAATCACATCAGCCACACCATCAGAGGCTCTTTCACCTGTGCATCTACCAATGTGATATATGCCATCATGTGCCAGCAATGCCCCTCTGCCATGTACATTGGCCAAATCAGACAGTCTCTACATAAAAGAATAAATGAACACAAATCAGATGTCAAGAATTATAACATTCAAAAACCAGTTGGAGAACACTTCAATCTCTCTGGTCACTCGATCACAGACCTAAGAGTGGCTATCCTTCAAAAAAAAAGCTTCAAAAACAGACTCCAACGAGAGACTGTAGAACTGGAATTAATTTGCAAACCGGACACCATTAAATTAGGCGTGAATAAAGACTGGGAGTGGATGAGTCATTACACAAAGTAAAAACTATTTTCCCATGCTAATTTTTCCTCTACGGTTACTCACATCTTCTTGTCAACTGTTTGAAATGGGCCATCCTGATTATCACTACAAAAGTTTTTTTTCTCCTGCTGATAATAGCCCACCTTAATTGATTAGTCTCGTTAGAGTTGGTACGGCAACACCCATTTTTTCATGTTCTCTGTGTATATATCTATATCTATCTATCTTCCTACTGTATTTTCCACTGCATGCTCTGATGAAGTGGGCTTTAGCCCACGAAAGCTTATGACCAAATAAATTTGTTAGTCTCTAAGGTGTCACAAGTATTCCTCGTTCTTTTTGCTGATACAGACTAACATGGCTACCATTCTGAAACATATCCAAAAATCTCTGATAGGAATATGGAGAACTTTAGAAAGACACAAAATGGGCCTGCATCCCACTCCGATGAAAATCTACAGTTCACTTGACATCAATATGAATATGATAGGGCACAATCTTACCCTCACAGACAGATGTCATGTGCTCTTAGGGAATGTATTGCCACTGTGGATAAGCCTAAGAAATTGCACACTAGACCATCATACAGAAGGAAACTTGTGATCATGGGAAAGTTTTCTTCTGTTCAATGCACTGAAGAACAAAGATCTACAAATGATTTTTTTTTGAAGCATGGAAATGACTCCATATCTTGTTTATTTGGGGCACATTCATACTAGACACTAAAACGTCATAGTTCTTTATGCTGCGGAGGCCAGCTTAAGTATTTAACAGCACATTGAGTGAGTGTGAAATCCTGGTCCCACTGAAGTCAATGGCAAAACCTCAAATTCTAAGGTGGGGGGGTGCTATATGAAGTCAAAATATTACTATTTTTATGAGAATTTTCAGAAAATATACCCGTTGTGGCAAAAGCAATTTTCATATTGCTTGAAAAAAGCAAAATATTTCTTCCATGAATATGAACAATTTTACAGTAATTGAATACATATCAATGCCACAAATATGCCATTACAAGTCATGATACTGGACACATACAATAGGCAGCTCACAATGAGGTAGAATAGGAGCAAAGGAAATGAAGACATGTAGGAATTAAAAATATACAACATGTATAACGGTAAGTTTCTTTTACGCTATTCATTTAAAAAAAAGTGCATTATGCAGCTTCTCTGCCTTTGCATGGACTAGAAGACTACATCGGCCTCCCTGGATTGGAGCATTAGCTCAACATGCATTCAATGAAATGGGATGTCATTAAAAGTGAACACCCTCAGCATGGTAAATGGATACTTTTATAATGGAGGTGTTGGTAATGACTCCATAAATAAAGTTGCTTTGACACTGCAATTTAAAGCAGAACTAAAATTCTGTTTCATACTTTAATTGTTGAATAGTCTATAAATTTGGCACCACAATTCTTCAGAGGACAACTGAATTTTCCACAGTAAATATTAAATTTTGCTAAAAATAACTTATTTTTTGAAATTTTGCCCTGACTTTCACACTTGTCCTGGTTTCTCTAGTCTCCAGAAACTCCAAACTCCACAACTGTGCACTCATATATTCTGGTAACATCTTGGACATAGACCACTTTGGAAATATTACTTTAAATGCAAAAAGCTATTTTTCTAAATCACGGTAACTCTAGCAGAACTATACCAAGAAAAGACTATGCTCAAATCAGAGAGCTACTCCCCTTTTCTGATATAGCTGATTCCCTGTCCGCTGTGACTCACGAGTCCTCAGCCTTGCTGGGAGCCCAGCTTCATAAGCCCATGGGCAATCCTCCATCCCACTCCTCTGAGCCCTAATGCAAATTTAACATTATTTTCCTATTTTTGTTAAATTGTAATGTTTTATGTTCAAGATGGTGCATTTTAGGACTGTTTGTTTTGATCCTGGGAAGGGGATGATCACAACAGTTAAGGGAAATATAAGGAAAATAATGTTCCATTTGGTAGAGGCGCTAGAGGAGTGTGGGGATGTGGAGGTGAAACCATGGGACTAGGGAGCTTGCTACCCTTTGAGGCTGGAGAACTGAACACTGCAGAGGGACTAGGCACCACTAAGAGCCAAGGAGTCATGTGGGTGATCCACTTCTGAACCCTGCTCTGCAGCTTTCCTCCCTAGACCTGTTGCCAGCCTCTGTGCCGGAGGCACTTTTAGCTGAGTCTCCCTCTTATAATGGTCTGTCCCCTTCCCACCATGTTGTAGGCCCTATTGCTACAAGGGGCAGGGAGAGGTGGGAAGTAGAGTTCAAAATGGCTCAGGATGAGGAAGGTGGAGAAAGGGAGGAAGGTGAGACTGAGAGGAGAAATTGCTGAGTAGAGTGTAGAATTATGTTGAATTATTTACCTGTTTTTCATGGCTTGAGTTGGTAGGACATGCAATCTAGTAGCACCAACTCTAAATTAAATATTTTGGGGGTGGAACACAAATCTGATTTTCACCACAGTTTGCACAATTCTGTATATTATATAATAATTGAGTTATGGGTAATGGATGGAACTACTCACTAAGTCATGAGAGATGGACTAGCAAAGGAAGAGTAGATTGAAAGAGTGAGTGATGTGGTTTACTGTACTTCAATTAAAACTGTTCAAAGCTTTGCCCAACTCCTGAGACACTGCCCACCTCTTGAAAGCAAGAAGCTGCCCTTTCCTGCTTTCCATGGACAGCCAGTGACTTGGCCATTGGGGGAAGCTAGTTTCTGGCCCCTCCCCTTGTGCCCAAGGCCCCACTGCCCATCTGCCACCCCTTCTTCTTCCCCTCCCCCACAGGAGTCCAGAGCATGCCCACCGCAATCCCCAGCCTGGGTGGCCAGGGGGCTAGGCCGCGGTCCTGGTCCTCTGGGTGGCACAGCCAGGCCCATGCGCCAGGCAGCAGCGCTCCCAGCCCAGGTGCTCTGGATGGCATGGCCCCAGCAACAGCTGCCTTGGCTCCCTGCGGGAGGCAGGTCAGCCAACCTGGGCCAGCCAAGGGAGAGCACTCTGGGAAGGGAATCACCGAAGGAGGCCTGGCCTGTAGATGGAGTGTGTCAGGGCCATGCTAGGCTGTTTGGGAAGCACAGCCCACCCTTGCCTACAATACCCACCACCCATACTGCTTTCTAAGGCTTTGGCAGTAGCAAAACTCCAGAGGACAGAGAACTCTTGGAAAGACCCAAATCACACTTGAAATGGAGTCTCCCAGGCTGTAATTTGAAGCATGGTAACTAAAGAAACTCCAGAGAGTAACATTCAAAATGGGGTAGCAAATTGTTCACAAACACTGGCAGCTACCAATGGTGCTAATGTGGGAAGGGCATGGAGCCACCCCACAGGGAGTACTGAAGACATGTATGTGTGAGAGGCCATGAGCTACCCTGGCCTGCCTGCTGAAAAGGACCATTGTTTAAGGCTGTATGCTGAGAGAATATTTCTGTGTGTTTCCCATCTGTTCTCTGGATTATTCAACACTCTACTGCTTGAAAGAACTCCCCCATCCCATTTCATGAAAAAGAAGAGATAAAAGTTGGATGCACATAGTTGTGAGGCCCAATAATGATCCTTTCTTTGTTAAAAATCCCAAACATGAAAACCCATAGAGAATCAACTCAGCCAAGAATAAACTTGTCTTCCATTTCCCGTCCTCCTTTTGTTCAGCTTGCTGCTAGTCTCTATGACACATTCTCCTTCAAACACTCCCTATCAACTCTGATACTTCCCAAGCCAGGAGACTCTTTTATCTTCTTCATCATCATGATAGCACTGCACATTTCTTCAGGTCAATGCACAGCTTTCTCTCTGACCCTTCAACCTAACAAATAAATGCCACTCAAACATCTGAAGAAACTAATATATCCAGGACCAAGATCAAACAAAAAACACATTAACAAAAAAGGTTTCACCATGGCCCCTTTACTTGCCTTTGTGTCACTAGGAATAAAATCACTGAAATGTTAACTAAATTAATCTAAATATTGTATTGCTATGCTTTTTGAAATCAAGTAGGATTTTCTAGTTCCAGGTGTCAACAGAAGAGATACTGAACCTAAAAAGCCAGTGATTTTTCATCAGAACATGCACAGGCATAGAAATGTTTTCTAAAAATGATACTATGTCAAGTGTACAGGAAACTGACTATAAATAAATGTGAACTTGAGAATTCCATTAAAGCAGAGAGAAATGAAAAACTAAACAAACAGGAGAAACAGTGCAAAGTAAATCTGTTTTGCTTTCCCTTTAATATCTGCTGCAGTGTTATTAGTCATGTGAAAAAGTTACTTTTTAAGATACATGATTTTTAACCTGACCTCACTATATAGTACTATACACGAATGGGACTGAATTGGGAAAATTGTATTATGTCAATTAAATAGTAAGTCCCTCAACTGTTTCTTGTTTTACATAATTAAAAACAGATCACAACACTCAGGGGACTCTGAAAAAATTGAAGCGCACCAGCTACTGTCTCCTTCCTCGCTAAGAGCAACAGCACCACTGTGGGGGAAAAGGACTTTTCCTCAGTTATTACAGGGAGAGTACAGCTCCTTTTCCTGGGATAGTGTTGAGTTTCTGTAATCTCTGGGGTTATTTGCCTGCCTGCCTGCCTGCTTTCTCCAGATTTCCTAAAGATGAGAATGTTGGATCTTCATGGGGCCCCGGCAGCCCAGAGGATCATGCTGCTAAGTGTAGGTTGACAGCATGTATATCCCACTTTTTGGACCTTCCGATTTTCTTTTGTACACAGTTAATTTCAGCATTACATGTAACCTGATGGGTACAAATACTTTGGAATAATCATCTTAGCATAAATTGCAAGATGTGGATTGAAACTGGCCAGATGAGTAACTGGTGGACAGAGTATGTGAGGGGTTCTTTGTCAAGACTTCAGTAAATCACTTTTCTATGCTAGCTCTGTTGTTCTCTCTTTTCAGGATCAAACTGTAATGCTCATGACAACCAGTGACTTGGATGGATTGATTCCAGTGTTTTAAGTAAATACTTTTTTTCCCAGAGTAAGAATTACACACATGGAGCCAGTCCTCATCTGGTATTAACTGACAGATCCATTCATTTCAATGGAGCTCAGTCTATTGAGGATCTGTCCCCCTTCCCCCAATTGAAGATCTGGGCCATGTTGTTTATCAAGTGAGTGAAGAAGAATATGTCACACAAATTCAATTTAAAATTTCAAAGAGGATGGAGGGTGGGGAGAGGGAAGAATGCTGCCATCCTTAAAACACCTTCCCTTCCAGCTTTGCTTACCATTTTCTAGCTGTATGTTTTGCTTAAAGGTTTAGTTAACATATAGCTAACTTTCCCTCTGTATGCTCAAATAGCCAGTAGCTGTCATGTGACATTTACATCCCACTACGGAAGCTGGGAGACCACCAAAGGAGCCAGGTACTGGTGGATGCTAGCTTTCTGGTCAGGGAAAGAACATGGCATTGCAAACACTGGGATTTTGGTGAAAATCCTAGTTCCTATCATGGGGAACAGGCCTGGAGCATTTGCATTTCACAGAGTTCATGCCCCACTCCTGTCCACAGCAGGTGAGCAAATCCAACATGGGAGCTGCCGGGCAGGGAGGGAAGTGTCCAGCCATCCTTAAGCAGACAAACCTGGGTTGTTTTCTCTTACAGTTTATTCCTAGGAAATTTGTTTTGGTTTCTTTAAATTTTTATGGCTAAATGGGCCTACCTCATTGATTGTCTGAAGACTTTTTCCTCTGAACTCTTGTTCCATCTGATATTCCATAATTCCTATTTCATGGGTATTTTTGGTTTTCTCTCTCTCTCACCAGAGTGAGACATTCATGCAAGAGGACATTTATTGCCAAATCAAGCTTGAAATGCCACTTCACTTTTGCTTTTATTAACTACTTTTACATGGTGATCATCATCATCTTTTTCAATGTGGCTCATCCAAGAACATTAGAAAGATGTCTACAGCCAATCACTGCAGTTTGAAGGGTTGTGTTTTCCTCCCTTCTTCCCTGACAATCTGTGTTTCACAGAAATACAGAGTGAGAGAAAATAATAACACCTGGAATAGAGGGGAGAAACCAAACAAAAGCACTGCTGAGCTCCATTATAAATAGGAACATCAGTGCAATTAGGGCCTGATCCAAAGCCCATTCAAATAAATGGGACCCTTTCCACTGACTTTAATAGCTTTTGGTTAAGGCCTATGGTACTCTTCTCCAGATCAGTATGCAGTTCTTTCAGAGAGATTGCATTTCTACATGTGAATAATAATGCTGCACGCAGCTTTGCTGTAACAGAGATGCCACATTTTCTTTTGCTGGCTTTGTCTTCTCAGCAAGATTTGTTCTGCAGCAGATTGTGGTTATTATTCTAAATCCAAAATGTTTTTGAACAAAACATCATCATCATCAACTAGGATCAGCTCAACAGTTATATAACATAACAGGCATGTCCTTGAGTACCGTAGTAATAAAATGACATCCTTGAAACTTGTCATTTTAATGCCACTATACATATTTTATAGACTTTTAAGACATTTTTAGTTCTAATCAAAATCCTGTACACGTAGCGAAAAAAACTGGGGTCAGTTGTTCAGAATGCCTGAATGTTTTGTGGACACATTTTGTAAGAGCAGGCAAAAAGACCAGTAAATAACAAAGCTTTCTCCCCACTACACTACCATGAATTAGAAGGTGGCATATAGCAGAAAGTGTTCTAATCAATAGCAACAACTTGTTCCTTAAATCTTTATTTTGTATTGATTGTTGACATAGTAAATTGTGTCATGGCAGGATAGAATGGAATGTTACATTGGCACAATGAATTACCTAAGAGGAGAGGCTGAACTGGAGAGAGCTGGTAAACACCACACACTCACTGCATTCTAACACACGCAAAAACCTGCCAGCAGGATGACAGCTCATTTCCTGTTTTGGGCTCCTGCTAGGTAGGCCTTTTTAAAGGAGTCATATCGCAAAATTGTTAGCTAAACTAAGAATGAAGGGTTTGATAGTGGGTTTACTGCACTCAGTCCAGGGCTGTGCAGATCTCCTTTGTCCCACGAGGAGTGCCAGGAGCTTCCTGGTATACAGAGGGACTGCACCTACTGGTATACCCCTTTAGGAGTAGGCACTGTAGCACAGTCCCCCTGCATGGCTGGAGAGCAGAGCATCTGATGCTGGCCCCTATTGGCCTATCCTAGACTGTAGAGGCCACTAATCTGATCAGCATGGCAATTCCTACAATCTTGTGTCTCCAACACTGCCCCTTTTGGTCCCATCTCCTCACCTCCATACATTGGAAAAGTACAATTTCTGCATTCCTAGCCCATTTAACTGTTGAGCCAGGGTGATGGCCTGGTGCAATAGAATTGGAATTGAAGAAGGCATTGATTGAAAGAGACATCATAGAAAAAGGCACAAAGACAGGAGTGGGAAGAAGAATACAAAGAGGCCAGAGGGAAGGAGAATAAGGTGGGCGTGAACAAGATTCAAGGAACAAGATCTGAGTTGTAGAGTGGGGCAGGTGTGTGCAAGGCCTTGAAGGTGAGAAGAAGGTATTGATGAGGGGAGGTATTAAGGGTAGTCAGAGAGGATTTTTGTCATCTCATCAACAAATGAAGCAGATAATTTCAACAGGTCCATTTGGGATTGTTTGACGGATTACAATAGCCATAAATAGGTGTGATTTGTTTATTCTCATTTCTATAGGGGAATGTTCTTTCTACTATATATTTGTGGAAAACACAAACATAACAGCACAGAGACAGTACACGTGCCATATATTAAAATCACATGTACATTCCATCTAAGGGACAGATACATACATGTGGATGGCGTTGCTCCAACAGTACTGTTTAACAAAACAATTATAAATCAGTATAATCATACAATTAACCATATAATTACATACATGTAATGACACTGTTGGTTGGGTTGTCTGTGGGAATTAAACCTAAGACCTCTAGATCTAAAACCATAAAGCATTACTGCCTGAACTAAAGGACTAGAGCCATTAGCTCATATGCAGTAGCAAACTCATGAACCTATATATATGGTTCAGCCACTAGAAGGAGACAAAGAGTCACAGTGCTGCTAATAACATTAACAATACTTTTGTCTTATATAGCACTTTGCATCAGCAGATCTCAAAGCATGTCAACAAGGAGGTCAGGATCATTATCTGTGTTATGTTCTGTGTCTCTGTGCTCAGGACAGCCAGAATTGTGTTAACCCCTCTTTGTCTCAGCAAGTGAGGGTTTTGCGTTGCTAAGCTGCAAGTCAGCTCTCTGACACACCAACCTGTCTGCTTTGCCAACAAATTCTTCATGATTCTGTCAGACCAAACCTTGCCTTGCAGGTTACAAACAGTGAACCTCAATTCCTGAGTTCCCCAGAGACACCTCACTGCAGGGTCCAATCCCTCTCCCTGTGGTACTCACAGAAATTATCAATTTGGCTATCTCCAAACAGATGGAACATACACGAGCCTGTTGGTTTAGCTGAGGACTCTCATTCCACTTTAATACATAGCACTGAGATGTTTTTTTAATAAAACATGAATCTATTTATTAATGCAGAATAGAGATTTAAGTGATACTAAGCAAGAATAAAAGACAGGTCTGGTTACAAGCAAAACAAAACAAAACACGCTTTCTAGTGACTAAAACTTAATATCAGTAAGTTACAATTTTTATCTAAGCAGGTTTCTCTCATCAAGTTTCCCTCAGTTCTTTGCTTTCAGGACAATAGGATACAGCTTTCCGAGGCTCAAAGGGTAATGTACCATATCATCCCCTCAGTGTTGGATAACTCAAATGTCTTTTTGCCCCCTCTTATATTACCAACAGTCTATTGTCTCTGTTTCAAGAGCCAGGAGGTTTTCCTGGGGTGTCCCCTAGTATGATTGCTAAACAGTCTTCTCCCTCGCTCATTAAGCTTGATGGCTTTGTTTACATTATATGCAAATGTACTTCAATTGTCCTCTGCCTGTAACCAAGCTGGGCAGACAGGTAAATACATGTTCCTTTTTCTAGGGCAGGCTGGGTTCATGCTGTGCCTCCCAAAGACATTTTAAGAACATATTTCCCACCACATCTATAACTCTTTGCATATAACCTGAATATATATCATGCAAAGATTTGCACGACGAACATGTCCCCAGTTTACATATGGTACTTTGCATGACACCTTTGAGATATATATTTTGACAACAGTGTGTTGGGGCAATGAGTGTATCAGGCCTGACATGAGTTAAAGTACAGAGGGGTGGGGCCTTTGCCAGTTGGCATTATGGGCTGTCAGGGACACATATACATATAACAAAAATCAATATATGAACCACTGTAGAAAAGCCTGCAGAACATTTTTCAACTAAACCAGAATGAGGACAGGATGAATATGAAATAAAATGTCCATTAGCATTTCACCTGGTTGTACCACAGTGTGAGAAAATGGAGAAATGTAGTCTAAACTATTCAAATATTTCTGTGTTAAACCTCTACCACATATGACTAGAGCATTAATTGCAGAATGCCACCACAATTAAAGAAACTCTGGAAAATGTGTTATGTATAGTAAGTAAGCAAAGTATGCGAATGAGAGAGTGAAAAGTCTGCCATTCATGTTATAAATATGCATTCTCTCCCATCTTACAGTGAGAATAAAATTAAATTCTCCATTCTTCAGTCTGGCTGCATCATTTAAAATTAATTTCCCAAAAGAAAAAGAAAGGACTGAAATAAGGTTAAGCTCCACTACTGTCACTGAATAAAACTAGACTTGTTGCCAAATATTAATAACCTCTGGGTGGGATTAGTAGGGACAGTAAGATTCTAGCTCAAGGCAAAACACGTTAGCTCTTATAAAATGGCTCAGCTTAAACCTGCAAACTGATCAGAAGCTGAGGAAACTAACCTAATTATGTCCTGATGAACTCACCCCTTTCAGTTACCAGATTGTTTTGTCATGACATCCCACCCAACATTGTCCTTAAAATAAGATAAACATCAGCTTTCACTTCTGAAGCAACTTTCATCTAGGCTATCAGTCATGCTTTACATACAATATCTAATTAATCCCCACAACAGCTGAGGAAAGCTTAATTACAATTGAAATAAAGCTACCTCTGGGGTGAAATGCAAGAGCTCAGTAACACTATAGAAATATTTAGTGAGGTACTCTTCAGCTGAAGCAGCATGGGAAATTTTAGGTAGGCAGAATGTAATAGCCAATTTGTATTTGGACAGGACACTAGAATTCATACCACAACTGTTGTACAAAGTGCGTGGGGATCTTTAGAGACAAACAGTACTGACAGGTTTCAGAGTAGCAGCCGTGTTAGTCTGTATTCGCAAAAAGAAAAGGAGTACTTGTGGCACCTTAGAGACTAACAAATTTATTAGAGCATAAGCTTTCGTGAGCTACAGCTCACTTCATCGGATGGAGTGAGCTGTAGCTCACGAAAGCTTATGCTCTAATAAATTTGTTAGTCTCTAAGGTGCCACAAGTACTCCTTTTCTTTTTGCAAACAGTACTGAGGTTCACATACTACAGTAGCACAGCATCCTGAACATCTTGTGGCATGACTTCATTGATAAGCAGGTGTGCAGAGTGTCACCTATTGATTAACCAATATCACTATCTGTAATGCATCAGAGGGGTACCCATGTTAGTCTGTATCCTCAAAAACAACGGGGAGTCCGGTGGACTTATGCCCAAATAAATCTGTTAGTTTTTAAGGTACCACCAGACTCCTCATTACTATCTTAATGTAGTCCTTGGAGGACTCCTGGTCAACCATTAGTCTGACTCCATTAATCTCTGAAGACAAGAAGCAATGGGCTTAAATTGCAGCAAGGGAGGATGGACATTAGGAAAAACTTTGTCAGGGTGTTTAAGCACGGGAATAAATTGCCTAGTGAGGTTGCAGAATCTCTGTCATTGGAGGTATTTAAGAACAGGTTAGATAAACACCAATCAGGAATAGTCTAGTTATTACTTTGTCCCATCTTGAGTGCAAAAAACTTCATTAGATGACCTACTGAGGTCCCTTCCAATCCTACATATTTACGATTCCATTAGTTTGAGAGATATGATGGAACCACAGCACAAAGTGACACAACTGCAATCTTACAAAAAAAAATGCATGTAGAGTCTAATCCAAACAGTGATAATACCTAAAGCCTATTGAAGTCAGTGGGAATCTTTCCAGTGACTTCAATGGATTGTCAATCAGGTCCTAGATGCACAACTTGAGAGGTCCAAATAATTCATGGTTTTTTTTTAAAAACTAAATGATACTGTCAGCAATTTCTGACTGCCCTTCAAACTTAGCTATTAGTGGTTGACTTATTTTTTATAGGCAACTCAGGGGTTGCTAGATCAGGATCTTGAGGAGATGGCAGTGAGTGACTTTACAGCTTAATTCAGGAGCCTTAATTCCTTAAGAGATAGATGGAAGAAAGTTTGGAAGCATATGTGGGAGAAATGTACAAATGGACAGTCAAGGCAGACCCTTCCCCATCTCTCTCATTGGACACATTAACAAAGATGGAAGAAGCAAACAGTTTGGAATTAAATAAAATTCAGTTTCACAATAACAGGAGGTATGAAAGGAAATGGGTAAGTTGATGCAAAGTTTTGTGCTTTGAACAGGAATAAAGGCAGGGACTAAATGTATCAATAAATACAGTTCCGAAGCTGAGTCAAGTCAGACAACAATCATTGATTGAATTCATGCTTAGTCTGATTTAAAAACGCATTTGCAATTTTAAACTATTTTGATTTCCATTATTGGCAAGATTCGTGTTTTGTTTGATCCACTATGAAACTAGCTGCCTGTATTATACTGTGTCAAGCATTGCCTACTCAGTAACAAACTTTTGTCTGTTGAGTGTTAGCAGAGAATTAAATACATACCTACTTATTCAAATCACATGAAGCCTGATGTCCTCTAGATTACTGAATGGGGAAACAATGACATGATTAAAAACATGAAAGAAAGTGCAGAAATTAGTGAAATATAATCAGTGTCAGATCTGCTATATGAATAAACCTAAAGACTCATTTTAACATTACCTTAAGAAACATAAGGCAATCCAATTCTTCCATATGGTTCAGCCTTCATAGTTCCTTCATATTACAAAAATAACATCCCATCACTAGCAATGTCAATGAGCATAGACTGTTCCTGTGTGAAAGTGTGTAGATATGTAGAATGCTGGATCTAACGTACTCAGGCTGTAGTGAGCTGAACAGACAAATTTTTATACCTGTAGTAGGAACACCCTTCTATTCTGGTGAAACCTTTGGTGTAATTAACTTCTGTGGGGTTTCTGCCTCTCTTATTTTGTACACATGAATGGACCTGTAAAAATAATATATTACCTATACTTCTCTCCATAAAGGCAATATATGGTAAAATCACTATTGATATTAATGAGGGAGTAAAAGCACAAGAGACTTTTTTCACTATATATCAACATTTTGTATTTAAGGGGGTTCCATTGTATTTCAAAATGCAGCATGCTTGATAGAATAAGTTAAACCAGTCTCCTAAATAAAAGGTGACTTTGCCTCCCTTCTTGCACCATCTTCTTCAAAAATGTTTTCCTGGGCAGCCGTTTTAGAAAGAAAACCAGTCAAGGTAATGTCATTGTTTTGGTTTGGAGAAAGTTAACCAGTTTCACCTATCAGGTAAGGTGTTATGGTGGGATATTGCGATCAAGTTCCCCACAGACCAGGACACAACAACTCAAAGCGGCATCAGATCCTGCCAGAACAACAGATGCAAAACCTGCAGACACATCTCCACTGCTCTAATGATCAACATCCCTCAAAGCTTTCAAGATCCATGGGTCATACACATGCCTATCACAGCATGTGGTGTACCTCATCCAGTGCATTAAATGTCTCAACAACAGCTATGTGTATGAAACCAGACAATCACTATGCTGTTAAATGAACTGACACAGGAAAATGATAAAAGACAAAAACACCATATCACCTATGGGTGAACACTTTTTCTCTAAGTGATCCTCATTCTCAAAGGAAACCTGCATAACATTTTCAAAAGATGAGTCTGGGAGCTTAAATCCATAACTTTACTAGACACCAAAAATCACAGACTGAACAGAGACACTAGATTTATTACAATAATTTGTAACCCTCTATCCCCCCTTTTTGTCCTATGCTATTGGGGTGTTAATGGACCACTTCATATTGAATAATCACTTAAAATATGTGTTTCAGAGTAGCAGCCGTGTTAGTCTGTATTCGCAAAAAGAAAAGGAGTACTTGTGGCACCTTAGAGACTAACAAATTTATTAGAGCATAAGCTTTCGTGAGCTACAGCTCACTTCATCGGATGCATTAGGTGGAAAAAACAGAGGAGAGATTTATATACACACACACAGAGAACATGAAACAATGGGTTTATCATACACACTGTAAGGAGAAAGAAAAGGAGTACCGGTGGCACCTTAGAGACTAACAAATTTATTAGAGCATAAGCTTTCGTGAGCTACAGCTCACTTCATCGGATGTAAGGAGAGTGATCACTTAAGATAAGCCATCACCAACAGCAGGGGGGGGAAAGGAGGAAACCTTCCATGGTGACAAGCAGGTAGGCTAATTCCAGCAGTTAACAAGAATATCAGAGGAACAGTGGGGGGTGGGGTGGGGAGGAGAAATACCATGGGGAAATAGTTTTACTTTGTGTAATGACTCATCCATTCCCAGTCTCTATTCAAGCCTAAGTTAATTGTATCCAGTTTGCAAATTAATTCCAATTCAGCAGTCTCTCGTTGGAGTCTGTTTTTGAAGCTTTTTTGTTGAAGTATAGCCACTCTTAGGTCTGTGATCGAGTGACCAGTGCTTGTCACCATGGAAGGTTTTCCTCCTTTCCCCCCCCTGCTGTTGGTGATGGCTTATCTTAAGTGATCACTCTCCTTACAGTGTGTATGATAAACCCATTGTTTCATGTTCTCTGTGTGTGTGTATATAAATCTCTCCTCTGTTTTTTCCACCTAATGCATCCGATGAAGTGAGCTGTAGCTCACGAAAGCTTATGCTCTAATAAATTTGTTAGTCTCTAAGGTGCCACAAGTACTCCTTTTCTTTTTTTAAAATATGTGCTAACTACTTATGCTAAACTGTCTGTTCCATCTCATATTTAGCTGTGATACTCTGAGGGCAAGTCTACATTACAAAATTAAGTCATCCTGAATTATGTAGATGTACTGCAGTAATTTAATTGGTTTTACATGTCCACACTATGCTCCTTGTGTTGGCAGTGCACATCCTCACTGGGAGTGCTTGCACCGATTTAGCTGTCAGTGTGGGGCATTGTGGGATGGCTTCTGAAAGGCAGTAACAGTCAACGTAAGCAGTGCAGTGGCTATGCTGACACCCAGTCAACCTTACTATGTTGACCTAAGTGCTATACCTCTCACAGAGATGGAATTATTAAGTAAGTGTAGTGGTGAGTTACATCAGTGGGAGCTGCATTTTAATGTAGGTTGACATAAGCTGCCTTACGTCGACCTAACTCTGTAGCGTAGACCAGCCCTGAGTACCTTTGCCAGAGCTGAAGAAGAGCTCTGTGTAGCTCAAAAGCTTGTCTCTCACAACAGAAACTGGATCAATAAAAGATATTGATTTATCCCCTTGTCTATCTATTTTCATAGTAATTTGTAAAGCAACCAGTGATGGGGAGTCATTTCCCTTTACAGGTATGGAAGGCCAGTTCTTGAGCTGGTGGAAATCAGTGTAGCTTCACTGGAGCTCCACTTGTTCAATATTTCTAAGAACTATATTTTGCAATATTTCAAAATAAATAAAATAAAAATAACCTCACACAATGTTACACAATTCATTTAGCAAACTGAACTTTGTTTGTGAAGCTAATGTTTGAGCACATCATCTTCGGTAGCCAGACACTTATAGCTCACCTTTCTACAACAACTACTCTTCACTACAAATCATCATTAGGAGCCAATTTCCCACCTCAGGACTCTCTCCTGGAAACAAATTAAATGAATATTTAACACAAGAATTTGTTATGAAAAATTAATCTTTAGCCCCTGCAATGCTTCATGCTCACAATATGCCCAAAAGCCAGTGTTAAAAATTTAACAAGTTTTTATTTGGAGAAAAAAAGTGAGTCTGTGTGGAGGGTCCAAGTTAATACAGTACCTAGAAACCAGGGCAAAAACAATGCAGAAAACAAGATTTGTGTAATAACGAGAAGAATAAGCAGCTTTCATGGAGATCGTATTATATGTTAGCAAAAGCACAACCTCAGAATTTTCTATATAAAATATCAACAAGTATGGTGGAAGCACTCAGTGATTCCCCTCGGGCCTACCTGTATCCCCTACTTTGAATTAAATAGGGAGAAAAACAGATTGGTTTAAATTTTACAACAATTTAGGCCTGAAGAAAACTACACATTTTCCCCAACACAAATCAGCTGCATTTAATTCCCCAGACAGCTGGCATGAACACAGCCTCTCCACAGGACACCTGAATTACAAAGTTAGCACATTCAGAACTCTAAATCACATTCCATTACATCAAGCCCTAAGGTCCAACATTACTGAGAGCAAGAATAAATTGCAGAGTTTCTCCTGAATTAACCCTCCTAGAGCACTTTCAAAGTTAAATTGCCTTTTCCTCCCCTTTAAAGATATATGGAAATTTACACATTCCCTCCCACCCTTTCTAATCTATTCTGATTTTTTGCCAAGTGGCACAGTTTATGGGACATAAATTGAAAATCCTTCTTTATAAACTCACACTTGTAAATTAGCCCACCTCATGCTGTTCTGTGTCACTTTGAAAACTCCTAGGTTAATATGTTTATATCTGGTCCCCGGAAACAACATTGGCCAAACACTTTTCTCTTCTACTGCCGTTTTATTGCAATCTGATGTCATGCTTTCCAAAAAATAAATTAATAAATAAAAAATAAAAAATCACATTTCCTCATTGAAGTTGGGTTTATGTTGCTTCCAACAAATAAATAATTATTGTTAAAATTATGTGGGATTAAGGGACAGCTGTTCCTAGATCCACATAGTAGTGACTTGGTCTTATTAGCACATGCTTGCCAATTCCTTGATAAATTATTACTATTATTTATTGATTATTTCTGTGAGCATCGACAGTGTGATAGGCGCTATACAAATGTGAAGTCCAATGCTGTGCACGTTCAGTTTTTAGACCAACAGCCACTTAAAAATATTATTAAAAATTAAGTTACTCTTCAAGGAAGCAATGGAAGAGGGATAGGCGAAAATCATAGTAATATTCTTTACAGACATCAACTATGGCCTCAATTCTGCAAAGACCTACACACATAGTTAACACTGTGAAAAGTCTGATATCCTTCAAGGAAACAAAGTTCAGCAGATGCACAAGTCTTTGCAGTATTGGGGCCTAATTAAGTTGGATACTCACTCCATGATGAAGGTAATTATTTTACAGGCAAAACAACAGTTATTCAAATCCTAATTATTTGTGTTTCTGATTATCCAAAATTGTATTTTATTCCTGAGTCCAAAATTCAGAAGAAACTGAAGTAGGGTTCCTAAAACTCCAGCTACCTGAATATTTTGGAGGTCCCTTAAGACAGCTGTATTGTATAATCAATATTTATCTATATACCTATCTTATAGATGGGAAAGCTGAGGCAGTTAGAAGTCACATAATCTCTTCTGCTTGCTACTTTCAACAACCCAGTGCTGGAGCACCATGGGAAAACAAACTGTGGTTAGCAGTGGGCCCACCATAGGCTTGTTGCCTTGAGGCGTCCTACAATGAAGACGCTCAGTTACTAGTGGATAGAAAGTGAATACCTAACAGAGTCCACATGGGAAAAACAGGCCCATATAGTGTACACAGCCTAGTGAAAGAGGGCAGACCCAATGAGGCCACTTTCTGAGATTGCTGGTTGGCTTAGAGCTTGAATAAGGAAAGGATAAATGAGATACCCTCCCAGCTTCAGGAAGAATTTTGCCTTTGCTGAGTTTGTAACAACACCAGCCATGATGGCAGGTCAAATTGAATTACAAATGCCAAGGCAGACAGAATATTTCAAATTTCTCTCTTGAAACCACTAGATTTCCCTAACTTGAGCAGTCTGACCTTGCCCTTCCTTACACTTAGGAGTTAAGAAATGAGGTGTCATCTCAGAGATCAGTAGCAGCCCAACCACAGAAAACAACAGACCACAAGATATGATTCCAAAGAAGCTCTTTTCATTCACTGGGGCAGCTGCATCTCAAGGGCGGATGAGCCCATAGCCACAGACTGCTGGCAGAGGAAGGCAATTTTCAGCTACCAGCTTACAAGACAAAAGGAGTCAAACCTGTGTAAGGTTTAGACTATGTATCTAATAGTGAAAATACAGGAATGTGGACATTGATGAAAGTGGATTTAGTTTATAAATGTGCATAGCTGAGTATTTTGAAAAAGGATTCATGGAATTCAAAGGGCTTAATGGAAAATAATTGCAAGGAAAGAGAACAATTTGCAATAAGTGGAACAAATAGAAAATAATGAAAGCAAACTGGGTTCAATCTAATCTACTGAAACTAAACTCTTAGTTGAGCACACGATAATGGAAATAATTACAATTACTGATTATATGGATGATAACAAAATAGCAATGGAGAATGGGTGGGAGAAACAGATGTTTCTGAAAATATTGTGTGTATTAGCCTTATTGAGAGTATTTGAATATAAATAAAATATCTATCGTAAGCAATGTTCCAATTTTCATTTCTGTTTTGGGATCTTCTATTATTTATTCAGTTTACTGGAAAAATTTTATCCTAAGGCAAACTTTTGCCTTCCCCGTCACTCTGCATCACTTACATTATACACTGTACAATTACACTGTCCTTTGACATTGTTTTCTATGTTCTATTAATATTTATAAACAAAATCCCTGTGAAATGCATTTTAGAACAATAACTATTTTAACACATTTAACCATGAGATGTTACCCAGGGTGAGTTGTAATTGCCTGTATTAATCACTACTGAGGACAATGTTTGATGATAGAATTCCCAGGTCCCCCCCCCGCCATAAACTTTATACAGATTCAATCATTGCATCTTCAAAGTCCATGGTGCATGTCAGCTCATGTTCAAGAAGCCAGCAGTGACAGAGAATTCAGAGGCACTGCCTTTCAGCTTTGCTTTGGAGAAAGAATATTCCTCACTTTAGTCCAGTACCCATGAAAAACACAATTGAGTATTCAGTAAGCATCTAACTAACATTATTTATGAATAAAGAATTCAAGGAACATCTACATGAGGATAGTGTGGTGCAGTGTTCAGAAAAGGGACAGGGGATTAGAAAGCTCAGATTGTATGTGTAACTCTGCCATTGACTGTTCTGGGCAAATCACTTACTTTCCCTCGGTGTCAGGTTCCTTGTCTTTTAAATGGGCATAGGCAGAAAATGATCTGAAGATGTATGTTGTAACAGGTCATCATTATTATATGCTTCTGCCTGCAACTAAGATGGGACACCTCCTGTAAGCTATTTGGACAAGCAACTAGCCACTACAGCATAACAAAGGCAATTTACTGGTGCTCCAGTCACCCATTCTTTTCATATAGGAAATGAAAATCCTTCCTCTTCGCTCCAAAAATATAATTTAACAATATATTGGTAAAAAAGATTACAGAGCGCTCCTTTCTTTGGGAAGAAAGATGTATGGATGTTCATCCACTGTAGCATAGACCATGGTTTTCCAAGAACAGCAATTGCAGGTAAATAATTTTTTCTTTTCCAAAGATTCATATTTAGGAGACTAAACACTCTTGAATCTAGGAAACTCAGGAATGTTTCTATAATACAATGGCAATGAGAGAGGTAGGAAAAAGCAAAACATGCCACTCCCCCAAAACCACTAAACCAAACCAAACCAACTAACCAATTAAATTTGCCTGGGGATAGAGGATTTTAATCTTCCCTAGCCTGGTAACACTGACAGACTCTATTTTGATTGCTGTCTTCAGGTCAAATATAGCCTATACTACTTAGACCTGGTCTACACTTAACATTTAGGTTGATATAGCTACTTTGGTCAGGGGTGTGAAAAATCCACCCCTTGGTTGATGTAGCTATGCTGACCTCATCCCCAGACCCAGTGTAGTCACCGGTAGGTCAATGGAAGAAGGTCCATTGACAGTTATATCAACATAACTATGGTGATATAGCTATGCCGCTATAGTCCTAATGTGGACATACCCTTAGTGAATATGTGCAGAGGACTCCATGCAAACCTCCTAGATGAAAAGACTGAGTTTGCTGAAGTTGCAAACTTCCCTTATACTGAATGTCCTTGATATGTCCCTGGGGTCATGGGCCACCAGACTAACAATGAGAGATGCCATCAGACAGCAGATTGACATGCTTCTGTTGGAGACTACAGCATCTTCTAAGCAGAGTTTTTTGAATAATACTTGTAGATGTCAAATAAACTCCCTGAGATGTTTATAGCCCAGGTGAAGAGGGTATCCAAGCAGTTGGTTTTTTTTGGGGGGGGAATACATAAAAGGATCCTCATTTGGCCTTTTTTCTATATCACAAAATATTTCAAATTTGAATTTGCATGTCTTTTGGCAGAATCTTTCCAAGATGCTAGGAGGACTTGAGCTCTTTGTTAGCAGAACTTAAAAGGGAGCTCTTTATGATCTGTTCCAGGATACAGGGTTTCTTCTTCATTACGCTAACACCAAAGTGGATAGTAATAGAGAGATAAATAGACAATATGACAAAAACATACAAAGTTCACAAACACTAAAAACAAGAGTCAACGGGATCTTTCAGATGCAACAGGAACTGTGGGGCTTGACGCCCTAACGTGTCACCTGCTGCAGGCTATGCTGTTGCTAACAAAGCTAGCTCACAAACTAACTAACTACAATGAAAGTAATGCTATGGTGAAGAAGAATTAATCAGTGGTGAGAGGAGCAAATTAGTCAGAGAGACAAGTTGCTGCACAGCTGGGGAACTAGTTGCACCGTCCAAGAGTGCTCCTTCATGGACTACAGTCAGAAAGGAACCCGCTGTTGGAGCAGAGGTGGTGCTGGGTGGACAATCACATATATCCCCCCCTCAGGGGCTGAAGTTAGAGACCCATTGATGGACTCAGTGACTTAGAACTTTGATCTTAGGTAGTTCCTACCTTGGAAGAAAAATACTTTGCTTATCTTTGCAAAGTCCTCTCAGATCCTCCAATAAAAGGTGCCATATTTGTTCAAAGCATTTATTAGTTTGAAATTATTCTGCAATATGATGCATCAGCTTTTGGCCCCAGCTCTGTCTCCTTTATGTTGTTCTGGCAGTGCTAAAGGAGAGCTGTTCTAACAGGCAGCTGGTGAATGCCTTGAGATAGCAGAAGGGTGGGTGGCATAGAGGTGGCTGGCACTGGGAACATTCCAGGGTGAGCCAGAAGAATAGCTGGGGGCAGAGCCAGTGTGATCACCAGTCAGCAGAGCAGCTCCAAAAGATCTCTCTGGGCATCATAACTTAGAGCTGCTCTTTGCCTGCTCTAGTAGGCATAGGGCCATTTCAACCCCCATTTGGACCAATGATCAGAGAGCAGAAAACTCAGTTTATAGCCCCTTTGTCTTCACCTCACTTGGCACAGCTTGGTGAGATCTGGGGACTGGACCAATATTTTTTTCTATATAAATTGCTGTATAAATTAACTAACAGGGCAGTTCTAAGTTTCTTGGTACTGTAGTTTACATAATATCTGCAGAGATCATATAAATATACCCAAACTTTTAAGACACTTTCAGATGAGGTGACATTTTATTTTACTTACAATAGGTAAAAAATAACGATCCCTTTAGAGTCTTAGTTAAGTATAGCTTATGGACAGCACGTTGTCCACAAGAGACATTATAAACAGCGAATGACAAAAACCATCTCCTCAAAAACCTTTGGTATTCTACTCTACCTTGAAAAGAGAGCCCTCCTGTTCCCTTTTCATTATATTCTCAACAAATTAGCCCTCCTGTGGGTTACTGGATCAAGTAATGCAATTGGAAGTGTGATCTAATGCAGGACCCTTAACAAGCAAGGTTAGTATGACTATATTGTTCCTTATTTATAAACATATCACTTTTACTAGCACATTTTAGATGGTAAAAGCTGCTCTTTCATTAGCAAAGCAAGACTGTAGCATTGCAGCAGGAGGAGGAACAAGGTCACAAGATCAGTTGTGTTAACTGCAACCCACCGTTATGAATTGATTCTTGTTTGTATGACCCACACCTCTACCTTGGAGACAGCTGAGATTTAGAAGATCCAGTATTTCACACTGCTGTAAGATGTAACCAGCAGAGAGTAGAAAATAGAAATAAATGTGCAATATTTTTGTAGTGTATTTTATCTTATTTGTGAGGGGAAGAATTCCTTTGTGGGTTTGTCTCTGATCACTTCAAATTACTTTGATGTATTCTTGTATGCTTAATTTTTTCTCTCTGCCTTTTTATTGTGCTGTCATGTTAATGGATTCATGTGCCATTTTTTGTTTTCAATCCATTCTGTCACAAACAAGGAAAATCCATATGTTTTTGTAATTTGTAAACTTCCAAAATGTACTCTTCTTTGGCCTAAACTTGTCATTATCGCAGTAGTTCCCAAACTTGTTCCACCGCTTGTGCAGGGAAAGCCCCTGGTGGGCCGGGCCAGTTTGTTTACCTGCTGCGTCCGCAGGTTCAGCTGATCATGGCTTACACTGGCCGCGGTTCACTGCTCCAGGCCAATGGGAGCTTCTGGAAGTGGCAGCCAGTACGTCCCTCGGCCCGTGCTGCTTCCAGCAGCTCCCATTGGCCTGGAGCAGCGAACTGCGGCCAGTGGGAGCTGCGATTGGCCAAACCTGTGGACGCGGCTGGTAAACAAACCGGCCTGGCCTGCCAGGGGCTTTCCCTGCATAAGTGGCGGAACAAGTTTGGGAACCACTGCATTATTGTGTAATTTAATTAGCTGGCTATTCCACTTCTTTTCCTTTTCACAGTCCTATTATAGTGGAGAATAAGGAAAGACTGGTCATTGACCAGTCAATAAAAAACTTACACCTCAAAAACGATGAAAATAACTTCTTAAACATTTAATGTAATAGAATTAACACTCTCATTATGATAAAAATCTCCTGAAAGATAAAGATTGAGAGGAGGACAATTAAACTGACATTTACTCATTCATCTGACAAAGATTGGTTTCAACTATGCCATTTCCAATTTCATTATAATCTCACAATTGTACCCTCATGGGATATGTCTACACAGCAATAAAAACCCTTGGGTTCGCAAGGCTTGGACTGTGGGGTTGGTTCATCGCTGTGTAGATTTCCAGGCACAAGCTGGAGCTCAAGCTCTGGAACCTTCCCACTCTGCAGGGTGAGCCTGAGCCCAGAAGTCCATCCAGCAATGAAACAGCCTTGCAGCCCATGCCCTGTGAACTCGAATCAGCTGGCATGCGCTAGTTGCAGGTTTTAATTTGCTGTGTAGACATACCCATAATTAGTCTGCCTTCAAACCAGAAATAAGAGATTCAAAGGGAGTGAGATTTACCCTTCTACGTTTCTTTGGCCGTTTGCTGAATCTGTGACTTTATGTGACACTTCTAGATACGATTGTGATTTTTCAAAACATGACCCCAAACAAAAAAAATTGAGGAAATATTCATAATTTTGCATAATTTTTGGCTAGCTGTTTTACTGTTATCCAGAATTTTCTTCATTTTCCTCACCTGCTTTCTATCATCACATGCTAAGTTTGTCTTTTTACTATGTGTCTATGGTCCCACAAATACTGGACACTGTCTGCCGTACCACAATAAAAACAATAAATAATGGCAATAATGTTTGATCGAAGACAAGAAGGAAGTAACAGTCTACACTTCTGCATCATCTGAAAATCAGTGCACTTCAAGAGCGTCAACTCTACTTCAGTTTTAGGGAGGTTCTGCCACTTTGTTGTGCTGAGAAGAGTTGGGCACAAGTCCTTTCAGTACTGAATTTAAAATGATCAGGTCTTCAAAATGAAGAAATATTTCAAGACAGAAGCCATGGTTATTTATTTAAACATCTCATAAAGGGGAACCCACTTTGGTCCAGAGGCCAATACAGAGAAGAGTATAATGACTCCAGTACAGGATATCTAGTCTTCTAAAATAAATACCAACCTACAGCAGGTAAGGTGATTCCTTTCATGAGGAAACTATTTTGAATTTAGAAATTTTGATTCTCCCCTCTGATCAGCACTGTAATAGAGTGGGTGGAAGGAGAGCAGGATGAAGAAGTCTGTTATGACCCCTGATTCTGTACCAATCTTCTCCAGTGTGAATTTGAGCAGCCTAGGGGCTGCTTTAACTTGCACCTCTGGCTTATGGTATATTCTGCCCCCTTCCCACCCTGAGCAGGCTCACCATGTCTGAAATGAGGAGCACTGTAGTTCACCAGGTGAGTTACAGCAAGAATCCAGGTCCTTTGTGCCATCTTAACATTGCAAAGGGACAATAATGAAGAAATGGTCCCAGAATCCTTGTATAGTTCAATAGAAAAAAAACTATAAACTCAAAGTTAAGGTTGATTGGTGGTATGTTGTCCCCTTGCAGAATGCTGAGGCTTCCGAAAACCAGGAAATACACGGTTAAGGTTGCCCAAGCAACCTTAACTCTGCCCTCTTTCAGCAATGCCATAGTATGCCTGTTAACATATATACACCTTTACTCTGCCAACTCCACAGTTGCTGAAATGTACAGGCTCTTTACCTCCTTTTACAACTCATTCACTCTCACCCACCGGATTCCAGGCATTGGCAACCTCAATTATGCATTGCCTGATTTTCAGAAATGTGAGTCTTGCGCAGTTGAACATTCTGCAAGGGGATGACATACCACCAAGCATCCTTAACTTTGCATTAATGTGGGTTTCTTCTATTGAATTTTCTAGGGTTTATTTTAATCTGGAAAAGATATGTTGTTGATAGGAATTAGACTTTTTGGCAGTTGTACATATCATGTTCCACAATTTGTATACTGAGCCAACCTCCCCCCCCAATCAGCTGGATTGCACCAGCCCTGCTTCAGCACACCTCCCCAGCCATTCCCATGACCCATTAATGGCATTCCCCCCTCCAAACTGGCCCTTTCCCCACTACTGTGCCCAGGCCCCTTCCTCTGCCCTCCATTGCAAGTAGAAGTCCTCACTCCCTGGTCTACAAACATTTCTAGTTCTGTTAACTTTCTCCCTTCATCCCTCCCCAAGAGCAAGTCAGGCCTGACCAACCTGATTGCCTTCTGTGATGAGATAACTGGATCTGTGGATATGGGGAAATCAATGGATGTGATATACCTTGACTTTAGCAAAGCTTTTGACAAGTATTCTTTCCAGCAAGTTAAAGAAGTTTGAATTGGATGAATGGACTATAAAGTGGATAGAAAGCTGTCTAGATCATCAGGCTCAACGGGTAGTGATCAACGGCTCAATGTCTAGTTGGCAGCCAATATCGAGCAGAGTGCCCCAGGGGTCGGTCCTGAAGCTGATTTTGTTCAACATTTTCATTAATGATCTGGATGATGGGATGGATTGCATTCTCAGCAAGTTTGCGGGTGACACTAAACTTGGGGGAGAGATAGATATGCTGGAGAGTAGGGATAGAGTCCACAGTGACCTAGACAAATTGGAGGATTAGGCCAAAAGAAATCTGATGAGGCTCAACAAAGACAAGTACAGAGTCCTGCCCTTAGGATGGAAGAATCCATGTACCGCTACAGGCTGAGGACCGAGTGGCTAAGCAGCAGTTCTGCAGAAAAGGACCTAGGGGTTACTGTGGATGAGAAGCTGGATATGAGTCAACAGTGTGCCCTTTCTCCCAAGAAGGCTAACAGCATATTGGACTGCATTAGTAGGAGCATTGCCAGCAATTTGAGGGAAGTGATTATTCCCCTCTATTCAGCACTGGTGAGGCTACATCTGCAGTATCACATCCAGTTTTGGGCCCCCCATTACGGAAAGGATGTGGACAAATTGGAGAGAGTCCAGCAGAGGGCAACCAAAATGATTAGGGGGCTGGGGCACATGACTTATGGGGAGAGCTGAGGGAACTGGGCTTATTTAGTCTGCAGAAGAGAAGACTGAGAGGGGATTTAATAGCAGCTTTCAACTACCTGAAGGAGGGGTTCCAAAGAGGATGGAGCTTGGCTGTTCTCAGTGATGGCAGATGACACAACAAGGAGCAATGGTCTCAAGTTGCAGTGGGGGAGATCTAGGTTGGATATTAAGAAACACTATTTCACTAGGAGAGTGGTGAAGCACTGGAATGAGTTACTTAGGGAGGTGGTGGAATCTCCATCCTTAGAGGTTTTTAAGGCCCGGCTTGACAAATCCCTGGCTGGGATGATTTAGTTGGTGTTGCTCCTGCTTTGAGCAGGGGGTTGGACTAGATGACCTCCTGAGGTCTTTTCCAACCCTAATTGTCTATGATTCTATGATTCCTATAACTGACTCATATGCGGTGCCTGGAGTGAAGGACAAGTATGATTCAGTTAAATGGTGTTACTGATCAGGGTTCAGAATGGTTGGAGGATGGAGTTTATGGCAGAGTTGGTTTCTGCTCCTCAATACTGACAATTTTATGTTTGAGAAAAAGATCCTCTGATCCCTGTCCAATAGATGTACCCCATCTCAGAGTAACAGTGAGGCATCAAAGCTTGCAATGTTTCTATGCCGACCAGTACACACTTTCTGGTCAGCCATGAACCAGATTTCCTGATTATTGTTCTTCCTATATTTATTACAAGCTTTCCTGATTAATGTTCTTCCTATATTTATTACTAGCTTTCATACTATTACTGTAGTAATTATTCAAATGCTCACGCAAATTAGAGAGAACAATCACAGCTCCTGGACACAAATCTCTGATGCCGTCCAAATCTCCTCTCATACATTTTATGACATTTTATGGCGTGTACACCAGCAATAAGGCCTGGATCAATTTTACCTGAGTGAATTGCCACAGTGGCCAGGAGATCATAACCTCTTGAATCACCAGTTAGGTGCTACAGAGTGGGCAAAACATGATGCCAATGCAGGCCACATCTCTTCATCCAAATCAGCAATCCCCAAATCATAGTGCAATCCTTGCTCTTCCGCAATTTCTGCAATCTTGCGATCCATGAATCACCCCAAAATCCACATGTTGATAGCCCTTGCAGCACACATATTTCTTTTGCCCAACTGGTCAAGGTACCTGCGCTGTGAGTTACAGACTTCCATGCTATGTGTCTTTCAAAACATCACATTAATCTGTCCTGGAATCTGGAAGTAGTCACTCTCCCCAGTCGCTACCCAGGGGCGAGTAAAATACAGATTTTCTCAAACAAAATCAACCCCAGGCTTACCTATCATCAGTCCTCATTCTTCCCTCACCCCAGCCTCAACCCTTCTCCTGTCTCTGTCCTCAGCCCAAACCCTCCACCACACACACACTCTGTCTCCAGCTCCTCCCCATCCAATAGAACAAAAATATTTGGTTACACAGGCTGCTGATTATTCCTCTGTGTTCACAATGTAGACATCTCCCTAAAATAAACATAGGTTATATTATAACAGAGACAATTTGTAGCAAGCAACAGGAGTTATTCAATCTTTCTTGCAAAGGTGTACAAAGGTTTGAAATAGACACATCAGTGGTGGGGTGCCCGGGGAAAATGGCATCGTCACATTCCCTCCAACTACCCAGACAAGCATAAAGTGGTTGAATAGAAACCCTCTCCTATGTTTTTCTTTACTGGTGCATGTGACTGTAACCCTTCCAGACTGCACATCTATACAAACAAGTGAATCTGTCCTTACGTACCATTCACAATTTGGGTCTCACAAAGACTAGTGGGTATCGTTCACTACCTTGGGTAAAAATTGCCCAACTGAGACCATTTTGATCCACATCACAGCAACAGTTTGATCTCTAGCCTTGCATTAAAAAAAGAGCCTAAAAACAAACAAGTGAGAAAACAAACAATACAACTTGAAAAATGGCAGTTTTTCTTCAGGGCTTATATCTCCAGAATCCTTGGCTCAAATGACCCTGAATTTAAGTTCCTAACTCTTCTCTATATTTCCACTATTTCAAGACAATCCATGCAAGCAAGCAGATTTTAGAGCACTTAGAACATTGTCCTTCAAAACAGGAAGGCGAGAGATTAAGTGGATGCCATGCATTAACTTGGGTAAAGCTCGACAGATGGAGACTAATTTGACCTGCATCACATAAGTAGTTTGGTCTCTACCTCTGCACAAAAATAGCTTGCTTAGAATTTTTGAGAAAATGGTTATTCTTTTTAGAGATTATATCTCTGCTACCCCAAGCTTAAATCATAGAATAACAGGGAAGGAAGGGATCTCAGGAGGTCATCTAGTTCAACCCCTGCTCAAAGCAGGACCAATCCTCAACTGAATCATCCCAGCCAGGACTTTGTCAAGCCTGACCTTAAAAACCTCTAAGGAAGAAGATTCCTTCCTCTAAGGAAAGTGATCCCACTTTTGAGTAACTAACCCTACCCAGTACCCTCCTGAGTCATATCAAATTTCAAAGGAATCCAACTGAGCATGCCAATGTTAGAGGATTTAGGAAGTCCACCTCTAAACAGGTCTTGTTATGCTGTAATAATAATTTTAGAGGACTTTCTAGTAGCATTCATGGTCCTCTCTTTTCATTGATGTTATTTATCTATCTTCTCTAGAGCCCATCTCTACTTTATCTAAAGCACTTTAAAGAGCTTTAAAATAAAACAAATATTCAGGATTAATGGACGCCAGTAAACTGCAATTCTAATTTTAACCTGCTCAGTGTTTTGCTTTGTTGCTCCTTTGTTATTATATGGAGTTCTCTTCTGGTTAATTTAAGACAGCTTTCCCTGTCTTTTTATTTTGGGTTGAGACAATTCCCTGGGTTTTCACTAAGGACTCATTGCAGGATTCTCTTTCCTTTTGAGGATATTGTAAATGAAGTTCATGACTGGGAAACACAAAATGGATGCTGTTTTGAAAAAAGTCATTTGGCTGGCACAGCCTGTGTGATGGAATAACCAGGGATGTTAGGTTAGTGGAACCAGAACATGGAAAACAATGATCAGGGGGAAATTACCTTATTTGTCCAAGGGGTAGGGATTTGAAAGGAGAGTGTGCCCTTTAGAAAATAAGCACCTAACCCTTTTTGCACTACACTACAGTAGTTCAAGTTTATTAGAGTGAGCATTATTCTCTCTTTTTCACTTGAACAAATCAATTTGCTGCTTGACAAATAAGTAAGTATATAATGCAGAATGCCAACTTACAGATTGGTTGCATTAAAGGGAGAGCATGGTTATACTGGCAAGGGACCATATTTTTTTTGCCTACATTTCAGATTGTGTGATAGGAACTTTGTTTACACAGGATACATGACCCATTACATCTGCTATACTGCAAAAAAGTTCAGATATGGTCAAATGGGACCAAAATGGAAGTGTAAGTATTTAGAATCTCATGCATATAGCACAAATAACACTGGCTGATTTCTTCATAGGCACGACAAAATTTGGAATTGATTTGTTATAACAGATGTGTAACAGGAGTAATGCAAAATGTTTTGCACAATTTTTTTAAACAGGATTTTAATATCATTAAGTGCAAAAACCTAATGTGCTCTGTCTTTAGGGGAGTTAAGTAATTAGCTAATTTTCATTATAGTTCAAAATACACACAGAGATATTAAATCTAATTGATTACGCTTATTAAGGTTACATTCTGGAAATCTAACATTAATTTGATAGGCAGGTAGGGAAAAATCTGCCCTCAATATGGAGATTCTATAACTATTTTCATTATTGTAATCAAAGTCTGAGGGAGGAGGATTAAGTTAAACTCTGTCTTTAGTGTTGTCTCCTCTGCTGTATTGGTACAGTGTGTTCTAATAAAAAAAACCCAACACTTTCCACTGTTAAATTATTCATGCTCTTTTTCATTAAAAAAACAAAAAGTCAATTTATAAACTTAGTAAAATTTTTATGAAAGTCAGAGAGCCACAATAACTCTGACTTTGCATTCCAAGGTAATGACCTCTCTTTATATTTCCTTTTCTTAATAAAAGCAAATTTAAAAATTTACATCTTTCAAGGGGGATGATGCCCCATAAACAAAGCATAAATATGCATAGCAGTGCTCCAGGTTGGACATCTGTCACTCAAATCACTGTCATGCCTCAAGCTACCCTGATACAATCAGAAAAGAAAATGGAGTTAGTTAGATGGGTTTACAGGATGATGTCTGCATGAGTGACAGATGTTTGTGCTCTAGCAACATTATGTGCATTCAATTTTTATTATAGAACAATTGCTTCTAATAGCTTTTATGTTTATGTTCAATATGTTGTAAATCCACCTCTATACATACAAAAATGAACAGAGAAATCTTATGAATTGGTATTCATATTTTTTTTCCCAATAAATGCACTTTTTCTCAATAGAAAGTAATTTGGGCAGCTGGTGAACTGTGGAGTTCACCAATCTACAAGTTCTCAAACACACACAAACCATGTCTTCATGGTTCAAGGAAGAACTGACATTATGCCCGAAAGGATTATCAATCATCAACTGCACATTATCATCTGTTGTAAATTGGGAGTCTGATTAATAACAGCGATTCAAGCATGTTCCTGAAAACTGTGATCTTTATTGACTAAGTGGATTGGTGACTTTCTCTTTTCATGTTATTTGCACTCAATTTGTGCTGCTTTCAGTTATTGATACAGTACATTACTATTTCTGTTATGATTGTTTTCCACATTATATAAAGTCAATAGAAAAGTGCCAGGTGCAGCAGGTAAAGTTTTCATCAATTTTGTATGAGTCTTGTTATCTAATTTTGATTTTCTTTTTCATTCATCAGCAACCTAACTGAGCCTTGATATTTCTTTCATATCATTTTTGAGATATCAAGAAAGCAAACTCCAACCTTGCTGTTTATAAATAGCCCTTCCAGTTCTTATCCTTTGAAAAGCCTGTTTTTTTAAGAGTACTGACTGACTACACTCACCTTTATTCAAAACAGATGGATTCAAATAATTATTTTTGTAGATTCCTTTCTAGTCTGGCCCTAATTGTTTCTAACTTTTCGTAATAGGTTTCAAATGATAACAATAGGCGAATCAGAAAATCTGTGGAGTGGACTGGTTAAAGAAATGGACTTCTGAGTTCTGATTCCAGTTCATCTACTAAATTTGCTTTGCCACCTTTGGCATGTCAATTGTCATCTCAGGGCCTCAGTTCCCCTATCTGTAAAGGTCACTGTGATAACACTAACTTACCTTGCTAGAAAAAAGAAAAGGAGTACTTGTGGCACCTTAGAGACTAACAAATTTATTTGAGCATAAGCTTTCGTGAGCTACAGCTCACATTTGTAAAGGGCTGTGACATCCTCTGGTGAAAACTGCTATACAAAAGTGCATCACATTATTATAACTATTTTTTTCAGGGAACCAAAAAACAAAAACAAAAACAAAACAAAAAACAAAAAGAAACTGTAAACCATTATAAAAATGTCAGATGTTTTACTCCACATACCTTTGGGGTTACGTTGTCATTGCTGGATAACACAAACTGGATGATTTGGAGACAGGAGACAGTAGAATCTCTCCTAAGAGAGGCAAAATATAATACCAGGGGTTCTTAGAGATTCTGAAGAGAACAACATGAAAAATAAAGCTATATTTTCACCTGGTTCAAACAAGACACTCCAAAATCTTGTTTAGTATCAAAGTACTGACTCATGAGATATGTTATAGGTTCCTTTTCTTTATCTTGACCCACTATCTTTTGCTTATACCCATTTAATAAATTTGCTAGTAGATTTACACTGCATATATGTGTGTTTACTCCTGGGGAAATTTTGTATCCCTGTGGGGGCACAGAATTCAGGCCTTCTGCAGATTTCTTGGCTCCCCCGCAGGAAAATGGGGGAGCCAAGAAATCTGTGGTGATTACCCGGGTGCAACAGCAGGGAGCAGATCACCGGGTGGGCCGGGGGAGGAAGGAGGCTGGGCGTTCACGCGTGCGAATGAGTGAGAGATACTCATACTCCGTCCCTCCCTGTTGTTGCATCCCGGACTGGGAGGCATAGGGTTGTGTGAAGCAGGCTCTGTTCCTGAGGCAGAGCAGAAATGTAACAACTAAGCAAGCAGGCTGCTAATGTTCCCCTTGTTAGTTAAAAGAAAAGGAGTACTTGTTGCACCTTAGAGACTAACAAATTTATTAGAGCACAAGCTTTCATGAGCTACAGCTCACTTCATCGGATGCATTTAAGTGAGCTGTAGCTCACGAAAGCTTATGCTCTAATAAATTTGTTAGTCTCTAAGGTGCCACAAGTACTCCTTTTCTTTTTGCGAATACAGACTAACACGGCTGCTACTCTAAAACCTTGTTAGTTAATGATTCCCATTCTTAGTCAATTAAGGCTCCTTTACCTTGCTCCTTTACCTAGAGTGGTGTAAAGGAGCCTTACTATAAACGACAGTAATGGAATCCTCAGCTCGGAAGGTTTATGTGCTTTTTTGCTTTTTCCCCCTGTGCCAGAGAGGCACAATGGGGTTAGATTGCAACTAGAATACAGATCTATTTTAGAAAAGGAGTACTTGCGGCACCTTAGAGACTAACACATTTATTTGAGCATAAGCTTTTGTGAGCTACAGCTCACTTCATCGAATGCATCACGTGCATCCGATGAAGTGAGCTGTAGCTCACGAAAGCTTATGCTCAAATAAATGTGTTAGTCTCTAAGGTGCCACAAGTACTCCTTTTCTTTTTTGCGAATACAGATTAACGCGGCTGCAACTCTGAGATCTATTTTATTTACCCATTTTAAAAAAATGCAGGACAATGATTAGCAAAACTGTATGACTTTTACGTGTGAAAGTCTGAGTAATTTAAAGCAACATTCTACTTTTCAGAATACCAAACATCAAAATAAAATTAATGTAATTTAAATGAAAATCCAGGATTATAACTGGAATGCAAGATATTGGTTATCAAATATTTGTAACTTAAAATTTCATGTGTTTAGGAAATGTTGAACAGTTGTTATTTTTTTTCCTGTATGGTGGATTAAATAAATTATCAAAATAAGTGAAATTTGTGAGATTATATTGCATTATTTTGACAAATAAAATATGCATAATTTTGCATTTTTTGGTGCAGGATTCCCCTAGGTGCATTGTGTTCTGTACTCAAGATGGTCAGCCAGAGAGTGAAGCATTATCTTTTTTAATTTGTCCCAATGTATGGTAATATGAGTTCAGATGCATCAAGAGGGGGACATTAGTCAACAGATAGAATACATTCTCTATAAGAAAGAAGAATTAGATTGGGCTGACATGATCTTTTTTTCTTTTTCTTTTCTTTTTTTTTTAAACACCCTTTCATTTCCCTCAATTTAGCCTGTGTCAGAATCTATGGAATAGTTCTTGAGACAGAAACTAGACTAACTGGCCTTTGGTCTCCTGGTTCACAGCAGGTTGTTGTTTTTTTGAAGGCTGGGAAAACTCATACCATATCCATCTCTTTGGTACTATACATGAACATGTATACTAATGGAGTTGGCAGAGCGTCACAGAGTTCCATTAATATTCTGGTGTACCAGGGCCCTGTATTTACTCAAGTTGATGTTTCTTAGGGCTTGTCTACACTTGAAACCCTACAATGCCACAGCCACAGTGCTGCAGCTGCACCATATAGTGTTTCATGTGTAGACACCGCCTATGATGACAGGAGGAAGTGTCCCATCATTGCAGGTAAAGCACCTCCCTGGGAGGCAGTAGCTAAGTTGACAGAAGAATTTTTCCATCAACCTAGAGGTGTCTGCACTAGGGGTTAGGTCGGCTTAACTATGTCAATCAGGGGTGTGGATTTGTCACACCCTTGAGTGATGTAACTAGGTCGACATAACCTTTTAGTGTAGACCAGGCCTTAGTTTTGCAAGAACAATATTAGTGGCTATTGAAAACCATTCGATATAGGAATGAAGCCACATGCTTTGAAAACTTCCATCTGGTACAAAATGCAGATGCCCATCTGTTCAGCAGCACCAGTCAGCAAAGATCTGTTGTCTGCATTGTGCAGAAGGTCAGACTAGAAAGATGATCATAATGGTTCCCTTCTGACCTTAAAGTCTAAAGGCACGTCTTCACTAGCAATGTCAGGTACTGCTGCGGCAATGCTTTAATGTGACTTGTGTAGCTCCCAGTGCGGGAGCACTGTTTACACTGGCACTTTACAGAGCTGAAACTTGCAGTGCTCAGGGGGGGTGTTTTTTCACACCCCTGAGCGAGAAAGTTGCTGTGCTGTGAAGTGCCAGTGTAGACAAGCCCTTAATCTAATCCATCACCCAAGTGCCCACACTCTGCAATAGTTTCTTATTGATTACGGAGTCTCCAATTTAATGTCCCCCTCTTGATTTTTTTAAGCCCTACATAACTTTAAAAGTGTCCCAGGGTAGCTAACAACGTTGTCTCGGCTCCATGGGTCCTAATGCTAGGCACTCCTGTCTGCCATTGTATTTACTACCATGTTTCCTAGACCTTATCTTCCCCAGATTAGACAGCATGATGGTAATAGCACCTGCAGCAGCCTTGTCTACACTAGCAGCACCACTACTGCATAAGTGCTAACAAGGTTGGAAATCTTTTTGCCAACATGCTTAGTGAAAAAGCGTGTTAGACAGTTAGGTTCAGTCACAGGAAGGGCTTTAAAAACTGGACCAAGATGGCTCAGAGGATGGAGTGCCAACAAAAGAAGCTAGCCTGACATGAAGAGAGACAGGAGGTTATCACTGTATGTCACCTTAAAATGCCTCATGTCCATAGATAGTTTTCAATCAAACAAACCTGGCTTAGCTTAGATCCTGTTTGGTAAAAGCAATTGCTATGTATTTTCTTACCAATAACTACTCGAAAGATGCAAACTTCATTGTGATTATTTACTAATCAGATTTGCCTCTCTCCATTTAGGCAAATTGTTTTATTGCTTAGTTGGTCTGGGAATAGGAAACCATTTCTGAACATTCACAACCTTAATGTAATAACTTGGATTTTAAAAGGCCTGTCACTTCTAGTAGAAGGTGCTTGAGGGGGGGAGAGAGCTGTGGAGTGGGCAGGGGGAGTGGCCTGCTAGTTCTGCGGGCCAGGGGATCTGCTGAAGCAGGAGTTGTCCTGCCCCTACTTTTTAGCAGGATGGCCTTGAGCAGGACCTTTGGCAGAAATGATGGCATCCCCCTATGCCTGCTCAGTAGACACTGTATGGGGATTCAGCAAATGCTAATTCTGTTTTGAACAGCATTTATTCCTGTTTGGATCTCCACACGGAAATCAGGGGTTTGAGCAGGGGGCAGTGCCATAGAAGGAAATCACAACCTCCCCTGAGAAGAATATCCAGAGGAGCACCCAGAAGGAAGCTCAGGGGAAGAGAAAAGTGCTTCTGAGACAGTACAGCCTACTTCCATGTGGCCAGGAGGAATGCTACCACTCCACTTCTGTAAGTCAGGGCACAGAGTGAATTACCGAGTGGATTACCGAATGTAACCGAGTGGAAAAATTGCTTCCTTATGTTCGTACAAGTTTCATTGTATGCTGAATTGTAGTGATGCATTCTATGAAGCAGTTAACACAAAGATCTATGCCAGGATACATCCTAACAGCTCCAGAGCAGGTGTTACAATGGATTAACTGCCTGTCATTTTAAAAAAATAAATAAATAAAAGGCAAACATCTAAACCTATAAAATATTTGTATCCCTGCCCTCCTCTAACTTCATTACAGCCCAACTGATTAAATGAATGCTTTGGAAACACTCTTCTGGACTAAAATGCCCATCAGTTTTCAGACTATGTTGCATGTCTTACAGCTCAGTTATAAACCCCTCTAAAGGGAGGGTCATAATGGAAATACTGACAGCCTCTTAACTAAAGCAGGAAAAATTACATCATGATTTCCCTCTAAAAAGGAACATCGGAAATATTTGGCTAGGCAAAAAGGATTTCTTAATAAGATTCTATTGTACTCTGGAGATACAATACATACATAAGTGGACAGTTTTTCCAAAAAAGAGCTCACTGCCCTCAATTTGTGGTCAGTTTTAAAACACCTCAGGCTCCCATTTATGCATCTTGCTCAATGGGAGCTTCTGGGTTAGGAGAACTTGGTGGAGAATCTTGCAACTTTACCAAGATGCCTAAATGTGCATTTTGCTCTTTTGAAAATGTAGCCACTTTTTTTCAGGTGCCTAAGAGGGAGATGGTTTTCTTTAAGGGAAGTATTCTGCATCAGACAAACGTTTGGCAAGGGGAAAGCATCCGACAGAAGTAGGTTCAGCAAGCAGAGAAAGCTTGCAAGGAAAACTGTTCTTAAAGTAGAAATGGCCTTTACGGACACCTTCTCAGGAGTGGCACTGCAAAAGTAAATAAAAAGATCAATTGGTGGGATATTGGGTAGGTGGAAGGATTCAGATAGAGGGATGATTCCTCAAAGATGATATGGCCAACAATGATACCCTCCCAGGAACTAAGACCTCGCTAGGAAGATAGAACGACAGACAGAAGAACAATATTTTCAAAATATCAATATTTTGGATATGGGACTAAACACTATCATGATCCTTGTAGCATCAGGGAAAGCCCTGGGGATTTAGGACATGATCTAGTCCCACTGAAAGCAATGGGAGAATTTCTGCTGACTTCAATGGGCTTTGCACATTGGACTTTGGTGGATGTAAAAAATAGGCTCAGGCATAGAGTCAGAGGAGGAAAAGCACCACAGGCAATTAATCAGCCCCCAGTCAGGCCAGCTGGCACAGGAGACAGAAAAGACATAGCCAAAGTGACAACAGGCAGGCTATCCGAGACAGGCAGGTGGGCAGCATTCAGGCAGAGTTATTGTCAGTGGCTGGCTAGCCAAGGACATTAACCAAAGTCCCAGACATCCAAACAGTAGAGCAGTGAAACCATCAGGAAGTGAACTACTGTTCATTAGAACTGCAGATGACAGCACAGTGGGCATTGATAGTGTGAAAATGCTGAGGAATGGTTTTGCTGCATATTGGGATGGTAAAACAACCCAGGGAAGATAAGTGGCCTGTTCTTTCTCCACCCTGAAGTCAGGGGGAGTATGCACAGGTCCATTGTATGTATACAAATAGGTAGTGTGATTAACAGAATTCAGTTCACACATTTCCTTAAATGCCTCAGATTTTAATTTAAAATTAAATTACCTCCTAGCCCAGATGCTTTGTTCAGCTAATGTGTGGACTTCAAAGCCACATTGCATCAGTTGTAACAGCCTCCATTTAGAGTAGAACCTGCACACACATGCCTGTCTCCTCTACGGGCTGTTGAAGACCTCAGAAGTCATGTTTGGGCCTAGCACTAACACTCCCAATGAGCTCAGTCCTGTAGATCTTACCAGCCCAACTCCCATCTTTAATTAAAGATGGCAGTTCTAGCCCTTTTATTGCTGGAAGATCCATCTTCTTTGATTGCAGGATAAACAGCAAAGGAAGAACTTTCACCTAGTCACCATTTTCACCAGTAACATTCCCCTTCCTCTGATGGTTCTGCAGGTATTTAAAGCAACATGGAAACAGGTAAATGAGCTCTCAACCTGGACCTTCCATCCTGCCCTTGTTCCCTACAGACATCACCAGCAGGAGGCTCCAAAATTTAAAATATTGACATTCAATAGAACATGATGTTCATACATGGGAGAGAACTCAGTTCACCACGGTTGGAGTTCACTGCTGTGCAGAGGCCAGAGAGCACAAGGCCTAAGCATCACCGAAGTTCCATTTTAGAGCCCTAATAGTAAAATTCACTCCCACAGAGAAGCCCAGCACAAGGCCATTGCTCCACTTAGGTGGGGTTTAGTGGTGCGTAAGCCTTGTGCTGTTCCTATGGGTTTAAGTTGGACTTAAGAGAGGTATAGGTTGCACAAAGATAAATTTCACCCCATGGGAACTTTCAGAGCTATGCAATGAAACATATATGGGCAGCTTTAATTTCCACTGCCATTAGTATCATGCAGGGAGCCAGCATCGCTATTAGTTTCCAGCTCATATTTCTAGATCCCATGCATGTCTGCTCTATTTGGAATGTGCAGTGAAAATATTCAGCCTGGCAATTGTGATTTACATCATCCCCTTGCCCCTGCGGTTCTTTTTTTCTGGCTGGATAGCAATGTCCTCCTGCTGGATGCCTGCTGCTCTGTCCACCTGTTTAGAATTTACTTCCAAAATTCATCTCAACTGCACTGTTTTGCTCCTGGAGAGAAGTTTAAAAATTCTTAATGGACTCTTAGATCCTTTCTGCACTGAGATTCTGCAGTGTCAATCCAATTTTATGATTTGTATTTCTGACCTTATGTTAAAATTCCCCAGCCCAGAGGAAATATGTTAATTTGATTCCTGAAATGCACATAAACATGCAAACCACACACGTCATCACAATTAATGTTATAGCTCTTGTGTTTTCTAATAAGAACCAGGGGAAAATGTACTGTATCATGGATTAAAGTAAATCCCGAGTTCTGTTAACATTCTAAACACATATAGAATGAGTTCCCCTTTTCCCCACATGGAAAATTTCTGTAAAATTTAATAGAGAATAATAACCTCACTATAAAATATTTAAACCATCCCATAGACTATAACAGAAAATAATATCCCTATTATAAAATTCTATTGGATGGTTTAAGCAAGCTATAGAAAGGAACTCATTCTTTATTAAACCCTATACAGGAATTTCTCTAGAACCTTATTGGTTTCATCCCTGTTAAAATGTATACCATATGGGACTTTAACATTTCCAACTGCACAGATATCCCCTCACACACACAGAAGTAAATATGTCCCTACTTTCTCCTTCCTTTCTCTAAACTAAATTATTATAGACTATTTTTAAAATTTACGGATTTCCGGAGTAAATGGACTCCTCTACTTGTAAGTATTACCATTTGTTGTTGTTGAGTTTGTGTGTGCATGTATGCATGCACACGTGCATATGTGTAGATGATGTGGTGAAAGTTGGTTAACTTTGCATGTAATTTAATAGACTCTTATTGGAAGATTTAGGATTTCTGGAGATAATTCTGCAGAACAGATGTATACTTTCCCCAAATGAAAAACACGCATCTGTTTTCTAGAAATCTAAACAACAACAGAGAAGCAATTCCACAAATAAGTTGAGGGTTTTTTTTCCACAGATGGTTCTTATTTTTATACAATTGAAAAATCCACAATGGAAGTATATAAATTAGGTAATAAAGCTCATTAATTTTATTAAGATTTAGTAGGTCTCCTGGATAAAAGGTTCACACACGGACACAAGTTGTTCCTGAAAAAATACAACTTAACGAAACTCTCTCTGTATTTTAAAATAGTGCCTTTTAGCTTACCTGGTTCCATTTAGTCACAGTACCCTGATCTCTCTATCAGTGCATTTTTTCTGTTTCTATTACCTGTAGATCATTTTGTTTTGTTCCAATAATCTGAATTTATGGTATGCAGTCAGGAACAGCTATGATCCAGAACAAACCCTGGTGATTAGATCTTCCTGCTTCATACACAAAGCTGATAGGAAGACTATGCTGCTTTTTAATGTAATGTAATGTAATGTAATGAATAACATATTTTCTATATAACAACATTTTGTGCAGTCACAAAAGAATCAACAGAATAGGGTTACCGAGAGTGTCAATAATATCCCATCTAAAACTACAAAATATCGTATTGTAATTAAGCATTAGGATTAATTCCTTAATCTTTGTATTTTCCCTTGTCCATTTGAGAGATATATCAATAATTAAATTTCCCTTTGGTCACACTAATGAAAACAATATCATCTAGAACTCTAGTCATAGTCAGTATGTGTGGATAGCCACGATAAGGCTGGGTAATTGCAGTATTAATAACTGGCATTTTATTGTGCCTGAAAGCAAAGTAACAGTATAGAAACACACAGAGCAGCTTGAAACCACAGCCACACTTTATAATGTATCTTCCCCTGATCACTTTTTCTTTTCTTTCTGATTTTTGCAAGCATAGGAACAATTGGGCTACAACCATAAAGTTGTTCCCAGTTCATATTCTCCTCATGGGTTTCCCATAAGCAAGAAACTCCAGCAGCTCTAGTAGCTCTGTGATAAAGAGCAGCAAGTTTTAATAAACCCTGCTAAGCTTCTTCATTTACAGTACAGGCCACAGGGTAACTGTCTAATGTGGTAGCCAGTTTAGCATATCTCTGTACCTTTGCAGAGACATGAAGCATTACTGTAATGTTTTGAGATTGCTGAATAATTGGAGAAGAATTGGATTTCTCCTTTCAGATAGCAAAATTCTAGAGCCTAGATCCTCAGCTGATGTCAATTGACTTCAGTGGTGTTACCCTGATTGATACTAGGGTCTGGTCCCTAGATGTCAAAAACAGTATGGGTTACATAAAGTCTCCTTGCTAAGGATATGCAGCAATGAGGGACAGAGATACCTGCTAACATGTAGCTAACCCTTGCAGAGTAAGTCATGCTGTTCTTCCTAACACCACCTCTGAAGGCACTGCCATCATGCCATCACAGCTGGGGCAATTGGGAAAAAGTACTCTCCAATGGAAATATTGCCCATTTATGGCAAGACCACCCCTTTGGGCCAATCAAATCACAGGTGCCATGACTTGGTCAACCAACATCCTGGGCTAAGCAGTTATGGATCCCAATTAACAGATAGTAGACATGGAAGGATTATATCCCTCATCATCTGCTGTGTAAGAACACAAACAAGCTAATGTAATTTTCATGTGTGTTGTATGTGTGGGGGAGGAGGGGTATATAATTCTTAGTGAAAGCATTCTTCAGCCAGACAGAATTACTAGCTAACTGGGTGTAAGCAACCTAAACTAATATGAGACACCATTCTGATTCCCATTAAAATCAATGGGAATTTTGACACCGTTCATTGGCATATAGTTCCAACATGGTCTGGGGACTGGAACCATCTCATACTTTGTCCTCTGCCCCTTTCATATGGCTCTGGGCCTTAAACACAATGATATTAACATTCAATAAACTATCACAAAGATATGTTAAAAGACAAAAGACCAGATTGCCAGCAGGCGTAAATTGACGTAGTTCCACTGAGCTCAGCGGAGCTTCACCATTTTACACCTCCTGAAGATTTGGCCTAATCATGTCTCTGACAAGCATATTTGCATTACAATCATGTGTGCTTGTCAAAACATAATTTATTTGTACATTCATCACAGGAATATTAATCTGTTAGGAGATCTCCGCATAAATGAATGATTTTAAGTTCTGCAAAACTATGAAGATATTTTGAGATTTTAGCTCTCATCTTCCTTGGGTTCAGTTCATCTCCTCTTCCATAATCATCTCCAGTTCCTTGACCCTTCCTGTGAAGCCCCACCCTTCCTCATGGGACCATTGTCTTTAGAACTTGAGTTTCTTTCAGATGCCCCTCAACACTGTTGCCTTTTTGTGGACCCTCAGACCCACTTTAGGTATCTCTATGCTACTGAGCTGTGATTTCAGCATGGGTAGCCAGATGTTTGCTAGCTTTACCGGCACTAGCACACCTAGAAATAGCAGTGGAGACAGGGCGGCACATGCTTCGTCATGGGCTAGCAATGTGAATACGTACACTGGGTCTCCAGTACACTTATACAGCACACATTGAAGCCTATGCAACCACCTCTATTATTTTTAGCCATGTTAGCATAGGTAAAGCTAGCATGAGTATGTGTACCCAAAATGCAGTCACATCTTAGACCCGAGTGGGCAAACTTTTTAGCTCGAGGGCCACATCGGGGTGTGAAACTGTATGGAAGGCCAGGTAGGGAAGGCTGTGCACATGTCCCCAGACAGCCTGGCTCCTGCCCCCTGACTGCCCCCCTCAGAACCTCTCACCCATCCAACCCACCCCACTCCTTGTCCCCTGACCAGCCCCTCCTGGGACCCCCACCCCAACCATCCCCAGGGACCCTACCCCCTATCTAACCCACCCCCCTGTTTCCCATCCCCTGCCCCCCCAAAACTCTGTCCCATCCAACCGCCCCCTGCTCACTGTCCCCTGACTGCCCCCAGGGACTCTCTGCCCCTTATCCAACACCCCCCAGCCTCCTTACCATGCCACTCAGAGCAGCATGTCTGGGAGCTGCATCGCCCAGCCAGAGCCAGACACGCTGCCACTCTGCCCTGCAGGAGCACGCAGCCCTGCCATCCAGAGTGCTACCCGTGTGGCGGCCTGGCTGAGAGGAAGGGGGGACAGAAGGGGAGTGGCCGAGGCTAGCCTCCCTGGTGGGGAGCTCAGGGGCTGGGCAGGATGGTCCCATAAGCCAGATGTGGCCCAAGGGCCATAATTTGCCCACCTTTGCCTTAGACTGTGGTGTAGACATGCCCATAGGCTCCTGTCTCTTTGTTAGTGTTTCCTCCATTATCCCAGTCAAACCTGGAAATTGCCACTGCCATTCTAGGTTGTGATCAGGGTTGAATCCAAGATCTCAGAGAGCAGTTCAGGTCTAAACAACAGATTGGAACATGAATCTGAGACGTTCAAATAATTGGTGTTGCACAGTACTTTATGGGTCTAGTTGTGCCCACATAGAAGTCTGGAGAAGTATCGTCACTGATTCAAATGGGAGCAAGTTTTGGTCCCTTAAGTTAAACATTTAAGGCAGGTTAAATTGAATTTAAACTGCTTGATAACATCCCTTTATATATGTGTCTATGGTGTCTTGACAAATCCTTCACAAATTTTGTTTTAGTTTTTTGAGCTGTCTTTCTAGCACTACTTTTACTGTGCTTTACTCTGATTTAATGTTGCCTTTGTTCTTTGTTTTGTTAAAAAACAACCTCTTAAATACAGGTTTCCTAACAGATGTTGTTATATACCAAGGGATGGTTTCAGGGAACCTTTAAAAGAATTTTCCTTTTACAAACTTTGTATTTTTCATGTAAAAAGATGAAAAACATGTTGCAACTTCAACAAATAGTTTCCGTATGTTAAATAGAAAATCATAAATGCCAACTTGTTTGCTTTTGATGCTTCTGAAGTGTTACTACTCTTCTGAAGGAGAATGGAGAGACACTGGAAGACTTTGTTGAAGTGACATCCAGTAATTTAAAAGTGAAGCATTTTAATTTTAGAAGATATGACAGCTCTCTCTCTCTCTCTCTCTCTCTCACTTCCAGACTGGTGGACAAACAAAAAGCTTTGATGAGACATATTAAAATGTATTGATTATTCTGCAACTGCTTCAAAAAAAATAGCAATAGCGACACATTACAGTGTGTATATTACTGTTCATTAGAACATTATACTTCAGATACTTTCTGAATACACTGTAGAAATAAGATTACACATTATGACAAATGTACACTTTGAAGGACTGTTTTGGTGGAGTGTTGAAACAGTTACTTAGTGAGTGAACTGAAAATGTTATTAAATTCCACTGATAATCTCTGTTCTGACCTAATTGTTTTCAAGAGTCTCCCTGGGTCCGATTCTGATCTCACTTATATCAGCATAGTGCTATAAATTAGTGGTAGTGGAGTTACTTCTGATTTACACTGATTTAAGTGAGAGCAAAATCAGGTTCTCTCCCTTCCCTCTCCCCAGTAAAACACTTGGCAAATACAAATTTTTAAACTCCTACCAACTATCCTGGGAGCTAATGCTGATCAAATTCTCCAAATTAAAATGTAACAGTGGGGACTAGTCTAACATGTCATTGCAAAGTCATTTGCTGGAAAGTGAGGGGAGGAGAGAAGAAAGGTTAAACAGTGGGTGAAATCCTGACCCCGAAAAATTGGAGTTTTGCCACTGATTTTAATAGGGGCAGGATTTTTCCCAGTGTGCAGGAACAGGAGCAATAAATGAGAGCAGTGGATTAATCCTTCAACTGAAGCTCAAACTCTGAATAACTGAGGGTTGCAAAGGGGTCCCTGAGGAGGTTTGGGGACATGGACACAATAATTTGCTCACAGCATCACAGCACTAGTAGGGCCAATGTGTGGCCATTAGTTCAGACCCAGGAAACCCTGTTCAATCCCTCTCTGCAAGGGGTTTTCTTTAACATACTCTTAGAACCAATCTTACACTCCAGTCCTCTCTCCAGTTCTCTTCTGCATTGTTGCAGAGACAGCCACCATGGAGCAGGGTTCTGGGAGGGAGGGGTTCATGGCCTCTTTATAGCATGCTGTGCAATGGAATCATAGTAGTTGGGAATATGTAAGTCCTGTGATCACAGAGGGAAAGAATGGGACTTCATTCTACATTGTCTCTGTATATGCACATATTGGGCCACATTCTGATATCATCACTCGCCTGGCAGAGCACCTTACTGCACAAGTGGTTCCATGGACTTCTGTAGGGCTACTTACATGAACAGACACTCACCAATATAAGAAAGTGCGGAGTCCATTGTGTTTTACAGATGTCTGACTGAGCTATACAAATCCAAAAGATTGGGTTATGATTACAGCAGTTATAGGTCAAATCCAATCCAGTGCTAAGTACTGACTATGTAAAGTCCTTTGACTAAAATGCTCTGTCCATGCTAAGTGTTGGGAATTATAAAATTACAAACAAACATCAAGGAATCAGCTGTGAGCCCTCATGCATATCCTATGAGAGGGAATAAGTGTGCATAAGGAACCTCCTTGCACTCCTCCCCAGGCTACCTATGTCACTGGAGCCTACAGGGTAGGAACAGCAGTCACTGGGGGATTTCTTCTCTCCCCTGTTACAGAAGGGTAGGTGTGAGTGGGTGGAGAGAATTGAGTATTTTGTACTAGCAAAAGGGCTTTACATCCCCCCAGAGCAGGGGAAAGCATAAGGTTGTGACTCTACACCATGCTCTTTACTCAGACAGGGTGGTAAGGTTACATTCCTGCTCAAAGAAGTTAAATTGGACAGTACAGAGATTTTAAAATAGAGGCACATTAATAAACACTGCACACTTCAGAGAAAATTGGCCAGATTCTGCTCAGTTACACAAGAGCACAGAAGTGAATGGGAGTAGCCCCCCTGTAGCTGAGAGCCAAATGTAGCTCAATGTGCGCAAGAAGTTATCATTTCTTTTTTCAGGAACACAATATCAGCTTGATAATATTCACTGTTTTGTTGTGAAACCTCCCCAAACAAATTGTCCCTCTGTGGTTTTATAATCATGGGAATATTTTTTTTAACAGTCATATCAGAATGGTTGTATTCTGGCTCCAAACATCTCTGGAAAATGGCCTATTGAATCACATCGGAAATTAGGGCAGAGTTGACTTCCTGGTAGACTCCAAACAATTAAATGTCTCTCCTTGGAATGTACAGTCTGTTCTAGCTGGTTATTTATACAATACATTACTACTTGCCAGCCAGTAATAATTAAAGCAATCTCGGGGACCCCACCCACACAGCAGTATCTACTATAGGAAAAAGAGGGTAAGGAAATCAGCAGTCTTTCTATTGTTCCAGAAAATTTTATGCAAGATTTCTCTCCCCCCACCCCAACCACCACGATCAGGGTCTCTACAATGTCTCTTTATCTTACTATGCATCTCTTATTAGCTGAAACACCAAAGGTAATAGTATCCCTGATAATGTCACGGCAAACCTGGTGGCTGACCTTTGTGACTTTGTCCTCACCCACAACTATTTCACATTTAGGGACAATATATAGCTTCAAGTCAGCGGCACTGCTATAGGTACCCGCATGGCCCTTCAATATGCCAACATTTTTATGGCTGATTTAGAACAACACTTCCTTAGCTCTCATCCCCTAACGCCCCTACTCTACTTGTACTACATTGATGACATCTTCATCATCTGGACCCATGGAAAAGAAGCCCTTGAGGAATTCCACCATGATTTCAACAATTTCCATCCCACCATCAACCTCTGCCTAGACCAATCCACACAAAGGATCTGTTTCCTGGACACTACTGTGCTAATAAGTGATTATCACATAAACACCACCCTATACCGGGAACCTACTGACTGCTATACTTACCTACACGCCTCCAGCTTCCATCCAGGACACACCACATGATCCATTATCTACAGCCACACTCTAAGATACAACTGAATTTGCTCCAATCCCTCGGACAGAGACAAACACCTACAGGATTTCTATCAAGCATTCTTAAAACTACAATACCCACTTGCTGAAGTGAAAAAACAAATTGACAGAGCCAGAAGAGTACCCAGAAGTCACCTACTACAGGACAGGCCCAACAAAGAAAATAACAGAACGCCATTAGCTGTCACCTTCAGACCCCAACTAAAACCTCTCCAGCGCATCATCAAAGATCTACAACGTATCCTGAAAAATGATCCCTCACTCTCACAGATCCTGGGAGACAGGCCAGTCCTTGCTTACAGACAGCCCCCCAACCTGAAGCAAATACTCTCCAGCAACCAGACACCACATAACAAAAACACTAACCCAGGAACCTATCATTGCAACAAAGCCCAATGCCAACTCTGTCCGCATATTTATGCAAGTGACACCATTATAGGACCTAATCACATTAACCACACCATGGGGGTCGTTCACTGCACATCTACCAATGTGATATATGGCATAATATGCCAGCAATGCCCCTCTGCCGTGTACATTGGCCAAACCAGACAGTCTCTATGCAAAAGAATAAATGGACACAAATCTGACATCAGGAATCATAACATTCAAAAACAGGTAGGAGAACACTTCAACCCCTCTGGCCACTCAGTAACAAATTTAAAAGGTGGCAATTTTGCAACAGAAAAGCTTCAAAAACAGACTTCAATGATTTCAGAGTAGCAGCCGTGTTAGTCTGTATTCGCAAAAAGAAAAGGAGTACTTGTGGCAGCTGTAGCTCACGAAAGCTTATGCTCAAATAAATTTGTTAGTCTCTAAGGTGCCACAAGTACTCCTTTTCTTTTTTGCGAATACAGACTAACACAGCTGCTACTCTGAGACCTATATCTATAATGTAAGTATAATCTCTATATATCTTCTTACTATATGTTCCATTCTATGCATCCGATAAAGTGAGCTGTAGCCCATGAAAGCTTATGCTCAAATAAATTTGTTAGTCTCTAAGGTGCCACAAGTACTCCTGTTCTTTTTGCGGATACAGACTAACACAGCTGCTACTCTGAAACCAAAGCTACTTCTGTGATTACCTGGGCAGTAAAACTGGAAAAAGTCTGTCACATACATTCAAACATTTTCTTACTTCTGTGCAGTGTTTTCTGGCAATGCAAGTCAAAACAACCACCTTCTCTTTGTTATCATATTAGAAAACAACCACCTCTTTTCTATAAGGCAGTGACAAATGGTTCAGCAGAATTTAGAGACTGCCAGACACTGACAGCCCTCAGCTCCTGTAGTTTAACAAAGGGGCTAAGAGGGTTTTCTTTCTTAAAATAGCCACATTTTTATCTTCTTGCAGGTCAAAATGTTCCACTTTCACATCGATTTCAGTGGACAATTCAACTATACCAAGCTCAGGAACATCAAGGAATTCAGAAAGGACTCTTGAGATTTTTCTATTTGAGGTTAAGAGGTAAGAATTGGGAGAATCCTTACAAATAGTCTCCAGCTGGACTAAGAAATTCGTGGAAACATTTTAAATTGTTGAACGCTTTCCAATAGATACATTTTATACTTTCAAATGTTCTAATCCCCATGTAGCAAACTGGATTGCATCAGTCACGTTACTTTGCAAAATATGACACTGTGGCCCAGGACTCATAGTTCTGAGAACACAGTAAGCAGCAAAGAGATGCAACCCAAATGGATTTTTAAATACCTATTAGTCAGACTTTAGTCACCATTTCTTTGTGCTGCGCAGCCAACACAAATTAACTGGACTAATGTAAATAAATCTCTTTACCTGCTGAATTGTTTTGAACAACTGAATTTTGCTGAAAGAATAGTGTGCAATTAAGAATTTAGATCCTATGGAGATGGAAGCTATAGAAAACAGATTAGAAAATGAGATTTTATGTTTTTTTGAAGAATGCTGGCATTTAACATTGTGCACAATTTCATCACAAATTAGTCACTGTAATTTTGCAGAATTTACTGTCATTCAGAAATGTAGAGGAATTCCAGTATCTTGAGGGAGTCTTCCCTGAGATTAGAGGGAAGAGAAAAGAAATTAGAGAGCCTCGTTTTCTCTGGAATCCTCAATAAGCATTCAATTTCTTTGTTTCCCTACAGGCTTACTGGACAATGCCATGTCTGGGTCCCTCATCAGTCTTCTCTACTCTTCCTCAGAAATCTCTCCTTTTAGACATTCCAGCATTTGAAAATTCTCAGGGGTCCAGTGCATCTGGCAGTAAATCAGCAAAGGCCCTTGACTACTGTTGCATTAAGCAAGTTCTGGGTCTTAGTGCATAATGCACTCTAGGGAATATTTCCACTACAGAATGCAGCAGATTTCAACTGTCTATATAAGGCTTAATTTATGATCTCTACAAATACATCTAAAATGAAAGAACAGTCCAAGAAAGCAAGAAAGAAAGCAGTCCTGTGCCTGCTTTGTTTTAGAGATATGGGAAGATTGTCAAGAGCACAAAGAGCAGGTTGGCATCCCACATTGAAAGTCACTGGAAGTTGGACTCCTCTTTATGCCTTGGAAAATCTCCTCTGTAATCTGATGAAGTCTACACTAAAGAACAGACATGAAATTCAAACACGAGAGCCATGGCAAAAAGTGTTACTTGATATGTCGTGACAGCACACTGGGTTTAAAAGCAGCAACAGTCTAGAGGCCTACCAGATGCTGGTACATCTGCTTGACCCTGTAGAGATCTTCAAGATCTTCTTTTGAAGAAGTCTGACTCGGAGTTTGTGCAGGAGGAAAGAGTCGATGGAGTTTGGGAGAGCATTTCAGAGAGGCAGGGGGTGGAGGCATCAGTTAGGATTCATAGACAAGAACGGAGGACAAATCATCTTTTGAGGAACAGGATCACCTATTGTGCAGCTTACTGGTGATTCAGGGAGAAGGAGGAAGAGGCTAGGGCTGTTGGAGCCTGAGAGATGCAGTATTGGCTGAGATCAGGAAAATGGATGGAGAATGCCTTGTGTAATCTTTAAATGTTGGCGTTTGTGGTTGAGAGAGGCAAAAGGCCCCAGAAAGAGCAGTATGTGTAGCATTGGTCAGTTTTTACAAGGGGCGCAGGTCCATTTTTACATTATTTCATCCTAATGGGTTCACAACTTTTAAATCAAAATAACTGTTCAGTAAGCTATTCACGGGGCACAGGAGCAGATTAGGAAAATCTCTCATTTGTATTTTTCAGATCTTCATTCTTTCTACATGAAAAACAGAATGTGAGTCTACAGCTTGCAACAGTGCATCCATATGTACTTCTCCCAAATACCATAAACAGCAACAGGCTAAATCATGTTAATTCAAATTGCACAGAAAAAAATAGTACCTGCCTAAGAAGCGAATTCATGAAAGTGTGAAGGTCTGATACCATGATGTGCACTTTCAGCAAACAGGAAATTTTAGAGCAGCACTAACATTACGAAACAGTGACACTGACCTTGACAATTAAAACCATTAATGTGCAGCCGGGGCTTTGCACTGTTACACCACCCAATGTAATGGATTGATTTTGTTATAATGACCCCATAACTGTACTGTAGACACTGCCTGCTGGGCAGGAGCAGAATTCTAATACGACACTGTGGTATTGTTATTTATTACTACGATGGTGATGCATAAGGGTCTCAGGAATAAGGGCCTTGTTGTACCAGACTCATGAGCACATCATTGACCTACTATGAATTACTATCTCTCTCTCTCTCAGTTGTACATCTCTGGTGTGTGATATACTGGCAAGTGACCTTCCAATGGGTTCAGGCAAATCTGTACTCAGTCAATATGGAGGATTAAGCAGTTTAGCATTTATTTACTTACTCCTCTCGCTGAACCAATGATATGCGCACCTTAGAGGAGGGAGCATGCCATGACAGGTTGGATGTTGTGGCCATGCCCTTTTTCCATTCATTTTTCTTTTGGACACATGGCATGTTTCTAATAGTGCTCCTTCTATGTGCAACTGCAGTGCACAGCAACACAGTCCAGTGTGTGGGTGTGTGTGTGTGTGAGAGAGAGAGAGAGTGAGAGATCTAGGGGCAGCCTGTTTTGTTTGCAGTTCAAGTGCTCTTGAGGTTGGAGTCTCTGCTTTTTCCTCACTTCCCTAGTGCACATCTGACACCACAGTCAGGTCCAATGTATTCAGCACTGCAGTATTTAATTCAATTTGCCAAGATTAGTTCCTAACAGCTGAAGTCCAGGCAGATTGCATTTCAAGCTACTTCACATTGTTTTTTTATTTTTAATTATTCAGGTTAGAATTGAAATGTAGTGGTTACATTATGCTAATATCAAACTCATTAGTGTTAGGCTGAAAAAATATGGGAGACAGCCTGCCAAATGCTAAGCCTTTGCATTCACATTCATCCCAGTAAAGTTCATTGAAGTGGGAATTCATCTCTATCCTCTGGATCAGAATTAACTTCTTGGCTTACTTAAAGAGCAATATAAAGAATCCTGGCTCAGAAGATGCTCCTAGGAAATATTATTGAACATTGCTCCCTTCTGTTACTCTTTTGGCTCATGGGCCATCATGCCCATAGAGCCCGATTCAAAGCTCCCCCAATGGGAACATTTCTAATGACTCCAATGGTCTCTGGATTAGACTCAGAGGGGGAATCAGTGTCAAACTGTGACAGCTTTACAGAGAGCTGTGTGCCAGACAGAGAGCCTGCTAGCCAGGTATGTAGCATTATACAGTTAAAACATACTAAGAATCGTTCTGGTCCCCTTAAACATAAAGAGGTCTGGGAATACAACAGGACATTTTGCCCCTCATGCCAGTACCAGCCACCATAGTGGACTCTGACATATTTCCCTCATCCTGCACATGGACTGTAATGAACAGATGGGGCCCATCTCTTACAGAATGGTCTAGTGCATTGACTTGTATCTCATGAAAATGAGGCCTCTGTTTGCTACAGGACATGGCTGCTCAGCCTGGAGCCAATTCAGCTTCAGAGAGGGATGTTGCAGCAAAGGAATCTGCAGCCCATTGGCATTGGCAACAACCTGAGCTGTAGACATAGGTGTTGGGGATGCAGCAGCACCCCTGGCTTGAAGTGGTTTCTATCATATCCAGCGTTTACAGTTTTGTTCAATGGCTATCAACTATCCCACTAAACAAATTGTTCCAGCCCCCTGGCAGTCAATCCGGCTCCCCCCTTCCCAGAAACAGAGCTGTTAATTGGTCTGGGCTCTGCCATCAAAATTAGATAACTATGTCCATGGATTTCATGGCACTAAAAGGGGAACTCTGGGGGGAAGTAGAAGGAACCATCTCTGAAAGAGAATCACCATGACAAATGTTTAGCCCTAAGATAGGTTTTCAAAGGTATCTTTACATGAAAAGCACTCATCTTGCTAGAGATTAAATCTGAGATTTATAGAATTCCAAATTCAGGGACTTGTGGTGGTTAACTCAAAAGGGCTAAGTAATTCTTTAAGATGATAAATATATCCCGAACATGATGGCATTTTTCACCTATTGGGCAACAGTTTTGAACTCTAACCTCAATTCGAGTAAATTCATTATATTATTCTATATTTTAACCATATATTATTCCACTTACAAAATGTTTTATATAAAAAGTATGAGGTGGAGGAAAAATCCCCCCATATTTTTCAGAGTAGCCGCTGTGTTAGTCTGTATTCGCAAAAAGAAAAGGAGTACTTGTGGCACCTTAGAGACTAACACATTTATTTGAGCATAAGCTTTCATGAGCTACAGCTCACTTCATCGGATGCACCATATTTTTGTATGCATATGTAACATATTGTCCATTTTACTTAACATTTAACATCCCCCCCTTAGTATTTGTTCTATTTAATTGCATTTTAAATGAATACAGAGGAACTACCCTCAAGACATTAGCATGCTTCTGCCAGGACATTGCAGACTCTGCTGGCTCATATTGAGCAGTTGCTGTATCTCAGGAATAATCTGATCTTCACAGGATAGGGGCAGGGAATCTAAGAAACATTTTTTTTTTCCTGATCAGAAGCCAGTATCAGAAGCTTTAAAGCTTTGCTCTGACGTGGAGAGAAAGAAGCTTTTTCTGTAATCACTAGTTCTTCCTTGAGCCAAAACAACTTCAGAAATACTGAAGGCAGAATTAGACAGGGCTGGTAGACTAAAAGTGGTTGTAGTCTCTAAGCTACAGTAGTAAAGAGTGCACTGGCATTCATTCAACTCAAATAAACCTTGTGGAAAAAAATAAAATGGAGAAGGAGTGTAATTCTGAATTGATTTTCAGAGGGGCTGAGTATCTGCAGCTTCTCTTGTCTTCGTTGGGAGATATGAGGGCTCAGTACCACAGAGAATCCAACCAAATTTGTCCCCTAATATTTTCTCAGCCTGTTTGTGGGTGAATGGAGTGTATTTGGGGATGGTTGGGTAGCAACATTATCTTGATCAGGTGGTCACAAAGAGAATGTTGTATGTTTTGCCACCCTCCCATTTGAATATCTGTACAGTGATGCCCATTAAATTCTTTGCACTTGCTGTTTACAAGAACTTTGCATTGCTCCATTGTTTCAGGAAATAACTCAGTAATATTAATTAGTGGCCCAAGCAAAAGTGTAGAGGTTTTAAATTGTGTCTGATATAAACCCTCAATTATTAGCAGTGATTAGAGGCCTGTAGGAGGGGGAAAAAATCATCACCCTGCTGCTAGCAAATAGGTCTTTAAAGATTGAAACTGGATTTACTGGCTATATATGTTCCTGTATCTTTAAAACACCAGAGCAAGTTTTCTCCTGTAAGAAGGTAGTGGACTAAACACATGGAGGCTTCTAATAATTGATGGTGAAAAACCAGGTACTTTTGAAGTTAGTTTTCTACATGACACATATCTACTTCTGTTTCTCAAAAACAAAACACACCAGCTCCTTTAATGAAGAATAAGAGAAGTATTGAGGAAGCTTTCAGATGGTTTCTTATCCTTGAAGTGACATTACCAGTCCTGCTGAGAATTAATGTGACTTACAGAACTTTAAGATGATGGGTTTGATTATTCAAACCCCCCAATATATATGGTTGTTTAAAATATTATTAATGAATGCTCTATTTTAACAGGATCTGAGAAGAGGATTACAGCTCCTGAGATAGACTTCCTGTTTTTTCTACCAGTAAGAGTGAGTCATGACAGAGATTTGAAGAAATAATTCAGAAACAATTCCATCCCATGGGTCATCAGTAGGCAATGTACCCCAGAGACTAGGATGATGAGTGTGGTGTATGAGATTTTATAGAAATAGAACATCAAAGCAAAGACTTTTACCACTTACATTAAACATATAAGTCCACTAGCTAATAACAATTGTAGGATCTGGTGGTTTGGAGGGGAGTGGATCATGACTAGAGCTGGTCAAAAATCAAAATTTCTGTCCAGTGACACACTTTTGAATTTTTTTTTTCCCATCTTGAATCAGAACAAAAAGTTGAAATATCGATTTTTTCCCCACAGAATGGAACCTTCAGAAAAAAATAATTTAATTGCTACCTTTGGTATTGAAACAAAATGTTTTGAAATACCTGAACTGAAAGGTTCCTAGTCTGTTAATAGAATTGAATAATAACATTTGGTTTTGGATCAGTTAAACATCAATCCATGTCCCCTAACTGCCATAGCACTTCACGCTTCCATTCTTCTGTATGGGTCAGCCCCACCATTTTGACTACACCTCCCATGATGCACTACATCGGTTCAACCAACAGCTGGCCACAATGCTTTATGGGAGATATAGTCCAGCTGGGAATTTACCCTGTGGAGGAGATGGGGGAGGAGGCACTTGAACTACAACTCACATGGTACACTGTGGCAGCTCAAGCAGACAGATTAATGTCAAAACTGACTCAAAACAAAATGCTTGGATTCAGTTCAACAAGGCAAAATATCTTGATTGAGATCAAATTTGTCCCCAAATGGAATATTTTATATTAATTTTTCTAACAGAATATCAAAAAAATTCAGCAAAATACAAATTTTCCTGCAGAAATTTTTGATTCTGCAGACACTACATTTTCCATCTAATATAATTTCAATAGAAAATTCTTGACCAGCTTTAATCATGACACATTTAGCCAGTGTGATACGATCTCTGTTTTTTCTCTTTTGTTTTGGATACTTGTGACATTACTCTGACATGGAAACTGAAGTCTGCAGCCCACATTTCTGAGCATACTACAGAGGCAAGTTTGTTAAAATACTAACTGTACTAATTCTGTTTGTAAACACCAGACAGAGTTTTTAATCATTCATTTGAATTCCCCAGCCATATTTTTTAAGCTGCAACCAAACCTTTGCAGTTCATTTCAAGGTTATAAATAAGGCTTTTGGATTCTATTATGTTGCCTGGCACTGTAAGTTAATTTTGCTCTTGGAGTTCCCACATGGTATTTACAGAAACTACTGTATCTCTAACCCGAAGACAGACTTCCTCTTATTCACTGTGGGAGAAATCTCTCAACTCTTTAAAAGCCAATGATCTGCATTAGCATCCAAAAGAAGCAGTTCTGGTTTATGGCACATATTAACTTACTAGAACACATTCTCTTTGATAATTTACTTCCCATTTCACACTGATAGATATATTTTCAGATGGGATTTTGACCTTGGTTTGGGCAGTGACATGATCAGTCAGGTTATGTGTATCCATGTCCAGTAATCACAATACCTTGCATAATTATTTTTTCTCTGTTTATTGTTCAAGGAGTCCCTGTAACACCTCCCAATGCAGCGTTTAATAAACCAGCAAATGGAAATTTCACTCTGATTAGTCACATGTGCACTGGACAGCTTTTGTGCAATGATGAGCATTATTCTTATAGAGAATATAAGCGTATAAATCTTAACATGAAAACTGGATATGCTGAGCATTTCTTATGAAAATCTGCCATCTCACAATGACAATAACCATCCGTTGAGCATGATGACCCCAAAACCAAAATCTGAGTTCACCCTGATGCATCAGTTAATCTGTTTAATATTGTTTCCAGGTCTGCCAGCATTGCTTCTCTTTCTGAGTCAGCATCAGCAAACACAAGGCAGCCAAACAAAATATTTGCTGAATGAAGGACAAACTGGTAAGAAAGAAATTGTATTTTGAAGCCCCACACAGGCATTGTAAATACAGGAGAAAGATATTAAATTATTGCTACCAGTGCTTCTCCCTTTGCTCCAAGGGTTTCATTTCTTTCACTAATCTCAGGGTCCAGTTTCTTTTTCTTCCAGGCTCTTTCTTCTTTCAATATCCAGGGACCAAAACCCCTCATTTTTATTTGCTTCCAAATTGATGCTTCTCTGCTCTGAAGCTTCTGGGTCTCTATCTGTTCCCAAATCCTTCTCCCCCTTTTTGCACCAAAATCATTCCTCTTTGTTTTCATTCACACACTTCCTCTCCTCCTTTCTCTCACTTGCTTTTTTCTCCTCTCTTTCTGACAGCTGCAACACCACAGGGCCTCTAAAAGCAAAACATTTGAAAAGGAAACAGCTGGAAGAGAAACCGGAGTAGATAAGTCTGATGAGCCAGAGCAGAGTTTGGAAGATTGTCTGCAGGGACTGTAAATCTATCAGCTGTGTCTACATTATAAGCCACAAATAACGTAAAAAAACCCACATCCAGGTCAAGTGTTTCGTTGGCAATGCTTAGATTCTATGAATGGTCTGAGACATATCTGCCCCTAGTGGTTACAGTTCAGCTCTGCAAATAGACTGTGCTTTACCGGGGAAAATAGAGACAAGGTCCCTGCACCAAGGGCTTTTATGCTGAAGTTAGGCCAAAATGAGATAGTAAAATGAGACAGACACAGGCCCAAAGATGCTCTGTGAGCATGAGTGGGGGCTCTATGTGGTCCTGCTTGAATGGGATAATGGTCCTAGGAGGCACAGGGAGGACATGGTAAGCATTAGTACGGTGACATTCGTAGGGAGCTGAGTTTCCCACAGAGAATGGGAGGGAAAAGCTGGTAGGATTGTAGATTTGTTGTTAGTTTTTGCTAAGCATAATATCCTATTAAACATATCCATGTCTCCTGATTTGTATCTAAAATAGCTGTTCCCCTCCCTCAGTACATGTGGGAGACTAGCACAGAGACAGTAAGGAGAGGAGAGGAACAGACTTTGGCCACAGGCTGGTGTGAAAATGAAGAAATCGGAGTCAGTATTACTTTAACTCTCCTCTTCTAGGTTCATTTGCACTGAATGTGTGATCTGAACTGCTTGCCTCCCTAATCATTTGGGGAGCTCCAGCAATACAGCTAACATGCAGAACAGCCTACTCAATAGGAACATTGCCAAGGCTCCAAATTCAGCTCCAACTAATCTCATTCTAATGTACTTAAATGGAAATACTGCCGTAACAGGAAGAGTCACCAGCATAAGACTGCTGGTGACATGTTGAACGAGAGATTCATTAGTGTTGCATCCCTGCGTTCTCTCTCCCAAAAACATTCTGTTTGCCTTACATCTATTATTCTTCCATCTGAACTGTGAAAAAAGAATGAAGCTTTTAAGATGGCCCCAATTCCTTTTATTTGATGGCTTTCCATAGGGTAAAAACTGTCTCGTATTGTGTGTTTGTAAAGTGCCTAGTAAAAAAGAGGGCCCAAATCACATCTAGGGAATTTGTCAGTAATAAAAGTGATAAATATGGAATCTTATTCCCTGCTATGCCTGAGCTCTATGTTGCTGTAGAGGAGAGATGGAACCACTCACAGCTCTCTGATTCTCAGCACAAGTTAAAACTCCAGGCTGGTGGCTTTAACATACCACTGATATGAGTTCCCTTAGGGACCTTACCCCTGTGGAGACTCTGCAGAAAGACCCTTGCTGTGCCATGCACAATCTCCTGCCATGCTTCTTTCTGCCCTCAACATAGCCCCTCACTTCTTTCACTAGAGGGAGAAAAGCACAAGAGGCCGCAGAGCCTTTGCCATCGTTATCCTGATTCTCCAATATAGGAGATTCTCCAATATAGGAGGAATTCTCCAGTGTTTTAGATTAATTTCCTGGTGCAAAATAACTTTGGAAGATTGGAGATTCAAGCTTATTATGATTATTTATTTGCACTGCAGCAGCGATTAGAGGTTCTAATCAATTGAGGTCCCCCTATGCTGGGCCAAGCCCATAGTAAGAAACAGCTTTTACAGTCTAATCTGAGACAAGAAGAAACAAAGAGAGGAAGGGAAGATATGGATAACAAACATAAGATCACCTGGCTTCATGATTTAGCTATTGTACAAGATGAAGGTTCTAGTGGTTTCCATTTTAAATAAATAAAATTAGATAGCCCTCAGCATCACACAACAATACAGTTATTGAAGGACTGATTTCTTATAGACATGATAGGGTGAGGAGTGAGTTGAAGGAGGATAGAGCAGTTACCCTGTAGATTAGGGATTGGGATTGCACTCCATGCATAAAGGACATGGTTTGGAAGAAGCTGACAAATGCGTGGATGAGACTGACAGAGAAGAAGATAATGGGGTGGCTACAATAAGAGACTAAAGCAGACAAGCAGGGAGAGGTAGAGAAGGATACTAGTTATTATTTCTTCCTCATACACATGACACATCAAGGAGCATGCATAGAAATGAGAGACAAATTGATATGACTTCGATGTCAGGAAGTGGTTTTTCTTTCATGCCATAAGCTCTATAGCTGAACTGAGTGGAATGGTGAACTTGTGGAGATAACAATGGCAGGTTGTTGCGGTAAAACACTGTAATTCAAAAAACAATTAGGTGGGGAGAGATGGAAATGAAGTGAGTGCATGGGAATGAGCTGTGATGGGCCAAATGGCCTTTAACTCATTCTCCAAAAATGTCTTGTACTCAGTCTTGATCATTGTCAATGAAAGTTTAATGTGGTATCTGTTTTACAGTTCGTAGCACTAAAGAGCAAGCCAGGCCAGTATTTATGGCGGCAGCAATGCATGTGCCTGTAATTGTCTTGGATCAGACTATGAAAGGGCAAACTCTGTTATACTCATTCTGTACTGAATAGCTATGCTACTACATACTGTATTATGCATTATACTTTTTCTATTCAAGTGAAAAATATGAGCTGATATATTTCCCATAATTTTATGATTGTTAGCAGTACATCAGCATCTCTAGAAAAATGTACACTGTGCATATGGTCAGACTAAACAACGAATCATGGCATCTGTGTGTAACAAATGCTTTATATACCTGGGAGCTGAGGAAGGGAACTTACATGCTTGTGTGCAGACTCAAGCAAAAATTTAAGTTTCCTCCACATGTATTCAAAGGTTTACTTGCCTTATGTGTAGAAGATCTGAATCTCAACAAGCTCATCAAGCAAAGATGATATCATTTTCACACAAAGCTTTAAAAAGAGGAGACAGACGTCACCTATATTTTCATTCAAAGGACTCTTCTAAAAATTACAGCCAAATCAATATTTCAGAGTGAATAATTCATGTAAGAAAATTTTGTCTCCATTTGATGATGGTCTCTGCAGGTAAAGTCAATTTCCTCAAATGTATCCATTCATTGCTCAAATTTACATAGACTCTTTTTAAAAACTCTGGTGTGTGACAAGGTATTTGACAGGTAAGATGCAAAATTCAAGCTCTGTTGGTTCATTTTAAAAAGTCACCTGGTATAGTTCTGATCCCTAATTGGATGAGTATGACCCAGATAAGGAGGAGGTAGGCATAAAGAATTCACTGGGGCTTTGAATCGCTCAACAAGAGGCAATGGTTTAGGAAGAGGTACCAGATAAACAGGATTAGGGAAAACATTAACCTTTTTCTTTTCTAGGCGTCATAGCCCTTGCAAAAAAGTATTATTCCTATAAACATTAGGCTGCTATAACATTTACTAGATGAGTACAGATCCTTTAAACTAGATTCATTTAAATTTCAATCTTTCATCACATATGAACAGAAATAGTAGTCAGGTGGGTGCTTTCATTGCTAGTAGTGGGTACCAGACTCCCTCCACTTGCCCCGCAGTGGAGACCCTCCTATAGCCTTTGCAAAGGCAAGAATTCACCCAGCAATTACTCCAATACCATGATCAGTAAAAACACTCAGTTTTATCAACAACAGTCATCTTGATCAGCAAACCGACCAACTCAGAATCCAAACCACCCCAGCCCTAATCTCTCTTTGGTGGAAACTTGGGTTCCTAAGTCCAGGCCTCTACTTCTGTTGGCACCTGCTGCTGTAGTCTTGGTACTGGCTGGATTTCTCTGCTGGGTCTTGGCTGTCTTAGGCAATGTCTTATTACCCCCAGCAAACATGCTGCATGTACTATTCTGCAACATTTTATCATTACCTCAAAGCAAATGTATGTGTATGTGTGTTTGTGTGCACATTCGCAAAGGATTTAGTAAAATTCTTGTCCGACTCATTTAGCTGACTCTATGTAAGAGCTTCTGCTGAGGGATTTAGGGAACCCATCACCTGCTCCGTTATACATTGTCCTATATAAAATATACTAATTACCTTTGCTGGCCACCAGCATTGTGACACAGAGGCCTATTGATATCAGCTGGCAAAGGGTTCACTATTCTGTAACAGGGACTGAGGTGCACCTATAGTTAACCTGCATGCCAAAGTGAGGGCTAGCATAGCCAAGAGGAGATTGTTTAGGTGCTAATAGACTGGAGGTGTCAGGGAGCTGACTCCCAGTTAGACACCATCTCTTGCTGGATGGCGGGGGATAATAAGGTGACTCACAGCCATGGGTACAGCCATCACAAGCACAGAATAACAGCAGTAGAGGACAGAGAAAATTATTTTCCAAATAGCCATATCCTAATATCCCCAGAATAACTTTATCATCATAACTTGGCACTTTGGTATCTGCTAATGCTCATGCACGCAGGCTTGAAATTTGTTTACTGTGAGCATTTGTATTGATCACTTTAATGTCTACAGAAAATGAACACAAAAGAGGTATGAATACCAGCAAAGCAAATGCATTTTAAGTTCAAGTTGAAATGTGATTATAAAATAGCATGGCAGTAAATATCCAGACAGTATGTCTGATAACTTTCTTATTTAGGAATACTCATTTGGTCTATGAGTTGGCATGAGGCTATGCCTATCAGGTGGCTAATAGTGAAATGTCTACATCTTTGAAAACTTAAATTGCTGTATTTTGCAAGTCTATGTATTATTACTAAATCCTTTATTATATTTTGGAACAGTGTTGTCTTGTTAGCCACTAAGGTAGACAGAGGAAACATCTTGGGAATTTGGCTACTGCTGAATCTTTGCATATTAGGGTATGTTTACACTGCAATTGGGGGGGTGATTCACAGCTTGTGTAGGCATAGCTATGCTAGCTAGATTAAAGCTAGAGTGGGTATGCCTACAAGATCTGCAAATCACACTTCTAATTGCAGTGTAGACATATCTTATGAACTTTATCCCTAAGGGTATCAAACAAGCCATGGAGAGAGAAAGACTTTTATACACTTTCTGTATTTTTGTCTTCTCCATCCTCCACGCTAACTGGCTTGTTTGTTCTAGCCCTGTTTTAATCTGTATGCTCTTTCGATTAGGTATTGTCATTTTATATATGTTTGTGCAGTGCCTAGCACAATGGGGTCATGACTTGGTTGGCTTCTAGGTACTACTGCAATATAAATTAGAGTAATAATTGTTGTATTCATAATTGTCTGAATAAACCAGGTCAAGTCACTGTCACCTCTTGACCATGCTAGTTTCTTTTGTTCCTGTCAGGGCAGAAAAAGCCCTGTGTCTGAATAATATAAAGCCAAGAGTTTTATAGGGTGAATTAGTGAACATAGTGAATTCTTAGAATCATCATATATGCATAGGAATGTAGGAATGGAAGGGACCTCAAGAAGTCATCAAGTCCCACCTCCTACTCTATAGCAGGACCAAATAAACCTAGACCATCCCTGCTTCCAGTAATGGAGACTCCATGACCTCCCTTGGAAGCCTATTTCAGAGTTTAACTACCCTTATAGTTAGAAAGTTTTTCCTATTAGTTAACCTAAATCTCCCTTGCTGCCGATGAAGCCCATTACTTCTTGTGCTACCTTCAGTGGACATGGAGAACAATTGATCCCCCTCCTCTCTACAGCAGTTCTTACCATATTGGAAGACTTATCAGGTCTCTCCTCATCTTCTTTTCTCAAGACTACACATGCCCAGTTTTTTTAACCTTTCCTCATAAGTCACGTTTTCTAAATCTTTCATCATTTGTGTTGCCCTCATCTGGACTGTTTCCAATTAGTCCACATCTTTCCTAAATTGTAGTGCCCAGAATTGGATACAGTACTCAAGCTGGGACTTCAACAATGCCGAGTAGAAAGGTACAATTGCCTCCTGTGTTTTACATGCAACACTCTGGTTAATACACCCCAGAATCACATTGGCCTTTTCTGTAGCTGCATCACATTGACGACTCATCTTCAGTGTGTGGTCTACTATAACCTTCAGATCCTTTCCAGCAGTACTACCTCCTAGCCAGTTATTTCCCATTTTGTAGTTGTGCCTTTTATATTTCCTTTCTAAGTGAAGTACTTTGCTCTTGCCATTATTCAATTTTGTCTTGTTGGATTCAGACCAACTCTTCAATTTGTCAAGGTCATTTTGAATTTTAAACCTGTACTCCAAAGTGCTTGCAACCTCTCTCAGCATGATGTCGTATGCAAATTTTATAAGCATGCTCACTGTTCCATTATCTAAGTCATTACTGAAAATACAGAAAGTACGAGGATCCTGCAAGACGCCACTAGATACACCCTCAAATTTGACAGCAAGCCATTGATAACTATTCTTTGAGTATGGTCTTTCAATCAGTTTTGCAACCACCTTACAGTAATTTCATCTAGACCACATTCCCCTAGTTTGCTTAGGAGAATGTTATGCAGAACAGTGTCAAAAATCTTACAAAAATCACAGTATATCATGTCTACTGCTTCTTCCCTATCTACTAGGTAAACCAAACAAAAAAGGAAATTAAATTGATGTGACATTTATTCTTGACAAATCCATGCTGACTATTCTTTATAGCCCTATTATCCTACATATGCTTATAAACTGATTGTTTAATAATTTGCTCCAGTATCTTTCCAGATATTGAAATTGGGCTGACTGGTCTATAATTCCTCAGGTTCTCCTTGTTCCCCTTTTTAAAGATAGGTATTATGTTTGCCCTTCTCCAGCCTTTTAGCATCTCTCCTGTCATCCAGGAATTCTGAAAGATAACTTTTAATGGGTTCTGAGATTGCTTCAGCTAGTTTTTTAAGTAATCTAGGATTAATTTCATCAGGCTCTGCCAATCTGAATACATCTAATTTATCTGAATATTATTTAAATTTGTTTTTTTCCTATTTTGGCTTGCATTCCTTCCCCCTGGTAAATATTAATTATGTTGAGTATGCGGTCATCATTAACTCTTTGTAGAGAAGACTGAGGCAAAATTGGCATTAAGCACTTCAGCGTTCTTGATGTCATCAATTATTAGTTCTCCATCCCCACTAAGCAGAGGGCCTACACTTGTCTTTCTCTTGCTCCTAATGTATTTAAAGAACCTCTTCTTATTGCCTATTATGACTCTTGCCTGGTGTAACTCATTTTGTGCTGTAGCCTTTCTGATTTTGTCACTACATACTTGTGCTGTTCTTTTGTACTTGTCCATATCAATTTGACTAGCTTTCTACTTTTTGTAGGATTCTTTTTTGATTTTTGAGGTCATTAAAGAGCACCTGATGAATCCATACTGGTCTCTTACTATTCTTCCTATATTTCCATTGCATTGGAATAGTTTGCAGTTGTGCCTTTAATATTGTCTTTTTGAGCAACTGTCTGCTCTCCTGAACTCTTTCCTTATATTTTCTTCCCCTGGGACCTTACCTACTAATTCTCTGAGTTTGTTAAAGTCTGCTTTTTTGAAATCCATTATCCTTCTTCTACTGCTCTCATTCCTTTTTATGCTTAGAATCATGAAATCTATCATTTCATGATCACTGTCGCACAAATTGCCTTTCATTTTCAGAATTGCTACCAATTCCTCCCAGCTAGTTAGAATCAAGACAGCCCCCCAATCTGAAGCAAATACTCACCAGCAACCACACACCACACAACAGAACCACTAACCCAGGAACCTATCCTTGCAACAAAGCCCGTTGCCAACTCTGTCCACATATCTATTCAGGGGATACCATCATAGGGCCTAATCACATCAGCCACACTATCAGAGGCTCGTTCACCTGCGCATCTACCAATGTGATATATGCCATCATGTGCCAGCAATGCCCCTCTGCCATGTACATTGGCCAAACTGGACAGTCTCTACGTAAAAGAATGGACACAAATCAGACGTCAAGAATTATAACATTCAAAAACCAGTTGGAGAACACTTCAATCTCTCTGGTCACTCGATCACAGACCTAAGAGTGGCTATACTTCAACAAAAAAGCTTCAAAAACAGACTCCAACGAGAGACTGCTGAATTGGAATTAATTTGCAAACTGGATACAATTAACTTAGGCTTGAATAGAGACTGGGAATGGATGAGTCATTACACAAAGTAAAACTATTTCCCCATGGTATTTCTCCCTCCCACCCCACCCCCCACTGTTCCTCTGATATTCTTGTTAACTGCTGGAATTAGCCTACCTGCTTGTCACCATGAAAGGTTTTCCTCCTTCCCCCCCCCTGCTGTTGGTGATGGCTTATCTTAAGTGATCACTCTCCTTACAGTTTTCAGAGTAGCAGCCGTGTTAGTCTGTATTCGCAAAAAGAAAAGGAGTACTTGTGGCACCTTAGAGACTAACAAATTTATTAGAGCATAAGCTTTCGTGAGCTACAGCTCACTTCATCGGATGCATTTTGTGTATGATAAACCCATTGTTTCATGTTCTCTGTGTGTGTGTATATAAATCTCTCCTCTGTTTTTTCCACCAAATGCATCCGATGAAGTGAGCTGTAGCTCACGAAAGCTTATGCTCTAATAAATTTGTTAGTCTCTAAGGTGCCACAAGTACTCCTTTTCTTTTTGCGAATACAGACTAACACGGCTGCTACTCTGAAATCTAAAATGGTTGTCTCCCTGGTTACTTACTCCACTGTCTGGAACAAAAAGCTGTCTCCAATACATTCCAAGAACTTACTGGGAATTTTGTGTTTTGCCATTTTACTTTCCCAACAGATGTCTGGGTAATTACAGTACTCCACTGCAATCAGGTCCTGTGCTTTGGATATTTCTGTTATTTGTTTTAGAAATCCACCTCCTCTTCTTGATCTTGTGGTCTACTGAAGGCCCCAACAATGACATCATCCCTATTTTTTAACCATTTTATCTTTACCCAGACACTCTCAGCTTGTGTGTTTCTCATCTCCTTTTGGACCTCAGAACAAGAATATATATCCTTTGTGTATAATATAACCCCTCCTCCCTTTTTCTCTGCCTATCCTTTCTGAACAAGCTATACTCCTCTATACCAATATTCCAGTCATTATACTTACCCCACCAAGTCTCTGTGTTGCCAATTGAATAATAATTTAGCTTATGTACTAATACTTCCAGTTCTTCCTGTTTCTTCCCCATACTCCTTGCATTTGTGTACAGACATCTAAAATGTTGATTAGATTCCCCTTGAGAAGATCTGAAATAACATAGCATCACCTAAGGTTCAGGGGACTTTCTATTTTCATATTCAATTGAAAATTCAATTGAGTTGAATAATCAGATTAATTGATATGTTTTCATTAAACTATTTGAAGATGAAATATTCAGCTAAAAATGCTAATGCTAAAAGAATGGCTTTAGGTTACTCCCTTCCTATGCCCACAGAGACAGTCATTGAATCACTGAACAACATTAGCTGAACTCCATTTCCTGAGAGAGTGGATGTGGGATCCTTCCATCTGCAATGAAAACATTACTTTTCTGAAGAAGGTGGCATAATGCATTTAAGGGCACCTGGCAAACAAACATAGAAATGCCTATACATAAATAAAATATCTGGATTAAAACCATTAACTTACATGTGGGATCAGTGCTAATGAGACTCTCTAGAGGAGGCATGAGCACCCTTAACAATAAATAATAATGCTTTGCACCTATATAGAAACTCCATAGATGAGCAAATTATGCATTATTATTCATAGCCAGACAAACTTCTCCTCTTTTCTGCTTACAGACAGTATGAGAGCAAATCACAGTTTCCCTTCATTTATTCAAATTTTAATTTTTTTTTTAATTCTGTGAACTGATAGGAAACACTTCACTCTGAGAATGATATTTGACCTTCAACCTGTGTTATTTATCTATGATTGGTCATGTTCTGTCCTATGGTTTGGTATGTACACAAACATCTCCATCACAGCTAGTTTCAGGTTACTGCAAATACTTCCTTACATGACTTTGAAACTTCTTCTGTGACAGTTTGTGCTTTTAAAACTCACTTGAATGTGATAACAGAAGTGATGTGAAAGGACAAACAAAGAGAATTCATACAAAATTCAAATAAATGTCCACACATTTGTTCTTTAGCATATTCTCTAGGTTATGTAGAGTACAATTCATCCATGGATCTAAAGCACTATCCAAAAGTGGGAGAATAAATCATGAAAGCCATGGGAGGTGGCAGCTTTCATAAAAAGAATATGCAATCACAGGATAAAGCATGTATCTCATGCACTCCAATAGCTCAGCAAGAATTGCCAAGTTCCTTACAGCTGGTTGAAAATTTTGTGAAGAAAATTTGCCAGTTCAATGAAATAGAAATACTTTGTGGGTATGGATCAATTTTGTTAATTTTTCCTAGGGAAATTTATCTAACCAATTCAATGAGGAAATGTTTCAACTCTTACATTATAAATTATAACAACATAAAATTGAAATAGTAGAGCCAAATTGTCCTTTCAATATTTCCAAAACAAAATATTTCAGAAGTTTCATTTACAAATTTCTTTCCAATTTGGGATGAAAGGAAATATTGGAATTTCCCAGAGAATAGAACTTCTGTTTCCAACTATCTCTATGTGTCCCACACTGTGGAAACAGATTGGGCGGAGTTGTTTCTCTTTCATCTACCAATATCTTGCCATCTCAGTTTGGATGTACACTCTTTGCAGGACAATAGGTGGTGAGTTTTGAGGGGGTTCAAAAACATGCTACTGCTTGGAACAGAACTACTGTGAATGTGTCTCTCACCATTTCCACCGCACCTGAACTTGTAGATGTTCGTGTACAGATCTTAGTATTTTACAAATGTGCCATGTTATACAATTTTTGCCAAATTGTAAAAAAAGGAAAACTGAGGACTAAAAAAATTATGCCAAATAGATTGATTAAAAAAAGTGACAAAAACACCTCCCACCACACTTTTCACCAGTGTTGTCCAGCCCTAGTTTTTTCTCCTCTCATCAGAATAATTAACTATTAGCTCTTGTATCCTTCTTCCACCTATTGCTACAAAAATGAAAGTCAACATAGTGCTGTGGTTTTCTCACAGTTGAGTCCTTTCATAGTTGACAAGTAGCTTAACAAAATTGATGAAATTTAGAGAATAAAGGCTGATTAAAAGGTGGATGGTATTTATAATAATATTTTATTTGTTTTAAAGCAAAGCAAACAAGCGCTATAAAAACAGCTTGACCTTTGAAAAGTACAATACTTGACATATCACTGGAGAGCATTCCTCCATATGTGTAGTAAGCTATGGTTTTAGTATGTTAATTTGTCTGTTTTGGGTTTACTGGCCAGATAAATTACTCTAAGCACTTTTAAAAAATATAATTCAATAATTTAATCTAATTAAATTAAACATGGAAAAAAAACCTATCTTAACTCAATTATGCCATGCTTAGTTATGTCACATAGTAACATACTGATCAAGTAATCCCATTTACTTCAAAGGGTTTCGGAATCTGGACCCATATAATTGGAGGTTGAAATCAATGAAGCTAGCAGCTGAGGATCTGGCTCATAATTTTAAATCAAACGTACCACAAACCATTTTCAATAAGGACAGAGATTTACCATTCTTGGTCATCATCACAGCAAATCCTGGTACCAATCAGTTTTTTGAATACACTTAACTACAGGGCTGACAAAAATGTCTAGGTGCACCTACAAAAAATGACACATTTATAGTAGGATTCAACCTGGTTAAGATTTAACAAGAACTTTAGTTTGAATTACTAAAAGCTTTGTTAAACTTCATTGTTCATTTTCATAATGGTGCTATTTCCTATTTTCTTACAAGGCTGAATGTTGAAAAATACCATGAAATTATCTGTGCTCAGAACATTTTGCAAGATACATATTCACATGAAATTTCACACCCAGGTTCCATGTTTTTAGATCTGTACCCAAACCACTGAAGGTTTTGAAGTGGCCCATCCTTAATTTGTACTCCTGACATTTTTATTGGAGTTGTGTGTGCGAATTTACCTGGAGAGTGGTTGTGCTGTACCACTTTCCAGATGTTTTGTCAATTAAATTCAGGGAACGTGTCAACGTATATAGTTTATTGTACTGCTGAACTGAAAGTGCACAAAAACCAAATACTGCAGGACTCTTTCAGATGGTCACTATCTACCATTACTTTGAACAGGGCTCCAATGTTGCAATAATATCTGCCAGTTGCAACTGACTGAGTTTTATATGAAATCAAATAGCATAGGAGTGCATGGAACCAGGGCCAATGTCAGCTATTATGTGGCAGCTTGTCCTAAGGGGACGTGCTGACAGACACTCAAACTTTTGTTTAATATTTCTTGTGTTACTCATAGAGAGACTACCTGTCTTGCAGCAATCATTTGTGAAGGAGACAAAAAAGAATGAAAGGAAAGCAGAAGAACTTGCATCTCAAAACTGTTAGATTTGATAAAGTGTACTTGTGGTTGGTTTTGGTTTTGAATAGCAATGGGCCAAACCACCAGTTATTAAATGGTACAGTAATGAAGCTTGTGTGGGGCTAGTAGCCACATCATGGAATGTCAATATTTCTGACTGGAATCCAGTTAGAAAGAGAAGTTTCTCTTCACATATCCAACATAAGAAAATAAGAATGGCCATATTAGGTCAGACCAAAGGTCCATCCAGCCCAGTATCCTGTCTGTCGACAGTGGCCAGTGACAGGTGTCCCAGAGGGAGTGAACCTAACAGGTAGTGATCAAGTGATCTCTCTCCTACCATCCGTCTCCACCCTCTGACAAACAGCGGCTAGGGACACCATTCCTTACCCATCCTGGCAAATAGTTATTAATGGACTTAACCTCCATGAATTTATCCAGTTCTTTTTTAAACCCTTTTCTAGTCCAAGCCTTCTCAACCTCTTCAGGCAAGGAGTTCCACAGGTTGACTGTGTGCTGTGTGAAGAAGAACTTCCTTTTATTTTTTTTAAACCTGCTGCCCATTAATTTCATTTGGTGGCCCCTAGTTCTTATATTATGGGAACAAGTAAATAAATTTTCCTTATTCACTCTCTCCATACCACTCATGGTTTTAGATACCTCTATCATATCCCCCCTAAGTCTCCTCTTTTCCAAGCTGAAAAGTCCTAGCCTCTTTAATCTCTCCTCATATGGGACCTGTTCCAAACCCCTAATCATTTTAGTTGTCCTTCTCTGAACCTTTTCTAATGCCAGTATATCTTTTTTGAGATGAGGGGACCACATCTGTATGCAGTATTCAAGATGTGGGCGTACCATGGATTTATGTAAGGGCAATAAGATATTCTCCATCTTATTCTCTATCCCTTTTTTAATGATTCCTAAAATCCTGTTTGCTTTTTTGACTGCTGCTGCACACTGCGTGGATGTCTTCAGAGAACTATCCATGATGACTCCAAGATTTTTCTCCTGATTACTTGTAGCCCAATCACTTAGTCTTGTGAGATCTTTTTGAAGTTCTTCACAGTCTGCTTTGGTCTTAACTATCTTGAGCAGTTTGGTATCATCTGCAAAATTTGCCACCTCACTGTTTACCTCTTTCTCCAGATCATTTATGAATAAGTTGAATAGGATTGGTCCTAGGACTGACCCTTAGGGAACACTAGTAATTACCCCTCTCCATTCTGAAAATTTATCATTAATTCCTACCCTTTGTTCCCTGTCTTTTAACCAGCTCTCAATCCATGAAAGGATCTTCCCTCTTATCCCATGACAACTTAATTTATGTAAGAGCCTTTGGTAAGGGACCTTGTCAAAGGCTTTCTAGAAATCCAAATACGCTATATCCACTGGATCCCCCTTGTCCACATGTTTGTTGACCCCTTCAAAGAACTCTAATAGATTAGTAAGACATGATTTCCCTTCACAGAAACCATGTTGACTTTTGCCCAACAATTTATGTTCTTCTATGTGTCTGACAATTTTATTTTTTACTATTGTTTCAACTAATTTGCCTGGTACTGACGTTAGACTTAGCAGTCTGTAATTGCCAGGATCATCTCTAGAGCCCCTTTTAAATATTGGCATTACATTAGCTATCTTCCAGTCATTGGGTACAGAAGCTGATTTAAAGGACAGGTTATAAAACCATAATTAATAGTTCCTCAATTTCACATTTGAGTTCTTTCTGAACTCTTGGGTGAAATGCATCTGGTCCTGGTGACTTGTTACTGTTAAATTTCTCAATTAATTTAAAAACTGCCTCTAGTGACACTTCAATCTGTGACAATTCCTCAGATTTGTCACCTACAAAAGACGGCTCAGGTTTGGGAATCTCCCTAACGTCCTCAGCTGTGAAGACTGAAGCAAAGAATTCATTTAGTTTCTCTGCAATGATTTTATTGTCTTTAAGTGCTCCTTTTGTATCTCGATTGTCCAGGGGCCCCACTGATTGTTTAGCAGGATTCTGGCTTCTGATGTACTTAAAAAACATTTTGTTATTACCTTCTGAGTTTTTGGCTAGCTGTTCTTCAAACTCCTTTTTGGCTTTTCTTATTACATTTTTACACTTAATTTGGCAGTGTTTATGCTCCTTTCTATTTACCTCACTAGGATTTGACTTCCACTTTTTAAAAGATGCCTTTTTATCTCTCACTGCTTCTTTTACATGATTGTTAAGCCACGGTGGCTCTTTTTTAGTTCTTTTACTGTGTTTTTTAATTTTGGGTATACATTTAAATTGAGCCTCTATTATGGTGTCTTTGAAAAGTGTCCATGCAGCTTGCAGGGATTTCACTCTAGTCACTATACCTTTTAATTTCTGTTTAACTAACTCCTCATTTTTGCATAGTTCCCCTTTCTGAAATTAAATCCAGTATAGCAACATGGTTTCAGTGTATCCCCTAATGGAAAGGTGCCAAATATTTAGATATTTAGGAGAAGCATAAAAGGTAAAAGAATGTTCAGAAAGCTAATATAGCACAGATATGTTTTTCAACTTCTCTGGCAAAAGCACAAGCCAAGGAAGAGATTCTTCCTGAACTACAGGATAGCTGTAGTCTCTCATGGCATCTACTGCTAGGATGTCAGTGCTTTAACTTACAGTCTTCTTTAGTCAGCACACACTGACTATGAAAACCTCAACTCAACATGAGTAGGAGGGGCAGAACTGCACCTTATGTGTAACTCGAATATTACTTTAGCCAATGTGCAAACTGGGGTCTATCAAGTGAGTGACAAGATTGCCTTCCCCCCACATGAACAGTTAGGAGTTGAGATAGGCTGGTTCCAAACAAAGTTGTTTTTTGTCCCTGGGATGTTACTGAATGTTTCTGATCTATTAATATAACTCAAAATAATTTCCAAATCAAAAAGACAAAATGTACCTGTCCCCTGCAGAAAGCATGTCTTATAGGATAACATCCAAACCATTAATCCACTTTCAGCAAATATAAGGCCTGATCCAACGTCTACTGAAGTCAGTATAAGGACTCCCATTGACTTCTACGATCATTGTATCAGGCCAATAGTGAGCTTTCTTCTTTCCCTTAAATTTCTTTGTGTCCCCATCCTTCTCCATCATTCGCCTGAACCCAGGTAGAACCTTCCTCGTCTAGCCTCTTTCCCTCAATGCTCTGCCTATCCTAGTTGTATTGTTCTGGCATCTCCCTCCAGCCAGAGTTTGACACTCCTCACTCCTTCCCATGCTTCCTGTTCCTCCACTGACCACCTTATGTTTCTGTATCAGGGGAAGCTTCCAAGAGTGAGCGATCTGTAGACAAAGATGGTCTGACAGAATTGTTGAATACAGCCCTAAAAATACAGCATCATATGCTAACCTTCACATTACAGAACGAGGACAAGTTGCTCAGCTAACTTAAATCAGCATAGTTCTGCTAATGCCAGTGGAGCTTTGCAGATTTACACCAGCTGAGGATCTGGCCCAGTATCTTTAGTGGAACTATACAGATTTAGTGAATGGATCTGACCCAGGTTTTGATGGAATGGGGTAAAGAGACAGAAAAGCAGCCTAGGAGGGAACAGCAAATGGGGAAGCAATTGCGTTTGGGAAGCAGGATGGGGAGGTGTTTTCTCATGTTGGGGAGATGGAAATATGAAATCAGTGAGAGAAGGACTTGGCTGGGAGAACAAAAAGGAGGGGCAAAAATGATGGGGTGTGCTGATGAGTGGGTGGACGCATCAGAGAGATGCAGCGGGGACAGAGGAGAAACAGAGGAGAAATATATCAAAGTTTCAGTAGGCAGCCAGATGTTTTAGGATTAATCAGAGCTGATCCAAACCTCTAAACTATTGGAGGCTCACCCATCACTAATCTTGGCCCTTTCCTTAAAAAAAACAAAACAAAAAAACGTAACCAAATATAATCAATTACTCTGGGATACACGAGACATAATTCAATATAACCGTAACATGATGCAGTTGCAGTGGAATGGCCTATATTTCAGCTATTGTAGCAGTGAGCTCTTTTTCCTACATGTCACAGTTTATTGTAATTTACTATCTAAAGATTTCTAATTAAAACCATGTGCTGCACTTTTTATTTTCTTTCTCTTTGTGTGTGTGGGGGGGTACACACAAGGGGCTCTATTATTTCCATGAACTCGGCCAATTGTGAACTCATCTATCTCTCCACTAGCTTGTACCCCAACTGTGTGTAATAAGATGACAATTCTGAGAAAGATCTTTGGTTACACTCTATTGCTGTAAATTGCTGCTGTCCTCTAATGGCCTGTAAAATATAAAACTAAACCACTTAGTCTGAAATAAGCTAAAATGAATGTTATAGTTCAGGAGAGAATGATTAGATTTGTTTAATTAAAGCAAGATCTTCATGCAGGAACTCATTTGCATTTTCTAAGGCTTTTAAGGTACATTTTGGATCAGATCCTGGTCCTTGATACAGCCCTTTTGTGCCAGCGCAGTGGTGCAAAAGGGTTATAAAGCTGTCCTAACTGAGCAGAAGGGGATTATCTAGGTATGGAGAAATCCATGGAGATGTAATGCTGATTTAGCTAGTTCTGTCACCCTTCCCTGCCAAAGGCTCTTAGGCAGTGGGCATCAAGGGACTTTACTGGGTAAAGGATGTGGCTACAGTGCTGCTATTCTTTGGCAATCATCTGCTTGGGTAATGGACCCCAGAGGATTGTTACCAATGGGTGCAATTTACAGCCACTCTACTTTGCACTAGTAGTTGAATTCTCCCACGCCCCACCCAAAAGATGATAGTGTAGAGCCCCTCCTTGCCCGCTGGTTCCTGCTCAGAGTATAAATCAGCCAGACCCAAGAGCTGGCCTCACCATACCGATAGTATTAAAGAAGGATAAAACTCTTTCACAAGGGATGAGACACCAGTGTTAAAATGTCTATAATTAATTTTTTGTACCATATCCAGATCTGGGCAAGTTTTCTACATTAAACAGGTTGGATTGACAGTCAAGCTCATTGAACTTCTGACTGATTTCTTGTCACCTACAGCACTACTCAGATTCTGGAGTTGTGACCTTACCTAAGATCCTAACAATCTGAATATGGAGCTGTCAGATAGGACAGTGCAGAACACAGATACTGCAGAAATAAAGGCTAGACATGATGATTCAGAGCAGTTTGATTCGTTGTGGTGGTTACTCCATCTTTTATCATTGGACAGCTCTTTCATAAGTATCCCAATAAAGACAGACCATACAATGCAGGGATTTTTACCACAGTGTCTATAAAAAAGAAAGACTGTGCCCCTAAAAATATCATATGCTAATCCTCATATTGCAGAATGAGGGCGAGTTGCTCAGCTGTCTTAAATGAGCATAGCTCTGCTCATGCCAGTGGAGCTTTGCAGATTTACACTCGCTGAGGATCTGGCTCAGTATCTTTTTATTGTCTTAAGTAAAAATGTTCTCAATTGACATGTTTGGTTTTTTCCACTCTAACTACCAGCCCAGCAAAATCAAATTTGGATACAAAAATATTCTTTTCTTTTCATGCATCATCAAAACTAAATCTGTCCCTTTTGAAATGTTCTCATTAGTACCTCAATTACACATATAGTACACCTCAGAGGGGTCAGAGTTAACTTGTAATGATATGGGAGCATGAAAGAACCCAGTTTGATTTTTGTATGCCAGGTAGAATTTCTATGACTGGCAGTTAAAGGAAATCTGATATGAAATCACTGAGAAACAAACAGGGAACCCAGACCCTTTTCAGAGTATAGACAGAGCTTAACCACAGAGAAAAAGAATTTTAAAAAGTGGAGAATTTAGTTTTGTATCTTTCAGGATCAAGTATTTTCCACTATATAGCATCTACCATCATCTTAAATCAGAGGATATGGGAGTGACTGGGTCTTTATAAAAAGCTCACTGATGTTTCTTCTCAACCTTTCATATTACATATCCTCATCTCCCTAATACATCTTATACCTCACCATAAATGGCAAGATGGTAAAGTAAAGAGAACAATTGGAAGGGTACAGACAACAGGAAACTCCATAATCAGACACCAGGGAATGAGATACAGCATCACAGCTTATAACCTTATACCAATATTTAAAGAAAATGTCTAGGGAGATTAACTACCCAACTCCCAGGAACATTGATGGGGACCACAGGGCTAAATCCCTGTGTACTGCTTTGAAAATATAGCAGGATTAGGGACCAAGAACTCCATGTTTGTCCTGTCTGGCCAGCACAATGATAGCTGGCACAATGATAGCATCTCTGATAGACTGTTGGGCCATTGCTGAAGTGCTTTCACATTGTAAGCTGTATGATTTCGGTGGGGGTAAGCGTTCTATTCTTTGGATGTAGAGTTATTGATGTACAATGAGTCTTACTGGCAATACTGGGAGTGGGGAGCCCAATTTCCCCACTTGCTGTGCTGAGAAGTTAATGTATATTGATTTGTTCCAAAGATCTTTGCTGGTGCACTCTGCAGTTCCAATCTCACAAAAATACTGCACTAACCCATCTCACACAACAGCAGGTGACCTTTGGCAGGAGATCCTCACCCCTGAAACTGCTTTTAAGTGTGGTGACAGTCATTTGTCATTTTAAGAGCACAGCATCTCCAGCCAGGAGGGTAGGTTAAGGTGGTGAAGTTTGATTATTTTGAAGGTTTTTTTAAATGTGTTAGCACAAAGTGCTTCAAAATGAGGGTTAAACCTGAAGGAGAAGGCTGGGCAGCAAGTAAAGGAAATACATTCTGTTGTAAGTCTAACAGAAAACATTTGTGCAAATTTAAGATACTTCTAATAATGGGAAAAATGTAGAACTGTGTTTGCCTGCATTCTGACACTTGTAAATTATAAAAAGAAAACCTATGTTGCAATTCCAGTGAGACAGTTTGACGGTGGTAAGAAGTATTCTTTCACCTTTTTTTACTGGATATTCACCTCTCATTGGATTGCATGTTCAGACCTGCATTCAGAAGGGAGCAGCAATATTATTTTAAGGTTATTGATTCTAAAGATGGCAAGGGAGAAATTCTAGGTCATTATGCTGCAAGTACCTGAAATGACAAACCTGTCATATGGAAGCAGGATTCTTCAGGATTTCAGATAGATTGGAGATTGATGGAGAGAGACAGAGAACAAGAGCGTGTGTGTGTATTAAAGCTAAAGATGCTGTGTGGAAATGCATCACTAAAGTACAGTGATCTCAGGATGTGATTCTTACATCCAGCATTATCCTTATAGTTTCAAAGAAGTGAAAATATTCAGGCCCAGATGTAAAGTCAAAATTCCTTAAAAGCAGCTGTTGACTAATTCCAGATGTTTTAAGTTGTTTGCCTTATACAAGTCATGAAACATAACCAGCCTTTTACTCTTAGGAGCATAGTACTGGACATGGTATACGCCTGGGTTACATAGTGGCTCTTGACATCATTTAGATGATATAAAGTAAAAAATGCTCAGGCTTGAAAAGTATTTTCAAGAAAGTAGCTCTCAGAGGTGTTGGAACTTGGCTATATTCTGCTGCAATGTACTAATCAAGTACCATGCTCCTGACCGAGGACACAGGTGGGGTTTCTGTATTTTTTTCAGTAGGAGGTGCAATTGAATCTGATGATCTGCAGCCTGCATTACCACAAGGATCATCACAATACCAGCTGCCTGCCACCCACATGTCTCTCTAGACACTAATGCCTGGAGGGTCATTGATTAGCTTAAGTTTTTGCATTCCAGTTATTATTTGCATTCTGGTAGTGTTCACAATTGTGCTAGGCACTGCACACAGAGCAAAAAACAAAGCGTCTGCCCTGGGATGCTGGCAATCTAAAGCCCAATCCTGCAATCATCTCCAAGCAGGCCAGTGGCAGCAGGTTTGTATAATTTTTGGTGATGCCCAGAATGGGTACAAGTCCCATTCCCCCACCAGCCTTGTAAGCTGATTATATATATATATATATAATGTAAAAATGGACTGGAAAGAGTAAGTGTTTAACAGTTTCCCTATATTGCACAATATCATTATCGTAAGAAAAATGTATTTAACTAAGAATATCAAGTTCATTAATATTTGTTTGAATACAGAAACAACCAAGCACTCTTGGAACCCATCAAAAGCAAAAAGCTCTGTCTAATTCGCTATTGTATTCTAACCATGTAAATCTTGATAGCCAAGATTGTTGAAAACTCCTTTTCTTATCTTTTAGATTTGCCGCATCTTTCTTGTGTATAATTTCAGTTTGCAAGGCCATCACTTGATGAATTACACTTTTGTTCTTTTTCTCTAGGTAACTTTATTAAGAATTTATCCATATTTGATTATTATTATACAAAATTAATGGGGTGGGGCTGAGGGGTTTGGAGTGTGGGAGGAGGTTCAGGGTAGGTTAGATGGTTGGGCTACAGGGGTGAGGGCAGCAGGGCGGGGCCAGGGATAAGGGGTTCATGGTGCAGGAGGGGGCTCAGGGCTGGGTCAGAGGGTTGGAGTGTGGGGGATGAGGGCTCTGGCTGGGGGTGCAGGCCATGGCTGGGGTTGGGGATGAGGGGTTTGGGGTGTGGGATGGGCTCAGGGCTGGGGCAGAGGGTTGAGGTCAAGTGGGTGAGGGCTCGGGGGTCAGGCTGGGCCACGGATGAGGAGTCCAAACTTTGGGGTGCAGCAGGCAGGCTGCCCTGGGGCTGGGGCCAGAGAGAAGGACTCCCCCAAGTTCTCTCCCTGCTGGCGGCAGCAGCAGCGAGCTCTGGGGGAGAAGCCCCCTTCTCCTCCCCCCCCCCAAGCAGGACCCTCACCCAAGCCCCAAGCTGCTGCTCAAGAGGTCCCTCTGAGTTTCCTGCTGGGGCGGGGAGATGTGGGGGCTGCCCATCTACCCAACCTCCCTCCGCAGGTGCAGCAGTCAGTCTGCCGCTGACACTGTTCTCTTAGTCAGCAGTGGCTGGTGAGGGAGTGCAGCCATGGAGCCGCAGGGAGCAGCCACCCGCTGTCCAGGGTGCATGTGAGACAGGGATGCTTGGGGGAGGCACACAGGGGTGACAGACAGGAGTGGGGAATGCTCCAGGGGAGGCATGCGGGGTTGGCAGATGGGGCTAGGAGAGAGATCCAGCCCGAACACTGGTGGAGCCGGACCCCCAGGGCCCTGAATTTGCTGGAGCATGGGCACCACGGGCCCATACAACTCACTGCCCCGATGCAGGCAAATCCCTGCAGCTAATCCACTCATGTCACTTGGGCTCTGTCACTGCATAGCTCTGGGATGTGTCTGCATAGAGCTCATCACGGGATCAGGGCCCTAATTCTGTCAAATTACAAAAGTGGGCAAATAATTTGCTTGATATACTGGAAGAAAACGGACTTTAAAATGGCCAAACTATCAATGTTGAAAAATCAAACAAACATTCTGTTTGAGTGGTGAACATTTTAAACATCATCAGACTGTTGACAAATATTCGTCATTGGCTATCTGACAAGCTTGGTCACTTTACATCAAGTGATATAAGTTCAGTATCCAATAATGTGATTTTGTAACAAATCTCATTTATCTTATCATGCTTAAGTTATTTATGTTAAAAATATTTAGTGAAAATATTTGTCATATTTGTCACTTCATGACAAATTGACAGGCAAGGTGTCATATTACATAAAGACATCATTTATTGTAATAATAGTACAATATTATGCTCAAGAGGAAAAGTGGGGAAGATTTTAGATGCTCCAGATGCTTAAGAAGAAGCAGAGACTTTCTTCATTCACCATGGGACATTTCAAAGGCAAGTATACAAGATGAATATAAATTCCAAAAAAAAAACCCACCCTGGTTGAAGTGATGAGACAGTGTGTAGGGGGACAATGGTCCTTTTATCTCCACAGATTCTTGTTCAAATTCTAGTTGATTCACTAGTACAAATGAGTTTGGTGGAATCATCTTCTTAATACCTAATTGCCTGGATTCAGAACTATGGCCACAGCTCAGGAGGTGGGATGAATGGAGGGCTTTAAGCTAGAGCCAGTCAAAAAAATTGTAGTTGGAACAGTTTGTCCAAAAAAATCAGTTTGGTCAAAATCAAAATATGTCTCAGGAATGTGTCAGTTCGGATAAAGTTTTTCAACAGGAAGAAGTCACAATGTTTTGTTTCAATAGTTTTGATTTTGTTTTGACTTTTAGAATATATTACAATTAATATTTTATAACAAAACAAAATGAATGAAAATGAAACAATTTGTTGAATATATTTTTCATTTTGCAGAAAATTTTGGCTTTTTGTTTGAAAAAAAAGTCACTTTCCCATTGAATGGAAATTCAGGTTCTTGACTAGCTCTACTGTGGGCCATCTGGTGCTCCCCCTGATTCTAGGACAGATCAGGTACTGGTATGGATTCTGGCATAATTTAGAGCTGCCTGATATCCATTCTAGTGTATTCTGGATGCAGAAGGTCCTGCTGTTTCTAGTTGCTGAGGATCCGCCAGATACAGTTTCTAAGATACCCAAGGATTCCTCTACATTGCGTGACCTCCTGTAATAGAGCACAAACCTTTTTACCAGAAATGTATCTAGATTTGTATTGCAGACCCTTTGGCACAATAGATGCATATGTAGACTATAGAAGTCACATAAGTGTGCTAAGATTTTGAGTGGAAACATTACCACCATCTGCTGTGCTAAGCCTGGCTTAACCCAGTGTTAATCCCTTATTTTATGAGTAGCAAGTTACCTCTCTCACTTAGACACTTCACAATGAATGGAATGGAAGTGCATTATATATGTCCTTATACATTTCAGAATTATTTTTAAAAGGGAAAACAAAAAAAAATTCCTTAAATAGAACGTACAAAAAAACAACTTACAAATAATAGTGTCTGAGAAAGCACTCCCAGCATGAGGGCAAGATTTTTTCTTTTCTGCCTCAACTTCACCATGCAAAGCAGAAATGATTTAATATTATAGATATAAAAAGTTACATTTTACTCTATAAACCCCTATTGGCCTGGTGACTTAAAATGAATGGCCATCCATTCATTGGGGTATCCTATGCTGATGATGAATAGCAAGAAATGCCTCTAGACATTTTTTCCTCCATTCATTGTTACATTTCTGGTACTCATTGAAAGAATTGTCTGTTGTTTTCGTCATCAAGTGAGAGAAGGAGTGTGATACCAACATTCACTCTTAGTACAGCAGAAAGGCTACCTGATCAAAAGTTATATGCTATAGGACTCCTTGTGCTAGGACAGCCTTGGTAAACTTGCCAACATTAATTTTCAGGAGTAGCAACTGGTGATGTGTCCAACTTGAAACACCTGAAAAGTTTCTAATTTTCAGAAGATGGATGCTCAGCACTTTCTGAAAATCAGAAGATGTGCACCCCAAAACTGGAAAATCCAAACTCACTTGTCACTTTTGCAAATATGGGTCATCATTACCAGGCGCCCATGCTCTAGAGCATATTTGGAATAACTTGTTAGTATGCATCAATTTATCTAAGAAATGGATTTGGGTTTAGGCAGCCAAGAGAACAGGCTGAAATATTAGTGCTATTGAAGTCAATGGGATTGTGCCATTGACTTCAACTGAGCCAGGTTTTCATCCCAGATACGTGCATTAGCTGTGAATGGCACTATAATAGGGTGCACTCATCTCTCGTGAGTGCCCCCTTGGCCAAGTGTGCGCACCTGCACACACTCTCTCTCTCTGTCTGTCTCCAGGCAGGGAGCCCTGGGGCACTGCCCTATCTCAGAGCAGGTACAATGTCTTCACAATCTAGGGGCTTCCTGGCTACAGCTCTCCAGCTAGGCCACTATAGTTCAGTTCCCTCTCTGGGGTGCCTCAATGTCCAGGCCACTTCCCCCAAGTGGCTAATGGAGGGCGGGGGGAAACCTGGGCCCACCCACTACTCTGGGTGCCAGCCCGGGGACCCTGTAGATTGCAGCCATCTGCTGTGTCCATTTAACTATGTTGCACAAGTTTTCAAATTCCCTGGGCCACTTCCTCGTAGCCCCACGCCATCTTCACCCTTACTTCAGGGCCTTGTCCTAATGGAGTTCCAGCAACCAAATCAGGGCTCCTCACTTCCTCCGGCTTCTGGCTGTGCTGCCCTGGGTTCTGTAGCTCCATCAGCCAGCCACACACCATCCACATTCCTACAGCTCCAGCAAGGAACAGAACTCCCTCTGACCCTGCAGCTCTTATACTAGTCTGCTGGGCCCTGATTGGCTGTGTGGACACAGCCACTCTAGGCAGTTTGGAAGACACTTGGTACTGCCCTTTTTAAGGGTGGGGTGTGTGTGGCAGGGCCACAAGGCCCCAGGAGGGGGCCTCAGAGTGTCTGGATTACCCCATCACAGTCACCCCCAGTATTCCTGAGTAAGCTTTCATTATTAATGCTGAAGATATGCTAACCGATTGTAGAACTAGATATACCCTCAAAAACAATAAGAAGCTGCCTTTAAAGTCTCTTTGGCGCATTTAAATCAGGTGAAGTGCTGAGTGGAGGTAGAGAAGTATTCCTGATGAAGCTCCCAGGACCAGTTAAGTTTCACTTGCTCTCAGTGAGAGCAAGTAAAACTACTCATGAAGCAAATTGTGTCAGAGGGTCGCCATAACAGGCCTTGAGTATACATAGAAATCATATCTAGCTTGATATGTATAAACTCTCTCTTTCCACATTTCATTTCTCTGATCTCATTCTGATCTGAAAACTTTGTCTTTTGTTGTCTGGAGAGTCAGGATGCATATGTCTATTAAGGGCTTGTCTTCACTACTGGGGAGATCGATGCTGCTGCAATTGATGCAGCAGGTGTTGATTTAGGGAGTCTAGTGAAGACCCCTAAATTGACAGTAGAGCGCTCTCTGGTCAACTCTGGTACTCTAGCTCTCCGAGAAGAGTAAGTTAAGTTGAAATGAGAGCATCACCCATGGATGCAGAGCAGTGAAGACATCACGGTAAGTCAACCTAAACTACATCGACTCCAGTTCTATTATTCAGGTAGCTGGAGTAGCGTAACTTCGGTTGACTTACCCCAGTAGTGTAGGCAAGGCCTAAATACTTTGTACAAAGAGATTGTTGTTCACATGTTTAAACAGTTAATGTTTATTCTTATTAACCTTTGGGAACTTCAGCACTGGCACCAGTGCTTTCTTGCTGGTAATATGAAAGATAATTCCTTATGCCCCACCCCGCCCTGCCCCTCACCCACAGTTTTGCCAGTTCTAAGCACATAAGTTTAACTCAATATATTCCATCTTAAAAAGAGTGTTAATTTGAGAGAGAGAGAGAGAGAGAGAGAGAGAGAAAATGAATGAGTCAATTGGATATTTTGGCTAGATACAAGTGTTTATATCTTTTTATGCTACTAAAATTTTCTCTCCCATATGCAAGCTAATGAACACCAGTAGATGCAGAAGAAGTTTAGTTTAACAACTCTTCTAAAGCATGGCAGATTCTGCAGCACAGTATCCTACATAACTACAATAAGGGCTTGATGTTTTAAGGAACTTTAGCCATGCCGGAGGACTGAGAGTAAGGAATAAGGGACACCATGCAATTGGTGGTGGTAGCTGAAGCCATTAAGCCAGTGTGGTGCAGGAGCCTGCATAATGCCTCAGTGGTGTCTGAAGAGTTTTTATCTTCAGCAGTTTTCACACCTGTGTAACAGAGTGGCTTGTGCTGTCTCCTTGTGCCAGCTGGTACTGGGGAAGATATGAAGACACAATGAGTATTGCAAACCCAAGTATTCAAAATCATGAGGCAGGCCTCCAAACATCACAAGATTGTATGTTTGAGGCTGTTTATTTGTATTCTGATTTTTGTGATGGTTGTTTTCAAGTATTTCTCTGCATCCAATGGAAGTTTTGCCATTGAGGCCAGGGTTTCATCAATAACCATATTTAAAAAAAACAAAGCAGAGACTCTGGCATCTGGGGCTTTAAGAAAAAAGACTTGCATTAAAATTCCAGAAGTTGGGAACACTACACTCTCCTGTCCAGATGTGGGACTTTCAGTACACGTGGCAGTACTGGATGACCCTCTTCCTAAGGAAACAAAAAAGAAGAGAGAATCCCCTGTGTTCTGAGGGTATATGGTGCCAAGTCATTGTTGCTTCTTTTGTGATGCACCTGGTACCTCCTCCCTGCTTCCATCTAGTGCTTATACCCCTATATAGCAGCCATAACTGGACCCCAATAGTTAAAGTTTGGTAACAACTTAGGTACAGAACAGTAAATAAACAAGAAATAAGATATATGAGGATATAGTTCTAGGGCATACATACAGCACAGTAATATTATAAATAATATAATCCAGTCTCTTTCAGACAAGTGTCAGTGGAGAATATTGTATCTATTACACTGAATTATGCTCAGTAAAAAGTAAAATTGTATATTCTAAAAGCCATGGAAATATAGGGTGGGATTTTTGAAAGTGCCTGAGTGACTTAGCAACAGAAGTTTCATTAAAAGTCAACAGGATTTATGCTTCCGAGTCACTTAGATGCTTTTGAAGTCCCATCCGTACTCTTATAGAAGACACCTAAGAATGTAATGGGGAGGGGAAAAAAAAAGGCTGTATAGAAATTGCTCAGATAACCTGGAGATCTGAATAGAAAATAGTAACCTTTCTAGTGAATTTTTAAAATTATCCCATAGAAGTCTGGGGTGACCAGTATCCACCTAAACTTCTCCCACTAAAATCAAAGGTAAACTCCCATTGACTTCAATCAGAGAAGACTTAGGTCAATATTGAATGCTTTTTTGGGAAAAAAATCATACCCCTAAATCAGGGGATATAATTCTCTATTAAATTCTATAGGAGGGTTTAACAAAAATTCTATAGAAAGGCTGTCATTTGCTATTCAATTCTATAGAGGTTTTTCTAAGGATAGACAGAAGACTCTTTGCAAAGTGTTTTATTTTCTGCTGTACCTGTCATTCCCAGAATGGTAGGCAATTGTTATTTCTGCTAGACACCTTACAGTACAAATAGACAGACATGATACTTGCCCTGAAGAATTTACAATTTAAGGCTCCAAATTCTGCAGTTTATAACCTGCAGGTGATGCCCACACAAAGCCAACTGCAATGAATAGCTTGTTCACACACGCTATCAGTTGAAGGATTGGAGCCTAATATAGGCTACCTTTTAACCCCAAAATGTTGGGGCCACCTCCAAAACTCTCTGGAATTATCCCATCTTTAGCTGTGAATGTGTATAACTCTTAATGTGTATAACTATCACTTTCCTTCATAGGGAAAGCAACTCCATCATTTGTCTCTTTTACCCTCTCTGCGTGTGTGTTCAAAGGACCTAATTTTATTAAGATAATGTTGAAGTAAAAAGAAAACGGTACAGAGTTTAGGCATAGAAGTTTCTGGTTATCAGGGAATAAGGTACAGATTATCAAGGGGTGCGAAATTCAGTTTAGGAGCGGATGGTTTAAGGAATACATAATCTGCAATCTCCCTGATTGGGGGTAAAAGTTTAACGGGTCAAAGTACAGACATTGAGATATGGGGGTATGTTGACCATATAATGGCTATGTTCAGGTGTAGAGTATAATGAGCGGATGCCATGCTGAGGATGGATCTACCCTCATTTGGTGGGATTTAATGTTCAGTGAGTTTATGGTTCCAGTTCATATGGTCCAATGAAAAAAAGTCTCTCAATCCCTTTCCCATGGTTGATGCACGATGTTGTACCAGCTCACACCTCCTGGTACTGTTGGTGGCCGGTGATGTGTTCGATGCAGATGTCCCTGGACCATTGGATTGTGTCCGAGACCATGAGGCGCTGCATGAGCCGTGCGAACCGTCGACCAATCCCGCAGGTCTGCAGCACACGCTCGTTGCAGGGGTCCCAAGCGCCCAGGGCTCCGACAATCAAGGCATCCATCTGCACCTCATAGCCCTTCGCTCTCAGGGTGTCAGCTGGGGGGGGCATATTTTTCCAGCTTACAAGCTCGGGATTCATGGAAGGCCAGGGTCCTGTTCTCGAAGGAGACCGTGATGTTGATGAGGATGATCTTTTTCTGGTCCTCGTCGGTGACTACCACGTCAGGTCGCAACTGGCTGTCTGTCCCGGGGATGGTGGAGTTCACGGCGACCTCCCTCAGGCACAGTGCGATGGCTTTCACCAGGTGGTTCTGGATGGCCTTGTGGCGCAGCTGCCAGGCTCTGGAGTGGGGCTTGCAGCTGCACAGGACATGGGGCAGGGTCTCGTTGGAGTAGCCACACTTCCTGCAACGCTTGTCTCGGTTCCCGTGGCGGATGGCTCCATTGAGCAGGGCGCAGTTGAGCCGGGCACGGTGGATGAACCGCCAGTTGGTGAAATGGGTGAAGCTGTCCCTGGTGAGGAAGTGGTTGCTGGCGTCCCACTTGCTGGTAAGTTTGAAGACTTTACCTGGTCTGGTTTACGCTTCAGGGTTTCCATGTACAACTTCATTGTTACCCTGAAATTACACAGAGGAATTTCCACTGGGTGGGCTACATCATAAAAATATTATGGTGGAAGGTGTTAATGGCTGCCATCAAGCACCTCTTTATAGATAATCACAGATCTGGATAAAGCCTGGTTCTTTCAGGTTAATGGAAGGAACAGTTAAGTGCCTTTATTTAGTGAGATAGCTGGAAACAATAGCTACCCCCCAAGGGAATTGGTCACTCTTCTGAACCAAAATTGCATTGGCTGAAAGCGTTCCTTGATTACAAATACAGGGACAAGAGATCATTTGTGGAGGAAAATGCCAGCAGACAGGGAGTGAAGTGAGTGTGTCCCTGAGAGGGAACAGAGACACAGAGCTTTTGGGGCTTGGGAATTTCTGAGTAAGGTAACTGCCTGCTGTTTGTTTCTACAGTGTTCAGGAAACGGGACTCTCCATATGTTTTTTGTAAACAAACAGGATTTCAAATACTTGATTCATAACATCAATGCCCTCTCCTAATTGGAAAAAAGCTGCAGTGTCCCAAATATTGGCTATCTGCTCAGGCCAAAGGGGCAATAACAAACAACTTAGCAATATTAGCACCTCTCACTAAACTGTTAGAAATATTGATTTCATAAGTAAATACTTTGTCTACCATTTCTATCCTCCATGCTTCAATCCTATTTGCTATACATTCCATATTTTACACTTTTAAATGTGTATTGTCCATTGTCCCTCTTAACAAATATGGATTAAACATAAGAAATGGGTAGATTTGTGCTGAGATTATATATGGACTGGCAACAACTGTTACTGTACCATGCATCTATCAATAGCTGTTTATATTTTATTTTAAATCTGTAAAAACATTTCCTTGTAATCCCTTGATCTGTAAAGTAATTTCCTTTTGTTCCAAGCTGTTAAAGGTGTCTTTGAACTACTCAGAAGGAACTGTTTGTGTTCCCTCAAGAAAGGGCCACTTTCATCATAAAAAATGAACACAGAAATCAAAGCAAAACACCAAAGGTGAACTCTGCACTACAACAGGATAAGAGTCTGGAGGCTGTGGAAAACTGCCAGTCATTATGGTTTTAAATTGCTCTTGATTTGTGCAGGGCAACAGACCCAGGGCACTACACCCTAATCTTTCTTCAGAGTTATCTTTTGTGTTTATTTTATGCTCTCAGGATCTCTAAAATTCTACTCACTCTTTGTCAATGCCAGAGAAAAACGGCAATCTGCAAGCTCCCCCCTTGTTGAGAAGTAGGTGTGGTTACTTATATAGTTAGATATCCTGTTGTGCTCATCTCCTGTGGTCTTGAATTTTGTTACTGGTCAAACCACAGTGCTCTCGGGTCAGCATTCTTCACAAAATATGTTTACATGAAAATCTGTCAATTTGGGCTCTAAAAATATTAAATAACCATCTATCTACATGCTTCTGTGTGAAAAACATGTGACCAGAAAAAAATCTTCAAAATCTAGAATGAGACGCGAGATCCTCAGATTGTAATCACAGAGAACATCCACTTTTGAAGTGCAACGTGTATAGACACTAATGTGTTTGCAACATCAATGGAGCAGCAAAAGGAACATGCAGAAACAAAAAACCCCAACAATTTGGAGACAGTGTCAAGAAAAAAAGAATAAAAACATAAGATTCGGTCTGGTGCTAGTGTAAATCAGCATAGCTCCACTGGAGATAAAGAATCTATGACAATTCACCCCAGCTAAGGTCCATGATTCAGACAGCTAAAGAAAAATATAAAATAAAGTAGAAACCATAGGCTCTATACAGCTGAAAATGTTTTGGGCGAGTTGGTTTCAGTTAATTACTGGGATTAAATTATACAGTATTTGATTTACAATGCAATTTTTGGAATTAAATGGCAACTTCTATTTGTCAGAACAGAAAGTAGTGTTATATGAGTTTCATGCCATTTTTCACTTGAACACAAACTCACATAACTAAGCCAAAATTATCTGGTCTTTTTTTGCAATTAAAGAAAATACTCTTTTGTAACGGGCCCTACTTGGTTATGCTGTTCTGTGAAATAAGTGTCTTTGCAAAGAATAGGAAAGAGATAAAAACCTCCAAGATGTATTATAGAAAAAGAAAAAGAGAAAGAAAGAAAAAGAAAGATTTCTAATCTAAACAAAATAAGAAAAAAACCCTCAGAAAATATTTCAGAAAAGGAGTATATTTAATTGACTGCAGCCTCAGGAGAGGCAATTTTTGTGCCAACAAGTTATGTGGATTTTATGTGCCTATTAGTCTGCTATTCAATTAAAAAATGTGCACTTACCATGGCAACTCCTGTGTCTCATGATACATATGCTAATTCTGAGATATTTCTATAAAAGCACCTTCTTAAAACATATGCAAACACCACCAGCCATGATCTCTAGGCATTAACAGTCACTAAAAGGAAAAAAAGAAAAGGAGTACTTGTGGCACCTTAGAGATTAACAAATTTATTTGAGCTACAGCTCACTTCATCGGATGCATTCGGTGGAAAATACAGTGGGGAGATTTATATACACCCCTCCCCCCCACTGTTCCTCAGAAATTCTTCTAACTGCTGGAAATGGCCCACCTTGATTATCACCACAAAAGGTTTTCCTCCTTCCCCCCCACTTCCTGCTGGTAATAGCTCATCTTAAGTGATCACTCTCCTTACAGTGTGTATGATAAACCCACTGTTTCATGTTCTCTGTGTGTGTATATAAATCTCTCCTCTGTTTTTTCCACCTAATGCATCCGATGAAGTGAGCTGTAGCTCACAAAAGCTTATGCTCAAATAAATTTGTTAGTCTAAGGTGCCACAAGTACTCCTTTTCTTTTTTGCGAATACAGACTAACATGGCTGCTACTCTGAAAACGAAAAGGAAAGGTAGTAAAGCACGCAGATGAAGTGCCCTGTTTTATAATTAATTCTTTTTATATTATAATTCTAATTGAAATACAGACCTAGTTCCACACAGGAACATACCAGGATAAATCATATACATTACAGTAAGCCATTGTAGAGTTCTGTAAAAGGAAAATGTCTACTTTTTAAGAGAGTCATATATGAATGGATTCAAGATAGCAATGTTAAATAATTTTCCCATTCAAATCTATTTGAAGTCCTTTCTTGTTTTCCTTTAGAAAATGAATAAGACTTACGCAGCCTGAGCCCCATGAGTCCAAGTCAGCTGACATGGGCCAGCCATGGGTGTTTAATTGCTGTGTGGACATGCCTGGGCACTGCACTCATTGGGTCTTAGTTGTGTAGAACAGTTGCTATGAAAAATAGACCAAACTTGTAGGTACTTCCAGAGGGATTCAGTGTGTCATGGTAGGTTAGAAAGATTTTGTATTTTGACTAGTTAGCCTACTTCCAAATCATGGCAGCTGCCATGTTGAAGGATGTCATACTTAGAAATTATGCCCTAGCATTTATTCTTAAAGAGATATCACCCTAGAAGTGACCTAGGTCAATTGGCTCATACAATATTTCCTCTGAAACTACTTGAGATACATATGACAAACAGAGGCTTATTTTCAAAGACCATTATATTGAAAGGGCACAGACATATGAGCCCACAGAATATTCATAAGACTATGTATGTGTATGTTCCTGGAATCAGCAGGGAGTGATTAACACAAAAATCCCAAGGCTGTCTGTGCAGATAACTAGCCTTCAAAGACCGACCAATCCAGGGGATAGCAAGATGGACTGGTTTTACCGGTTTGCAAGAGGCTGGGAGACAAAGCAGACCTTCTGGTATAAAAGGCTGAGTTCAACCTGACAGAGGCACCTTCTTTCTGATCTAGTAAAAAGATACATATCTGGTCCAAAGATATGTGTATGTGTGGAGGGTGAGGGATGACTCAACCCTTGCTGAAGGGTTCAAAGAATTTTGGCCTGCTAGAGCCCCATATGACAGACTTTTGACCAATTGATATGTTTAGGTCCATTTATTTGTTTTTATATTGTTTCTCTGAATGCTTTTTATTCCTGAATAAATAAATTCTGCAAGAAAGAGCTGGGTGGTCATTTGTCATTGTTCTCAGAGAGAAAGCAAAGCTGGTCTTTAGGCACATTGGCTTGCTGGGGCTATCTGCTTGTGATCTGAAAGGTGAGCTTTAAGTTTCCTGCCTCGAAGCCTGTAACACATTCTAGGGCCAGATTCTAAGCTCATTTAATGCTTCTTGTTCTTATGTCACAGAAGCAGAAGTTTCTCATCTGCTCTCCTCCTCCAAGCTCTCCACTTGCCCCTACGAGCCCATTCGATCCCATCTCCAGGTCTCCCTCACCCCCACTCTCATCGCCTTTCTTTCACTTTTTCTTAATGACTCACTCTTCTGGCTCTTTCCCCTCACAATACAAGCAAGTTCAAGTCTCTCACATCTTGAAATCTCTCACCCTTGACCCCACTTGCTTCTCAGCTACCATTCCCTCTCCCATTTCTCCCTTCATTTAAATGTGCTGTCTACAACAATCATTGCCTGAAGTTCCGCTCCTCCAATTCCATTCTACATCCTCTCCATGCTGCCTTCTGGCCTTTGTACTCTAATGAAATTATTCTTGTCTAAGTCTCTAATGACCTTTTCCTAGCTAAAGCACAGAACCAGTACTCCATCCTCATCTTCTTCGACCTATCAACCACCTTTGACAGCTCTTCTCCTTGAAACCTTGTCCCCCTCCTCAGCCTTGTCTTCAGCAACTCTGTCTTCTTCTGGTTATTCTCCACCCCTCTAATCACTCTTTCAGTGTATCCTTTGGAGGATGCTCCTCATCCCCTTCCAACTTCTGCAGGATGTTCCAGGTTTCCTTGGTCCCATTCTCTTCTCCCTCTATACCTTCTATCTGAATAATCTTGTCCACAAACTCAAATTCAGCTACCATCTCTATGCAGAGGACTCACTGATCTCTACTCCTGTCTCCTGTCCCAAACTAAAATCTTGACTTGTCTCTCTGGCATTTTGTTGTTGGTGTCTAGACACCAGCTTAAGATCATGATAGCCTGAACAGAACTTTTTCCAAAACCACCCCAAAATTCTCCCTTCTGCCTCCTCCTGAGCACTGTCGACAACAACACCATCCTGCCTGTCATTCAATCCTGTAACGTGGACATCCTCTTTGACTTGGACCTTTCTCTAGGTCTTCACATCCAGGGCATGTTTATAGTTTGTCTGTTCTTTCTGCACGGCATCTCTAAAATATTGCCTTTCCAATTGATACACACAGCTAAAACTCTCTCCAGCCTCTTTGTTACTTCATCTTTTTCTCTGCTCTTGACAAATGCAGTCTTGCCCAGCTCATGTCCAGTCACAATGCTGCTGCAAAGAATATTTATCTAAGTCATTGCTTTGATCATGCCACCTCTTCTTTACATCCATCCACTGGCTCCCTCTCCTCCATTGGTGCAACATAAGCAGTTTGTCTTAACTAGAGCTGTGGGGAGAAAGGTAACCCCATTTGGTGCAAGATGTCAATATTTCAAAATTTGGTTTAATTCTGATTTGAAAAAAAAAGAAGGAAATTCTCCAAGACACAGCATTACATTTCGCTGCACAACTCTAATGAAGACAAGCAAATTATGTTTGATGCATGGCTGGCTACCTGGAGCCAGAGTCCCTGCATGCCTTGGGAGATTGGGCTGCAGAGAAGCCACACTCTCAGGCTCCTGGATCCCTCTTAATCCTGCCTTGCAGGCTAAAGGATCCCAGCTGGTGAGCTGTGGAGGAGCTGGCATCCTGCAAATCCCACCAGAGATGGAGGATTTGGCATTTCAGCTTTCAGGCTCCTGGTTTGCCATCAGACTGCCTGGCAAACTTCCAAGGAGCTGGGAGCCTGAAACTCTAAAAGCCCCATCAGAGCTGGGAACTTTGGCACTTGGGACCTGCAGCTTGCAGGCTCCAGGAGAGCAAAGCAATTGAGCAGGCAGTCCAATTTTGAAACCTTCCACTTTCAAAGTTATTAAAGGGCATGGTTAGGCTACTGGTGCACTGATTCCATTGCATAGCATACTCACCAATTTTGTGACTCATTGTTTTCTTGTACTCTCTTGTGTGTATCTATCTATTGTTTCTCAATTTACGCTTACATTGTAGGCTCTTTGGGGCAGGAATTGTCTTTTTTGTTCTGTGTTTGTTCAGCATAATGGGGCCTCTAATAGCGCTTCTAGGCATTATGGTAACACAAATATATACTGCTAATATTACACCTGTGCAATCTCACTCTGGCTCAAACACAGTTGGCAGAAACTAGGACAGGACAAGAAAGGATGAATCACTGGAAATTGCGCTTTTCTGTTCATTCCCTCTGAAGCATCCCACACTGGCCACTGTGAGCTGTAGCTCACGAAAGCTTATGCTCTAATAAATTTGTTAGTCTCTAAGGTGCCACAAGTACTCCTTTTCTTTTTGTCAGAAGATGGGATACTGAGCTAGGTGGACAATTGGTCTGACCCAGTATGGCCATTCTTATGTTCTTACATTTCCAATGAAAGCAGAATTTCCTGTAACTGGAATTCCATTCAACTATTTTGCTGATTATTCCTAAGCCAGAATAGAATCCTGTTCTCTCTCTTATAGCTGTTTTGTTGACTCTGCAATGCTCACATCAGTAAAAACTAATTTGTCAGTAAAATAAGTAGATATAACTGAATATACATGGTACCAGAGCACTTGAAGGTGGTGCCATTTTACACAGTTGCTTTTCAGATTAGAGCCATATTTTCAAAAATATCATCTCTTACCTTGCTTAGGTTTCTTAATTTCTCTCCCCTTCGTATTTACCTGATGATGAAATGCTTATTTTGAAAGGTCTATACACCAATAATAATGTATGTCATCTTCTTTCTTGTATTTGTAATATTTGTATGTCAAATGTTGAGGTATAATATGAAATACAGTTGCAAGAATGTCTGGTATATTAAATTAAATTTCAGACAGGCTCATCCTTTGAAGATGTTGTGCAAGTTTCCTTTGAGGATGAGGACTGAGAGGTCAGATATAGAGTGATCGCTTTGTGGAAAGTATTCTCCCACAGGTGATATGGTATTTTTTGTCTTTTATCATTTTGCTGTGTGAGTTCATTATCACCATATCACCTGTGGATGAATACTTTCCACAAAACGATCACTCTATGTCTGACCTCTCAGTCCTCATCCTCAAAGGAAACTTATACAACAACACCTTCAAAAGATGAATCTGGGAGCTTAAATTCATAATTTTCTAGATACTAAAAATCATGGACTCAACAGACACACTGGATTTATGACTTTGTTGCAACAATTTAAAACCCACTTAACCTCCTTCCCTTTCTCCCACTCCTCAGGTTCTTTTCTTCCTATGATTGGAGAGATGTAATGGACCACTTCACCTTAAATGGTCCCTTAAAATAAGTATTTATCTCCTTATGCTAAATAATCTGTTCCATCTTGCATTTAGCTGTGACACTGAGTACATTTCCCAGACCTGAAGAAGAATTCTGTTCAAGCTGGTCTCTTTCACCAACTGAAGTTGGTCTAAAATATATTCTCACCCACCTTGTGTGTCTACTATCATGTGACCAACACAGCATACCCCTCAGTAAGTAATGTAAATTGTGCTTTATGAACTGCATTCTGGTGTTAGTCCACAGAAAGTTTTGAAGATGCTGGATATGGAAGTATTGTACTATGGGCATAGGTACTTGGAAATATTGTAGCTAACCCCCTCCAGGGAGGAGCAATTCTGAGCTGCTTTTTCACATGATGGATGTGAGTGATTTTCATGAGCAACCTACAATGTCCTGTTTATATCACATCTCTGCAATCCTGGGAAGGGAAAGTAGAAAAAAGCTTCAATTTTTATACAAACCTTTTAAAGTCTTTAAATTGGACACTGCCACTTTAATAACCCACACCTGGTTAAGATTCGTGTTTCAGTGAATTCCTCCTACTGTAATGAGCCCTGAATATCAGGCTGAGAATGTGATCAATACAATTAATCACCAGTCCATGCACAATTTCAACAACACAAAAATTGCATGCAGTTAGATTTTCTAACTAAAACCAATATTTCATGCAATGGAAAGGGTGAAGTTTCAATGCATAACAAAAAAGAGTTTGAGTTTAAAAAAAAAAAACCTGGCAGTCAGCAGGGCCACGTGAAGGTGAATGCATAAATCAAATAACTATACCATCTGTTATAGCAAACTTAACAGGAATTAAGTGGCCCATATTTTCTAAAAATATATTTTGTTGCAGTGTGCAGAAGTACATCTCAAGAAGTGACTGATGAAGAATATTGGAATTGGACTTTAATTAGGAAGCTTTGGATTTGGAATACAATGCAAGCTCAGTCAAACTATCAGAAATTTAAGCTTATTAGCCGAGAAATGGGAATGAATATAATTGTGCAGTACCCTCTTTTAGTAGTTTAACAATATATACCTCCTTGTCAAGAGCAAGGAATAGGATTAAGAAGTACATACTTTACAAGTTATAGTGAGTGGGCACCAAAGTCTGCACACAAGCTCCCCTCCAGTGGACCCAATACACCAATCTGATTTAAATTTTTGGTACTCTTTTAAAAGACTGGGAAATTTACTAACAAAAATATTTCTTAAAAAATTAGAGTTGAAGGTGTATTTCAGTGGAGAGATAGTCATCTTGTAAATGGGGTATTTCCCAGAAAGCATAAGAATAACTCTCGTGTACGGGGGCCTAAAGCTCCCTGGATCATATGGAGGGTACTCTCATGATTTTGATTTTCAACACTGTCTTCTATAGACAAAGATGGTCCAATGGTTGGGGGCACAGGCCTGGGATATGAGAGATCCAGGTTCAATTTGCTGCTCTGCCACAGACTTCCTGGGTGACCTTGGGCAAATCACTCAGCCTCTTAATGCCTCAGTTCCCCACCTGTAAAATGGGGATCTTGGAGAGGAGATGGACACTGCTGGGATAAACCCATCCATTGAAATATTGTGTGAATGACACCCCTATGACCAGCTGGGTCATGGGATACATGCACACACCGCAGTATCATCACTACCACCACTTTCCAGATTCATCTCCAGCATTAACCAGTGGGAACAAACCAGGGCAGAGGAATGTTGGGTTACTTTCTCTCCCCTACGTCCCTGGTTTGTACACTGCACTACATATATTATAAGAGCTGTAGGGACCATCTTTTTGTTATATGTTTACACAATGCCTAGTATCATAGGGGCCTGGTCCCCGATTAGGGCTTGTAGACACTACCGCAATACAAACAGTAACATTTTAAAAAAAAATTTAAAAAAAGCAATTTGGGGACTGGGGTAGCACAGACAGACTTCCAGTTTCATTAGGGAAGAGACATGTTCACATAGTATGGTAATAAGCATGGTATAAAACTCTACACAGAATAGAGGAGATGAGATTTAGAATTGAGTGAGATATTCTGAGAAAGAGGGGGTGGTGTATGGACTCTGAAGGGGGCAAAAAAAGAAAGGCTAGAATCTAGAGAAAATATAAAAAGTGAAAATAAATTTGGATAACTGAAGATGGGCATCTTGAATGAGGAAAAAAGGAAAAAAGACTGATCTTAGGGAAAAAGTGAACAGAAATTTGTAAAGAGCAGTAAAATGCACATTTTAAAAACCAGAGGTCTATTCCTGGCTCTGCAACAACCTGCTCTGTGACCTTCACCTCTATGCGCCTCAGTTACCCTCTCCTACATTTTGTTTGTCTTGTCTATGTATTGTAAGCTTTTCAGGGAGGGGACCATCTCATATCATGCCTTTGTATAGCGCCTAGTACAATTGGGCCCGGATCTCAGAGAAGCACCAAAATGCCCCAGCTAACTCAAATAGATTTTGGTGACAGCTGGTCAGGAATTTTCCATCTCAATAACTTTTAAAAACTGAACATGCAGTTTCTGCAAAACCAAATTTTTCCATAGGAAAATTTCATCATAAAAAAATTCAAATTTTCCATCAGGAAAATCAAAATAAATTTTTTAATTTTGTTCCAGGTCGTTCAACCTGAAAGGAAACATAGGTTCACTAAATGGATTCAAAAAGTTTTGTAAACCGAATATTCCTATTTTGAGTGCATTTCTTACAGAGTTGTAGTTTGGATTCCTGATACCCCCCTTCTCGCCTATGGGCTGGTTTCCCTAGCTTGACTACATCTTCCATGATGTAACGCAGTATCCCTGGTGATGAAATGGTGTGGTGCATCAAAGAGTCACATGGCTGTAGTGCTTCATGGGAGATGTAGTCCAGATGAGTAGCTCATGAAGATATTGGTCACTGAAGTATAACTGCCATGAGGCAATGTAGTTTAGCACTGAACGGACTCAAAAACTGAAATGTTTCACTATTTCCAAGTAGAAATTTTTCAGAACTTTTTGTTCCATTAAAAATTGAAGTATTTCAACTTTTCATTCTGACCCAGGATAAAAATGAACATTGAACTATCAGAATTTCCTGTGGGATGGAAATTCCAATTTTTGCTCAGCCCTGTTATTGGGTATTGGCTCTTATCAATGTATTCTATGTATGATTCCCGGATCCCAGAAGGGTGACAGACAACAGTGGAAAGGGCTGGGTAAAGAAGCAGCATTAGGGAGAAAAAAAAATCAAGTTGTAGTAGAAGGAAGCAGATGAGGGAAGCAGTTTCTGGGGCCAAGAAAGGAGTTAAGTGTAAAGAGCCAGCAGAGGGTCTTTTGAACAAATGAAGTTCTATAAAACTGCTAAAAATCTGTATTAAGTCTTTGGGCATAGAAGGTGGTGGGAGGAGAGTCGGGCCATAGTTGTGGTTTTATTTTTCTTCTCTGGTGTGTGGGAGGGAGTGGGCTTCCTATGCAAAGTATGATGCAATGGCTAGAAATTTATATTATATGGCAGAAAGAAAATGAGAATATATAGAGTATTAAATCACAGAAATGAATATTTTGTTTGTTCAGGTGCTGGGTTTTCTTGTGGAATATATTTCACAGTCTATCTTACTCTGATTGATAATGCACAAGAAATACCTAAAAAGGAATGTTGATTTAAAAAAAAAACTGTTTTGGGTCACTCCCTTGCAAGGCTGGCAATGTCTGGGAGTTCTGAAGAGGTAGCACACACAGGGCATGGCTACACTTGCAGATGTAGAGCGCTTTGAGTTAAATCCGCCTTCGGAGACCGCAGTAGGGAAAACGCTGCAGTCTGTCCGCACTGACAGCTTCAAGTGTACCGGCTTGGCCACATTTGTGGCACTTGCAGCGGCATTGGGAGCGATGCATTATGGACAGCTATCCCAGCATGCAAGTGACTACAATGTGTTTTTCAAACGGGGGGTGGGGTGGGGTGGATCGTGACAGGGAGTGTGTTGTGTGTATTTGGGGTGAGAGAGAGTGGGTTTTGGGGGGGTTGAGAGCATGTCAGCATGCTGTCTTACAAGTTCAGAGAGCAGCAGATCCCCCTCCCCACCTGCCTCTCTATCTCACACACAGCATTCCACACTAATGGCTTGCTTTGTCTGAGTAGATAAGCAGCCGGCTGTCAGAAACTGAGCTTTCAAAGGGCATATCCGCATTCCTGCAGCGATTCAAAAACAAATGACAAGAGTGGCCACGTGACTTAAGGGGATGATGGGACATTTCTGGAGGCTGATCAGAGTGCAGTAATGCAACACTTCGTTCACACTGGCTCTCTTCACAAGCTACACTTATGTTCCCTTGACCTCAAAATGGAAAACCCATCAAAAAGGGCATTAATACCTGTTTGTTTACAGCAGAATAGAGAGAGAGAGAACTGGCCTTTATGGTGGACAAACAAAAGCAAGATTGTATACTACATAGTATTTGTTCTGCTAGAGAAATAGCCACAGTATACAGTGAAATATAAGAGAAGTAAAGTACTGGGTAAAAGTTCACTTCTTTCCTAATGAAAGTAAGCCCCTGGACAGAAGAAAATGTGATGATCATTATTAGGAATCTGTTAGCAGCCCCCTTTAGGGGACAGTCTAGACCCCTGAAGGTTTACTTTCAGGTTGATCTGCTGCACTATGTGCTGTGAGTCAGTTTCCACTAGATGTGAACATCAGCACTCTCTTGGAGTATATTCAGTTGAGTCCCACAGACATCATCAGTGCAGATGTAATGTCTGGCTTGATGGAAGAGGCTGTTGCCAAGGGCTACATTCTAGGAGTAACACTCAGCCATAATTCAAGCCTAAATCAAGACTAGGCTATATTGGTGAGGATATAGCAATACCCACAATGCTAACAGCATTAAACAAACATATATTTAAAAAGTACTTGTATCAAATGCATTTTATTGTTAGTATTTTTAGACTTAAAAACATACTGTGGTTATATATCTAATTAAACTGCAGTAACCAGCTATAAAAAGCTATACACACACACTATGGTTGAATTCCTGTAATTCTCATATTAAAACCTTTTACCATAAGATGTCTTGTTTAAATAAATAGTCTGTTATATTGCTATAGTGAATGCTTTCTGATTGTTATTACCAGATCTTTCCAAGAGAGAGCAGTAGTGAATTGTATTATCTTTTCAGGAGATAGTTTTACCCAAACACAATGTATGTTTTCAACTTTATAACCTTTCAACCTATTGACCATGAAAAATGCTCCAACATAACCTGACACATATAAATGTTTAAAGTCCAAAGGGTAATTATCTATATTCATAGTTAAAACTGTGCCTTGATTTCACAATAGAAACCATATGTTCACTCAAAACACTTTCAATAGGCTAAATAACACCCAGATTAACCCTGAGTTAGTTTACTGGTTAAAATAATAGCAGCATCTTCTTCTAATTCAGTAGTTCATTTATCATTTTTGATCAAAGCATTGAATGTGAACTTTCAATATTTGAAAGCTTAACTTGAAAAATAAACTGCATGCAAGAATGGTAGAAATTCTACAGATGTACAAGTCTTATCTTTACTATCACAGAATGTTACTAGCCCAGGGTGTGTTATTTGGTTGAAAGTAGAATTCCGTATTGCCATGCATTTAATAAACTAAAAACAATTCTCTCCCCCAGATGACAAGGACAATGACTTGTTTATCGCCCCCACACCCACATCCAGCATAATGCCTGACAGAATGCAATTTAAAGCAATTCTTGGTAATTTTCTCTTATGAAAAATGCCTCTAAGCCCAACTCACTGCAAGGAAGTGTATGAAACGGAGGAGGGCATGCTGTGTAAGACACACATAAAGGATTCTTACCTAGCAACAAGAGCAGAAGCTTTGGTGGTATATTAAATGGAACCTCATTTAAGTTTTAAAATAAGTAAGCTATTTAGGTATACATCCTCTTATCTTCTTCCTGGTAAGACAGGAAGAAATCATTTGGAACTTTTGAAACCAGTGCAGCTGAAAATTACAAACAAGACAAAATTGTATATTACAAGGAGTAATGACAGGTCAAAGGAAAGAGACATTGTTAAAAAATAGGGAAACAGGCAAATGACTTTTCAGTGAGTGCCAGCGCTGTGCACATTAAACTGGTTAAAAGCTCCTTTTTCCCTGCTTGTCATGTCATTGTTCCCTGTCAAGCAGGAGAAGAGAACACCTCCAGCTAGTGTATGGTACACAGGATGCTTCATCAAAAAAAGGTGTTTTCTGCCTGCAAATTTGAATTGACATTTTCCTATGTACATTATAAAAGCCCTATGGAAACTGCAATGGGCTGTAGTGCAGAGTAAGCTGGGAATTCTTCAGAAGGCTCAGTGGAATGTTGGCTTGGTTACAATGTCATTATTTCACGTGGAAATAGAAGCCTGTCCCTCTCCCCCCACACACAGACTGCAAAAAAATCTGTCTGGACAGCATCACAGAGAAAAAGCAAACTCCTGTTGTGTACACAAGGTGCCTTGTTCCATCTCTTCTGGCTTTACAATAGAAAAAATGACTCTCTCCTGCAGGGTGAGGGTGAAGCCACATGTTTGGCTGATTAGCATAAGAATATATTTCTTCATAAATTTGGACTCTTCTCTTGAACTGCTGGTATTCTAAAATGCTGCAATTTTGCATTCATCATTGCATGATATGCTCTAAACAAGTCAGCCGAACCATTCACCCTTAGAAAAGCTGGCTCTCAACTAATTTATTCACTATGCGAGAGTCTTCATATGGTTCTCTTACACACCTTTACCATCATTTATGCATCATTTACCACACAGATAGGAACTGCTAATAAATCTGTTTTATGGAATGCTGTAAGTAAATGAGAAAGGTCTTTCATATTTAATATCTCAATGACTCTGTAGCCTTCATTTTGTCATATTTTAGATTTTGGAGAAGGTTTACTTGAGGCTCAGTGTTATTGATCAACAATGCCTCTGCATATCTGAACATAAACCAAACACTGAGCATTTCCATTGCTGGGAAGAACTGTATTGGATTCTGAGTCCAAGTTACTGGAAGTTAATGCTGGGTACAGTGTGATTTACAAGGCTACTTGTAATTATAATCTGAGTTGCAGAAACTCTGCTTGAACAGGACCACAATTTTGTTTTTACATCAGATCCTGTCACCAAATGTTTGCAGACTTTGAAGTTCAAAAAGTTTCAGGATTAAAGATACTAATGTCAATAAAACTATGTCAGTTTACACCCGAGAAGCTAGTCCATAGTTTTTTCCAAGGCAGATTCTCACCGTGAACCTTTAACAATGTTCTGGCTCATGTTAGTGTACATATGGCATTTTTAGAACTGGACATGCCATCCATAGTTCAGAATGAGTCACTTCAGAAAACATCACATGACATAGGCCAGAAACCTGTATTGAACCCAAAACAAAGAACAAACAGCTGTCTAAAATGTTCTCAGAGTCAGACAAAGGAAAAATAGCATATATCACTGTCTGTCAGTGTGTTCATCACACACAACCTTATGGGGAGAATCTAATCAACCACTCCTGAGTTTGTGAATGCTGGTCAAACCTGAATCAAGAAATTTGCCTTTCCCATTTCTCTATTTGCAATGAACTATAGCAAGGATTTGTGAAAGCAGTACAACATTCTGCAAAACTTTTACATTACATTTCAGGCCCAAAGAGACAAGGGACAGGTAGCAATGCAAATTGAACAGGTCATTAAATTCCCCACTCAACAAGCTAACCAGCAGAAAAGAAGTGATACACTGTTAATGTTAATCAGGTGGGGTCATGCTCTACAGAGCTAACAGATTCCTAAGCATAAGTAGGGCCTAAATTGGTGGGAAAAGAGACACTGTGGGGAAGGATGGAAAGAGCATTTCCTCTTGTTAAAATACAGTAATTGAATTCACATACACCTAGGGATAAACTAGAAAGAAAAAAAGAAATGTTCATCATTCAAGATCTGGATGCAAAGAAATAATTTGGAAAAATTTGGAATGATATAGTTTATCTTTGCTCTTTGTTTATAGTCCTTCAGGAAGTTCAGTCCAGTGTCAGTGTTTTTCTCCAAGCCACTTTTAATTAATTTTTCAAGTAGGTTTTCATGACAGTATCAATCCAGAATATCTATTGCATTCTCTTCAACAAAAAGTGAAAAAAATAAAAACCCAACAACACAAGTTTAATCTGACAATTTTTCTTTAAAAATCCAGCTCAGTTAGTGGTTTCTCTCATTATTTGTTCCATTATTTCACTGGCCTAAGTCTCAGTTCCCACAAAGACTTACACACGTGTTTAATGTTAAGCACATTAGTAATTCCAAGGACTTGCAGGATTGGAGTCTTATAAAGTAAATTTCATGGATGGTAACTGCTAGGTTCACTCTGATTTTCTTGTATACAAACCAGGGCTTCATCTGTTTTTTTCTGCATTCTTCCAGCAGTTCTCAGTTCTCCATGGCTTTTTGAAAATATTTGTCAGTAGTTCAATAAATTTATTTGTGGATTCTCTTAGTATCAAAGGATACACATCAAGGCTGGCTGATCCAGATGTGTTCATACATTCAAAGTACTCCCTTACTTGCTCTTTAGAAATAGTCTAATTTTACAAACTCTTCCTTGCTAATTGATCAAGCTTATTTTTGCTTTCTTTCCATTTTTTTGGTTAACGACATATGTTTTTTTTTAAAAGTTCATCTTTGCAATTTTGAGTCATTAATTTAATCTTCCTTTTTATTTATGAAAACTCCCTCCTCCTCATTAGGACTTTAGTTTCTGTTAAAGCCTTTTGTATTCTCCTTAACCACTACAATTAGCATTATCTCATTCCTTTCTTTTTGCTGCTCTTATTCCTACAATACTTGGCTGCATTCTTGTTTGGTTGTCTCACCTCTTTTCCAACACAGTATTTTTTTAATTATTATTATTTTCTTGAAATTTGAGCCAGTCCCTTATGAAACCACATTGGCCATTTCATCTTCCCTTGTTACATATTTTTCTTCTTCAGAGAAACCTAAAAAAGACACTAGGACTTTAATTGTGGCACCCGAGTCTTCTTCCAGGCACCTAACTCAGTAGGGATGCAATTCTGCCATTGGCTTCAATAGGGCCAAAATTCACACTGACTTCAATGGGGCCAGGATTCCCCCCTACATGTCTTATTTCACCAAAGTTTGCTCCCCTTAAATCTAATATTATTGGACAGCTCCATGCTGTGAAATATATCCTATACTATATCGAATTCAAGTACCCAGGGGTCCCTGGTTCTAGACTTCTCTATTATATTCATATTCCCAATAAGTTCCAACCCCTCAGTATGAAATAGAATGATCCATGGTGATTTCTCTCTCTTTAAAAAAAAAAAAAGCAGGAATTTCTCCTTGACAATGCATTCTTGGGGGTATCAGTAACCCAAGAAATTTCTAGGCAGCTAAAATCTCCCAGGAAAAATGTAGCCAAGAATTTTCCATTCCTGTTTTCATGTTCAGATGGTTTGTAGCTGCTGCCCATTGTTATTTCTGCTTGCCTTTCATTCTTTGCATCCTTAATCTTAAGAATAATCACAAGCACACTTTCCATTGTTGAAATGTAGCTGGCTGGCACTGCAAAAATCTTTTAATGTAATAGATTTGCCTCTGCTTCCTTTTCAACATTTAATATCTGCTGCCAGTTCACTACTAATTATTTGAGCAGCCTTGCAGGAAAAGGCATGTTTACATTGGCTATAGAAACACTTGTAATCATATTCACCACAGGAACTTCATAGAGCTTGTCTCCAAGTTTTGCCACAATTGTGGTTTTTTTAATGTAGCAGATATTTTGAAATGGACTACATCACTGAAGCTTACCCCATTGACTTCACCATTTTAAATATATTTTTAGCAAACTTCTATCTTAGTATACAGAGAAAGACAGAAGGAAAAAAAAAGATTGACCTTCTTGAAAAGTGCAACAGGGTTTGTTTGAATGTATTTCAAACACCCAGTGTATGGATATATAACTCAGAGAAGCCATGAATAAGAACCTCCATGGGGTTATCCACACATGCATGAGTATTTTGTTATTTACTTCACTACTGTTAATCACATAACATTCCATTGGTCCTATGTCCTTTTCTGCATCTTCTTCTGCCACTAAATATAGTGCAAAGAAAAGTTACTCACCATGACAATAGGAGTGGGAGTAACTAATGGATTTATATTACTTGTACTTAACTAGTTTTAATTGATCAAGTGCTATTTGTGGTGAAAAGTCCCTTAAAATCATTAAACAAACTGATTATGAAGAGGTGTGGTAAATGGGAAGTTCGCTTAGATGCAGTCAAGTAGGCTGACTGTGAAGATGAAAGCATAAATCAAACACCTATGCCTCCTGAAGCAGTGAATGGGGAATTAGGATAATTGCAGCAGGTGGGTGGGGAATCTGGGAATGGAAGCTACTGTTCTTAATCTCACCCTCTTGCTCTCTTTTCTCAGCTCAACAAAAAATAAAGAGATTTTAAGGGGTCTAGTAAGGTGCAGTAGAAAGGCTCTTTCTCATTACTCTAAGCCATTCCTTGAGCTCTGTAACATTCCCTCCTTGCTAACGCTCCTGTTTATGCTGTTCCTCAGAAATGAACAGCCAGTAAGAAATACTTAAATATAGTGCAGTCAGTATCATCTCTCTCAGTACTTCCCTTTAAGAAAAAAAAAAGTGAATAACCAGGAATGATCGGCCTGCACCAATCCAATGATACAAAGAACCCAGTTTCCTTGTTGGGTGCAGTTTTGCAGCAGACCATATTCTTATCTCAGCTACTCCTCTGTAAATATGAACCAATTCTATAGATGTCAGTGGAGTCACTGCTTTATAATATGTAATAGATGGATAGCACCTTTTACATGATCATATTGCTTAACACACACTAATGATTGTAAGCTCTCTGGGGTAAGGACTGTATTTGTTCTGTTTCAGAGTAGCAGCCGTGTTAGTCTGTATTCGCAAAAAGAAAAGGAGTACTTGTGGCACCTTAGAGACTAAAATTTATTAGAGCATAAGCTTTCGTGAGCTACAGCTCACTTCATCGGATGCATTTCGTGGAAAAAACAGAGGAGAGATTTATATACACACACACAGAGAACATGAAACAATGGGTTTATCATACACACTGTAAGGAGAGCGATCACTTAAGATAAGCCATCACCAGCAGCGGGGGGGGGGGGAAGGAGGAAAACCTTTCATGGTGACAAGCAAGGTAGAATATCAGAGGAACAGTGGGGGGTGGGGTGGGGGGGAGAAATACCATGGGGAAATAGTTTTACTTTGTGTAATGACTCATCCATTCCCAGTCTCTATTCAAGCCTAAGTTAATTGTATCCAGTTTGCAAATTAATTCCAATTCAGCAGTCTCTCGTTGGAGTCTGTTTTTGAAGCTTTTTTGTTGAAGGATAGCCACTCTTAGGTCTGTGACCGAGTGACCAGAGAGATTGAAGTGTTCTCCAGCTGGTTTTTGAATGTTATAATTCTTGACGTCTGATTTGTGTCCATTCATTCTTTTACGTAGAGACTGTCCAGTTTGGCCAATGTACATGGCAGAGGGGCATTGCTGGCACATGATGGCATATATCACATTGGTAGATACGCAGGTGAACGAGCCTCTGATAGTGTGGCTGATGTGATTAGGCCCTATGATGGTACTGTCACGGCTAACCTGGTGGCTGAACTTTGTGACTTTGTCCTCACCCATAACTATTTCACATTTGGTGACAATGTATACCTTCAAATCAGCGGCACTGCGATGGGTACCCGCATGGCCCCACAGTATGCCAACATTTTTATGGCTGACTTAGAACAACGCTTCCTCAGCTCTCATCCCCTAATGCCCCTACTCTACTTGCGCTACACTGATGACATCTTCATCATCTGGACCCATGGAAAAGAAGCCCTTGAGGAATTCCACCATGATTTCAACAATTTCCATCCCACCATCAACCTCAGCCTGGACCAGTCCACACAAGAGATCCACTTCCTGGACACTACGGTGCTAATAAGCGATGGTCACAAACACCACCCTATATTGGAAACCTACTGACCGCTATTCCTACCTACATGCATCTAGCTTTCATCCAGATCATACCACATGATCCATTGTCTACAGCCAAGCTCTACAATATAATCACATTTGCTCCAACCCCTCAGACAGAGACAAACACTTACAAGATCTCTATCATGCATTCCTACAACTACAATACCCACCTACTGAAGTGAAGAAACAGATTGATAGAGCCAGAAGAGTACCCAGAAGTCACCTACTACAGGACAGGCCCAACAAAGAAAACAACAAAACGCCACTAGCCATCACCTTCAGCCCCCAACTAAAACCTCTCCAACGCATCATCAAGGATCTACAACCTATCCTGAAGGACGACCCATCACTCTCACAGATCTTGGGAGACAGGCCAGTCCTTGCTTACAGACAGACCCCCAGTCTGAAGCAAATACTCACCAGCAACCACACACCACACAACAGAACCACTAACCCAGGAACCTATCCTTGCAACAAAGCCCGTTGCCAACTCTGTCCACATATCTATTCAGGGGATACCATCATAGGGCCTAATCACATCAGCCACACTACCAGAGGCTCCTTCACCTGCGCATCTACCAATGTGATATATGCCATCATGTGCCAGCAATGCCCCTCTGCCATGTACATTGGCCAAACTGGACAGTCTCTACGTAAAAGAATGAATGGACACAAATCAGACGTCAAGAATTATAACATTCAAAAACCAGTTGGAGAACACTTCAATCTCTCTGGTCACTCGATCACAGACCTAAGAGTGGCTATCCTTCAACAAAAAAGCTTCAAAACCAGACTCCAACGAGAGACTGCTGAATTGGAATTAATTTGCAAACTGGATACAATTAACTTAGGCTTGAATAGAGACTGGGAATGGATGAGTCATTACACAAAGTAAAACTATTTCCCCATGGTATTTCTCCCCCCCACCCCACCCCCCACTGTTCCTCTGATATTCTTGTTAACTGCTGGAATTAGCCTACTTTGCTTGTCACCATGAAAGGTTTTCCTCCTTCCCCCCCCTGCTGCTGGTGATGGCTCATCTTAAGTGATCACTCTCCTTACAGTGTGTATGATAAACCCATTGTTTCATGTTCTCTGTGTGTGTGTGTATATATAAATCTCTCCTCTGTTTTTTCCACCAAATGCATCCGATGAAGTGAGCTGTAGCTCACGAAAGCTTATGCTCTAATAAATTTGTTAGTCCCTAAGGTGCCACAAGTACTCCTTTTCTATTTGTTCTGTGTTTGTACAGTGTGAGCCAGTGGGGTCCTGGTCCCTGACTGAGGCTCCTACGTGCTATGATAATACAAATACAGAACAATGAATCACCACAATAGGACAATAGGGTCGTTAAATATTATTGTCAGGTCACAATGTCAATCATTTGGTTTGTCTGCACCTCCATCTACATGAGGTGCTGTGTCCCTCGTCAGCCACTTGAAATGTCAGGAAGTAAGCCAAATCGTGGAGCCACAGCTGCTCAACAAAATGGTTGTACGAATTTTATTTATTTTTACATGAACAAAACATTTTCTCTTAATCTCATTCTTGGGAACCACTGAACCACATTTTGCTGAAACTTGAAAAAAATAACAAAAACAAAAAAATCAGCCCAAGGCAAATACCTGGCATGGGAAATTTCAGCGCGAATGGTTAAAGTTTGGCAAAGTTATAAGTATATAAATTATAAAAGTGAAGGGAAGTTTTGGGTAACCATACATTGTAAATATAATTCAGAAGAAGTAACAGTCTCTGCTCAAGTGAAGTGCAGGCATAGAGTAACAGGCTACCACAGGTTAAAAAAAAAAAAGTGTATTGGCAACAGCTGTATGGGAAAGCCAGCAGGTCTTTTGCCTGTCCTGTGCCTGCCTCACCTCAGTGCTATTTGATATATGTTCATGATCACTAAATTCACTTACATGTGGAAAGGAAACCGGGCTGCCACTGTGTTTACACTCTGACAACCACGCTTGCAATCCAGTTAGGTCTTTCGATGCTATACCAAATAGCAGACATTACAAATCAGGGGCCTGTTTGAGGAAAAACATCCCAGTTTGGGAGAGCTCTTAAGCTTGAGCTTTAAATTTAACACATGCTTAAATTCTTTCCTGAACTGGAGCGTTAGGAGAGTAGAATGAACCTAGGGCAATCAGCTCAACTCTTAGAAAAACTACTCAGTGCTATCTTGCCAAAGTGCCTTATGATACTAGATGTCTGAAGTCACCTCAGGGAGTGTTCAAAAAGAGTCAAGTTTCAGTATTTCACTTAGTTTCTCCTAAGAAAACTACATTCAAAAGGTTAGATTAATAAATTTCTTCTACACAATCTGACTTTTACATTTTCTAGTTTTATTGCAATTTTTTAGCAAGTCTCTAAACTGTCACCCAAATGAACTTCTCTGTTTATATGTAAGTAGAGTATGAAACAAAATAAGAGCTGAGAAAGTTTAGATTTAACAAAACACACACACACACACACACACACACACACACACACACTTGATAAATTAATGTGCACTCCTCTAATCCTGCTTTCCTGTAGGATGCCATTTTATTGGTTCTGGAAGATTGCAGTGACTCCCCCACCATTTGTCTTGCTAGTGTTTTTAGGGAAGGGGAAAAATGCTTCCCAGTGTCTTAGACATTGCAGCAAGAGGGCATACTGTAAACATTCTGTGTTAGGTAGACAATAGGAACCCGGTGTGGCTATCTGTAGCATGTTACATTTTATGATTAGCAATTAAATTCCCCTCTGAGCTATCTGATTGATAGGTTATACAGGTTTAAATTTTCAGCTGGTCCTCCTAATTTACCCAGACAAGGACCATTATTTTCTTTAAATTCTCTGTTTTAGAGTTCCCTATATTTTTACCCTCCAGCCCCAGTAATGGTTACTTCTGTGAGAGCTGGTTATTAATCTCAGGGCTTTATTTTCAAATATCAGTGTATGCAAGATACGTGCACAGGCAAAGAACCACATAAGTAGTCTTCAACATCTTGCTTGTTTCTCCTGAGATAGAAAAGACCACCTCAATATCTGCAGTTCATTGTACTTTGACACTCACAATAAGAAATTCCTTGAACTCTGGCCAAACTGGCTCAAAGTGGGGGGGAGGGGGAATAAGGATGGAACAAAAATTGTCCTCCCACCTCACACAGCCTGACTTTGAGCTTTCTGGATTGTGGGTCCTGGCACTTAAGAGTGCCGGGGCTACAACCAAACATGCTTCATCTCAGAAGCATGTGGGCAGAGAGTGGATGGGCTGACAGTTCTGCCCCTACCCACGGGTGCTGGCTGGAATACAAAAATCCTTTTACTGAGTGTGCATAGATTACTATTCCCCTCCACCCAATCCAGCCATGAGGCATTGCCGGGGTGAACTTATACACCATCCTATTTGGGGTTTTGTCTTAAAAAGCTACCGTCTATCCCTTACATAGATAAAACAGGTTTCAGAGTAGCAGCCGTGTTAGTCTGTATTCGCAAAAAGAAAAGGAGTACTTGTGGCACCTTAGAGACTAACAAATTTATTAGAGCATAAGCTTTCGTGAGCTACAGCTCACTTCATCGGATGCATTTGGTGGAAAAAACAGAGGAGAGATGTATATACACACACACAGAGAACATGAAACAAAGGGTTTATCATACACACTGTAAGGAGAGTGATCACTTAAGATAAACCATCACCAGCAGCAGGGGGGGGGGAAAGGAGGAAAACCTTTCATGGTGACAAGCAGGTAGGCTAATTCCAGCAGTTAACAAGAATATCAGAGGAACAGTGGGGGGTGGGGTGGGGGGGAGAAATACCATGGGGAAATAGTTTTACTTTGTGTAATGACTCATCCATTCCCAGTCTCTATTCAAGCCTAAGTTAATTGTATCCAGTTTGCAAATTAATTCCAATTCAGCAGTCTCTCGTTGGAGTCTGGTTTT